>NC_136378.1:10987500-11664166 GCF_037039965.1 Doryrhamphus excisus | reverse complement strand
GTTTTAGACCCAAGGGTGTGGTTTCTATGGAAACGTACCACAAACCAGGACACAAGTTTACTTGAAGATGCCTTGGAATTTCAATACATTTAAAGGATGCTACATTCGTATGGATAGGAAATCTACAACCAAAGACACAAATTCCAAAGGAAGAACGTTCAAAAACCGGCACAAATGTGTTATGTTTTGGAATGTATCCAATATTTTGGGTGCCCTCTAAAATCCCAAGCGCTTGGGAATTTGAGCCGCCTTTGTGCATGACGCCCTCAATTTTACGAGACTTCAAGTGAGGATTAACTCCGTGCATGTTTTGCTTTTTCTTTGCCTTTTTAGCAATTGAATAGTCCAGTGAAAAACAATAATGTGAAAACAGAACATGTCCAGGAAAAACAGGACCTTTGGTCACCCGTATATAGACATACAACAAACCGCTGCAGCTGTGTTAGGTAAGAGTATAAAATATTGTAATCTGGACGTAATGATGATGAGGCAGAATGACTGTGCTGACTGTGCAGAAATCAGCCTTTTATTGGCGCCCACAAAACAGCACTATATACCTTACAGCAAGACTCCCCACTCTCCATTGCATGGCTAGACACTGTTGGCAACTTTTCAGTAAGAAAAGTAGCTATTGGCTAGATAGACACTGTTGTCTGATTTGCATATTATTTGCATATGATGTTGTAAAATGCAGTCGGAAAAAGCATAATTTCATAGGAATGACAAAAACATGAGTAAAAAGTCCACAATTAAAATTAAAACCATAAAATTGTCCATTTAATCAGAATAAAATAACTAATATTTTTATATCTCAAAGTGTGATTTAATTGAAATTCATTTTAAAATTTAAAAATGCAGTCTTGGCTATGGTTGGCGTTTTCTGAACACACGGTGATTTGAACCCACAATGTGAGGTCGAAATGTTAACCACTATCCACTATGCAGAACTAGAAAACAATGAAAATTAAATATTCATTTGATGTTGAACTGCAAGTTTCAGCAAATACCCCAAAAAATCTATTCTCTGACCTTAAGTCCTTCCTTTAAAAAAAAAACAATCCTTACGTGTTTATTTATTAATGACTATCAGCAGAAACAAATCGACAACACACAACTACTACTCATTATACAGTATATTATTAAAAAAAAAATAGGTTCATCAAGAATTCTGAATTATTTTATCCTACCCCGGGAGTCTCGTCAGCAATTGGTATTCTTACTTTGCCCATGGAAAGACTTTAAAATGCACGCATTCATTAGATTCCACTCAATTGTTTGTTTTTGTACTACTTATTTACACTAAATCTCAACAGCTTATTGAGAGTTGTGCTTAGAGTGATTTTACTTTGTACACAAAAAGTCTACTGCATTATTGTGTTTACGTTATGTGTCATGTTCCTATTGTTTGATGGCAATACAAGGAAAAATGGTACTGGTTCGTGTAAAATGTGAACTTTTTCATCTGGTCTTGTTCCTTTCGTTATTATTAAAACAGCAAAATTAAACATAACAACAGTAATTTCTAAAAATAAAACATTTAATTGTTAATTTTATATCATATTACTTATATTGCTGACCAATAGCCTCAAACACGCTATTCCAATTCATACATGCGTGTGGAGACGGAGAGAGGGTCACATGGTCCGTAAAGCCAAACAGGGTCACGGTCCTGTCCAGCAGTCCAATAATGCATTTGATAAATGTCAGCGTATTCGTTTAGTGTGAACATTTATAGATTTATCGACGGTCTTCTTTTTGTCTCTGTTTGGTTTACCGAGGCTCTCACCGGAGATTTATTTGCGTTGAAAGTCATAAATATTCCCCGGAGTCAGCAGCATCCCTCCATTTTTTTACACGTCTCATCTCGAGCTTTTGTGTGACCGTCCTCTCTCCTTTTGAGTGGATTTGTTTTGTCCCTCTTGTTTCCGCCCGGGCTAATCTGCCTCATCGACATTGCATTGGCCTGCTCTTTCACCCCCCCGCGCTTGGAAAGACTGTTTGTAGTAAAGATTGTAATCTCACCGCTAATCTTTATGGCTTTCTCCAGGGCAGGACACTGAACCTTGCGGAATGATTTGCCTGAGATTTAGATATTCTCTTGTGTCCCGAGTTGAATTTAAAGGCAAGCGTTTTCCGAGCACATTGACCAGCTGTCACAATGGGAGACGTCTTAAGCTGAGCCAAAGTGCTGGATTCTGTTTGTTTAATGATGACTCTCATTGCTTATTATTTCTCACACTGCTCCATTTTTCCTAACCTTATAGTGAGCCAATTATTCAGAAAGCTCAGGAAATGATGAGCATATGAGATCTTCCTCTGCTCCGCTCCTCTCCTCTCCTCTCCTCGCTAGTAAAGCAGCATATATCTGTCATAATGAGGAGCAAGCAGTGCTTTACTATGAGCTGCCTCTCATCATGAACGCAACACAAAGAGATTTACTAATGCAGGCAGTTAGCATAGCCAGTTTTATACGTGGCCTGGTTTTATACCGCAGTACAGCGTGCATTCCCCGGACGGCATGCATTATACACATCTAATTAAGTCTTCACATGTCTATAATAAACCACATTATGCCTTTGGGTGCAAAGGGCGGGTCGGCAGCTTGTCAGCGTGCACGTGTGTTTGTGTGCCGGGCCACTGTCCTGCTTGTGTTTTGGACAATCATGTCTATGATGGCGATTTAACTTTCACTAATTAACCCAGAATAAATCAGGGCAGCACAGTAAATATTTGTCACTGGGGAGGGACTAAGGGGACGGGGATGCTCTCTGTAGCGTGTGTGTGTGTGTGTGTGTGTGTGTGTGTTTGAGTGAAAGATGCACACAAAGGGGGACAGATTGAGCCAGAGAGAAGGCGATGGAGAGAGAGCAAAGCTGCGGAGGGCAGCCAGCCAGCTGTTGGTATAGTTTGATTGGCCTGCGGAGACGTGCCTCTGTCTTTTCATGGCACAGTAAAGTGCAATGCTCCCGGTGGCAGGTGGCTGCCGGCCATCGTTTTCCTCCCACGGGATGACAGAGGCAAAGATCATCAGTTGCTTTGCTTTTTTTTTTTATTTTATTAAACACCGTCATGGTCTGCAGCTCCACCACAACCAAAAACAACACCGATTTAACGGCACAGCTATGGTATTCTTGCACCAAATGACATTCTTCTCAGGTTTCTTAAAAGTACATGGGGTCTATTTGTCCTTCATGAAGCCGAGGCGGCCATGTTGACAACGAGCGGTGCGGTAAACCCAAGGAGAAAACAAGAATATGCTCTAAGTGGCTTGAGTGCTTTTCTTCAAGGAGCTTGACAACTAGGTCCTGGTGACCGTGTTTATCACAATCAGGTCCCCCTCGCCGTGATGATGCAGTTATCACCAATCGGATATTCGTTTTTTTGCAGAGCCACACAACTATATTTCCACTTTGTTGTATTCAAACCCCAGTTTCTGCCGTCGCTTTGATGCAACTCATGTGAGTGTTAAGGCTCATTTAAGCCTCCCTAACACTTAACTAACACATGGATTTTCATACCAAATGTTAATTTGTTTTTGTTGGCTTTCAATCCTTGGAAGGCGTGTTTGATGTTCTGCTCTTGGACACCAATTAATATTCAGAGGATTATTTTCTTGGAACCACAGATGTAATTTTACTAACTAACTCGCATAGGATCTTAAAACTTGCACCCATTTGTAACAATTTTGGTCTCATTAGTAACAAGATAAAGTGCAAGTCTATGTTGGACTTTGGTTGTACATCAAGACTTAAACGAGGAAGGAACTTTTAAAAGAAACAGTCCTAAAGTCAAACAAAAAGGAGGAGCTTTTGCCATACATGACGCCATGCGTTCAGATTGTAAAGCGTTTTCTCCAAAGAAGAACATTTTAGGCTTGGGATAAAATCAGCACCTTAAAAAGGCAGCAGCTGTACCATTACACCACCATTTTTTTCCAGTTTTACGGCAGTCATTCCAATTACACGTCTTTGTTTTCTCCTGTTTCGGGTTGGCTTGGTTCTCAATGCCTCAGGGCAGCAATGCGCATTCTTTGCACATTTGCAGAGAATGCGCCCCCTTGCTAAAAATGGATTGTGGGGCAATACATCAATAGTTGTCAATACATCAACAGTAATAACAGCAAAATAACACAAATGTGAGTGTGCAGTAGAACGCTAGTAATGTAAACTGCTACTCACCTTGCAAGTTTTAGTCCAAAAAATCCTACTATTAACAGTTGTTAACTTTTTACTACCTTAGTTACCAAAATATTGCCTGCACAATAAGTCTAGTTTTTTTATGATGGTATATGTCACTCCTTGTAGATTGTCTCCACTTGTATATTTCTTATGACAGTAATTTAAAATCCAAAGAAATCACATTTTGAGATTGTGTTAGGTTAGTAACACATTTGGCAAGTTCATGTCTCCTCCATCAAGCGGCCTCTGCCGGAAGTCTGAGGGGACGTTTGCCCTATAATACTGACAGGATGGGAATAATAGCAGCGAGAGTTGTGGAATTAAAGTACATCCATCATTTTGATAAAACTTTGGAAAAATCCATCTGCCAATATGTACCTTGTGCCTGTGCAAGCTTTGCCTTGTCTGAGGCATAATAGTCAAATATAATCACATCATATCAGCATACAGCATCAACGTATGTGACAACCAGCTGCTCTGGATACATGGGGACAAGGTCACTCAGCAGAACAGGGAGGACAGTGGACTGATGCAATTTTGAAAATGCAATGGCTCATTAACAGTTTGGTACAGTAGCTCAAGTTAGACTGTTGTTATTTTCAAAATGCTGTAAAATATTGAAATGATCATAGGCACCAACATCCGTGTGCCCTGAGAAGGATAAGCGGTACAGGAAAAGGATGGAATGTTAGATGGCTGAAAATGTGACCGATGGAATGATGGAATATGAGTCCAAATGTATTACAGAAAATTGTCTAGCTTTAGGGAACTCAGAGACAAATGTTGTTATATGCGAGATGTGACATAAAATGACTTTAGTGGTTTTGATTTTAAAATAGTTCAAATAATATCACAACTCTATACAGCGGTGTAAAAAAGTGTTTAAAGCCTTTCTCCTTTCCTATTTATCTGCATGTTTGTTACACTTAAATGTTTCAGATCATTAATTTTTGGTGGACAGCAGAATTCATGGTTCCATTAATCACAGCAGGTCTTCCAGGTCCTGAAGTGGCAAAACACCCCCAGACCATCACACTACCGCCACCATATTTTACTGTGGGTATAGTGTTGGTATGAGCTTAACTGAGGCAAGATGTTGTTGTGGGGTCTTTTGTGACCTGTTGGATTGTCTGGCTGCTCCTGGAAAGGTTCCATGTTTTCGGCATTTGTAGATAATGTCTCTAACTGCGTCCCAAGCTTTAGAAATGGCGTCATAACCTTTTCCAGACTGGCAGATCTTAATTAATCTCAGTTATGTTTTAATAGGGGGAAATTCACTCTTTCACATTTTTCCCCCTTACTAAGAGAGTTTCATTTTAAAACTGCATTTTAATAATATTAAAATATTTAGTAATATTTAGGACTATTTGATAATCTGAAACTTTCAAGTGTGACAAACTTGCAAAAAATAAGAAATCAAGAAGGGGGCAAACACTTTTTCACATCCCTTTAAGTCTGTAATTTTTCTTCATTTTTTAACAATGATATACTGATGATGCACTGGCCCCTCACCACCATTCCTTTGTATTGTACTGCTATGAAATGTGCCATTTCTCAAATAACAACACTGATTTTTTAGTTCAACACAAAGAAGCTCATCCATGTGATAAAGCAACAGTAGAGTTGAATTAAATGTAACCTTGCCTGGCTTGCAGATCACAAAAAACAACTATTACAGTACTTTAACCTTGAATGATACTAAACTACAACACAATTTTAACATGACTGGTGTGTTAATAGAAAGAATTATGAGCAGGAAATAAATATAAATGCAAAAAAAAAAAAAATCACAATGTGTGCGTGGGTTTTCTCCAGGTACCCCCGCTTCCTTTGACATCCCCAATGATTGCTGACATTTTTAATCTTCTCTTAGATGTTGGAAAATGAGGACATGCTTCCATCCATGCATCCATCCATTTCCTATACCGCTTGAACTGGCATGCTTCCAGTGATTCCTCAAGATCGGAATCAAGGTGAGATGACCAAAAAGTGTACTTTTTCCAACTAAATATTTTGCCAAAAAATGCACCAAACAAACCTTTGCCTGTGTATGAAAGCATAATTTCTTTATTTGTATGGTGTTGCCAATATAAGGAATAAAAAACACACCATTGTTGGTTCCGAGACTCAAAGTTGAAATGGAATGGTCAAACAGCCGTTCTTCATTCTAGAACACGTGTGTAGGCAACATTTAGCACCAAAGGCCATTTATACGGCCACACAAAAGGTCATGCATTTATTACACGACTGTTGCATATTGCATGTGGAAATTTAGGACGGAATCAAAAAGGTAATATAAGAAAACTTTGCTTGCCGGCTGGTTACAAGATGCGACAGTGAGAAGCCACAGCTTGACCCGGCAAAATGAATTGCCGGGTAAGAAGGGCTCCGGATAATTCCCACCTTCACATGCTTCATGCTCTACCGAGTCCACCTCTAACACTGTAATAATAGCCAATTATAAAATAGGCTAATTGGGATGAGCTTTGTTTTTCTTTCAGTTATTTCAGAAAGCTGACAGCAACAACTCATGACAGGATCGATGACGGATTACGAGGCTCATGGAGCTGCATAGAGACGAGGGCTCAGACTGAGGCTGCGGCACTCATTAAAACCCGACCTGATCTCAGCCAAGCCCTGGGAAAGGAGGGGTGAACAGAGCGGGGAAAAGCAGAAAAGGACAGAAAGACGTTAGAAGAAAGGCGAAAACAAGAGGTGAGAAAAAACTTTACTGCCCCCTTTGGACATGGCCTCTGCTGGACTCTTATAAATGGGTATTGTTCCCCATGAAGCACACAGTGAGTGTTTACAGTTTCCCATAAAGGAGGCTTTATTCTTGCTCAGGGATGCATTGTGACAAGATAATTTGAATAGGCGAGGTCTTACCACAAAGCCATAAACATTTACAGGCAGTTGACATGGCGAATGAGGAATGAGCCATGTAACCTATGCAGGACGCTTCCTGACTCCTGATGACCGCCATTCAGTCGACTGCAGCTACCGCGGCTATTATCATCAACATGTTGAGAGATGGAGTTCCAATGACAGGGTTGGAACGGACGGGGAGAGAATACAAACTGGTAAATAAACGGAAACGTCAAGGCGAGCGTGGACGCTGCACGGAAAAAAGGCACAGACTATGGAATCATTAATAATAATAATAATAATAATAATAATAACATAGCCTTGTTGTTCTTTGAATTAATTCCCATTATATCGGATCCAATATTATTAAATGGAATATTCTCATAGTTTGAGCCTAGAAAACCTGTTTATGGCTTTCTAATGACATTTTTCAACATTATTATATCCCTGTAGACCTGAAATAGCCCGCTCATAGTCACCATTACATTCCTATTATTCATTGTTTACACCGCAGTGAAAGCTGTTGCTAGCTAGCGATCTAGCCAGTTAGCCTGTACAGTTTCAAACTGAGCGGAGAAGAAAGACAAATTAAGAAGCCAAAAATGTACCACTTCCACACCAATTTGAGATTGGAACCTTTTTTTTCCACTCAAGGGAGAATGGAATTGGGGATAAATACCATTATTACTAAAGCAACAAACCCAGATAAACCTTTGTCTTACTAAACAGCTCCAAACCTCGACCCTACAACATCACCTGGAACAGTTCACTATCAATATTTATTTAACGACGTGAAAATTAATGAATAAACAATTCAATACAATACACCACACTAACACCACTCACTTGTCAGCACTGGTCTGGAACACAAACTCTGTTCTTCAGGATCGATGAAGTGCTGGGTGGTCATGTGATGAGGCATTCAAGAGCACTAGTCGTCTATCAGACATCAACCAATCAGAGGGTGGAAAATGCTGACATAACTGTAGGCCTGCTAGCTGGCCCTGTGAGGGGAATCTTAAATCTGGTTGGTTAAAGCACCCTAAAGGAATATGGGCCAGCGCTAGTGATTCTGAAGGCCCTGAACAGATTACTTTGACATAGCAGCACATACTGTAGATGCTGAAATCTGATTGGACAATCATTCACATACTGGACTGCACACCTCGGTTTGGCCAGCTGACCCAATACTTTTTTCCATATAGAGTCGCTATAAATAGTAACAGCTAGGCAGAGAGGAGTGATGCAGGTTTTTCAATGTCCCTTTTGACTCATCCTACGATGAAACGGCAGTGTCTTGTTTTTATGTTTGATCACAGGAGTCGAGCGGTGGAGTCACGCAAGACTCCCGGGAGCAGCCAAAACATGGGGCTGAATTCCATTAGAGGGTCATCAGAGATGGTCATTGTCGGCAAGTCGTGCGACTCCATAGGCAAACGATCAACATGACTTTCCATTTAATGCCATTTTCTCTGCAGTGGCTAATGTGCACGTCGTCTTTGCACTAAACTCGGACTGTGTCAGTGTGTGTTTTGGAGTCCTTGCATCCATTCAGCTTAATAATGGTAATAATATCGGGCGATGAGCAGAGACTGAGTTAGCATCCTGATCTCAGTGCTGTCTCAGTGGGCAAAGTGAAATTGGTGCCCATTTTCCTGCGTTTTCACATTTCCACACAGCATTCTCCTTTCTCCTATTGTCACTGCGGTGCTGCTTTCCTCCTGCTTCACTTGGCATTCTGTTCATTCTCCAAGATGTTCCCAGCGTAACCAATGATTAACAATTATGCCAGTGCATCTAATTAATGCTGCCTAATTATGAGGCTCTGATGTTGATGGGGAATGGGGGGTTAGGACAGGGAAATTGCAACATCAGAAATAATCAGAGGAGAGGAGGAGGCTGCTAAGAGAGAACAGCGGAGAAAACGTAAGACGACTACGAGTGGGTGTCTCATTTTGCATGCTCCAAAATGCCTGCAGAAGCATGGTCTTACTCCACAAAAATATGGACGACTTGTGCATAATGTTCCAGATGGCACACATATTTAATTGCACCCCCCCTTCAAAAAAAAAAAAAAAGAACAGGATATTTCCCCACTTTTTCTCCTAGATGGGAATTCTGTTTGAACCGCACCAGGTCCTGAGGTGATCAGAGAACCTGAGTCGTAATTATGCCCGTAAAATACCAACACGTTTTCAGCTAATTTACGGTTTATTTGTCAGTGACTGGTAAACACAGATGAAATAAACACAAATACCCCGTAGAAGACGCACACCAAGACCTTTAATGTATATAAATTGCGTGAACTAGTTGTAGCTCTCTTCTTTAACTTATTTATTTTGCTTTTACAACCCCCAGAAGAGGCACACCACGGGCCCCGATCGCCCTTCTCCATCTCAAGCAATGCTTCTTGCGGAAAATAGCTAAGAAAAACGACCCCTCTCTTCGGCTCATAATGAGGCAGCGTGGAGCATTAATTTGCATAGTCGGTGTCTGCAGCCCTACAGTATGTTGGAGCTTTATGTTCAGAGACATTTTTATTCCTGCAACCATTCTGTAAGGGCTCCATAATAACGTCCAGGCAAGAAAACACATCATGTATTAAGGCAAGATGATTTTTGCATCCTATTCAAATGAGAACATCTACAAAGGAAAACGAGGAAAAACAGGAGGCAGAGGGGTGTTTATTGTTTTTGTCTTCCTTTGCAAAGCAGAGATAGGAGGCTGTGCAGCTTTGAGTGGTGTCACAGGTCCTTTCTGGTTTTCCAAGTGCATTAAAAAAGATGATTGACAATGACTGAAAGCTCACGGTGCCTGAGGCAAATTACTTGGGCTGAGGTTTCCTTTTGTATACCTGCTGTTTGGGAGCGGTTTTCCCCATTCATGCAAAGGTTTTCAAGAGCATATTCGTTTGGCAAAACACAGGAAGTACTTTTACGCCTTACAAACAGTACCGTACGGAGTGATTTTGAGCGTCTGAGCCACCAATGTGGCCTCATCAAACACACTTAGAGCGGCAGCAGGGGGTACCGCGGCCGATAAGCCCGTCTACGGTGTTGTATGTCAATATGAGGTTGAGCATGAGAGGGCTATGTTTATCAGTGTCAAAGCAGCTATTTGTGTTTGAGATGTTGAATTCAATAACGCCAACAGCAGGCAGACCTCAGCTTGAGTGGATTCCCATTTATTTTCCAAGTCCTTCTTCAGTGTCAAGGTAGGACGCATCAAGTTTGATGGGAAACGTAAATAGTAAATCAATAGAGCAGCATTTTTATTCTCCAAGTTGCTTGGTCAATATTCAACATCATTCATTCTCACACCTATTTTTTAGCACTTCCATTAGCCAAATTGATTTTGCACCTTGTTAACATTGGGAAAAAATGCACAAAATAACACCCTGCTGTCATTAAACATGTATTCTTAGCGCGGGGTGAGATCAACTTTTAAAATCCAAATTCCAATACGCAAGGCATTGCTCTCTGTGATCTCATCCAAACTCTTTTGAAAAGTCCAACCAAAAGAGTTGCATTTTAAACACGCCATTTTCATGAATATCACTTTTGTTAACTGCTGGGTACAAATGTCTTTTTGAAATATGGGAAGCTTAACTTTGTGCTCGTGTCGTTGCAGACTTCAGACGTAACTAAATGTCCTGTTAATTAGTTTCCAGCATGCGGGGAGATCAGCAAATGAAAGAAAAAAGGTCAGCAGAGCCCTCGTTTTAAATTCATCTCGCACGGATGCCATACGTGGTTGTCAGGCAGCGATAGATGGGAAATTCTCCCAATACCATTCCTGCTCTAAAGAATTAGATTACAACTGCCTTGGCATGACGCTGACACTTGTGCGACAATTTTTTTTATCGTAGGCAATAAGTACCAACAGCCCCTACATTGAATTTATGGTACATGACGTAACAGGCATGCCCCGTGCCATAAACATTGGAGGGGAATGGCTACCGTTATTAAAGCCAATAGGACCACACTAACGTAAATCGATGGCAAACAACAGCCTAAAGCTTAGGCAATGTTCTACTAAATTAGCCACGTAACAATTACACCGCTCTTTTTTTCTTCTCATGTGTGACCTTTGATTAAAGTTTTGCCAGTGGGTGGTAGAACACTTCATGCATGGCCAGTGTGATTACCATCATTTGTGCAAGGCTTCCAATTGATGAGCGGAAATGTGTTTACCGGGTTTAATTCAGTGTGAGCATGCATACAACGGTTGGGATGGGTGGGGGAAAAGAGAGTGAGGAAATGTGTTTGTCCAAAACATGGACGGTTGAACAAGTGGTTCTGGCTGGTCTGCTTGGTGTCAGTACGCCAGTACAGGTGGACTTGTTGACGTCTGGAATTAAGTGGAAAAGGAGCATGTGTACATTGGTATGGATGATTCTACGTAGTTATTCGGTTAATACGGCACCGGTGCCATTATGATATAGAGTTTGTGCATGCAACCTTATGCACGAGACGGGAAAAATGATGTGTACAAAAAAGAAAAATGTCAATGTCTCAATTAGAGGCATACGGTATGTGTGGAGGAAACCAAGCCCTGCCCATCAACTATACCAATACTAAACTGGAACACGATGTGAATACCGAGGTACTGTATATTGACCATTTTACTGTTCTCTCTCTCTTCATTTTATTTCTTTGCTCTGGCTTAAGCTGCAAAACAGTAATGTATCAAAACAAAAGAAATTGTCTTTAATCCCTCTGCCTGGCATTTACAAGGGTCATTATGGTTACTATTGAAGACTTTATGCAAAATGATGAGGTCGGTAAAGTAGCCTCTTAGGGGAAGTCTTGGTAATTGACCTTGCTGTCTTGAGCCTAGTCAGCAAGCAATAAAGACTGGTTAAATGTTAAGGCAGAAACTAGAGGGCTTGAAGGGCTACACGTACGCTGCATTAATGAAATAAAAAAGGCCTGGCTTATTTCATATTATGTGCGGAACCAAGGTCACCACTCTCAATGGGGTGCCTTCATTTTAAATGTGTACATTATGGCCAGAGAGAGATGCAGACGGACCAGAGTGTGCGCATGTGGACTCAAGTGAGAAAAATCCAAGTACCTGGGAAGCTTTACATGCCCAAAAAATTAAAATTGCAAACATTACCAGTTGATTAATGAAGCAGCTTAGCAGGTATATGAGGTTTCTGTTTAACAATGCAGATATATCAGCTCAGTGATTGCAACTAAAATTAGAAATGGCATGACCAGGCACATAAATGATTGAAATTAATGTCTCCTTTTGGGTTAATGTAGCAAGTTGATCTTGCGCATAACGGCACATTTTTCTTAGATGTTTTATTTGAAACAATACCCCAACTTACACCAAATGGGGCACTCTTCCTCGTATGCATTAAATAAGAGGCTGGACATGAGTGGGAGCTTGCTGTCAGCCAATCAGAGGAGGCTGTGAATTTAAATATAGGACATTTCGTATCAATGGAGTCAATTATTTGTGGATTCCACTTCAAAACATTTTTAATGGAGCAATTTGCTCTATTTTCCCCCAGCTGTCAAAATTCCTCAGCATGTGCATTTGGCTGCTTGTGACAGAACGTCAGCACGTGATTGGCCAAATTTTGATGACATTTCCCTGTCTCTATGGAGAAAGTCACAACTAGTCACAATGAGAAGGTGCAGATGTCGGTGCCTCTTTTCGTCACCCTGCTGTACAGATAAACAAATCCATCAGAAGCTATTAAAATCATTCTGACCTGGCTTCTTGCGTTCTTCTGTGATGATGATGATGATGATGATTTAGTCATTGGCACGGCCTTTAAGACAGTGTTCAACCGATGAGCTTTATTATGCTCGTCCAAGTGTTAATGTGGTCCATGACGGCAAAGAGATCCCTCGGGTAAAAGCTAACTGACATAGCAAAGTCTTTAGCTTTATGTCTGCAGCATTCCCACCGGAGCGTTGAGAATACAGACGAGAGGCTGGGATCAGAAGTAGCTGCTTCCAGGAGACACTGGTGAGATACTAGTCAGTCACACAAGATGAGGTCTCCCCATTTCGTTTTGGAAGCTTGGTTCCAGAAGGTCCAACTGTACTCTAACTGATAAGACCATAAGAACGTATTTAAATCCAATTAAAAATGGCCAAAAAAATGTTATCACAAAATGTTGCAAATTCAGTGTACAACTTCCCATGAGTGGTTAACGCGCAGGCCTCACAGCTAGGAGACCCGAGTTCAATTCCACCCTCTGTGTGGAGTTTGCATGTTCTCCCATGGTCTATATGTTTGTCTATATGTGCCCTGTGATTGGCTGGCGACCAGTCCAGGGTGTACCCCGCCTCTCGCCCGAAGACAGCTGGGATAGGCTCCAGCACCCCCATTTTGAAACCGATATTGCAGCCTTGAATATCGACCGACACCGATATCAATCCGATATCAGCACTCATTCGCTACCAAAGACGTATTTACATAAAAAAAATTCAGCCTGACTGATTGCTCTCAAATCATATTCATACATCTTTTGTACGAGATTCAAGAAGAGGTGATGATGCAACTCCACAATTGAGAGCATGTTTGGTGCAGTTCTAAGCCTGAAAAAACGTCCACAATGTGGCAAAAGTACATTTTATTAGAGCTCGTCCTGCATCTTTCCCATAGAAATACATGCTCAAATACAATTTTCTATATTTATCTCATTCAAAGTCAGCCATTTTTCCAAAGCCATACTTCTCGGTACTGGTATACCGGTGGGGAACTAGAAGCTAAACCTCCTGGGTGCATTATTTACATGTTTGTGGTTTGGGTTGTTGTAACAATGATTTTGTTATGATTTGACTGTTAAACACCGAGCCTACATTTCTTATAGCACAGGTGTATAGTAGAAGAATAGCATGCAAATGTCCTGTCACTCAAGCGACTCTGATACGTATGTGGCAGACTTTCTCATCTTTTCCTATTAAGGGTTTTTACACCAAATGCATGCAAGATAAAGCAAATAAATTGACAAAACAGGACTGAAAGAAAGAAAAAATGGCCTTTTATTAACATGGGCTGATATGGAAAACACTTCCATGCAACGTTGAGGTGAGAGCAGCACTTATGCAAGTTGCATAGCGTTAAATTAGTCTGGTGTCAGACGAGGTGACAAGTAAAAAAATAATAAAAATCACGAACTTGAAATGTCACAAAGGCCTTGCAGTTGTTAAAATGACTTTTATAAGGCTAATTCTTTGGTCTTTAAATGTGAAATTCCAACACAGTTCAAGTTTGTAAGTTATGTTTGAATGTAAATGAATGAAATTCCCCCTTTACTGTTTACTGTACAGCGCTTGAGTGGGGAGATGATAAACCAAGCTACACCAAGGTTGTATCACACGAGTGCACGAGTGCTCCCTTGTGTATTTTAACACTCTACTTGCCAAATATTTGGGTTGGGAATTGGTCACACTAAATGGACACTTCACTGGAAAAACCACATAAATCTCATTTTCTCGAGTGGCATACGTAACAACAATATTTATGAATGATATGACGTTTTTGACACGCTTGATTTTAACATCGTCATGTGACCAGCCCTTCTTTCGGTCTGTATTGTGAGAAATTCAATTGGCTTTAACTTTTATGTGGTATCATATGTAGGAAACATGAATATGAATGTGTGACTGTATGACACCGAGACATAATATGGGCATAAATCTATGCTGGGATTATGTTCTCTAACATGTAAACAGGATTACCAATAAAAGATATTCATGTCAACACCATAATGAAAATATGGTCTTATTGATAATAAGGTCAATGGCTGGGTTATTGCTGACCATGTAAACACAGCCAATGTTTATTGAGGCAATAAACCAAATACCCCATGGTGTGCATGGCTACACTTTGGCTACACATCAACCTCTAATTCCACAGGGTGGTTGAATCCAGGCTGATTATTTCCCGCCACAATGTCTTACACTAAGACATCAATGAAAATGTTAAAGTGGTCTTCAGTATTGCAGTGTTACTTTGTATGTTTCAATGCTGAGCAAATGGCTTTAAAATACTCTTTACTTTCCCACAAAAGTAATTAAATCAACATTATTACTTCTCCAGAAATGTAATTAGTCATCATGGAAAGCGTTGGTAACGGTAACAGGCTTGTAACAGTAATTAGATTACCTGTTACTGGAAAAAATTGAATATGGAATGAAAATAGACTGAAAATGATGCATTTAATTAGTCAGTGCCTGATGCTGCAGCGTAATTAGTTTCCTAATTATACAACAATGCTGTCGAAACTACCACATTTCTCAATCCACACATTATAGCTGCATATTAGTTACAGATATGCCGAAAATAGACCAAAGTCAAACTCCAAAAGTCAATCAATGTACAGAGTTGCCGTACAACGGGTTGCTATCACACACTGTAGCCTGTTGTCGTCACACTGACACACAGATGGAAGTGAAACGCTTCACTTTTGCATAACTGAAGCAGGGTGCAGCCTGGAAAGCCGTCGCCTGGTGTCATATGAGAGTCTTATCAGCATGATTTCTGCAAAGAGAAAATTACTGCAATACATTCAGTGTCCCCTCAGTCATGCATTCAGAGCACCTCTTGGGGGGGCTGCGGAGGAGGCAAAGTGGATGTGACAGGCTTAGATTAAATGCCAAAGACTGGGCGTTTCTCACACACGCTGCAGCCTCCTGGACAGCAGCCTAATTAGGCGCTTCCATGCTCTGCCATCGGCTCTTTCAACAAAATGCTGCATCCAAAACATTTCTGGTATTTTTTAACCCCTTAAATTTCACTCTAGTCATCAAAATACACATATATATATTTTCCACTGGAAGAAAATATAAATGATTGGGTGGAAGTCACTTGCCTTCAATTAAAAAAGTGCTGAACTATTCAACTAATCACCCCCCCCCCCCCCCCCCCCCCAACCCAGCATTGCTACCCTGGCTATAATATACTCGACTCATTGGAACCTACAAAGAGTTTTTGCTCTGTTTGCTACTTTCCATCTATGGGAAGTGATGGTACAGTACGGAAACATGCTTGAACATCTGGGAATTACACCTATTTCCATTTCCATGTCACCAAAATGAAATGAAGCACCACCGAGGTGGCGTCCCAGGACATCCTGTCCTTGACTGTTTTTGTCCTAAGTGATGATTATTTTTCAACATAATTATTATTTTTTCCATCTTCGTGTAGTAAGCCTTAAAAAGAGACAATTTTTTCCATTTCTACTCTATATATCCAGTCAATTTCTATCATTTAAATATTTAAAATGATAAGGCTTGTTTGAATAAAAGTCGAGTATCTCGCTGTATCTCACTGCCAGACAGAGTGTCCTGGTTTTCGCTAATCAAAATAACAAAGGTCACCCTAAATATAACACGGGGCTACTCTGATTTCCTGCTTGTTGTGTGTGAATAACGAAATGAAACAACAGCACAAGCCGGTGAAAAGAGTAGTACCTCAGATGTGTGACTTTTGAACCTTTTCCAGCTTTTTGTTTCATTTTTGGGAGGGGGAATTGTTCTTAGTGGTGGTCTGCATTTTCAAAGAGGCGCTGGCTGCGCTGTGTACTCTTGATGTGGCGTGCAGCGTAAAACAAAAAAACAACATTGGCGTGTTGAAAGGGTTACTTGAAGTGAAGTCCTCTCCACTAATACCAGATTGTTTCAACCGGGGGCCACAGCTGCTTTTACGCCATTATTTAATTAATTATGTTCAATTAACAATGTTTAGCATAATTAACACATTTAGTATTTACCGAGTATTGTCTGAATATTGCACACCAGGGGAGGAGTCCACATTTTTCTAATCAAATACCACATTTCTGCATTTCTTCAGCCCAACAAATGCACATATCGCCGTACTTGCCGATAGCTTGCTCTTCATTGATATACTGAAGTACAGAGTATAATTCATTGCGTTGTACCGTCACATATATCTGCTCCCACCCCCCCCAAACCCCCTCACCCCGCACATACGTGCCGGACAGGATATAATTCTGATTAAAGAGAGTGTGTGATAATGTTCAATAATAAAAAGTATTATTTGCAGAGATCAATGTGTTTTATCATGGCAGTAAAGTACATTGAATGAAAAGTGCTGGGAGCTTGTAATAAATTTTGATGTGTTGTGATATTGAACACGTTGTGACAACATACTGCTTCCCAGGGCGGTAAAACATCTTCCAACAGGCTGTTGAACATCCAGCCGTTACAGTCTTACACACTCTGAGTGCCATACATCAAGCTTGGGACTCGTGTGCACAAGCTAAGCGTATAAGGGATTACATGGCGAGAGGCAAAATAGGACAATGTATTCATCAGGACAGCACGTGCAAATGAACGCTGCGACATAAAAGCGCGTGTGTGCGTGACAACAGTAGAAGTCCAATCAATCACTCAATTAAAGCGGGCTTTGACAGTGACATGAATCTGTTTGACTGATGGATGGACCAAATCTTCTCAGGTCTCCCGCTTGAAGCTCAATATAGCCGGGTGACATTCACTCTAATGATGAACAAACCACGATAACACGAGCACAAAACTTTCCAAGCCCCTCCTCCTGCCCTGCACGAGCCCAGCCGTGCTGCCAGTTTTGGGAGGCTCAGGGTATTTAAGAATGTTATCTCTAATGCACAGATGTCTTAACGGTCCCAGTGGAACAGGCCCGCAATTTCCCCTCCTAATTAAAAATTAATTAAATCGGCGGCGGCTCTAGCCAGGCAGAAAGCTGAAGGCCGCAGCACCCGCCGCTGGAAACGCAATCATTTATTCAAGTCAATTACAGGAAGCCGCAGCCGGCTCCTCTGCCACCGATGTCACCTGGAGAGTCTGGGCGGTCGCTACCCGACGAGCAGAGGGGCCCACTTAAAACTTGATGCTGCTTGTGGTGCTAAACACATCCCTCCCTTGTGATGAATACGTACACAATCATATCCTTTGTCACCTGCTTCCCCCTTTTCATCCCCAAGGGGCTGATTTGGGGTGATTGATCAGAGATTCAGACATGGGATCAATGAGGCTTTCGCTTCTCCCTCGGTGAGACCAGGAAGCTTGGAGATGGCCCACTATGCTGTCCAATTATTCAGCAACCCAATACTGGAACCGACCCGTGCTTAAGCAAAAAAACATGCATTATATTGCAAGTGGCACAGTTATTGCACTTCAATTATTGCACAGTAATTATGCAGCGGCTTTGACCCTTGAACTCTTCGCACACTAACTTGTCTGCTGTATTGACAGTCGGGTAATTTAAGCTCACAAAGAGATTACACTAATTGTCATTTGGTCTGAATGCAAACGTGAGCTAAACGCCTCGGGACTAAATGAATTCTGATGTGAACTGTTCATTTAATTAAAGTCAACATGCTTTTTCCAAAGGTACTTTCACTTTAAGCCTCATCTTTTTTCATGACCTCAGTGTAATAACCACACGGACGTGAACTTTGTGACATTGCAAAGAAAAGAAAAGATGACGCGCTTAAATAGCTATACAAACTATATTATGTGCATTCATGCCAAGTTATTCAGTCATTTCTGTTTACCGGGGTTTATTATACAACTTATTTATTTTCCTATGTTTTCTTTCATACTGCAGAGAAGCATCCCTGAAGCACAATTACAAAGACAGCGTGTTTAAATAACACTAAAGGCAAAAATCAATTCCAGTTAAAATAATGTTTGTTACTTTTCCAAATAAGGTTTTAATATTGCAGTGTAGGATGCGGTGGCTGCTGGACTTCCCAGCATGCCTTGCGGGCAAGTTGTATATGAGTTACGTGTTTGCTGTTTGTTTTTAATCTCATAGTACAAATAGTTTCTATATATGTGTTTACTTACTGCGGTTACTTTGCTCATACTGCGAGTGAAGTTAGCGTTAAATTGTCCGTTTTTCGCTGTGTGTCAAACTCACTGAGCGTGTGTTGGTTATTGCTCGCCATTACTCACACAGATCATAAAAAATCATAATAAAAATTTTAATCTTACAGGTCACTTACACACATACACAGTACAAATATTGCTGGACAATAAACAATAAATATAGCAACTTCTGATTAAAATAATGACTTAAAATAATACCAGTTTGAGGCCCACCCACTTTTGGTTTATGCCGAGTACAAATACGGATACAGATCATTTCGATGGGTGAACAGATACAGATACAGATAGCGGTGTACATGCAGTAAATACAGGAAGCAGTGATGGCAGAAGGCCCCGCATAGTCGAGCTCATCGCATCATTTGTGTTTTCCACTGCTCATTGACGTGTTTGATTATTAATTAGCCTCAAGTGAAGTCATCATTTTTTAGACATACATTTGTATGTATGAATTAGTTCTGCTACATTGAGAGTCACCGAGATGTCAGTAATTGCAACTCTAAGTGTGATGCTCAGTGCCCTTTCTCATTATATGCAAACGACATTATTCTCCTCCAGTGATTGACGTTGTTTACAGATTTCCCATCACACTTTCAGGGTGCAGCGTGACTCAGAAAACCCGTGAGCGCAAACAGCTACACCGGGTAGCGCTCAACTTGTGCAACTTATGTACGAGACACAACACAAACCTCCAACAGACACAGCGCTGATTCAAACTCCCAGTGCTGTAATGAAATATGTTCAGGCTTTGGAGAAGAGAAAGTGGTGCTCCACTGGGAGTGTCAGCATTTGGATCTTTCTGTACCCAAAGCCACAGAGCTCATGATGATGTACACCAGCTCCAGACAGATACGAGTGTGTGATGTGGCAGCCTGCAGATACGCCTTTGGTTCCCCGCTAGAACAGTCTCAGGAGTTCAGGGACCTTTGGTGTTGTGAGCTCAACACAGATTCTGCTTCATATCGGCATGGAAGCGTTGCATTCATTTCACACAGAATTAGATGCTGTTCTGTACTGCATAAACAATATAATGAACATAGGATGTGCTGTAAAAAAATGATCCTGCACCATAATGTTTTAATCTCAGTTTATGTGGCTTTATGTGTTCGTACAGCACCCTACCCCCGAGGAATTCAAACATCATTTATTTCCATTCTTCTGCAGTGACATCAACAATATCCTTGAATGGAAGAAAAGCCAGCGGCTGGGGCCGAGCACCTGTACAGAAGCATCATCTTATCTGTATGTTACATGTCGCTCCTTGTTTATTCCTCTGCAGGCTCAATAACTGAAGGCTGCGGGTTTTGTTGTTGGCTCAAGTTAAAATAAAAAAGGTGAATAATCGGATTTTTGTTGCTTTATTATGGGGGAGATTAATCCTGATTTTTTATTTTTTCCTAATGCTGAGAGTTGGAGCAAATGATATCAAAATAGTCCTGCTTGTTAAGGGACATGCTGTCAAAATGTTGGCACTCTCACCTGATAACATAATGTAATTTCATGACTTTTGGCTGAAGGCAAAGTCATGAAATTGACTGAAGACTAAATCCCATAAGCATTGTTTGTCATGGTTACCCTTTGAGCCTCGCTGGTGCATAAGCTTGTTGCTTGAGGCCCTGTCTGGTGCATTGGTGTGGCTGTATGTATGCTTTTTTTTTTCAATCGATGAATGATTTTATTGACAGTACAGCTGTGAGCTCTGCAAATTGTGTAGTGCATATGAAAAACAGGTGTCTTCAATTGGAGATTTCACAAATGTTCGCAGATTTTTAAAATGTGAGAGACTCCACACATGTAAACAAAACAAAACAAAAAATAAACAAAATCTAATATTACTTTACTTTTACTGTTTGGTGTGCAATGCGTTTTTAGTGAGGACTGAACCAGTTTGTCTCTCATTATTGGAAAAAACTATACAAATAGGTCCATATTATTATTATTATTATTAACAATAACATTTATTGCATATGCTGCTTTTCAACCTGACTGGGATTCGAACCACAGACCCCTATGCCAAGTGTCAGCATCCTCAATACAGTGAATGGAAATATATTAATACAATATAATGGAACAAATAACAGAATTGAAGTTGTAAATAGGTCACTGCTGCTGATAGTGTTTAGGCCAGCAGAGAAGGTCCTGCTGGCCCTGTCTGCTGTTTAGATACATACAATTACCCATATTATACTGTAAGAAAGGTAGAATTTAAAGAAAAAGAGAAACAATATAAACGATTTGAATGCTTGTGATGCTTCTGCAGACCTTAATTCAGAGCCAAGGGCAGTCACAGCTAACTTCATTCAGTGATGCAATCAGACAAAAAATACTGCAAAGATATAGTAATAATACCAAATGGGTCCAAAAAGTGTCTGCACTTGTATAGGCTTTTATATCTGAAGTCCATAAAAGACGTTGCCTTGACCAATTTCATACCATATGATGATCTATGAACACACTGAAATTCTCTTTCAATGAGCAATAATTGGTCTCAATAAAATAGAATCTTCTGGCAATCCTGCACTGACCTTCTTAAAATGACAAAATATAACTAGTTGTTTAACATCATTTTTTATACAAAACCATGGTAGGCTATAATACACGGTGCATCCTTTAACGTCATCCTTTTGGCTGATTTTTTTAAAGCCTCCTATAATGAATGGCATTGGGAAATGGGTTGTATTTAAAGAGTGTGGGCTTTGCTATTGACACAGTAAACATGATTTACTGTTGGGGGGGCTGCTGTTCATTCAAGAAAAGATTATTCTTTTCCCAGCATGGTTATCTACAGTAACAGAATGTGTGCTTATGCTCATAACAATTGTGTCATGTCAGAGAAAATCAATGATGAAATCCACATGAAGCCACAACGTTCCACACTAACTCTCTCATTTTACATACAAATCTATGCACACTTCTCCTCATGCATGTTGTCTGAGTATGGAAACATGCAACATGTGCATGTACAGTCAGAACAAACATGAAAAGAGAAAATATTGAAAAAAGAAGCCCCAAAACGTACTTTTGGTCTGAGAACACGAGACTCACTAGAGAACTAATTGCATTAACCCCTCATTTATTGCGATTAATTAGTTTTAGACTCGACCACGATAACTGAATTTCCACAAAGTAGGATTTATTGATCATAGTTAGAGCGTAGGCATTCTAACAATGGTTTCTAACATTACTTGAGCCCTCTAGACAGGAAATAACACCCCTATAGTCACACTTTCACACTCATATTACCCAAAGTAGTAGCCGTAACATAGACTCACATACCTGTACACATCAGCGTTGCCAGGTCCACTTATTGTAAGCTACTTTGGACTTGTTTTACTACTCTTACTCGTCTCTCACACAAACATCATCATCATCATTTAGAGTAGGCTACTGAACCCCACCACGGCTTTCTACGCTATTAGAAGTGTATTTCCTGTAGCGCATTCCGTGGTGACTTCCGCATTTTTTTAATGTTTCCCTTGCAAACACATGATTTCATCAAAACCAACTGGAAGTGAGTTGCGGATTTCCCTTGTAGATTTTCTCTTGCATATTTCAGCACCATGGACAGCGTTATCAGGGTTTGCATTGTCGTGTTTGAAGCCGCACTTTGCTGTAAGATAAAAAGAGCGCCGGTTAGCACAACAACAGCGCCCCTCGAGCAAGTGAGAGATCAAGCAAGTGCTCAAGGACACTTGAAGTTAATTCCTCTGGTTAAAAGATGGCTACTTTATTAAGATTGTGATGTTTCTAAATGGGATTTGAATGTACACTATTTGTTTGTCAACATAGATGCGGATACAAGTGGAACACATTATTAGCTTTTACCTTCTGCTGTTTTTGTTTCATTCCAACACACGTCCATTCCACACATCAAGCTCCCTTTCAGCTGGGACGCTACCAGCTAGTGTGCTGCTACTGATTTTTACTGATTTTACTTTTGCCACCCACTCCCCTGCACAGAGAAGACATAACTGTGTCAAAATACATAAGAGCATGTGAAGCACATGTGACCTGAAACACAATATTGAGGCGCAAAATGGTGGAAAAAATCAATATGGACCACAGATGAGTTGCCAAGTTGACATTCCAGATGCCTTGCTTGCACATAACAGCCTAATTCCCCATTCAAATTTTACATTCACATCTAATTAGTAATAGCGCTTTCGTTCTACTCATTATCAGCGTTTGACCTTTTGCATTGGCTGTTTGAGAACGCGAGCAGCAGCTGATGGGTGGTTGGTGATAATAGCTTGTTATTTAGCTCAACACGTGCTGATTAAATAAGATAGGCCCACGCTCGCCACCCTGTTGTTCTCCGGGGGTCGGCCAATATGGGGCACCTATGCTTGGACAACAGTATAGTTTCCACAAGCAGAGCAACACCATGAAAACGTATATCGAGACCGGTTCCGTCACTGTGGTTATTGGGAATTTTTTTTTTTTTCTCTTTACCGCTTTCAAGCTTCACCCAGTCTCCTTTATGCAAAATTTCATTGGCATGAATTAATAATACATCTTCAAACGAATGCAAATTCATTGCTACTGTGTCCTTTCTTTCTCTGACAAATGCTAGGTACTGTATGTAGGCGGACCATCCGACTCTTACTGTGATTAATTCACTGAAGAATAGGCTACTGGAACCACAATGGCCTTTGGCATACCTTACTTTTATTGAGGTTTAGATTTGCATAATGTACATATATATTTCATTCCCAAAGACGGGATATGTTCTTATTTTCAACAACACAATCATTAAATACAGTATGTTCTCAATAAGCAGGTAAAACCAAGTACAAATCCATTGCGTGTGACTACAAACACGAACAGATGAAGACACATGCGACACACACACACAAGTACAGTACGTGGAAAGAGACTACGTCTTTCAGGAGCTGTGCTGCCTGTGCGTGGGCAGCTGTGGAATGCAAATGCATAAAACATTTTCTTAACTACTCAAAGTTGTGAAGGAGTCAGTTTGGGAAGGAGTGGGAGAGAAGGCCAGGGGATAGACAGTATTTGGGCAGCTGACAGCTACGTAAATCAGCTTGGGAGCGTTGGAAACAGGAGTGGGAGTCGGTGGCGTTTGAAATGCAATGAGGTGCGTTTGAAAAGCGCTGCTGTCACAGGTAAGCAGGGTAGCACCAGCAAGGAGTGTACAGTGATAAAAGGAGAAGCGCCCAAGCTTTAGGGTGGTATTCGCTATCTGAAGGCTTTTTGCTACTCGCATGGGGGAAAGCACTCAAACCACCGCCACTTAATACAAAAGCCCCCCCAAATCATACACACACACTTTGATCTATACGGGAATAGTCGTCAGATTTTAGGGGTCCGAAGTAGAAAGCCCTGATTTTGGGACCAAAGCAAATCAAGAACAAAGCCTCGGTTCCATTGCTCAACTCACTTCTCTTGATGTTGCCTTCACTTTCATGCATATTGTAAGGATGAAGATACTGTATGCCTTATAAATCAATAGCTGCGGTACGGCACCCACGCAGCCTGTCTTTGCTGCAATGATGTCCTCGTCTGCAGCTTATTGCATCCTCTGTGACTCCTGCTTTCTTTAAACTGCCATCAGTTTATACATATAGATTTCATTTAGAAATTATGAATGTCACGTCCTTTCAGAGACAGGACTAATTATGAGCGAAAGGCTTGAAGTGGAATGTCACCACCTTGAAACCAGTTTGCATCTTACCTGCCTTAAGATTCTTGCTGTGGGAGATGAATGGGTAGGGACCTTTAAGGGACTGCTTTATTTTTTAGCTGCTTTTGCTCTCCGAGGGGGGTATAATAATAGCAGGCTGAAAGGACAGCCTTTCAAACTGCTGGCAAAATGAGAATGATAAACTTTGTATTAGTCGAAAAAAGCAAAAACGTTCATTTATTGATTATCACCAATAAGTAATTTCTCCCTTCATATACAGAAATTGCTGATAAATTGTGTATTGGAATTTTTACTGCATAAACCTCCACTGGAGCTTTTTCATTCCGTTGTTCTGAACTGATTCAGGGACTTTACCGATGCCCAGCGACTTTGTCTTTGTTAATAACGATGAGCGTCGTGTTTGGCGACTCCCTTCTGTCACTCTGCGGTTTCGTTCCCAAAGAGCAGCGGTATCTGCGGAGCATCTCAGCCCGTCACAATCACTCACACTCATACTCACAGCTGGTCACACGGTAACCTCGCGCAGCAGCTCCAGCTGCTAGCAAGCCGCACATCATGGCAGATACTCGGATTTGCATATAAATAAATAAACACATATATGATGTAGGTCGGAATGACCAGCAGCCGCCACTGGAGTGGGATCAAAATGTCAGTGTTCAATGTTTTTATTTCCTGTCTTTTGGAATAGCCTGTTAGCCTTGTTCTGTCGCATCGTTGTGTTGGACGGTGTTCATCATTGTGTTGTTAATCGTTGTATAAATAAGCTCTACTTCTTCCTACTCCTTTGGGTCATATAGAGTAAAATATAAGAGGATTTATGGTTAAGCTTTAGAAAGGTCATCATTTATGGAAAAAAATTAACTAATTCATGCCTCCATTGTGATTCTTGGTTGACTGTACAGAGGAAGCTGGATGGAGTACAAAGTTTAAACCCTTCTAGAAACCCCCTACCCTTGTTACTGTTACTCTTTACACCCCTGGAGATTGGGAATCCACTGTGAGGGCATAATCGTACTCTATCCCTTTGTTGACAGCATTGATCCAAGATCCCTCATTAGACATAAGCAGGAGGAGCCCCTACAGCAATGTGGCACTAGAGACGGGATGAGCAAAGAGGGAGGAGTCGTGCGGGGAGGAAGCAAAAAAAAAAAAACAAGAATACAATGTGTAGCAATAGGAGGAGGATTTTGAAAAAGATGTTGTGAAAGAGGTGGGAGACCCGGCCTGAAATAAAGAAGAAGATAACAGGAGGGAATTGCAGGGAATTACTGAAAGGATAATTGTTAGTATCTAATAAAGCAAGCAACAATCCCCCTGTTTGCCTGCACTGATCAATGGCCAATGCATTACAGCCTACAAGGGACAAGGAGTTCAGGGGAGAAAAACTATGTTTGTATCCACACAACTAAATAATGTTCATTTAAAGGGCCTCCAGCTGTGAAGTGATGTAGCACTGGATACTTAATCTGATAATAAGGAGCCCAACAGTAAACACCAAATGGACAAAAGTATTGAGACACTTCTCTTATTAAATGTATTAATCAGTCAGAGGTTGTGCTGGACCTCGTAGTGTTACATGAATCTTCATCCTGTACTTTTCCAAGACCGAGGACAATTGCATGCTTCCATCTTTATGGGAAAAGGGAAGGTAAACTTTATATAAAAGCATGATTGGTGCGGAGCTGACCTCAAGCTCATTGAAAATGTTCCAGATGAAGAACATTGTAGCTTGTGAGCCAAGCTCCTCGCCCAACATCTAACTTGTACCAAATGTTCTTGTGGATGAATTGACAAACGCCACCGGGTAAACATTCCAAATGCTTTTAGGTGATGGTGAGAAGGACAGACCAACGCCGCATTTCTTCCATTTTCATTCATTCATTTATTTATTCATTTTCTACCGCTTATCCTCACGAGGGTTGCAGGGGGTGCTGGAGCCTATCCCAGCTGTCTTCGGGCGGGTACACACTGGACTGGTCGCCAGCCAATCACAGGGCACATATAGATAAACAACCATTCATGAAAGGGAGCCAGCGTCTCTCGCAGGAACTATGATGCATTCAGGGGCCACCAAAGAATATGCAAACAGCGGTGCATACTGTACATTTTGACTCTATCATTTTAACTCTACTTAGTTATGAATTATTTCTGTTATTAAGGAAGGAAAAAAGCCGAAACCAACTTGGTCCTGTGGTTTAAAATGTTCTTAAATATGCATTTTGTAACCAATAATCAGCCATATTCAACAATGAAACAGCAATCATTATTAACTAATTATGGAAGAAATACAAAGCGTTGGAACCGTGATGTTCAAACGGAACAAGAATATTCAAAACAATTATCGGCCATTCTATGGATTAGCCGTGGCTAAAGTACAGGCAGCGGTTAGTTTCAATTCCAATGTATTCCAGGCCTCCACGGATGTGCCACTTGGCCTGGAAGGTGCATACGTCGGGGATGGTTCAGGGAGGAGACAGGCACGGCCAACTTCCCATCAAACTTATTCTCACTAGACGCTCGGTCTTAGCATTCACAACAGCAACAGTAGCTTTCTCTTCGCCCTCATATCGCTTTCATGGAGTAGCGATTCTAAATCCACCTCTGTGCGGTGCATCCCTCTCTGCTGTGTTGTCCAAATAGGGCAGGGATAATTGGCTCGGCAAACTACCGTCTTAAGGAGAAGGGCCTCTCCTGTTTGTTTCCACTGACATCTTTTGCACATATGAACTCTTTTTTCTCATTCATTAGCTTATACAATTTGCAGTATAATCTGATGACATTTGATATCCTGCAACCGGCATTATGTCTATGAAATGCAGCCTAAGCAGCCTTACAGGGCATAATTATACTAAAATGTCAGCCTCCTTTGCCTTAAACGCGAGCATAAGTAGACAGCAGTTGTCTTTTCCAAACCCTATGGATATACAATCCAACTTTCATGGCAAATGTAAATGTTTCTGGAATAATGTACCAGGGTGTTGTTTCTTTTATAACAAGGGCGGTCCACTTTGCATCCCTCCTATCTATTAGTCCTCTTCAGTAGAATAAAATGATGAAAAAAGGCCCGCACTAAAACAATGTGACATTTCAAATCTCAACCATGAGCTGGTTGTCAAGGAGATGTCTTGAGGAGATGTGCGGACCACAGGGAACCATTCCTTAAAGAGCATTTGTCCACCTGCTGGAGGTATAATGTGCCTGCCATTAGAGCTCAGTGGGCAAACATTGGAAGCTCTTCAGGTCTTTTTCCTCTGATCGCAGTCCACCGCCATCTTCCGGGGTTTTGCTGCAAGACGTTTCATGTGAAGTGGCGGCAACACATTGACAAGACGGTGCCACAGACTGGATATCATATGTCAAAGAACAGAACAGAATCTTCCCTTACCTGGTTTGTGTGCTCTCTTGGATCATTTAGCACTCAAGCAAGAAAGGTGTAGAATGCAGCTTCAGTTTAAAGAATTGGTGATGAAACTAGGGGAAAGTGCCAGAGCCCGTTGTTGATAAAAGATGCATGCTGCTGTTCTGTGTTGGGGATATAGTAAGACAGGCTGAAAGACAGATAGATGGAAATATCTGTCAAACTGGTTGTTTGTAGCCCCTTGCGTGCTGGGCTTAGGGGAAATAATAAACTGCATCATTAGAACACCTGTCATTCACAAGTCCCTTGTATCAGCCTGTACTGGCTGTGAATACCCTCAGTCAAGCATCACACATATAGAGCACATAGGTCACCATCATTAAGCATTAAATTAACATCTTACAGGATCTTCTGCAGCAGTCAATTAGTGTCAAGTTCAATTTCTTTGCTTTTTTAATGTAAAACAGCTATAATGTCATAAGGACATATACGTGGGTTGTCCCTTTATTAATGGCTTGAGGAACTTTGTTGAAATAAACATAAAAAACAGCAGCAATTGAAAAATAGCACAAAACTGACACATTTTAAACACATTTCAGTATATAAAAAGTTTGAACACCCCTGTTATAAGGAAACATTTGATCTACATGACCATAAATAGTCTTTCTAATGAGGTCGTGCTGTCAGGAAAAAGGGGATCCATTTCCTTCCCGGGGGTGTTACACAGCTAATTCATCTAATAATTGTAATTAATGCAAATATTAGACTTTATGGCCAATGTTTGTAGCTGTTTCATGTATCTGTTTCATACCAAAAGGTGTCCAAATCGCAGTCTGAAGATGGTTTTCATTGGCACATAAACAATAAAAAAAAACATTTCAAAGAGTGGTGCCCAAAGTGTGGCCTCAGGGCCAAACTTAGCAACTAAAAAAATAACAACAAAAATGTGGGAAAAAAAGAATGCTAATAAGTTGAAATGGTAGTATTGTTACTTACACACAGTATCACTGCTTTTCGCAAAGGTTACGTGCAGGACTACTTAATGTATAAAATGTATAGATACTCTTCACTGATAAATGGTGAAATAAGACTAGTGATGAACACAGGGAATCGGAGTCATGGTGGAGAAGTGATAAGTTTGACTTATGGGTCTCTCAGCAACTGTGGTGCATTCAAGGACTGCCAAAGAAAGTGCGAAATCTCAACCCTTGACTGAAAAAATACTATCAGTGAAGCATGAAGACATAAATGCGTATAATTTTTTTTTAAAAGTAGATGTAATAAGTATATTTTTATCACGTATTTCTGCAGGGAAAAAAGATAAAATATAAAAAATACAAATTTAAAGAGGAAAAAAATGAAATATTACTTTACATATGGAAATGCATTCTTATAGTCAAACCCCAGATTTAAGGTTCCAACAAGCCATTGCAACTGAAAAAGTGGACTTTACTCTTGTAAGTCATGTGAAGCGATATGGACTAAAGAGACAAGATTGAGAATGGAGCCTGTGGTTGCAGCGACACCGGTCTGTGCCACACCCCCTTACCCGTGGTGCGGTGGTATGATCCAGGGATGCTGTTATAGCGGCACTGAGCCTCGGCAGCCTGAGCATCACCAGTCAGCCTCGTCGGGTTCAAGTGCGGCTAATCGCAGCTTGCCGGGCTCCCTCCTGTCAGCATAGCAGACCCCCTTCGTCTCTGCAGAGATCTTGTCTGAAGCGGCATCGGCATCGGCATCAGCGCCACCGCCTCCGAGCCACACCGGCAGACTCCGAGAAGCAACGCGGGGTGTCTCCGCCACGTTTAGCAGAAAACACAACGTCACGGCTTCCGATTCTGCAGGGGGGGATTGCACCGCATTTGGATCTTAAGCGTGTATTTGGACCAAAAAGGAATGGCTGCTACACATCGGGAAGGTAAGCGTCCAGTTCCGGCCTTTAGTGGACTCATGCACGACATGTGATCCGGTCTCAGCACTGTTGCTTTGGGGGGACAACGTGAGTTCACAGGAAATGATCATCAGCTGTTTAGTCTGTGCTGTACTGTGCCGTGCGTGTTCATGCGTGAATGGAACACAGACGCCGAGGATGCTCGGATACACACTTTTACACACAGATCATGACGATTGGTAAAAAAATATCTCTTATTGCTTTTAGTCCTCTGGCAGCCTTGAGTCGCTGGCTGCTTCCTCTCCATCTCCATCAGCACTGAGGCAGCCTAATGATGCCAACACGGCCACATGAGGTCCACAGGGTGTAGATCTCTTTAACTGGAGCCTTCTGTGCTCCAACAGTGTTACCTTCAGGGCCATACGCACTGCTGTCCTACAAGTCCATCACATTTGACAAATTTTGGTAATTCTTTGAAAAAGGTGTCTATAAAACTTGTGTGCAAGTGTGTGAATGCAGGCGCAGACGGCCGCACCACTTCTAGATAAAATTATGAGCTGCATGTTTATTTTTGCTCTGCACAGAAAGACTTAAAAACAAGTGAAGGAGAATTATTATGAAGAAAAAAAATGCATGTGAATAAATCATAATTATTGTGACGCTGCCATCGTTAGGATATGCTTCAACTGATTTAAATTATACCTTCTCTCTCCTTCACATTGTAATTGTTTTGCAGGAAACCACTAAATAATTAAATAAAACACCCTCCACATATATCTTAATAAGCTCCGCAATGAAAATGAACAACTTTCACTGTTAATCATGTTTTATTCATCACTACAATGACACACATTGGAATTGTTTTCATTTGTTCATGCAAATGCACTTAATGAGAAACTACAATTTGTCACAATTTACTCTTCCGCTTGAAAATATGACAATTTGAGCAGTAAATTTACTTCAGCCTGTTTAAAAGCAGGGAATATTAATGCCGTATGGGTTGTCAGGGAGGTGTCACTGCCCTACCTGAGGTTTTCATATGTGGCAGGCACATTCTTATGGCCTTCTCATTGTGCCATAATGGAAATAAGACCGTCTGTCTAAAGAAATATTAGTAGAGAGCATCTGTGCATGGAGTTTAGATAGGCGGTTACTACTAGTACTACACACACACACACACACACACATACAAACAAGCTGCAATCCCTTTCTCACACACTCCCACACACAACCTGGACCACACATCGTCACATAATGTGGTTATTGACTTGTTATCTACATATGGATGCTTTTTAGGCTCTATAGGGTTCATTCGCTGTTAATTAAGTGCATATCTTAAATGGCACACCCATTATGGCGGCTCTTTGAATTGAAATGTCACACCACCAATTACACGCCTCGCTCATGCCACTGATAAGGCATTGGCATTTCTGTCAGTCATCCACTGACTGGGCTAATCAATCCACCCAACGTTCACTCATATCAACCTCTGCCAGTTGACTCCTCAGCAGTAGTTTGATGTTGATGCTAATGATCTTGTTCAGCTGTTGCGCTCTCATTTTTCCATTTCCAGTCATGTTGCAAGAGGGTAGCACATATGGTATACTATGGAGACGCTTCTCCATGGTTTGCATTCACATCATTATTTCAGTACAACAGAGCCGCTGCGCTGTTAGGATGCTCGCCTGTCATCATATGGCATTGTCCCAAGTGGAGAATACCAAGTAAAAGTGTTCACATGTGTGTGATACTTGCGTAAAACTGCATTGTCTTTGTGAAGTGCACACTGTACCAGACAGCAGGGGGGTTCTTTTTGTTATCCAGCCCTGCATTATTAATCATTTTTCATTCCAGGAATGCTTTTGCCCATGGCACTGTAATGCTCCCCTCTCCTGTTGAACCGCTCAGTCGTTTCCCTCTGCCCCACGATGTTGCTGCCAAACGATTTTTCCTTAATAAATTTGAGGTCATGAATAAGTGAGAGGACAATGTGAGAGGCACAGGGGGGGTGTGCATAACACAACACAGAGCACTTACACCCGCCACTGGATTAAGAAGCAATCTGAAGCCTAGTGGGATATTTTACCCCCCTCTTCTCTCTCTGCATGTCCATCACATATGATAAGAATGTAATTGCCGGGGAAGCTAGTATGTGTCACATATTCGCCACCCCTGCTGATCATTTTAAAGTCGCTGCACCCTTGCCATCCCTGCGTTCCGAAAATTGGACCATTAGACGCCAAAACACGGACACCGTTGTACAACTTCTAATATTTACTACCTCCTTGGTCTGATACTGTTCCATACTCATGTTTAACAAATGCATTGCTAATTAACATTGCTTCTAATCATTTGGCAACAGGACCAATGGAGGAAAAAAAACCTGCTCTGCAATAAGACATAAATTAAGGAAGCAAAATACTGTAACTTAGGTACTATATGTCATTTAAATTTGACTACTTTTTACTATAAGAATGATATGGAAGCATAAACATAATACTATATTTAACCATTATTTTACATTTTTGGAGGCATGTAGTGTATTTATTCAAAATACATTCATTTTCAATCATAAATTACCAATTTTGTACATAATCCTAATCTATTTGTTGAGGGGACATTTCTGAAAAACTTAACAATTTTATGTTTTTTCCAACTCTAAATCCGATGATACACATACTGGAGTATTCAAAATGTGTATTGGTGCATTTCAGGCAACTTTAATTTTTATTTACATTTCCTGCTGACTCATTTACATAACATGACTTAGCATTAGAATTAGCAAATACATGAAATATAGCTACCTAGCAATTATTGTTGGTTTACACTGAACACACACAGACATAGTTGAATTATCAGTGACTATACATAAAAATACTTGATTGAACTTATTTTCAGATGATGTAACTCTTTTAATTTCCTGGGGACCCAAACTGGAATGGCCGTTCTCCTATGCTGGTCTGATACAGTACAATAAAGCATTGCCCTTTTAAAGCAGGACCAACAACAACTGCAAAGCTAACCAAATAATATCAAAACTAAAGTCACCCTCAGTCAGTGTTGGTCCAAACAAATTCACACACACACACACACACACAGGCACGGTTCTAGCGTGTACGCCGGAGGCAATCTTCTTTTAAGTATTTGGCTATGTCTCAACCCACATCTCCAGCTCTTTATTCCCTCTTGTGTTCTTCCATTGGGCTCTGGGCAAAATTCAGGAACTATTGTATATGTGCTTTAACAAGAAGCAACATGTTATATGAGAATTGTATTGAGAAAATGCAATCACAGACCCTCGTACACACTCGTCTTACTTCAACTACTTCCCTGGTCCAAAGACAGAAGGATCGCAGCCTCGAGAGGTTTACTGGTCAAGCCACTCCACCTCTCTTTAAAATATGAGATTAATTTGTCAAGAGGAGTGTGGTGTGTGTGTCTTTTAGTGTGTGAAGGAGGCGCGTTAAAGGAACGTAGCTAGCTGGAGGGCTGAGACAGCGAAGCTGTCAGGAAGATGCTGCGGTCATTTCTGAGTGCTTAATTTGTCTCCAGTGGATTGTGACATTTTGTGAGTTTTTCCCTTTAATTGCTTTCTGAACATAACACAAAAATGTGTTATTCAAGGCATACACAGGTTATCACACACACTTACGCAGCTAAAATATCATTCACACACACACATACACACACACACACAAAGAGAGATGGTGCCTACCTACAGGGATTCATTTCTCACTGGGAAATTTTTATTAATCAAGTCAGTGGACAATTTTCCAAGAAGGAAAATCAATGTTTGTTTCTTCACAGATTTATTGCCACATAAATTGTCCTTCACCTCATCCTGCAAGTTTGTCAAAATAATGTAGTCAGAAGCCATTATATTTGTCTTGTTGATACAAAGGACAAACCGGACTTGGTTCCAGATAGCTTTTACTGAGAGAGATGTACAGCATTCAGGAATTCACCTTCAGTTGAATGAGAACAGGAGCATCATCAGATTAGGATTCCGTCCAAAAAAGCTTTAACTATAAATGCTGCTTGTCTGAAAATCAACCTTGAAAAAAATGTTAAAAGCAAACAACATTATAAGGACATTAAACTGAAAGCTAACCACTTAAAGAACACATCATTATTATACAGATAAAACTTTTATCTCAGCGTAACCAATTAGAATTACAGGTTATGTTCCAAACCATCGTGTATGGCAAAAAAACAAACTAAAAATATTTAGTAATCAAAGTTAGCAGTAAAAGCGATTGAGCCCTTGAACGCTTCCTGTTCTCTTTTCAACTGCCATTGTTCACTCGTGATACGATTCAAGTTTAATTTCTAAATCTGCCTCACACACTTGTGCATTAGAATAAAAAATATATAAGTACTCTCCACTAATCAATGATTATTTAAGTTAATCTCACGTTAATCCTCACGAGGGTTGCAGGTATGCTGGAACCTATCCCAGCTGACTTCGGTGGCGTTGCTGGATTATCATATTTTTAAATGATTAAATATAATTTATACATTATTACTGACTTATGGTGAATGAGATGTTTTTTACCCGAAGAAATTGCCTTTTTTCAGGGAAAAAACGGACCAAACATCTGCAAAACTGCAGGGCTGTTAATGGTAAATCACAGATCCACTTTTTCTTAAATGCATCATTCCACTTGTATGATGTACAAAGTAAAAAGTTCATTTATTAGTTGGTTTTTTTTTTTAGTTTTTCAAGTGTGTCTATCATGGCACACATTTACTTCCAACTGCATAGAGGCACGTTCTCTGCTGATTGCCAGCCAAAATGCCATGACAAAATAACTAAGTAACTAGAATATACTAGAAGAGCGTAGCAGGACTGTGGAGGCATTTTTCAGCTAAACCCAGTCTGATATGTGCAGCCTCCAGATGGAACAAACCTGAAATCTCATATTTTACAGCATGCATTGCGTGTCATCCCGACCCGATGTGCCCAGAAAAACAACCGTGGGTTTGTTCTGTGAAGTATACCAAGAAGGCACAATGGTCCATTTGACAACCACCAAAATGAGAAATGCAAATCTCTTCGTAGCATGCCCAGTTTGTTTCCTGAAAATGAAGAAAATACAATAGAAAATAACATACAGGAGCGAAACGACTGCCATTTTTGCACTACTTCTCTATTTTATACCAGTCTCAACCAGGTTCAAGTGTTTTGGTTTGTCAAATATAATACATTTCTTCATTGATAATTTGCATGGTCACACATTTTTAATTTTGAGGTGAATGGTGAACACACTGTTACATAAACTCATGAATGTTTGGCATTTGGTAGCTAATATTGGCAAAGAAAGTCATTTTCTCATGGATGGACTGGCTGTAAAACATTCAAGCAAAGTTGAAGCCTTTCCAAACACAGACGCAGTTTGTTTGTTAATCAGTTAGCAATCTAGCAATCCGCTAGAACTACTGTGGGAATTACAATGACAGAGTGAGCAAAAGGTGAAGCGCAAATAAAAAGAGTTGCACTGGACTTACCTTTTGATTTCTTATGCAAATCAGAAGAAGCGTCCCTGTTCATGCTTTAAACCGAGAGCATCACTCAACTCACATCATGCTAATATTCACAAGTATGACGATGAACGTCACAAGCACAAAGTCAACGTTTTGGAATATCTCAGTTTTGGTCTTAGCCTTGTTAATCTCCTATGAAAAATACTTTGGTTAAGCTAATCTGTTGTCTTGACCATATCTGTATTTTCCAATGTAAAGTTATAGTAGAATATTATAATGCCGCTTGGAAGACGCAGCTGATCTCGTCAATAACTCCTCTTCAGGAATTGGACTCGCTTATTTTTCCATAATCAACAACTTCATTAAGGGGCTATACAGGAAGTACTGTTGCACTTGCTTACAACTGGTTTATCAATTAATTTTGTTTCTGTAATGCCACCACTTTGCTTATCTCTGAGTGGTGTTGGTTTTAGCAGCCAAATGCATTATTGAAAGAGGATTTTTAGCGAGCAGTGGCTGATGCGGAGAGCTTAGGCGGTTGTCAGTCTTGATGTAAAGCTTTATTTGCAAAACGAGTTAGTGTGAACAGCCTTTTAGGCCTGCAAGGAGGACATTGACATGTATTTATCTTGCGAGAGAGGAGGAATATCAATTGTGTTGAATAAGGCTTCTCCTTGTCAGGAATATTGATTAAGTGGTTTTGGGTGGTCTCTGCTCTGTGTTTGCCGGTGTATTTGTGGTCATATTCCTTTGTGACTCGAGCGAGGTAAAGCAGTGTGGTGCATGTAAATATTCATGTATTCTTTGGGAGAAAAGTAGACATCCTTAGATCAGTGAGAAAGTCAAAGTAAGTATCACAAAATCAACCCGGCTGTTTGGTTAGAAGCAGTATGAAAGAAAGTTAAAAAGAGAGATGGAGTAAGAAAAAAAGGACCTGTGAAAAGTCAAAGCAGCTACTCCACACCAGAGGCCACATTGAAAGATCACTAAATCAGTGAACCGTATGGATGTCCCAACACTGCTCAGATATGCTATGTTGATTCTGAACCTCACCCATGTGGACAACAAATGCTCCCTGATGCAGATCTGCCAACCTACCCCCAGTAGTCACCATGTTGTCTCTTCAATGCTGCACAGTTGAAACCTTTTCCACATACTGGAAAATCTAAATATTAAAGGGGGCAATTTGATATTTTTATGCCGCTTACATGCTTTTCCACGGAAATCGTCTGATGTTTATTGGTGGCCGATCGATCAGAGCATCCCTAGTCGCTAGTACAGTCGTCCCTCGTATGCGGTTAATTGGTTCCAGCCCTAACTGGAATACTTTCATAGTTAAAGCATAGACAACATATTTATGCCATGTTTAACATTATTAGAGCTTTGTAGACATGAAATAACACCCCTATAGTCACCTTTATACTCTTATTGCCTATTACAGTCGATATGGGAAGCAATATTAAGACATAATAGCTCATCCTTAGAATTGGGAAAGTTCCTTGTTGTTGTAGTATCTCAAACGTAATGTGGGTCGATCAAATGGCATTAATAAAAAAAGCTCTTCCATCCCCACTATGATGTTTTTTGTCACGTTTGTCCCACCACTGTTACCGCTTTCGTGGGTGGAGTCGAAGTGCACCGCACCAATACCTCATCCCACTAGCAATCCTGGGAAAAGCCTGATCCCTGCAGGCATAGCCGCCCTGAACAGCTGCCCCCGCTTATCTGTCTGTCCGGCTTTTACTGTACTGCTGCTGTTGTCGTTACTATCATGTTGATTGTATGTTGTTACTGTTGTTGTGTGCGATGTGCTTTCTTGTCTCTGTAAAATACAGTCAGTAAGGATGAATTTCCCCCTGGGAACCAATAAATCTAATCTAATCTTCACAACCTCAAGTTAATTCCGACTTGCACTCTGCCTGTTACAGAACAACAAAAACAAACTCCAGGCTGCTACTGTTGTATTGTGGGTCTGATGTTGTTCCTGTCTTAGTTTTACAAAAAATACATCATAAATAAGATACATTTGATAGCTATAATGTACACTATGTCATTTTATACTCTGATAGTAAATTTTAATGCAAGAAATGATGCTGCCACAGTTGTTGTCTTTCAAGCCATGCTGTTCCTATTGTATTCACATAGTGTGATTTAACCAGGGACAACTGAATCAAAATTTCTGTTTTTTCTCGTGTATTTTCTCATTTTTGCTGGATTTTTTTGTATAATTGTATTTTAGAATGTGCTGTGTGCCATGAAATAATGATCATAGTCTGAAAATAGCCACTGGGCCACACTTAGTACTTTTTTTACATCTCTTTGTCACGATGGTGCATGTAATGTAAGCTCACTGAGTAACCACAACTTCTGTCTAGCACTTAGTTTGCTTCCTTTATTGTGAGCAAACAATTGTAATTAAAAAGAGAATGGGAATGTTATTGAAGCTGGCATTTCTCTATGTGTTACAACTTTCTATTGCAAATGTTGATTCAAAATTGGAGGAGAAGATGCAGATGTGGGTTTGAATACCTTCTAAATGCAGGAGAAATTTAAGGGTTCATTATGCTATGTCGCACACGTAAGCCATGTTGGCTCGTTTGTCCTTCTCCAAACCCTCCAGCAAAGCACGGCGTGCACCTCCAAAAGTCGGGTCGGTGTAGCGTAGGCTGGAGCCTCAATACAAGAGCATTATCCGAGAGATGCTCGAACGGGGAATCGAACCCAGGTCTCCTAGCAGTGTGGCCTGCACACTAGCCCCTTTAAGAATCATTTTTATTTTTTTATTCTGTTAAATCTGCTTATTTAAATCAATTGTCGTGTTAAAAGTCCCTGTCAGCCCCATATAGTGCTTACGGCAACCAACTCCTTTGACTACCACTGCATGTTCCCACTATCCCTTCTGTGCTTGGGCATTAACCTTGGTTGTTATTGTGTAAGGAGCGCACTGGGATTTGAATGGCTGAGACAATGTGACAGCGCAGAAAGACACAACATGAGCCTGGCCTTCCACATAATGAAGTGTGCCAATGTGTGCGTGGGCGATACTTATTGTGTTTCACATGTTTACATCTGGTCAGGAATACTGTGTGTGTAGCCTGGTCCTGGTGTGTGTGTGTGTGTGTGTGTGTGTGTGTGTGTGGCTGGTTAACTCAGCATTAGTAGCAAGAGATTTCAGGCTTGGTCAGCTGTGAAAGCACAAGGATGTAACGGGAGTGATGTTGCCCATTGATAGTGAAATCTTATTCATCAATTAAAAGGCTATCACACCATGCCTCAGTTAGCATTCTCCCCTTCCTTAGATTTCTGTATTGAAATACACCCCTCCCACTCCCGCGATTTCAGTTGACGTTTTGTATTTTAGTGAAATAATTATTTTATAGCCACAGATTATACATACATCTATTTTCTATGCCGCTTATCTTCATTAGGGTCGCGGGGAATATGCTGGAGCCTATCCCAGCTGACTTTGAGGGTTAGGGTTAGGGTTAGAGTTACACCCTGCACTGGTCGAGCCACAGATTAATTTATGTAAAACGTCAGCTTATGGTAAACTTGATAAGTGTGAACATGGTAATATTCAGAATGGTAATTAGTGGAACCAAAATGTTCATAGTAATCAAGATTATCAAGATACTGTTAAAATTAGCTGAAAACAGGCCCTCACTTGGGTCCCAACAGTGCTCTTTATATACTGTGTAGTGACATAATGGTAAACATGGTAAAACTGGTATATTTTGGAATAGTTACACATTGAAAATTTAACATAACTGTATGGAATTTCATCTCGTTTTGGAAAATTTCCGTGAATGTGAGTGAGAATTGTGTACAGTGATTGATTGGCGACCAGTCCAGAGTTGCAACACTGAAAGGGATAATTGGTTGAAAATTAATCAATTGTACATTGATTGTAATGATAGCAATACTATTTGCTTTAGAGTGATGAATATGAAAAAAGCTGCATCATAATTCACTACACAGGATCTTAGCTGTGCCCAGTATTACACTCTTCTGGAGAGAGATGTTCAATGTTGTTCCTGGTATCTGCTGGAGCCATCCACCCAGCTTCGGGGTGACTGCCCCCAGTGCCACAATAACTACTGGCACCAATGTTGCCTTCACATCCCATATTTTTATCTAGCTCCTCCTTCAGCCCTTGGTATTTGTGTAGCTTTTTGTGTTCCTTTTTCCTGATGTTGCCATCACTCAGGATTGCTACATCTATCAGCACCGCTGTCTTCTGATGTTTATCCACCAACACTATGTCAGGCTGCTTGGCCAACGCCAGTTTATCAGTCTGCATCATGAAGCCCCGCAGGATCTTGGCCTGGTTGTTCTCGAGCACATGCAGTTGTGTCTGCTATCCTGTCTCTGGGACTTGTAATCCATATTTGGTACATATGTTCTTGTACAGTATGCTCGTTACCTGGTTATGCTGCTTCATGTATGCTTTGCCTGCCAGAATCTTAACCCCTGCTGTATATGCTGCACTGTCTCAGGGGCTTCTTTGCTCAGCCTGGACCCGGCGTCCTGTTCGATGTGGTAGAAATGAGCCTTTAGTCAACTTGTGTTTAGGGCCATGAGTAGTGGCTCCATGCGGCCTTTCAGTCCAGCCTATGCGTTCATAAGGTGGTACATGCCATGCAGGGGCTTGTCTTTCCATTTTGAATGACAGCTCGTTTGGCTCCTCTGCCTTACTAAGCTTCTGTTGTCTAGCAGGTCATCCATGGGGTCCATGTGTTCAATGGACCTGGATAGTTCCCACTAAAGTTCTCTAGTCCTATGCCTCCATTTTTTCACTTTATGTACAATCTCACGGTGCTGGACTTGGGGTGGAACCCTTCAGGCATTGTAAGGAACTTTCTTGTCTTAATATCAGATGGCCAGTATATTTGTGTCTAATTACTGACAGGGCATAAGTGTTAATGGCCTGGACCTTATCTTCTCCGTTCAGCTGACTCTGCCTCATCCTCTAGGTATTATGATGGCATTTGTATTTTATTGCTGTTTATATATGGCTGTCTGTTGCCTTCAGTTGTGATCATCTTCCCTCAGCTGGATATTATTCTCCCACACTTATCTCACTTTAATGATATTCCGACGTCGTTACTGTATATATGGGAAGCGAATTGGGGAGTCATCTGTGTAGAGAAGGTAGATTGTTGTTCTACGTCAACATTTTTAGCCTCTCTTAGTTGTGATCTGACTGAGGGGTTTCAAGCCTATGCAGAAAAAGCAGAAGGGACAGAGCATCTCCTTGGAATATGCCACGTTTGATGCTCACCTGTGTAAATGCCTTTGAGTTGGCCTCCAAAGTTGCTTGTTCTGGGAAGTTGCTGTTGCTTGTAAATCTGCCAGTGATTTTGGCAATGGTGTCTTCCAGATGCCCAATATTGCTTAGTCCAGGCCTTGAGAGGCTTTGTTACAATTTTGCTACCTTGCCAACTTCAGTTGGGTTGTAGGAGAACATCACGCTTATTCTCCTGGCCTCTACCTCGCTCGTGTACAGGCGGGTAGCAAAGGCTGTGAGTCTTTGCTTGGCAGTTTCGAGCACCTCAGCTGTGCTGTATTTCTTGGGCAGTTCACACCTTTGCTCAGCTCTGTGAGGATTGGGGCAAAGCAACCGGTCTGTTGTTCTTATGTTTGTATAGCAGTTGAATACAAATGTAATTTATTTTAAGTAATGCAACTTTTTATCAATTCTATGGAAACATGCAACCACTGTATAATAAAATGACATTGATTCAACAAACCATTTTTTCAGTGCAGGCATCCACAGCACAGTAGAAGAATACATGCTAATGGACGGTAATCCTATCTGGTAGCATGTTTGGGGAAAAGAGTTTGTCTGGCCACTTCGTGTTCATCCCTCCTCTTGATGGGTGCAAAATCTTTTAATTGGGTGGTGCATTGTTTGTGTGGTTCAAGTCTAACAGGGACTTCAGGGGCCTCTCGTCTGCGGCGTCTGTCACATGCTTGGGAAGCCACTACGGTGCTAACAACTAAGATTTTCCTTCCATCTTTACACATGCACACTGACTCAAGGAGAGGCATCACACTCTGACAGCTCACTATTTTCTCCCAAAGGACCTAAAAGCCTAGATCTGCATTTGCAACCTCACATTCATCCTCGATCCCCTTTGATGATTAGGCTTTTGTAATGGTAGACAAAACGAAAAACCTGCAAACAACATAGAATCATCCCGGATTTATTTTGGAGCACTCTGAGGCGAATAGTTAAAATGAGTGTTTCTCTTTGGGTTCTTGTGGCCTGTTTAGAGAGCAGGATGGGCTTATGCAAAAAAAGTGTCACAAAAATGTGCAGAGGCCAGAGAGGCTAACAAAGAAATTAGCTCTCTTTCACAGTGTGTTCGAGATACGATGGAAATAAGACCTTCTCATCATGCTCGAAATGTGTTTGAAATCCTGCAGCTATGCAGCATTATTCGGAGGAGATAATAATGTTGCCTCCACTTTGCCCTCCCTATTCTCCTTATTTATTTACCAATGTGAAACTCGATTTCGCTGCCTTTGCTGGCCTCTTCCTCATTCCCTGCTTCTCCTATTTCCATTTTGCATGGTCTCTTCTGGTACATCAGAATTTCAAGACGTTTGTTGGAGGTTGGGAAGCATGAATCATGTTCCTCATAGTCTGTGCACATGACTATATACCACACCATGCTATCATTGTTGCCTGACCTCTACGGGACCTTGATTCCGTGGAGTTTGATATGCAATCTAAATCCTATTCAAATCTTAGTATGTGAACCTCTATCGCTTCACCAAACGAAGCCATTTGTCTTTAGTTGCTCTGGATGAATCAAGTCGGTGTGTGTTCGCGTGTGTTTGGAGCGCGTGCTAGAGAGCGGTGGTGATAAGACACACGGGGGTTGACATTGTACTCGTTGTGAAGGTGCAACACTGTAATGTGATGCATGTACTCCACTCTGTGTGGTCATTTAATATTGAGCACAGAAGAGTTCATTGCACACAGATGAATTATAGATTTAATGTGAATTACAAATCAAATCACATCAATATGCTAGACAGTTGCTTCTGTTAATGCAGACCTGCGCAAAAAAAGGCCCGCGGGCCATATCTGGACCGGTAAGTCTTTTAAGCTGGCCAGTCGGACGTTTGCAAATTATATACTTTTAAAGCATTGATCTTGCTGAAGCAGTTGGGTTTGCAATTCAAACAGTAATAAATATGTAAGTAAACTATAGAAATTATTATTATAGAAGTAAGAGAGCCTGCACTTTCCACCGATATACTGGTCATTTCGGTAGTCGTAAAGACTGCATCATCAGAGTGGGTGTGGGTCTGTGTGCAGTGCAGCCGCGTAGTGAGCGTATGTGTCAAAGAGACACAGAAGCAATTTCGCTTTCTACGACGAAGTTCAACAGTGATTTGGGTGTTTTTTTACCCTTTGCTGTGCTGTTTTGCCGTGTGGCATTTTTGTTGTGTTTTAAAAACCTGTAAAATTCAATTCTGCATGAGTGCACCAAACGGTAGAAGAAAGTTTCATTCACTGATGAGAAAAAATGTCATCTGAATGGTTTCCAATGTTACTGGTGATTACTGGTGCTGTTTTTGTCAATGGAACAATGGAACTTCAGGTTGTGCAGGGGCGTCAAACAGCAGCTGGCTATTTCGAGATGTTGCAGGGTGCATCCTCCTTTAGAACCTCCTTTAGCGCCCATGGTGCAAAATGTCAACCGGCCTTAAAATTGGAGTGTAACATGAGTTAGTTAAGAGATGAAGACATTCACTAAAGCTGGAAGCAATCTTTATTTCAAAGTGTACTTTCTGGGCTAGTGAATTGGACACTAGTGTTACATTTTGAAGTCTGATGCAGCGATTGTGTTTTGATCTGACAAATCTTAAGTAGGTTTACTTACTACAACTTCTGCTTGGACCAGGGCAGTTGTTGACCACCGATGGAGAAAATGGTGTCTCACTCATTAGCACTAATGAGTGAGATAAGGTCTGGTCTTTCTTTGTGAAAGTCTTATGTTCACAACATGGAAGCCTGTGGCTTGTGGACAATGGATTCTTTTTTTTCCCTTTAAAGTTGGTGAGTGTGACTTATATTTGGGTGTGCTCGATCCCGAATCCAGTCCAGAATATATAGTATGCCCTGTGATTGGCTGGCGACCAGTCCAGGGTGTACCCCGCCTCTCGCCCGAAGACACCCTCATGAGGATAAGCAGCAGAAAATGAATGAATGAATGAATGAATGAATGAATATATAGTATGCTTCATGGCTGCAGTGTAGCCATGCAGTCAGTGAAGCATTTACTTACATATCCGCACTCAGGGAACCATCAGTATTCCCATGCTGTACATGTATATGAAAGAGTGATTAGAGAGATGCAATAAATCTCGTAGTAGGTTGAGTGAGAAAGTATCAGAGTTTACTCTTGTACCTTGCTAATTATTTCAACCCCAACAGACATTTCTAGGACTGCCCTTGTGTGTTTTCTATGAATAGTAACCGCAGCACTGTGAAATGGTTATTACTCAACTTCAGCCTCTTGTCAGGTGTTTTTCTCAGGTGCCACACGCCGACTTGTCCTACACAAAACCTGTGTGTCTTGTTTGAAGTGAGCTTGGCTCTAGGAAACAACCTCTAGGTTTTGACATCAAAACCAAGAATCAAGCCCCCTAATGGGCACCCCACTGTGGGCTAGAATTAGAGGCAATAACCCCCACCAGCAGGCTTACTTCTCTAAATGCAGAGGCCTTGGAGGACAGGATGGAGCACATAAGGTAGGGGAGAGAGTGCGGCGTGCGAGGGGAGGAGGTGGGTGAGAGCATGTAACCTGTAATGGAGCACAGAGAGGTTTGTTGGAGAGAACACAAAAGGAAACATTACACATCAGACGAGATGGACGAAAATGTGAACGTCAATCCATATGTGCTTCCGCTGTACACATACATGACTTGAAACAAGGCGGTTCACAGGGGCGCATGATTGGATGCCTTCATTCTTGCGTGTAACAGCGTGACAGACATGAAACAGGACAGAGGGCCTCTGTGGAGACAGACAGCAGTCAGTGCCTGCAGCAAGCTCAGAGCTCGCAGGGTAATGTATACTCACTCCTTGCCGTACCAAAGCGAAGGTGACACCAGTCAATCGCATTGTGACAGGGCATCAGAGATAATAGTGGCCTTTGATTTCTTGCAATAAGTCACGCCAATCAAAAGGGAAGGCATCATGATTGCAGGGAACCGTGTGCGTGTCTTTTAAGCTTACTGTACAGTCCCGTAAAACAAAGATAATTAGACACCATATGTGATGATCCTCCTTAAAGGCATTGTTTTAGGCTTTTGGTTATCATGAAGGGAAAAACAAGAGAAAAAGAGATAGCAGGAGAGACGAGTGCAGAGCTTTTAAGATGATCTGCGCTATAATAATGTCTCCGGGGGGTGAGGGTATGTGTGGGATGAATGTGTAAGAGAGATTTGGCCCAATTTTTGACTCCATACTGGGGTCAGTAGGCGGCTTTTGTGTGCATGAGGGCATGTGAAACTTTTCCGTGCGTGTACATGCATAGGCACAATGAGGAGGGGGAGTTATTCAGGTGGAATAAAAGCATTATTGTAGAGGCAGTAAGGTCAGCTGTAAACTTGTACTGTATCAGACTGGTGGTGATCACCCCATGCAGCAGATCTCTAAGGTATTGAGCAGGCACACTAATGGCTTTGATATATGGACTACAGGACTCTCTGAAGAGGTCAATACCATAGCACTTTGTCTCTATGAGCAATGACCCTCTCAAGCTCCATTTAGAAGCTTTATATCTGCAGGATATAGCCTTGAAAGACTTCAGACTGGGCATAGTTACAGAAAATTAATCTGTGGTGATTTTGCATTCGGGGCAGGGGGAGCCGTGCCCCATCATATCCAGCAGGTAAAGCTGTTTTTTTTCTTAACTCATTCAATCCCAGGCATTTGTCCAAATCCCTCCCTCTTGGTACCGGCCATTGTTGATGGTTTTGACTGATTATTCAAGGCACACACAAGGCCATATAGACATGGTATATACCAAAAGAAAGGTTAGACTCTCATCTTTCATTTCTTTGTTTCTAACTTTTTCCATTATTTAGTAATCAGCAATAGAATATCGGCAGTTTAATTTAAGGTTTTCACATCTGGAATTGAACTGCGTGTATGTACGTTTTCACGTGGTGCTTGTGCTCGCGTGTGAATGCATTCAACGCATAACCTCTTCAACGCTACAATACTCAATGCCTTTTCCCTTCCTGGTTGCTGTGCAGCTTGCATTTCTTTGGGAAAGTCGCAGGCCGACTTCTGATAAAATGCACTAAAAACTGCACCAAATGTGATCTGGTCTATTGTGGAGTTGCATCATCACCTGTTTCTGTAGTGCAAAAAAGTGTAAAAGATGGATAGATATTTCAAATTCAGTTATGGGGATGCAGGGACCGGGTGGCAGGTAGGCTCAACAAATCCTTGAATTGACACACATTCAGCTCACACAGAGCAAAACTACAAAATAACGATGAAGGAGAGGAGGAACACCGAAAGCTAAGAAATGAACTCGCCATGGAACCTGGAAACAGTCAAAGGCAACCAGGCAAACGACCATCACACATTAAGATCAAACACCAAAAGTGAAGAAGAAGAAGAAGAAGAAAGAAAGAAGAATGCACAGAGCAGGGAATAAAAGTAAAACACAAAAGACCATCAATATAGTTTGAGGTTAACATCATAAAACATATTAAGTCAATGTTTTAACATTCTTAACTATCATGTCCGCAAATTTGAAATATTTTCTGCTATGAATCATTACTCATTAGTTTTGGTGTATAAAAACATTGTTTTTGATATCATAGGAAGAGGAAGAAGATATTTTGAGTTGAATGAAGTAATTGACCATGACTCAAATGAGGAGGGCAATGACTGTGGGTTGTGTTTCATTATTAGTAATAACTTTTGTGAGTCACTGTTTATTGGTCGAAGGGACAGACATGCAAACCAGAAACACATTTTTTCTTTTATCGGAAACCTGTCAACAGTTGTCTGTAAAAGATTATGATTATTCTCCCAAGAGCGTCACTGCTGTTCTTTAGTCTGGCGTTTTTTTTTTTCTTCAAACGCTGCAACGTAATTGCAGTCTCTTCTGAGTGTATTGATTTGGAACTAACCTTTGGCGTGAAATATGAAAGAGGCCAAACACTGTTTATGAATGTCTACTGTAATTGGAATGAGCAGAAGCTACAGTATTGTTGGGCTGCGTTCAATAACACACTTCTTGTGCTATTTTTCTCCTCTACCCTGCCTATTCAATCCCCTGCTTCCTTTCATTTTCCTCCACCGGTCCATCCCTCTTCCTCTCCATTGTCTTCTCTCGTCCTCACCTTTACCCACCCCTACCCAATTTCTCACCCGCCTGCCCACAGACTCTGTTTTCTGCTTTGTGGCTGTGCTGAGTGATTAAGTGGATGCCCTTCAAGCCATGGAGGAGATGGACAGTAAACCCTACCAGCCGTTATCTAAAGGGCGCCATGAAATGGAGATGTCCTACACCAGTTCGTCTGATGAGAGCGAAGATGGCCGCGCCCACCACCGCTCTTACACGTCACGTGAAACCCTGCCTGACTACACGCATGAGCTCCGCCTCACGCTCGGTTCTCACCGGGAAAGACAGAACAACTACAGCCAAGCCCAGCCAGGTATTCCATACGCTTCGAGCTTGCATGTATTTACCTGAAAAATCACTCTCATTGCGGCCATAAGCTGGATGGAGAAACACAAAAGCAGACAAAGACACACATGGGCACACACCGGCACACACGGGTCTTTAAAAGGGCCGTTGTGAATTACCTATTACAGTCTACAATGAGCCAGAAGGACAGTCGGAGGCAGCCAATTACCTCTCCTCCATGGAGGTGATATTTCTCTCCCACAGCTAAACTGGGTCAACCCCAAACCTCTCTGGCCTCACCTGGGGTGGAACACCACCCTTCATTACACACACACACACACAAGCGGTAACGCTGACACATACACACTGAAAAATTCTTCCCTGCTGGTGACAGGAGGAGAAATGGGCCAGTGCGTGCTGTGATGGATGGCCTTTATGCAGGTCATGTATGGTGTTAAAAGAGAAGCTGTACCTCATCAGGAGCGTGCTGCTGTGCAGGGTTCACCGTGATCAATAGTTGCACTTTCTGCCACCCCAACCTCCTGCTATTCTGCACGACCCTCCCACCATGCTAACAAGCAACATTAGCCATCCATAACTGTTACAAGTTTTGACAAGCTGCTTCTGAGGTTTCATATTTTAAATGCCGCCTACTATGGATATTGTCGCCATACAATAACCCGTGACGGTCATTAGTCATTGCCACAGTTTACCAGACCAAAGAGCGCTTGTTTATTGTCGTTTTTGTGCCACCAAAAAAAAAAACCTTGAAAAATGCCTTCGTCATCACTGTCATATGGCAAGGTGCACAGAGCCCCCCCAAAGCAGCCTTTCAAATATCAATGACAGCCGCTAATATGAAGCACATCTGTTCATCTTTAGGCAGTTATATAAAGTATAGCCTACCTAAGTAACCAACTGTTAAGGGGAGGGGGGCGCCTCCAGTGATATTTTTAATGGATGACAGAGATCAACTAATTCATCCAATTCCCAAAGCACATTATTCATATTTTCTGAGCCTCCTTTCCTGCCCTCTTATTTCCTTATTCCTACTTTTTCTGTTTTTCTCTGATGTTTGCCACATTTTCTTCTTGTCCATTTAATCATACATTCAATTCCGACTGACCACTGAGAAATAAACCGTTTTTTATTAGATGCTGAGCTAAAACACAATATACAGGTGATTCTAGGTCATGAAATAAGGGTGCTGACCAAAATCATATTCCTTTTTGTTATTTCTGCATAACAGAAAGCCACCGCTGTCGCATTATAAAATAACTTAAAAAACATAGTTTTTTCCAGATTTAAAAATAACAACAACATTGCTGTTTTTGGTTAGGGCATAGAAAATCTGTTTGATATTCTAAATAGCTAGAGCACACTAGACATGAAATAACACCCCTATAGTCTTTTTTACATTCGTATTACAGACAGATTAAGACAAAATGAGACATGACATATACTCACACTTGTTAGCATTGGTCGAGTTTCTTGTTCTTGTTCCATTTTTACCTCCAGTTTCTCGAGTTGTCCACAAGTGCATTTGTTTTTTTTGTTGTTTTTTTGCAGAAAACACATCTCATTCATCACAAGTCAGTAATAATTGACAAAAACATGACATGGGTTTGATTCTCTGCTTGGGCATGTTTTCCCTGTGCGTGGGTTTTCTCCAGGTTTCTCCGTGCCCTGTGATTGGCTGGTGACCAGCCCAGAGTATTTTTTTAAATATATATAAACAGATGGAGCAGAAATTTTGCAAAACATTTTTCATGATTATTGCTAATTGTGTTTAATGCAGTCTAATCACACAAGTGTGCCATATTCAGAACCTTTCTTCACTTAAATTATGGCAGCTGGACAACAAGATGGTGCGGTTTGAAAGGTTTAAGTGAGTGAATCAAACATAATCAAGTAGAACAAGTCCTCCACATTCATTGTGAAAATTATAGCCTTCAACAAACAAAATGTAAATGTGCTTTTCATATCAAGGGCTGATCTTGAATAGAATTATGGTCTACAATGAAATTCTATAATAATGATGAATTTATTTCACTTAATAAATTCAAATCATTGCAGAAAAAAAGTAAGATGTTTTTTTTTTATTCTAAGCTTTCAATGGAAATACTAGCTTGTATGTTTGTGTTTTCTGGAAATAATAGAATGATTTGTTCTTTATTGTCAAATTGCATCCATTTCAAGCACAAGTCTGGTAAACATATAATGGTTCTTTTTGCCCCAGTTTAATTTCAGAAGCAAAGTTGTGCACCTCAGTTGGTCCTGACCCCATAAACGAGTCACAGCAGGATGCACTGCTGATAAACAAAATCGACAAGGGATGAAATGCTGGTTGTTGTACAGATTGTGTTCCTTCATTGTATCCCACCAGGAATGTTGATTTATCAATCATTGTTCATCCGCCTCATCAGCCACAGGGTGCAGTTTGGAGTTGTTTTTTTTCTTTTTTATATGGAAATCCTCATTTTGCATTACTAACTCAACATGAGAACGCAATGCAATAATTTTAGTGTTTAAGAAAGGGTTTGCAACAATGTTGCATTCAAAGAACAATTAGTTTGCATGTTCTCCGCGTGCATGCGGGCGATTTCCTTCCAAAAACATGCTAGGTTAATTGGCAACTCCAAATTGTCCATAGGTATGAATGTGAGTGTGAATGGTTGTTTGTATATATGTGCCCTGGGATTGGCTGGCCACCAGTCCAGGGTGTACCCCGCCTCTTGCCCGAAGACAGCTGGGATAGGCTCCAGCACCCCCCTCGACCCTCATGAGGCTAAGCGGTAGAAAATGAATGAATGAATGAAAACAATAGCACATTATGTAGAGAAATCAATAAGCAAATCACAGGAACTACGATGCTTTCAAGGACCACTGAACAAAGTGGCCACAATGCACAAAGAGGATGCATTATTGGTGAAGCATAAATTGAGAGCTTTGTAAGTGCATCCAATCAAGAAACAGGTGACAGGCTCATAGCTCAGAAAAATGCACTAATTAGTCACAGCACCGCGTACGAAGACCAGACCTGATTGAGCACATTCAGACTTACCACTTTGGATGCACATCATCATCAAACGTTTGCAGTTGAAGCTCAGGTAGCAGTGGATGTGTCCCAACTATCTGGTGATGCAGGCCTACTAGAAGTGGATGCTAGCCCAGCTAGCTGGTGATGCAGGCCTACTAGAAGTGGATGCTAGCCCAGCTAGCTGGTGATGCAGGCCTACTAGAAGTGGATGCTAGCCCAGCTAGCTGGTGATGCAGGCCTAGTAGAAGTGGATGCTAGCCCAGCTAGCTGGTGATGCAGGCCTACTAGAAGTGGATGTTAGCCCAGCTAGCTGGTGATGCAGGCCTACTAGAAGTGGATGCTAGCCCAGCTAGCTGGTAATGCAGGCCTACTAGAAGTGGATGCTAGCCCAGCTAGCTGGTGATGCAGGCCTAGTAGAAGTGGATGCTAGCCCAGCTAGCAGTGGTTGAGGCCTAGCAGGCTGTGGCCATGGCCCAGCAGATGGTGGCTGTTGACCATCTTGTTGAATATGGAGGCTAACTTGTAGCACAGGCACCGATGGATGTAGCCCGCATGGCCATGATGCCTTCCTTGCAATAAAAGTGCTGAATTTACTTCAATATCACCAGCGAAAAGCAATGTTATCAGAAGATGTAAAACTCCCAGGTAAGATTTAAGTGATTCTGGCTCTTCATGTTTACCTCGGGGTGGCCTAGCAGCACCTTCATCCAGGACTCGTGTGAGCAGAAGGTGTTGTCTTTGCTTGGCTGGGTAGAAGATCTGTTCATTGTTTTGATCCCTCTTTCGCGGACATGTGTAACTCAGAAGTAAATACAGTAATACAAAAACAAATAACAGGCAAGCTGATGACATCGGCCGTGGTCTTTTAGTACTTAAAAATAATTTTTGCGGCAAACACAATAAGACCCGCAAAACCGTGTAAATGCACCACGGTGATCATCTTGTATTCACTTGCAGATATGATTGTAAAGGATGATTATTTACGTATGTACTGCCTGTGACATTTGCTGTAACCTACTTTGGGAAGCTATGAGAATATTGCCCACAGTTAAGACCAACCAGTTCACTTCCTGGTTGCTCTGGAGAATGTATTTATATGATAAAGATTCATGCCAAACTCATATAGCATACACTTCTACCACTTGTGGTCGTTTTTATGGCTTAAAACTGCACCAAGCATGGTCTCTTCTATTGTGCAGTTGCATCATCACCTCTTTTTGCCTTTTGCATGCAAAAATACCCCATGTAAACGATGTATAAATATGTCTTTGGGGTTGAGAATTAGTTATTTTGAGGGGTAGTCAATTTACACTCATATGTAAGATTACAAGTTTAACTACTACATTGACTACTTCACATTGCATCTCTAAAGTTAATGGAAGGATATAATACAATATTTGCTATATTATCGAGAGGTGTACTCCCTATATACTGAGACGGAGTCGGTAAGACTGAATACCATGTGGTGGTGGACTGGTCACGTTTGAATATTTCTACCTTATGCAACCTTTTTAGCTACAATAAAGTCACTTAGATTTCAATTTGATTTCTTTTAAATTACATCAACTCCATTACTTCCTTCCACTTATAAATTCCAAACAGTCAACTTAGCAGACGGGGAAGAAAATTACTCAGCTGCGTCTCCAACCTTGAAATAAAATGTAGAGTTCAATTGAATTGAATGGAAGTGAAGTGTAACCAGAGGACTAACACAGTAGATCTGATGTTCTCAGATAACGGCTTGATGCTTGGGTGTGGAGGGTGTTCTAATACCTGAAAGAACGCAAAGCTCAATTTTTCCCTCAGCCTGAGTCAATATTAATAAGGTTTGATCTTTATCTGATCTCTTCACCCCACCAAGGAGAATATAGATGAGATCAGTGCTCTGTTTGAGCAGCAGTTCAATACATCTCAAGCTCAATAACACACATCAGACAGTCAGAACAGGATACACCTTCATTGCAAATGTTTAACAAAAATCAAGGTTGGCATGTTGATCTATGCACAACTGCGTAGCTGTCAACATTTGCATTTGAGAATAAGGGACTTGTTCCTGAAAACGAGGTAAAATACGGAAAACTATTAAAAAGGAGGTTCAAATATAGTCATATTTCTGTGAAAACAGGATGCAGGGCCGACTGGTATGAACAATTGTGGAACATGAACAAAAGAATTGAGACAATAACTAAATCAAATGAATGGGAGCATAGTATTTTTGACTGATTTAAAGAAAAAAAATCAAACTTCATCCTAAAGATCCTTGATGAGCAGGAGGTCAGAGCTCTCAGGTGTTACTTACTTACTCGAACTCTATAATATTATAATGAATTCGATGTGGATTGTCTTTGTTGTTTCATGCTCTCAGTCAATCACCTCATCTCTCCTCTGCTAGATTTAGATTTCTGCAAGGCCGGCCAGATGAGGAGCCCAGAATACATCCACCAACAGCAGCAAAAGCAGCAGCATCAGCCTCAAGAGGAAGAGGATGAGGTATTATGCTCCGGACCCGCCACTCACATCCATAGCCGTGGCTACTCCCTGGGCGTAGGTTCGGATGTGGACACTGAGCCGGAGGTGGATCCCTCACCCGCTCATGGCCTGCAGCACATGTGGATGCGTGGTTTGAAGTCTGAGCAGAGCTCCTGCCTGACGAGCCGCGCCAACTCTGCCCTGTCTCTTACCGACACCGAGCATGACAGGAAATCTGAGCCTGATAATGGTGAGTGATAAAACCTCTTTTCACACTCCATAAGGAGATTGTCCATCAAAGCCAGAGGAGATAGAACATTTTGCATAGCAGATAGTGATACTTTGATGGTGCATTACTGTGCATCTTAGTACCGTGCAACGCTTGCTGAAACCCAGCGACTTCTGTAATTTTCTCTGCAGATGCAATTGAATCAATTTTGAAACAATACAAAAACATCAAACTCTTTTCATGCTTTAAGTTACAGCCTGAGGCAATTTGGTGACTGAAAGTCAGTTTCTGAACTATTGCTAATGCAAAAGTTCTGCTCTTTGAAGGCTCTTTTATGCAGTGAAATGTGGAAAATGTCCTATTGGTCATTGAGTCTCTCAGAGCAGCTTGAAATGGAGGTAAACCTGAGGCGTGGTGGTAGTGGGTGGGTGATGAATCCTGAGGAAAGTCTAATGATAAATGTCCAGGTCATACGGCTTGAAGAGGATTGAATATCCACTTGAAGTTGAAAAAGAATTTGGCTTAAGGTTTTTGAGGGAAATGAATCGTCGGGGCGTCTGCAGTAACTACCTGACTGGCGGCGGCCGACAGCCACATCAGAGGTAGGGCTTTATCCTGGAAGGAGGGAGACGTTGCGAGCTAGGGGTGAAGAAATGAGTCCAGCTGGAAAGAAGCCTGGGATTGAGCCAGCTATCTGTCTTGCATTGGCGGGCTTGGCTTCCCGCAGATGGAGAGTTAGTTAGGGGTGCGCGCAAACAAAGACAGAGCTCTCCAACTGGTCCCCAAGGGCACTGTCTGTTTATGTGCTGCAAGAAAGTGGAACGTATTCAGAAGCTAAGGAAAGAATGGCTAATGTAAAGGGAGGGGGTAAATGGAAAAAAAGAAGAAGATGGAACAAACCAAAATGCTAATGAGAGAATAGAAATGGTAATGTAATGGTATAATTAGAACGAGTCTAAAAGAGAATCAGAGGTTGGGAGTAAAACAGGTGAAGAGGAAGCTATGTCAGACAAAGAAGGCTGAAGAGGGGTGCAATAAGAGGAAAAACGTGCAGGGAAGGTTTTAGGGTACGCTTGTTTTTGTTAGGGATGCACCCAGGGGTGCACTTTAATGACGCACTGATTGGAAATGGAGTTAGCCTAATGCAAAATCACACCGCAGAAGATGAGCGAATGAGAGTGAGGGAGTGGAAGTGCTTGCAGCATTACACGCTAATCAATTTGTGATGGCTGTGTGCATATGAAAGTTATTACCATTCAAGATGAAGGCCTCCATCTTATCTGGGGTCAAAAAAGGGGGTACGGCAGATAGGCATGTGGAAAGAGGAGAGCAAATGAAGAAGTGGCACAGCTTTGAGAAGGATTGACAGGGGTGTGAAAAAGTGTTTGCACCCTTCCTATTTCTTACTTTTTTGCACGTTTGCCACGCTTCAATGATTTAGATCATCAAAAAAAAAGAAAATATTAGTCAATGACAACACAACTGAATGACACAACTGCAGTTTTTTTTTAATAAAATGTTTTATGGAACTGAGAGTAATTGAGATCTGTCAGTCTGGGAAAAGGTAAAAGCTATTTCTAAAGCTTTGGGACTCTAGCAAACCACAGTGAGAGCCATAATCCACACATGGTGAAAACAAGGTTGAAAGCAATTGTATTAAACTGCTACAATGGACCATGAAAGCTGGTTTAGGTGTGATTTCATGTCACATGTACAACTAAATGTCCTACGCCTCCCTGAACCCAACACATTCTGTCTCTTCTATTGCTTTTTCATCATACTTTCCCCCTCTCTGAATTGGTATCTGTTACTTGGCAGCCTTTCTTCCTCTGCTCTCATTTATTCTCATCCACTTCCTGTCCATCCACTGTGACACGTGGCCAGGTGTGTCCATGCGTAGCATCCTTTAATAGGAAATACATTATGGATGTCACAGTTCTCTCCACAACAAAGTCTTGTACTCCTCTATTCCCCTCAATAATGAAAGTTACAGTCACTCTAAGAAAAAAATGGTGTAAAGAGACTCGAATCAAAAAGCTAACGTTGCTGCAACGGCATTTTAAGTCAGTCCAACCTCGCACTCCCTTTGTCTTCAGAACGCACCCCCGTCCCAAACTCATTAATGATGTCAGCTTCAAACTGGCAGGAATCCTTTTGTTCCTCGTCTGATCGAAGCTGACAAGTCAATTTTGTCAGTGCATGTGTTTGCGTGTGTTGTCAACCTGACTGAGGGAAATAAAGGGAGGAAGGAACACATTAGGTTTTAACATTTAATACATGGATTTATTTATTCTCTTTCGTGCATGTGTGATCGGAAAACATGAGGCGGTATGTGTGTGTTGGGAGGGAGTTGCGTTTCCAACTGTGACACCTCCCTTGAGGATGGCTGTGGGCATTCTAGAGCATCAGTCCAGCCTGCTGACAAACTTGTGAAAATATCAAACTCTGTGAATTGACGACAGTGTAATGTTCGCTGAGGAGATTGGCAGAAGAAAAGACAAAATAAGGTTCAGATGGAGTTTACCGCTGACACACTCGCACAGCCACACACACACACACACACACACACACACACACACACACACGGTATATGACCAGAACAAGTCCAAACCCATTTTATTGTTGAATTCTCTCAAACCATCAGATTTCAATAACACATCTTTAAAATCCTTATTATTCTTTTTTGTACTTTACTAATGTTTTTTCAGGGTTAAGAAAACATTTCAAGAACGTCAGTGTGTGTGAAATTTTCCTTACCCGCTTTTGGCAGCATATTTTCTCAAAAGTGATTAGCGACAAATATAGTGACTTTTTCTGGCTTATCGGAGAGTTTTCTGGTATTTGGGGACGCAAAAGTGAAAGCACGTATTGTTCTGCACTTTGTGTTCTCAACCACCCCCACCCCAAAGCATTCACAAGCGGTAAGTGCACCCATGATGAACACACAGGGGTGGTAAAGTTTTCTTAATCTTCATTGAATTACTACTCATTACACTCTTCAGACTCCGTAACTTACCTCAGGACACACACTCACCTAGCACAATCAGGGTTTTGCCACACTTAATATACTGTATGACTCATGGAAAATTACTAGGGAGACACACAATGGATGCATTATTCTCACTCATGTCCTGACATCGGTAATTGATATCAAATTATTTTGAGTCATTGTGTTTATGTCTATTGTGCAAAACTAGCCCACTTTGATGATTCCTCCAATCACTCCACTACAAGATGATAAAATGTCATTTTGTGAAAAACAGTATATTATATTTAAAATAACTAAACCTCTGAATGTCATAGCCTCTTGACCTTGACCTTAGTTAGTGGATTCCATGCTCCACTGCATGTGAAGAGAGATGATTCAAGAGGAAAAGCGAGGCGGGAGGGGACAGGTAGATTTGCTGTCAGTGGACTGAATTACTGCCATGTGGGAAAAAGAAAACATTACTCTATGATGTGGGTTACAGCACTCTGCCAAAATGAGATGCTAATTAAGTGACCAGTTTTTCATTCGTCATTCCCTCAAGCCTGATATCTATCTTTATGGACTGTCCTTTGTTCTCTGCTTTTTGCACTGACACCTTGGCATGGAGCAGACTACCTCCTGGCATCACTCTACTGCATTTTTCCCTCACCTTGGTCTGAGAAGGATGTTTATAAAACACCTGCAAATCAATTCAAATTAGAGGCTCTTGCAAATATCAATGCAATTACCTTTGTCCGAGTAAGTGCTTAATTCCGATTGGCTTCCTCCTCCATTATTTTTCTTTTCAAACTTGACATCCCTTTCATATTTGTCTGATCCTGCTGCTGAATCAGAACACTTGATATGTTTTAATGTTCCACTTTAGCCATAGACTGCAGATAATGGTTGGAGGAAATGGGTTTTCAAATCTCTTCAAATGTGTAGCATTCCCAGGCTAGCAATTAAGCCAATCAAGTCAAATGTAGCTCGCAAAATATGATTCATTTCGGTGGTAATATCATTTTGAGAATTATGGACACGTATTGCTTTCTCACCAAAAGCATGACAAATATACATTTACAGCAGTATTTTCTGAAGTATTTTGTACAATGATAGATTAAGTTTGTTTACAATTTTGGTAAAATGAGATGTTGATCTTTAATCCTCCAGTTCTCAAGGGAATTGACACCACAGTAATCCCAGACCCGACTGTGATGAATTTACGCTCGCAAAATAGGACACCCTTTTGCAACACTGAGCAATAGTAGATCCCCGTGGAGATGTGAAGGAGGAGCAGTTGCATAGCGGAAGTGAACAGCAAAAAAGATGGTATAAAGGTTCCTGAATAAAAACTCTATCAACCATGTTTACCGTCTGTCATGAGATGGAAGCGGTCACGGCGCTAGCCCGGCTGCAGAGAGACCACTGATTGTTTATAGGAAACTATAAACAAGGAAACTTTGCATGCATATTCGGCTTAGACTTTTGTCTCAAATCATTTTGTGGGAAAAATAAATGTGGATATATATCGTATATTGATATTCAACCTAAATACAGTGGGATATGTGTTTCGGTCCATATTGCAGAGTGTGTGTTTTTTTTTTTTTTTGGTAATGTGGATCACAGTTGGACACCATACACTGCAGGGTGAATGTAGCCATAGCGTTTATGGAAATTGTTGAACTTTTTCATAATGTAGTTAATTGTCCTTGTGGAGAATGGAGGCCAGAACCAATTGGGATAAATATCACATGGTTGCTGAAAACTGGGTTGCGTGTAGCCTGGGGGACCATGTAGTGTCACACGGGGTCCTCATATACTTAATAAACATGGTCAATTATATTTTTAATGATCCCCCAAAGTTCTTTAGCAGAGCTGTAACTGAAAATGAGTGGAGAAGGTTAGCAAAGACACAGAAACAAAAGGTGGGAGAGTGGAGTAAAAAAAAAAAAAAATGACCTTACAGTTTAATGAGCGAACATATAGACTCAAAGAAAGTGTGAGGAAAAAAAAAAAGATTAAAAGGCTTGTCGGAGAGCAAATTTCATACAAGCATGGCAGAATCATTAATTCATTACAAGGAAAGGCATTGAAATGAAGTTATATTATGTGCGGAAATAACGACTCGAGTTGTACGCAAGATGTCAGTCGGGAATCAGATTTTTCTTGATTTCTCTTCATTATGGGACAATTCAGAGAATTATTCAAACTACAGACTTCTAATTAGACAGAGAGGGAATTACAAATATTTTACATACGAGTTCTTATCCAGAAATGTCAGCTAAGTCTCATTAAGCAGCGGCACTGAGAACGATTTAATGTGTCTCTTTCTTTTGATGTTTGAAGACACAGATCTCCTTTTGGCATTTGGGCGGTCATGATAACCCCACTGGAGCCGTGAATCTACGATACCCTCAGAGATAAAGACATCTGCGGATGTGCCAATCAAACTATGCAACCATGCATATGGACATGTTCCACCTGGTGTGTCTTCTAACCTCCCTGGTGTGATTGTGTGTCTGTGCGCATATGAGTGGCAGTCTAAGTGGAAACACCAGACAAACAGCCACATGCTCTAACTCTGCTTTTGCCTTCCGAGGGCCCTGGGGGGGTTTGCAGTAATGGATTTGTCTATTAGCTCGTAAAGAACATTGCTCAGTGCCATATCGATCATCTGAGCTGTAACGTTTAGGGTCTTTAAGTTGTAGAGTTGATCTAGTGGTACACAGACTCCCCTGGCTACTTTACTAGAGTGAGAGATGATCAACTTAACCCTGGTGCCATGCTTGGCCAGAGGAACCACTATAAACTCGTCCACTGGAGCCAGAAACTGTTTTTATTGAACCTGGGCATCCAGGAGAAGCTTCAGAGCCTCTGTGAATCTGCCAGATGTCAGATAGCGGCAACAATTTGATTCCCTGCTTCTTTAATGGTGGTCTCCTCACATAGTTAGCCATGCAGGTTCTGCTGTTGACAACCCGTCAAAAAAGATACGCAAGACCCCGTTGTCCTAATGATGGACCTTTACAGTCCACTAATCCAAAAGAAGAGTTACTGGACTGTGCTGCCGCTTGATGGGGGTTCCTTGGTTTATGTGTTCATGTGTGAGAGTAAGAGAAAGAAAATCTTTGGTCATTTTTCCTCTCATTCCATGCCTTTGCGTATGTGAATTCAAACACCCTACTCCATTATCATCTCGCTGCCATGGCAACAGTCATTGAATCAGAACATCAGTTGCAGCTTTCATCTCGTGCTGTCCACTGGTTGCCTACAGGCTGTCTGTATACATAAAGTGTGTTTGAATGAAAACATCACAGGGGCCAGCCACTGCTTGCCATTTATATACCGTAAGCGGTCATGTCTCCTGCAGTTCAACAATCACCTTCCAAGTGGAGGTCGGAGAGGTGAGCTGTTTTTAAATAAACAGCGGAATAAGCCGACCTTAAACTGTTTTTAGCTTCAAGCACTTTTAGCGTATTAAAATGAGCGGCGAGCATTGTGAGTGGCACATGAAAACGCTTAAAGCAGAAAGGAACAATAGCTCTGACAGTGTGCTGAGAGATTAGCGAAAAACAGAGTGGTTTACAGTGAAGCAGAGAGGCTGACTGGGGGCGGAGGACACAGAGGTGCATGTATGGTCACACACACACAAACACATATGCTCTCAGAAACCCACACACACTCTGTGCTGTGGTGTTTGTGATGCGGATGGAGGAGGGTGTTTTGTGTTTTGAAGAGCTGGTAGAAAATGCGCTGCCAACCCAACAGCACTGATTAGAAAATAATGTCCAGTAAGGAAAAGAGGAAAGGAAATTAGGCATCCGTCTCCTTTTTCCTTCACATTTGCAGTTTCTATGAAAGAACAGCTAAAAATATAATTGAACGTTCATGCATGATAGGAAAAAAAAGGGGACTTTTATACCGGACACAATATTTTGTATGTAGGTGAAGGGAACCTTTCACATACTGTATGTTGTGAAATAAGTGGTAAATTATTCTGATAATAACGGTGGTCGAGTGGTTAGCACGTTGGGCACACAGTCATGAGGTCGGCAAGACCTGGGTTGGATTCTGTGTGGAAACATCTGTGTGGAGTTTGCATGATCTCTCTGGGTACATTTGTTAAACTTTCCCTTTTAAATTTGGTATCAAATTAATATGCAGAATTAAACCATGCCGATTGCAAGTGGACACAAGTGATGCTCAAGTTCAACCCATTCAAATGGAAGTATCCCAACAAGCGGCTAAAATGAGAGATAAGTAGGATGAGAACTTATGTATTTATCAGTGCTCATGGAAAAAAATGCAAAATACATATTTTTGAACCAGAATGACTTACTTAGTCGAAAATGAAGGAACCAATAAATCGTGTTCAATATTTCAAATAAATAAAGTATATTCAAACATGTATAGAGAGAGAATAAAAGTCCACAAACTAGACCGTGAGCTCAGCAACTGGAAATGACGCAATATGTTACCGCATGCATCCGTTGCCAAAGGAGGAGTACCTGCACCCTGTATTAAAATGCGTCTATCCTTTATGTTTTTAAAAATGAAGATTTGCACATTCCTCATTGTTGCTGCAATAGCTTGCTTCCCCACCGCAGCTGCTGTAATTCTACCAAGGATTAGCACGCGCTATAGCTGCAGCAGTGCCGCTATGACACTCCTGGTGCCAGTAGTAAAGACCGGTGTTACATGGCACGGTGCCCTGAGCCGTTAGACCTCCAGGGTGTGTGCACCACCTGTCATTATGAGCCTGTACTTCTGGCAGCTATGGACAGATAATGGTCCACTGGGTCTCACCCAACAATCTGCTGACCAGTACGAGCGCTGGTGGTTGCATGGCTGCATACCAAGACACACATAACCCCGATCACGTGTACAGTATTAACAAGCCATCAACAATGTGTTTATTTTATTTTAATCAGTGAAAAACAATATGTACACCGATTTGATTCAGTGACTTTGCTCTGTGATAGACTTTTACTCTCTCGAGAGTTTTTGGTTTGCGACCTTTGTCACAGACAGAGCTTAATTGAAAAAGCAACAATAGGACTTTGGAAAGTCATTAATTGTTATGGTTAATTAAGGTAAACATTAAATGAGGGGAGTTTTAATTGGTTTCTCTTGATGAGAGAAGGGATCTGGGGTCACTCGGATCTGCATATGTAAATAACTGAAAACTCCTCCAGGCCTGGCTTAGCTCTGTCTGCCTCGGAGTGCTGTCTCTCTCTGTGTGATGTTGTTTATTTTCCTCTCTGCTTGTCTTCCTCTCTCTGCCCCTCTTCACTCACAGCCATGCATGCACACATGCATGCCGAGGCATGGAGGCACACACCCAGCTGAGCTGTCAGCAAAACAAATGGACTGCTTTTGTCAAGTGACATTGATGGGGCGTATGCATGTGCTCCATGCTAAACCGCACTCCCTAAAGAGATGCATTTGTTAAGGTGAGGTTTGGCACTTTGGCACAAGATACTGTATCACCTTCATATTTGAAGGATTTGGAAGTATCCTAACCCCCCTGCCCTCTACCACCATATCTTGTTACAGAAGCCTTGACACGGTAGAATAGGCAAAACGCAATGAAAATGGAAACTATCACAAAAAAGATAGACGTTATTGCTGTGCATCCACTCTGAGCTACAGTACCTGTGCCTGAAGAGAGGGCAGTAATAGTGCACCCAATCACTTCACACGATCGATTGCCTTAATAGAGCATCAGATAGATGATCATGCAGTGAAATAAATAGCTTCTTAAATGTTACAGTACGTTGCTAAACGCATCGGCATTTTATGTCCGACTTGTAAAATAAAATAGGGGTGTAAGTGCGTTTATTTTTGTGTACAGAAGTGTATAAGCGTGTGTTTCTGCATATGTGGTTGAGAGGAGCAGACAATTGGAAGTCTGCTCAGTCACCCGGTCACCCTGCTGCAGTATAACACCTCATGGCCAGCGCATGGCTGTTGCCAATATTTCAAACAATTGAATGTGCTTTGTCCATCCAAACAGATGCTTTACCCCATTTCCAGAGGGTTCATGTATGTTTAATACATGTGAAATGTGTGCTCTTCTATTTGTGGTCATTTTTGCGTTAACTACTCTGACACCTCACACATTTTCTCTTTATATGAATCGTGAACAGTGGTGTGTAGTCATAGCCACCAAAGCCTTCTCTGCTGGCCTAAACACAACCAAAATCACTGACCTACACAGAAAAGGCGGTTAATTCTTGTACTTTATGTGTTCTGTGTACAAAGCGAGGGCTTAGGATTTAATTTAGGTATAATTTAGGTCTAAGTTCTGACTTTTGCAACAGTTCTGATATTACCGTGGTGGAGTTCTGCATTTATGTCACCAAACATCCGATAGCTGTTATCATGTTGTCCATGAGACTTTTGAAACTAAGTTAATATTAGCTCTGCTGGTTGCAGTCAAGGGGTGTACTCCATTTTCCCTAAATTGCTGCATGACACATCAATCAAAAAATAAATTACACACTATTAACATTTCAACCACTTCTTAACACTCACTTATTATGTTATTTCATGCCCATCCCTTGCTTTAATTACCATTTTGGCATAGTAACTTGTCATTTAAGTGCAGAAATAAGTTATATAAGTAACCATTCTGAAATGAAAATCTTAAAAACAATTGAACATATTAAAAACATTGTGTCAAAATGACAGAAAATGCTAAAATACTACAAGGCAGATAAATGCAATTATTCCACTGGCCATAGACAAACAGAACTGAATTTCACAACAATACGAGTGTGATAATGTGCTCTTCAGGTTGGAAAGTTGTGCTTGTTAGGAGTGCAGCTCTTTCAGTCTGTGATTTGCTTCCAAGCCATTCACTCTTCAGTGATTTGTTTTCCTCCAAAAATGAGAGCGCGACACAAATATTTGTTCTTTTTGCTAATCAACAACAGAAACAGTGTTTAGACAATAGTTCCTGGAAAAGATTATTTGCATATTTTTCAATTTGTATTGCTATACAGCGAGCACATATTACAGTTTACATTTTGGAAACTGATTGTCTCTCCGTTTGGGGATCCGTTTACCTTTGGTCTCATACCAAAATTGACTCAAATTGTTTTTTCACTGAATTAAATATGCTGATTGGCATGGCCGACTTTGTTGTGGTGACTGGGCTTCTTACTAAAATATCAATTTCGTACTCAGTCAAGCCATGTATGTAAACATTATTAGGTTTTTGAAAATGCATGAGAGGAAATGTGTGGGTGATGATGAGCCTGATTCAGCTGTGGCTCATGTTTCTTGTTTGCATTGAGCCCTACTTTTCTTTTTTATTATTTGGCCATGTACTGTATAACTGCTAGTAATATTCTTGTTCTTGCTAGTTTTCTTACCCCTTTTAACTTGTGCTGCCCTCTTTTCAACTTGCAAAAATAGTTGGTCTCTAAACTTCACATTTATGGTCAATGCTTAGCACTTTCAATTAGGATAGTGTTGGTGTAATGTAGTGGGTGGAATTTCAAAGTAGCAAATAGTCATGCTTTAACTTTATAATAAAACCATGCTCCCACCACATGTGTAGGCTGTATACTTTAAAAAAAATATCGCCCTAACATCCATTCTCCCATAATATTAAACACATACAATTTCCAAAAATGTCCGCTTCTTACTTGTTTGCTTGCCCTCCCCTCCCCTTTGCTGTGGTTGTCTTGTCACTGATGTTTGCATGATCTCTAGTGGTCTGCAGTCTCTGCAGCTCTGGGTCAGGGTCCTCACTGTTGTGCCTTTTTAACCTAGTGCTGGTCTGGCATGATGTCCTGCTTGGGACATGCCAGGGTGCCACCACGCTTGGGGTAGGAAGTGGTGTGCATGTGTGTGGGTGCTTTTTATTTATTTGTATTACCTATTTTTAATGGGCAGGACAGACAGGGGTTGGCTCTGTTGGGGCAGGGGGCTGGGTGTTCCACCTTGGCTGGGTGGTCCCGTTTTGGGGGCCTGTGGTAAACCAACATTTGGTGGAATGAAAGAGGGTAATATCTCAAATGCCCTTGCCCTCAGTTGCCCTCTGTCAACTCCTCACTATTATGCCTCATGCTTTCATGCCTGATTTATGTGAAGTTGATGATGCAGCAGCATACAGTATTTTGTTTCTACTGTACTTGAGGAGACGTGAAATCAAGGGCCTGTAGCCACTATTGAACTATTTTGGTGGTGCATTTACCCGTGAAACACATACTGGTCATAAATCTATATCGTCTTGGTTTGGATGACAAATGGCACATTTTTTCTTCTCATAGCCAAAGGCCATCATATGTCTTTCATCCTGTTATGATTTTGAGTGGGAAGGTCTTATACAAGAGCTATTTACATCTGGGGGCTGTCTAGCTGAATGGATCTCCCCTGATATTTCAAGCAGAGGAGGTAAAGAAAGCCGTAGCCCACGGCTGAGGTAGGTAAAATATATACAGTACAGTATATGCAGTTATATTATTGGAACTAATACATGGGAAGCATGGTGAATGGTAAAGTTTGTCCACAGGCACAGAGAGATAACCGACTGAAAGTAATATATTAATGTGCTCATATGGCTAAAGTATTAAAGCACGAGGCACCTTTGTGTAAATTTAAATAGTTTTGGATTATGTGGCTGCTACAAGGCTTGTAATCATAAGTGAACTACACACAGCAGGGCCGCAATCATCAGTTAATTTCTTAATGAGGACACAATAGCTTGGAGATCAAAGCCTCTCCATTTGCATGTACTCTCAATGTGGCCACAATTTGGAGCAGTTCTTCAAAATATATCCATTTCTGCAAGAACATGCCCTGTTGTGTTGTGCGGTACTCTTATTCCAATAAGAACAGTTCCCATAGTGATTCCAAATATTTTCGACACCCGTGTCTTATCACCTTCAATCATGATGAGCCATAGACTTCCAACCATATGGAATGAATGTGAATTAACTCTGCACCCTGCTTGCCGCTGAAACACATTCATCACACAGGCTAAAGACGACCCTATCACTAATACACACAAACACCTCATTTCCAAGTTGAATAGCACAACACCTATCACCCATCCATCCATGGTGTCGCACTCTTCACACTTACAGAACACGCTGTTCTTTGTGGAGAGAGAATAATAACATTAGCAACAGATTGTGTTTTTTCATGTTTCTTTGAGCCTGCATAATGTCTTTGACTCATCAGAGTTGCAAGAGAGCTTCATCGCTGAAATATCCCTTTATTTCCATCATATCCAAATCCCTGTTCAAATCTACTCAATTGCCACTTGTGCAGATATGAGAAGGTTGAGTGGACTGCTGGAAAATCAATGGTTGTCGGAAGTTGAAAGGAAGAATGGGGCAGGTTGTCCACAGGTTAGAGATGTATTGTGGACTATTGACTTGTCGTCCGTGTGGCAGGAACATTGCGAAAACACATCTAAAGGGATATTATTGACAAAGAAGCACGGGCATGAAGCTCGGTAAAGTGGACAGATACTTTATTATTCTCAGGGGGTAAACTCGTTTTCACAGTCAATACGTGAATACACGGAACACTCTGAAGATGGAGTCGTAAAGGTTTAAAGACTTTCCTGATATTTAAAGGTGACTCAACACTTGAAAATCCAGAGTCTATAATGACAGGAGTTTTGCAGGATTTGGCACAAAACGGAAAGCCTGTCACACTTTTTGGGGTACTTATGCATAACCTGAAAAAAATCATTATTCCCCAGCAGTGTCATGGTACATTTTGCAGTAGACGGTACAGACTTGATTCCCGGACAAGGAATACCCAGCCATTGGAGATCTCCAGTGTCAGTCAAATGATACCTGGTGTAGAAAATAAGCACATACTAGCTCTTGGGACACAAAGCCGACTCTGATTCAAAGCCCCAACCTTCTTGCTGTGAGGCACCACGACCAACCACCTGTACGCAGACCTGCCAACATGTACGCATTTTTTGTACACTTAACCCGTGAATATGTTTGAACCCTTATTGATCTCAGGTACGCGCTTTGTCGCCATTGTCAGTTTCCTTGCCGCCATAGCTTACATCGGTGCTGTCACGCCCGAGCATAACGAAGCCTCCGTTCGAGCATGACATGCATCTCCAACAAAATAACCAAAACTGTGATTGGTCGGCTTGTAGAAGAGTATTTCCTGTTTGTGTAGGACTCGTTCAGAGAGACGATCCACCTCCGTGAATGTGGTCTTTGGTTTTGGCTATCCTGACTGTTAAATATGGATTAGTTCAGCTGCAATGCTTCTTCTCTCTTAGATTACCAACGTTCCCTAGCAACTGGGAGCTAACAAGCTAACTAGTCGATAACAGTTGGCATTGCGTCACATCAGATTTCAATGTCAAACTACAGACATCTAATTAATACAATGCATAGTACAGTAATATAGCACTATTAAACTATAAACCCGAGGGTGCACTCAAACATTGAAGCAATATGCGTTTGCTTAACAAAAGACAGACATAATACTTGCAAAACTGGTGTTTCCTTGAGTTTACTGATTTCCTTGAGTCAGAGTTGTTATGAGACACAGGCTAGGAGGATATCTTCAAGGTTGTGTGCAATAATCACCTACATGAATGCTGTCATTCTGCTAGCATGCTACACTCTCCCTCTGGAAATAGAGAGCGTTCAGCCTTGTTAGGCCTCTAAGAGCTGCGAGGAGCCTGTCATTTCGCATTAAAGTAGCATAGCATTGCTGCTTTCATGGTTTCAGTCCTCATTGGACAGCGAATGATATATTTATGTATAGAAATGAGATGGAAGGCAGACCTGCTTGTCGACTCACCAGACTTTAGCTTCTACGTGTGTGTGCCTATGCGTGTGGGAACGTATACACATGCGTCATTGTCAGGCTGTATGGCATTTCCTATAATGTATTTGTGTTCCCTTGGCTGTGCCATCCTGTGTTATGGGGAGAGTTCAACTGTATAGTTGGCGGGGATTTTTCCGTCAAACCTTGGTTTTGAATGCTCCGGTTTGTTCTTGGATAATGTCTTGGCTATTGTACAATATAGCACATATTTGCTGTCACGTTAACCATAATAAGTAATTGTGCCCGCAAACGCCCATTAACTTGAATTGGTCGTGGGTCCTTAAAGGGCCGTCATTGAGTCCAGATCCGGTCCAAGATTGGTGATGACTGCTTTATAGAATATTACGGTATCCTGGTTCCATTGTGTTCCATTGTGGCAAAGAAAGAAAAAAATCAACAATGTTTTTTTTATATATATTTTTTTGGATCCCTCAAACAGATTGATTGGGTTTTACATTATTTCCTATGGCAAAAAAATGCTGAGGTTTTTGTACATTTCAATTTTGGTTGAACCTTTTGGAGTTAATTAATAATGAAAAGTGTGCTGTAATTTGTTCTCAATACCATACGTACATAAACACAGCATGTCAGGGAAAGGCTCGCTTTACATTTTCTTAAAATAGACACACTTTGAAGAAAAGCCATCCTTCCTCAACCCTTCTTCCCCACAGTCTACCTTAGCCCACTCATACATTTGGTATGCCTGCCCACTTAGGTGGATCTGAAACGGCACCAGATACATGTTTCTGTCACAAGCTTTGTGTCAGTTTTTTTTTTTTTTTTTTTTTTTTTTACATGTGCAAGGAAAATGGGGAAAGAACGGATAATTCTGACAGTAGGAATCAGTTCGGGCAGATCTTAAATGTTTTACTGCTTTAATGGGACTCCAGAAATAGATGCAGTGCTAATGTCCTCTGACTCTAGAAATAGGGGGCAGAATGTGTTTGTGTAGTTGTGTGTAACTTGTGCGCATGTCTGTGAGTGTGTGTGGCTGCTCATGTGTGTGATTCAAATGGGCTTAAGTGAAGGATTCTCGCATGCAAATGAAGCCACTTAAATCTGAGACCTTTTTCCCCTCTATCTCAAAGGACACCCTATTCTCTATTTAGAGCACCACTCTGACATCAGCTCGATGGAGGCGAGGCCCAATGGGGCTTTGGCCTTGAGTGGCACACTATAGACTATAAGAAATCACACAGATTTGCCGTATATAATCTCTCATCCGTTGAGATATCCACAACAAATCTTCAACAACCTCTTTCCGGATACAAGACACTCAACATAAACCATTGCCCAGCTTGAGCATGAAGCATTACCTTTTGAAGAAGTACTCAATATTGTGGGATTTTTGTGGGTATTCGGTGCTTCCAGATAGTATTTGCCGCTTTAGAACATTTAACCATCTCTCAGCATGGTTTCTCTTCTCCAGACAGATACTGACCCTGAATATCGATCCCTCTGCCTGCTGTATCCTTTCCCCTCTAGACAATCCATACAAAATGTATTAGTTGTGGAGAGAGCTACAATGTCCTCTGTAGCTAATCATATTATGGCCACAGAGAGCGGTATCAGTAAAGAAGCAACCTATATTCAGGGCCGGTGCGAATGGTCCTGATTGGTAAATGGTATTGCTGTGTTAAATAGTGGGTTTTAAAGCATCAAAGTGGGAAGCATGTTAGCTGATTATTATATATTATTTTTTGTCGAAAGTGTATGCATCCTACATATGTGAAGAGATACGCACATTTGAAGTCAGCATGTCAAAAAGAAGAAGAAAGTGCTGATTGTTGAGTGGGACAATCAAAGGCTCTGGTGCTAATCAGAGCTTTCAGGCATACCAGAATGGTAAAATGCTTGGAATATACAATGAAGCTTCAGCAGATGCCCAATGCCTGACTGATGTGATTGCTCTCCTCATTCACTAGGGAGCAAGAAATAGAAATCAGCCCCCAGCTAGCGGGTAGGACTATATATCGGTTTATGGCAGTAATGCAGGACCTTATCCAATGAACTTTATCATTGAAATGTCACACTTGTATATGAGATATTTAACATCTTAAGACTGTACTTTATATTTTGATTTATATTTCGATATATGTTTAGTGATTTATGTTGTAAGGATGGATTTTCATTGTGCTCTGTGACATTAACAAAGTTCTATTCCATTCTATTCTTTGGGTTTGGATCTTTATCTGCTACAGTATATGCTCCGTGAACGTGGTCATTAATTAGATACCCAACCCACGAGTGGAGATAACCCGCAGGATTGGCTCCATTCTCATCTCGTCCCCAATCAAAATGAGATTGGGGACAAATAATAATGATCATAATAATATGTACATAATATATCAATGTTGTTGTTCTGCACAATATCATAGGGCAATGTCAGATTTCCAGATTTCCTGGAATTCCTAGACAACTGTCACAGATTTATGTGGGAACATAACACCGTATGCAATAAAACAACATGAAGTACGAACAGCCCGGCTACAGATGTGAAGCAAAGATAGCTGATAATGTATGGCTTAAAAGCATCACTAGAGCGCTTGCTAGTTCACTCTACACTCCATACAACCAGAAACCAAATAGTAAATGAAAATTACTAACACAATTCCATGTTGTTGAGCCAAGGATATAACGCCAATCCAATCTGTCTGACAAGGAGTGCTCTATGCAACTGCTTAAGAAGCTCATTCATTATGTACATGGGATTAGAGAAAATCTAATTGAGTTAGTCTGTTGGAAAAAATACTTTTAAGATATAATTGACTGAAAACCTGCCTGAATAATTTGGTAAGAAGTTGAGCTATTGTAGCAACTAAACAGCAACCGGTTTAAGACAGTTTGGGCACACTTGTCCCTAATATATTCATCTTAGAGGTAAAATTCATGAAACTGGAAGACTATCCATCCATCATCATCAGCACCAATGTAGCAGTGTTGCATGTGTGCATGTCAACATACTGTTAAAATTAATATTCTATGTGACAAATATGTCCTTTTTGATTTCACATTGTGTCACTTTCGACTTATTTTTTGAATACTTGTGGCAAAAACCAAAAAATAATAATTAAAAAGGGTGCATTCGCAAATAGAAGAGCCCCGACGTGTGCCTTCCACGTCTTCCTGTTAGTTGATAGTCAGTTGTTGGGCCTTCTGACAGACGGATTCATTAAATCATGCCACAGTGGTAACCTGCCGTGACAGGACGCCATTGCCTCCTTGGAATTCCTCAATCAGAGTCTCTCATGCGCTTAACGAGGAAGTAAACACGCTAAATTGTCTGTTGGAGGAGAAACGGAGAGAGGCTGTCTCAATTCAGCGTGTCATGAGTGATGTCCGCTGGAGTTTGTTAAGGATAATATATAACCTTGTTATTATTCTTCTTCCATCAATAGAAATTGGGCACTGACGTGTATCATACATGAATGCTTTTTGTGTAATAGAGTAAGAGACTGTTGATACTGGATATTGATTTCTTTAAAAATGTAAAGAGCTGAGGACATGTCCAGGTGACAGTGGCTATAACCAAATCACCATGCTAATAGTGTGCACAAAGTGTCAAATAACATTCAATACCGAGCGGTTAGACTCTTTATAATGTTGTGCAAAAACATATTTACTGCATTTATTTAACAGTTCATGTTTGTGCACATGTTTGTGATTTATTATATAGTATTTTATGTCCTGACTGTGTTCTGTGTAGGTGTGAGTGACTTAGTTGTTTTTTTATATAAAGTCCAACTTACACCCAAACTAGATATACATCACATAGGAATGGAACTTGTAAGTAACAAGCGGACCAACTGTGCCGGGAACCAATTAAAAACCAAGTTTGATTCCCTAATCACAGTATGGGTTAATGTTTCATAAATGGAGCTGTGTCAGTTTGTTGGTCAGTCAAATTGTAAGTTTTACTTGGACATAGAAGGGTTAGGGTTAAGGTTAGGGTTAGCAATCTGTATCGATAAACGGTTTTCATATCTTGCTGAACTCAAGGCCATGTACTCAATCGTGAATTGAACACGAATGTTTTAGTTATCGTGGTAGTTTGGTGTGCATTTAGTAGACAACTATTCTAAAGTTCAGAGGTGCTAGTCTAGTCTACAAAGAGCCTGTAATAAAAAAAACAGTACACGAATGTCGTAAATGAGCGTTACATTTGAATATGCGGTTTGTTGTTCCAGATCTGCCTGGGAGCTGCCTGCCTTGACAACAGGGTGGGTTTTAAAGGGGTGTTGACTGTTGTCTCTGCGTGTTCCTTTTAAGGCTATTTTGAGCTGAAGACCTGCAGGGTGTGTGTGTGTGTGTGTGTGTGTAGGATGTGTGCGTGTCAGGGTTGTGTTTTAATTAGAGAGACGGGAGTGTGTCCTTGGGCTGGCGCAGAGGGTCAGGAGAACCTGGTAGTCCTGGGACAAGTCTGGCAAGCCTGCTAAACACCCATTACTCAGGCGTGTAGATGCACTTAAAAGTGCACGCGCACCTTCACACCCGTGCACGCACATTTGGCTCTCTTCTCCTTGGCCACTGATATCGTGTGGTAAGCAAGCAGCCTGCATGTCCATGTGTTCTGAGGCTGTCTCTCATCGCTGGTAGCGGAATTACCATTGGCGCTACTCTGGGGAGATGGAGAAAGGCAAGGGAGAGAGAGGTGAGCAGATTGAGAAGTACAGGAGGTGGAGTAGAAGGAGCAAGTTGAGAGGGGGGTGAAGGGGATTAAAAGAAGAAAAGGTTGAGAGGGGAGAGGGAGGGAGCGTCTTGACATTTATGTCCCTGACCGGCAGAAAATGCCACTCCAACCTGGCATCTCTCTTTCATTCTGCACTGCTCTCTACAGCCTTGACTTGACCCATAACTTACATCCGACACCTATTTCCATACACGCGCTGCACTCCCGCAACCTTGGTTGGTCACTTCTCCTCTCATTTCCCTGTATCAGCCTTCCCATTTTCATGCTTCTGCCATATGACCTCTGGCTTTCATCCAGCCTTCCCGTCGTTGTATTCATTTCCATATCACAGACCATCACCTATACCACATCACTCCCAACTTTCATCAGCTTTCCTTTTTGATTCTCCATTACTCTTTCACTTCTTTTCTCCTCCAAGACCGATATTTGCAAGACTCTCACCCTCCCTCCAAGGCTAATCTCCACCTCTCCCCTCCCCACACACCTCTGGTGTGCCTAGCCTAGGCCCCAGCCGATGATGGGACTCATAAAGCCTCCCAGATGAGGTGATAGCTAATGGCTGTTGAATAATGCATAGCAGGCAGGCTTTAGAGAGCCCAGTCTATTAGCCTGACCAAATACTCTGGGCTTTTATTAAAGACCAACACTTACAATTACAAACTACATTAAGGCTGGGGTCCTCACTCATCCCCCTCGCCCATATTCTTCCCTGTCATAGCTAAGACTGAATATTATCTTTTCCTTTTTCAAATTGTATATCCTTGAGCCAGCTGACCCTTTTAGAAAAGGTTGCTGACAGTCTTTTTTTTCTAGTTTCTATGCCTTTTTTTCCCCATCATTGCGTCAAGGGTTAGTAGCCCTTTTATTCACCACTGTCGATAGAGAAAGAAATGGGTGACATGGAGGGCAGAAGCACATTTCCTTTGCAGGTAGCTTGTATGAAAATGAAAGGATGCATAAAGGTTGCTAATGTCTCCCGCTGCGCTTGATTGTGACAGCAAGCTAATGTATCGAGAGCACTGAAATGTTGTGTATTGGTTGTACAATATGTACATCTGCTGTGTATCCTCTAATGCTGCAGATGAGCAACTCCTCCTTCCACATGCATTTTAATGATCACTAAAAGCTCCAAGCGTGTGGTAATGGCTTGTAAACTGTTATATAGTTGTGTTTGCTTACGGCTTTTAAAGCTGTTTTGTACCTGTGCTTTGGACCTATGTTTAATTGCACACGTGGCTGTATCGCTCTAATAGTATATTGACCCGTCCTTTGATTTTGAGTTTGCGAGGCAAGGTCTCATCGTTTATTTGCATATGACAGTGTGGTGTCTGCACATTTTGACATGTTTGCATGGTTGAGTAATTGTGTGGCATGCGTCCGTTTATTTTCTTCTTTAATGAGACTATATTCAGGATCAATGGTCAGCAGTGACTCCAGTTATTATTTTTTTTACTGACTTGTCTATCCTTGATGACGTTAGGGAGAATGGGGGCGTAGGCTGCTAACGCTTGGGTTGACACATCTCCATGTGTCAATGCCGAACTCTGTACACAATATAACATATAGGAATAAACAAACTTTGTATTTGCTTAAATAGTTCCACACATATTGCCCTGTTTTAACAAAATCGGTAAGATGTTCCAAGATGGTCCAGGAAAATAATGCCACAAATAATGCCACAAGGACCTTGGCCAACAATGTTACAACTTTGTGTTTGTTTGTCTGCATTCTGTCTTGTCTTAGTGATGTTTATTTGTTCTGACCTCTTGGTTTTCCTTCTGGCAAGCAGTTGCTCAATGGCCTGTGCTATATATAGTAATGTCTGAATGTCAGTGACCTTTAAAATAATCCTTTTGTTTGAAATCACATACTTTGAAGGTTAATGTCAAGTCAAATATGGTCCAAAAGCAACATGATGCATGGTATACTTTATTGTGCATAAGCAGGGTCTCAAAAAACGTAACATAAAAACACATAAATATGTGTCTGTTGTATGTTCCATATGTTGCAACATTTTATGACATAGAAATTGCTACATTTGTACATTTTGACCCAAGACAAGGAATAAACCGAGGATGAGGCTGCCGTGGATGTCTCCTGTCAGCTCAGTGCTCAAGTCCTGTCTCCCGTCTGAGTTGAGTTGGATCATGGTGCCTGCCAGTTTCAGTTTGTCAGCTTTCCGCCAATAATATAATGTTGCAGAAACATTTTTTGTACACCATGACTTTCTACAGCCCGTGTAATGATTTTGATGTGTTTTTAATTAAGTTTTTAATTAATTTATGGACGCATGTTCATAACTACGGAAAGTTGTAAACAGAGTACCAACTGTACTGTATACTGGCATAGTATATTTTCCAATGAATCCCAATGAAAATGACGAAGCAGTAAGGAGAATTTCTTTCTACAAAAGTGTCAGACCAATTCAGACACATGCAGCAGCTCAGATAACGTTGAACACTTCACCGTTAAACTGTGAAATGAAAAATCACTCCTCTCCTGGACGACCTAATGTACAGTATGTATCCCTTTACTTCATCTTCCTGCAGTAAAATTATGTCAGTTCGGATTCGAAAAGTAGGGCTTCAACATCTACAGCCAAGATAATCTGCTTCTGCTCAAATAATATTCCCAAAAACACGACAAATTATAATAATGTAGAATGCTAAGTCTAGTGCACCAATCAATTCTACTTTGATAATATAAAATACACACTGTCCAGACTAATAAAACAAATAGCAATGACTGGACGAGTGGTTAGCGTGCAGGCCACACAGCGAGGAGACCCAGGTTTGATTCCTGTGTGGGTTCGGCCAATTAACATAGCATGTTTTTGGAATGTGGGAGGAAACCGGAGTACCCGGAGAAAACCCACGCATGCGCAGGGAGAATGTGCAAACTCCACACAGAGATGGCCGAAGGTGAGATTGAACTCAGGTTTCCTAGCTGTGAGGTATGCACGCTAACCACTTGGCCACCGTGCAGCCCAATAGTAATTGTAAGAATTGTATCAAGCGACATGCTAATTCTGAAAACATTCCTCCAGTTTTATTCCGACAGAAATATTAACAAATGGTTCAAATTGTGTGTGTTTGTGAAAACGTAGGCTTGTATTGAGACAGCAAAGGACTTTGCTAACAGTCCCCCCCCCCTCCCGTCTCTCTAGAGACGCATGAGGAGCAGAGGGCAACTGCGGTCTGATGTGGGGCATCTGTTCCCACATTTGTTAAGCTTTGCCTGGTGTGTGCGATTTAAAGATGGCGAGGGAGGGAGCGCGAGCGGTGCAAAAGTGTGTGTGAATGCTGTTGTGATTGGTGTGATAGGTGCAGTTGGTGGACTGGAACGGCAAGGTGTTGTTGCAGTAGAGGGCAGGTTCCGACTTGTCATTGGACTGTGTTAAAGCCGACCCGGGGCGGGGGCTGCACTCACCTCATTGACCGCAAGATGGCTGCCAGGCGAGTCCGCAGGTGGTAGTGAAGATACATCTCTTTCTGCTGATTATCCACCTTTTTTTGCTCTACACACCATCTAGCTCCATCTCGCTGCACCATCTATTATATGTTTTGTCTGAATATCAAGTGGCTATACCTCTTTTTGGCTATTTTTCATGTCTTCACAGTTTTATAACATCCCGGCTTCCTATACACAACGCACATGTTCTTGAATGCTTGGATTTCCATACTGCAATCTCAGTGGAGACAAGGCATGCATAATGCATGTTGTAATAAGGCTAAAGTTAGCCTCTGATGCCTGGTTAAGATATAAAGAGGGATGTGTTAATCACACTCATTTACCGCACCGGCTCCAGCAAGACCACATCGTACATGACCCTTTTCTCCTTGAGAGGACACTCACCGAGCTAAGTGTGACAACATGCCACACCAAATCATACCTGGAGATGATCCCAGGTAAAATATAGGTTGTCCAATGCAGTGCTGTTGATTTAATGGGGCAAATTGACTAGAGTAGCATCATATGGAAATACGTAGCGTCTCTGATGTGCCATCATCGAGACAGAATGCTTCTGGTGCTTTGATTTATGACTTGTGCAGAGAACCGAGTGCTTCATAAAGATTTGCCACCGCCTGAGATGGAGCAATCAGTGAAGTGATCTGACTTCGGCGGATAACATTTCCAAGGCGTCGTAAAGTCAGTTTCAATGCCTTGACTTTGTCCATCAGACAAAGCACACGGAAGGAGTTCTAGTCTGGCGATGGTCCTTCGTCAAGGTCATATGGATTAGAAATGATTTGGGTCCCAATACTCTACTGGGGAGCTCCGCATGATGAATCATCACTCCATTCCAAATCGACACCAATTAAGAAGGTTTTGTTTATTCTGCTCTGGGACATGCTGTGGCTGTTCGCTTGGAACAAACATGTTCACCCCTTTCTCTTTTCACAAGCAACACTTTGGTATTTACAGGGATTAGCCTGCGCCGCTGTGTGCCTGTGTCTTTCCATCTGCATGCTTCGTTATGCACTGTGGTGCGAGTATTTGTTTCAGGCCCAATGATTTGCCTGGTATCGGCACACTCATCGGCACGTCTGTTTACTTGTGTGGCAACGTTGGCATGTGTGTGCCAGCAGTCATGTCACTCACTGTTTACTGTGCAAGCCTGCTCTGTTTGTGCCAGTAGTTTCATGTCTAAAAGGCATGCTATATGAAAAGTGTGCTTGTGGAGCACAGTGCCAGAGCCGCTGAATTCATTTGCATTCATTCCACTGCCTGTCTCTCCTCAAAGCACATTCTAATTACCAGCAACTCAGGTTTGCTACAACACTGTGCATTCTCTCTCTCTCTCTTGCATGTTGTTGGTGATGCATCTGTCTAGTTTTGATATTCTTCTCTCTTTTAGCCCGCACAGAATCGCTTCATATTGGTTTGTTTGCTGTCAAGCCTAGCTAGTTTCTACAGTTTTAGTGTTGGTAGTCACAGAAAATATTGTGAGCGCATGTGTGTGAAAGCAATAATCCTTCATAGTCTTTGTGTGCTTCTTGTGATTGCTTTGGGGTTGAGGGAGATGTTGTGCATGTTCATCGGAGAGCCGGAGCAGGAGGGTAGGGGGGAGAGCATCGCGAGGCATATACAATTTGAAAGTGCAAACTAATCACCGTAATGGTCGTGGTGATGTTTCACCATAAATGTAAAAGTATGGGATTTGATTTTATCAACTTCCAGGTCTGAAAAAGGATGAAAAATGGAAACTCAAGTGTGGAAAAAAAATATTCATGACTGTTACTATGGTTCAGTTTTCCTAAAGTCAAAATTGATCTGTATTTCCAAGGCGCTTGCAAGGGCGGCTAAAATATTTGTTTGAAAGCACAGAGTAGGCTATGCATCCCAGAAAACATTCTTCAGGCGAGAGGTGTTGTGTGGTAACATAATGACATCCATATTCCGAAGAATGAAAACAAACAACTAATTTCATCATTTATTTACATGCTATTAGGGTTGCAACTCAAGATTATTTTCTTAGTCGATTAATTTGAATCTTGTTTGTTTCGATCAATCGAGTAGTTGGTTAGGCCCTAGACGGGCCCAATCAACATGAACCAAAACAATTAGTTAAGGATTTGGTCTTGAAAAGAGGCACATATGTCCATCACAGTTTTCCAAAGTCAAATCTGATGTGCGTGAATATTATTATATTAAGTGTCATTCATCAGCCCTAGTCTGATGCAATAATGTAGGTCTGCTTTCATGGATGACTATAGAAATGTAAAAATATTCACATGAGAGGCTGAAATCAGAATATATTTATATTTTTAAATCAAAAAGTGTTCAATGTAATACCAAAAAGCTGTCAATTAATAGTATGACTGACTAATCCTTGATTCATTGTTGCAGTTGCATCGATTTACTGACTTTGGAACTTTTGGAAACGTCAAATCCATATTCATAGGAACCCTGATTAGTTATCATTGCTGCTAAACCACATGCCACCAATGAGCATGCTCCAAAGCTCATGTATATGTGCAAATATGTAATCATATGTTGATATATTGATGGGATGCCTAATTTGGCACACCTGCACATTTAGAGTTGTATTCATTTCCCATTAGTTAGGTTGATTTCAATGATTCCAAACAGTGTCAGTCAATACTATCACAGGTGGTTCTCGATTTACTAAGATATTACATACGCACTTCCCATAAATGAATTAAAAATTTAATTTTTGTCCGAGGGCTGAGCTGTGGAAGAATACACTATGGGCCACTTGATTAGGCCAACATGAATATGCAGAATATATGCAAAACGCAAACAAATACAGTGGGAAATGCAAATGTACCTGTTTATGGTCTATGGTTTTGTGTCCTTTTTAGCAAAATTGGAAGGCAGGTGCAAATTGCCACAGCTTTACGCACGGCTGGGGTCATAATAGCGCGAAAAAGGCATTTAGTCGGTGCTATGATAGACGACGGAGAGAGATAATCTTAGAACATTGCAGAAGCAACCATAGTAGATCACCCACGACACACCCACTAATAGAAGGTGCAATATTTTAGTTTGCACACAATTTAGCACTTGTTATTTATGAGCTTAATAGCTCTCAACACTGGACACAGCTACCATTAAGGCTAAAGATCAAATTATAACATCTACGTACGTGGACGCTCAAAGGATGACCAAGAGGTGGTTCATCAACATCGACAGTCCTCTCTGCAGGGAGTCATCCTCCTCACACACACACACACAGTCAGGACTCGTGTCACGTTCACAGACATTCAGAGATCACAAAACTCTTTAACAGAACACATAACTGCCAGGCTACCAAACCTCAACTTAGTCTCCATAACGTGTATAACCTAGTCATTATATTGGGTCTATACTATGTCCTTTCTCATTTATGCATTATTTATGTCCTCCTAATTTATTTTATTATGGCTACTATAATAAAGTAATACATGTGTAAAGGTGACTACAGGCTGCAATAATGGTAAAAACTATATTTAAAGGTCGTAAACAGTTTTTCCATGCTCTAACTACGAAAATATTCTATTTATAAAGGAGGAATAACAATAAACAAGGGCATATACAGGTGTTGTTGTTTTTATTAATTGTAGTGTACCGAAGAAGATTCACAGACATGGACGTAAACATCTCATTTAGCTGCTTTTACATTTATGTGGATTTTAATCCTCCAGAACAGTACTTAAATCAATTTTCAAATATTATTTATGTAGTTCATTATTGTGGAAAAAACATGGTCTTGTTAATTGGAATTTTTAAAGTGATCATTAAATTAATGCAAGATTGAAGGAGAGTGCGCGTACCCCCCCCCCCCGAAAAAAAAAAAAAAACTCATTTGGAGTATGCGAGCCCCTGCAGTGAAGCGTTTGAGTGATGCTAAGCTTCTCACTTTAGAACTCATGCTCTCCACTCTGGAGGCTTCTACGCTTTCTCCAGGGAAATGCTACTTTCAGAATAACCTGCAGCCTAAACATGATTGTGGAGTTGTTTTTGAAGATGAAGATACAAACAAGCAATTACACAAATATGCACGTAGATGCACACTTTCACACACACAACCATGCATGTATCAGATTCCTATATGGAAAATCCAGATGAGGCATGGCTGCTAATTACCAGGAGCTGTATGAATATCAACTGGGAAGAGAGCAGAGAGCTGTGTGCTTTCAGTTTCTTCATTTGAATTATCTGGCTTTAATTGGACTATATGATTGTGTCACTTTGTTAAATGGAGTTCCCCGTGTCTGTGAGATGAATCGATAGCTGTTTTTTTACATTCTAATTGCTGCCTCTAAGCCCCATGTCGTCAATACAATTATCAGCATTTCTATCACCCTTATTACTAATGTCTTCATCTTCATCTGTGCTATTCAGTACCGTTGTTGTTTGTTGTCGCTAACATCTTCTTCAATGCCCGTGTTGTTATGATCATTAGCATTATTTCTCCCTGATATAATACAACATCGATATCATCTTCACTTCATCAGCAGCCAAGCAATAGAATAAGCCATTATGATCTATTAGATAAACACAAATGATAAAAATGTCAGATGGTCAGTGAGGGCCAGATGCTTTCTCATCACAACAGAAAAGTAGCACAAAAAACAGCAACTTCCTTTTAGTTGTCTGGCCTTTTTATAGATGTAATTATTTATTTCATCTTGCCAGAACGGTGGAATAAACTTTGTGGCAATTTAATGCGAGTCAATTATGAAGCGAGATAGAGGAAAAGCTTTCCTAAGGGAAATTATTAGGCTTTTATTTTTGGAGTAGGGCGGGATGTGATTTTCGCTAGAGTCGGTTCAACAGCCGAGTTAAATGTTCTCAAAAACAGTCTTGATATGTGGCCTTGTCAGATAGGCAGGTCGGCTACTGTTGTGTTCAGGCTGTGTGGTTTTTATCGGACGTATATAAGCTCAAAGAAATGACACTTTTCTTTCATAGTAAGCTTAGGTCGTTAGGACATCTGATTAAGAGGTCTGGATTTCTACAAACGGAAGTGTTCCAGTCCTGGGTGAGACACGGGACACACTCGGAGGACTTGTACCGCTCATTTGGTCTATTAAGGATATTTAGTTTAAAGAAAAACTGCCCTTTTTTGTAATCATTCACAATCCTTATGTGAAACTCTTTTATGCACATTCTAAAGAGAGAAAAACAGCTAAAAAGAACAAACAAACAAAAAAACGTACCTAGTGCATAACTGGACACACCTATTTTGACTATAAAGCCCTGAAAAAACCCTCCAAAAAACACCATCAAAGTATGGATTGTATCACAATGTATCACAATCACATCAGGATTGTAAATGATGGGCAAATTACAGAAAAAGTGCCATTTTCTCTTGAAATTCTAAAACCAAAAATCACCATGTGCAATAAGAGTCAGGCTTGTCAGGCATCTGGCAGTCACTCAAGGACTTACAAGTAGAACATTTTAATGAGTGAGACCAATGTTCCTTACTTTCCACACAATGTATTTGTGTTCCCAAACTTTGCCATCATGACAGCTTGATTCTGTCTTTTTTCTTTCTGTGTGTGTGTGTGTGTTTTCCTCGCATGGCAAAAGTATGACTTGATTCCAAATGACATCGTTTTCATAAATGCTTATTATGAGTACAATTTCAAGTCCATTTCACCGACTGATGCACTCCTAATATGTCTAAATACCTGCTGTTACCTGTTCCATTTCCCTTTCTAAATCCCCTGGTTTTAAAATTCCCTCCTTCATATATGACGCTTACATAAGCGAAAGCTGATGATTCCGTGGAAATATCTCATAAGCGACTTTTCGAAGGGCTTCTTCTGGAGGGCTAAGTCCCAGAGGAACCCCAGGGCAAAAGATGCTCTAACTGTCACGGATGTCTTCTGAAGCTGGAGTGACTCCTCCCCAGTCACTATCTGCTACCCGCAGAGTTAAGTTGATGTTTCTGAACTGCAGGTTAACTGGAGCAATATTGCACAAACCTTGGCCTACATTGGAAGATTTCTCCCACTTTTGGCGGCTCTTTGTCTTGCAGAGCGAAATAAAAGAATGCCTTTTAACATGATGGTAGAGATTGTATGTGGTGAAAGGAATTGAGTCCGTTTGCGGATCTTTGGGAGCCCAGACGCAAAGCTGCCTTAGCTAAGCCTTTTAAAACACCATCTGGTTGCCCCGACCTCCTCTGCCACTGTACACACCAAGATTACACTCTCACTCCCCTGGTTCTCCATGGCTGCTGCATTTCCATTTTCTCTCACCATATGGAGTGAGAGGAGTTGTGATAACTTGACTCAGAGCTGTTGTTTCTCAGATTTACTAAAAAGCGTAAAAATTAATCATGAAATCTTGAGAGAATTGAGAGGCATAAGTAGTTTGGATGCATTATTTTTGTTCAGATACAATCGGGAGTCATTACAGCTGGAATGCATCTCTCAATGAACTCTTTCCAGTTGGAGGAATTTGTTTTTGGCATGATAGTGTCATATATACACTGATCAAAATCTAACAACCAATTAAATAATTGCGAGAATTTATATTTTACACTGTTGGATCTGAAGAACTTTAAAAGTAAAGCAAAGAGAAGAAATGGCAGTGAGGAAAAAAAAATAAAAAACAGAACCCCCTCAAAATAGAAAAAGCTACCAACCTATAGTGACTTTCTTATTGGAACAGCTAACATGGAGAACTATTTTGCTGCTGTAGTGAAACAGCACCTCACTCCACCGAGATGGAACACTCCAATAATGTTACAATATGACACCCATCTCTATAGACTACCAAATTATCTATTAAACTATAGGTTCAAAATTCAAAAAGAAGAAATGACAGTGAGACAAGAAAAAAAAAAACTACCCCCCCTCCCAATAGAAACATTTCCAACCTCCTTAAATCCAACAGTGCAAACACTGATTATTTTTTTTTTCATCAGGAGTGTATATGAACACTCAAATGACAAAAAAGGAGTAAACATTTATTGGAAACAACCATTTAACACACAAAAAACAAAACAAATACAAATATTTTTCTAAAAAGGACTAAGCGCATTCTTGTTAATTACCTAAAAAAATGTTTATTCTAATGTTTATGCATGTCTTGGTTTTATATTGTGACAATTCAGTTACACAAAGTAATGAAATATGGAACATCTGCATAACATTTGACATTGGGTGTATAAAATATATATATATATATATCAACACACTATGATAGCAGGGGATTTTGTATCTGGGCTCAAAGGACTCCCAGCTGCTGATGAATCAGATAGACTTCTAAAATTGGCAATATGCTCTAAAGCTCTTGGTGCATCACACTGACATACCACATAGTAGTAGTGCTCTAAAAATGTTCTGTCAGTTTCCCCCAAGCGGGACACATTTAATACTCTGAGGTGGTTCAGACAAAAATAACCTTCATTTTCCACATCCATTAGTTTTTATTAAACAGCACCTCCAGGTGATAACAGAAATGTATTTCCTGTCATTTCACCCATTCTAATGAAATAAGCTTCAGCTCAAACTGATTAGCTCGCACAACTAATTTAGCCATGTTTCTTGTTTGTAAATTTGACCCCCACGTTCGAAAATAGGTTCATAGAATTCAATTCAACACAAACCTGTTAGGCAGAATAAAAATAACAAATCCTGTGTGGGTGCACTGTGCATCATTGCAGATGGCCACAAGCAATAAACAACAATGGGGGAGGGCTGTTTAGTGAGACTGTACTGCATGTGTCAGTGAAACCATGAAATAAATATGTGAGATGAGTAATGGTTTGTCACAACTAATGAAAAGACCATTTCATTGTGTCAGTGTGCAGAGAACAGAGACATATTTTATTACATGCTTTGAGAACGCGTCAAAGGCGGTTCTGTGTTGATGAAAGCTCAATAAGCAGCATTGCCTTGTGAAAGAGGACGGAACCAATTATTTTGGTCAAACGGCGTGATAACCCTTTTTGTTAAGTCATTTAACTTTTAAGATATATGCACACGCAGTAGATTTCATCACAACTGCTTCTGTATCATTGCTTATAATTTAGTTTGGGCTGAGCAGATGGCCTCTTACAGATGTTACGTGGAAGTTTTTACGTCAATGTACACAATATCTCTCAAGAATGTGTCACTTCACAAAACGAGATGACAAACGAGATTGGGTCCATGAGAACAAGACAAGACAGGATTTTAACTTTACTTAAAAAAAATAAAAACATCTACCAAATATATGACAATATATTGCAATCTACCATCACCTCTCCTGCACTCTGTGTGTATGCTCGTGGCCCCTCCTCTACCCACTGAGACAAAGAGGACTGTATTATGAAGCTCCAGCATACCCACAACATTAGTGAGGATAAGCGGTATAGAAAATGGATGGATATATGGATATATGGATATATGGATATATGGTTATTGCAGTATCACCAGTTCTGTTCATAATTTTCATGGACAGAATTTCAAGCCGTCAAAGCAGTTCAGTTCGGTGGAATGAGGTCCTGCCCCAGGTAGAGGAGTTCAAGTATCTCCTGGTCTTGATTACAAGTAAGTGAAGATGGGAGCATGAGGTCAATAGGCGGATCTACAGTAATGCGGTCACTGTGCTGGACCGTCATGGGGAAAAGAGACCCCACCCTCACCTATGGTCATGAGCTTTGGGTCGTGACCGAAAGAACGAGATCGCGGATACAAGCGAATAAAATGAGGCATCAGGCATCTAGTCCGAATACCTCCCGGACACCTCCCTGGGCATGCCCAACCGGGAGACAATGCATATGGAAGTTTTGTTTACTTTGTCATCTGACATTTGAGGGAAGCGCTACTGCCTGTTTATATCAATATCGGACATGTTGGACGACATCGGTAAGAAAACAATACCGATTAACTTTAATAAGAAAATAGAGTTCTCTGATGGTATCTTTCTAAATGGTCTGTGAATACTCTCAATCACCCAAGTTCTTGTATCATCAGGGCATAAAATCAATCACAACTAGACTGGCTTCATCAGTTTATACTCACAACTAGATAGAACAACACTTGTATCTTGTAATAGTCATTCCATTGTAGGAACGATCAGTGTGCCAGGAGTGTTAATTTTCCCAGACATCATGTTATTGTTCACATTTATTGTTGTAGGTCAATGCTGAAGGCCCCTTTCAAATGGTTTGAGACCAATATTACATTCCTTTCAATGCAGCAACACAGAGTTGGTGTTTTGGGACACAAGCTTTACCGTGCTCATAGAACCATAATACAACCATATGGCAGGACTTCCCCTAAACACTGAAAAAGAAAGTCTCAGGACACATGATGTGCATTCATGAATAAATCCAAACACACACAGACAGCTGCCTTTACACATGGAAGTACGAGCAAGTTGTCCTATCTGTAGTGTCCTAGCACAAACACACATTAAACAAAGCATTCCATTTGGCAGAACGGCAATTAGTGTGCAAAGAGTAACAGAGAAGGTGGCAGGGGGAGGGTGAAGAGGAATTATAGCGTAAGAGAATGTTAAATGATGGATTGAGAGAGCGCCAGCTAGACCCAGAGGTTACCAGTGTGAGCGGGTTACAGCTGGCTAGCTCATTCCGCTGAGCTACATATCTCATAATAAACATCATATGGGTAGTTTGGGCTGGCGGGTGAGGATTAAGCGAGAGCTGCGAGCTCTTTAAAGACTCCGTGTTACACCAGCCAAGTGTCTATTTATAGGGAGACTGGAAATGTGTCAATGCAAGTACAGTATGAAGGCAAGCTGATTTATGGCCTTTGATCGAAGCCATGACAATGCACTGTCGCCTGAAACTGCAATCTATGGAAGTGGCTGCTGATAAAACTATGCTCATGTCCGTCCACCCTTTTCCCCTCATAGAGCTGCCCAGCAGTCCAGGTGGTCAGTTCACATTTCGGCCATTACCACCACCTCCTCCGCCGCCCCATGCCTGCACCTGTGCCCGCCCGGCCCCTTATACTCAAGTCAGCTTGCAGAGGAAGACCATGCCAACACGATGTCAGGCAAGCCAGGGTGTCCAGGGGCCAGACACCGGTTCAAGCACGGACCAGGCACAGCTTCATGACAGCTGGGTCCTGAACAGCAACATTCCCCTAGAGACCAGGTAAGGAAATGCAACACAACATAAAAAACATGTCTTATTGACCTTTAATTCTGAATGTATGCTTGCGGGTTAGTTTCAACAAATAAACAATATGTGATAACTTTGGAACGGACTCAAAGCTTTCAATCAGAATCTGTGGATTTGCCATTTTTTAACGACACTCTTCAAATAAGTGGATCTTCAAGAGAATCCCTACTTCAATTTAATGTCACTTGATCAAAGCATTTAATTAATCTCATTACATTAAAGAGAATTGTTTCATCGGGAATTGGCACTCCTTCACAATGTCTGTAAAGAACGATTAAGGACAAGTATAGAACTTTATTTGGATGTTTTGAAAGTGCAGAAAAAGTGGAGCAGCAGACACGCCTCATGGGTAATATTACATGTCTTTGCACACCATCAAAGCCATCATGAATCTCTGAGGTTTTTTAGGATTCTCTTGCCACACCTCTGAAGATCCACCAGGGGACCATTATGAGTTAAGATGTCCCAAAACAAAATCTGGAATCTAGCACAAATCCTCTTTTCGGGAACATATGGAAATTCCACCTCCATTTGTGGCACCTGAAAACATTCCTTCAAATGCGAGCTGCTGGAATCTCATCCCATCAAACAGAATGAAGTATTTTCCATCTGCATAAGTAATAATTGATCAGAGAATTATTTAGCACGTTCTCATTTGTGAGGCTGATTTCGAGAACAAAGCAGCAAGGTGCACAATAATATGTGTGCATGTTTAATGAGACCTCCGTGTGGCTGAGTTCTGCCATTATGGGTATGAGATTGGCAGGCTGCCACACCAGAAGAAGTGGTTTTAATAAGTTATGCATTAGACCATAATTAGATCTTATCTCATTTAAAGTAAATAATAAGAATAGAATAAAATTAGATCCAGTGACAATTTAAATTAATCGCCACCCAGATGAGTGTCAGGGTACTGATGTGTCAGATGAGCATTGTAACTCGGGATGGCCCGATAACGCTTGATAACACAAACACCCGATAACACAAATCGGATACTTTCATCTTCTGTGCCCGTAAAGTAACTCCACACGGCTGAGATGACTGCAGCGCAAGGCTGATTGATTCATTGACTGATAGAATTGAAGTATGACACAATGCGTTACTGCCACTGTGTCTATGGATAAGTTATGTCAAACACCATTCAATTAGGAATTGTAGTGATCGTTTCAGCAGTTTAGGCTTTTTTAGTCGATATCCAATCCAGTAAATTTGGCCATTATCTCAGAACATGCAAACTCCACACTGTGATGACCGAGGGTGGAATTGAACTCGGGTCTCCTAGCTGTGAGACGTGCGTGCTAACCACTCTACACCGTGCAGCCAGCCCCATCTCTTGATGTTTTTACTTGAAAAAAAAAGATTAAATCTCAAACTTTTCATAAGAGTTTATGCCGCGATGAAGGTAAAAAAGCTCTGACCTTCTTCTTCCATCTTCCTCTACGCATATTTGATGAATCTGTATTGAGATGTATCGATCATATGTCAGCAGAGATTAAGAATGTTTGAAGTGCAAAGATTTCCTCTTCGGCTGAATTTGTGTTTTTTGTAGTAGCCAGTTTGTGTCGGGGTGCAGATATGGATAATCCACATTACTTATGGGTGTCTCCCAGAGTTTTAGAAAAAGAATAACAAATGGAGGACTATAATCCATTGACTGATACGAAACGTCTTATTGCCAAAACATCTTATGCACATACAGTACATATCTCCCATTTAGTGGGTCTGCATGCGTATACCTTGGAACAGCCCTTGGGCAGTAGACTCCGGAAAAGCAGGAACTCTCATTTACTTTTTGTCCCAGGGGAAATTTGTCCCCCAATATGAATTTCGAGCTTCCTTGGCATCAGATATTGTGTGAGATGATCAAATGCAGTGAACTGGGAAGAAGAGTGAAATCTGAATCTTGTGTTTATTACAATTGTTTATTGACCGTAGACTGACCCTAAAACCTTGAAGATGCCCACCTATAATGGTCGTTACTTTGTCTGTGCTTGTTTTCCGAGGCAAATGTGTGAGTGAGTGTGTGTCCCAAGTTTATGTCCCAAGTTCATCTCCTTTTAGACTTGAACTAGCATTGACCCCCAGGGTGTGCGCCTTCTTCATGTGCAGCCTCTGTGTCCCCCATCTGACTCCCAGCCTTCAGCTCATACTGGATGGGTGGATGGGTGGATGGGTGGATGGGCAGAGCAAGGGAGGCCGACAGTGAAGGATGGATGTCATCTGTCTCTCGTGTTAAACTGCCAAGAGGCCACATGAGTTAGACAAACGGAGCAGGAGAAGCTCAGTGAAAGACTGACAGAGTGAACAAGTAAAAGAAAATGCTTCAGATAAATCCAATGTCTTACTGGGTCTTAAAAGAACAAACAAAATCTCAACCCTGCCATCAAAGGGAGGTTTTTCTGTGCTCTGGCAGCACTATGAAGGTATTTTCATGTCAATAAATGACATTTGTTGCGGAATCTAATCTAATTAAATGTCCCTACAGTTGGCTCAGTCTTTCATGGTTTTGGAGGTTTTACTCCAGTCACTTTCACAGCAAATATCTTCCTGAATTCCATTTAAAGTGAGGTTTTGTGTGTAAGACAGGACAGTGGTGTGACCTGTGTTGCATTCGGGTGTCCTCCAATGCTATCATTCTGCTGTCTGGCTCCACATTAATGGCCTGTCCTCTGACGGCCCTTGAGAGACCCACTAGCAGCCTGTGACCTCACACCCTCTGTTGCATGAACAGATCACAGTCAGGAAAAGCTGTGCATTGCTCTGACATATCACACCTTCACCCAGTATTAATGCCAGAAGAGCACAAAGTGACCTAGGGCAGTGTGTGAGAATAGATGAAAACCAATTTGTCATGTCCCACTGAAGAGCTTCCCAATCACCAGCAGTCTTTGTTCCCTTTAAAACTGGAGTCAATCTAATAAGAGGACAGAACTTTGCAAAAACTGCTTATACTTATTTGTATTTCCCTGCCAAAGCCCACTTTTCCAAATTGGATAGTTCCCCATTCCGCAGATTTCTGCTTCCTCAGCTGACACCTTACAGTCCTTCCTTCCATTATCCCAGCACAGAATACAGTCATTGAAATGATTCATTGCACTTCGTTTTAGATTTTATCTTCACGTAAAGCCCTCTTTAAAAAAATTTAAAAAATCTCATCTCGGTCTAACTAATGCAGCCATATAAATTGAGTAGTGATTGGATGAGTCCAAAAAGGAATAGGTCAGTCATTGATCTATTGTTGCCTCTGCAGTTATTCTACCCACAGTTATGCAAGGGCAAACGCAATCAGGGTAGACGGAGGCTCACACTTAAAGGGTTACGCTCACGTTTAAACGGTTCATCAAATTGGTTCAGTATATTTGTCATCAAAACTCATGCCAAAATGTTGTGTTGCTGCTGGATATTCATTATATCCGAGTAATACTGCATTTTGAAATAGGATGCTATTCTGCCAGTACACAGGTTGGCACAGGAGACTAATTCATATCTTTAGATGTCTTCTAAATACTATTCCATGATAGCGACAAGGCTGTAAAGCATTATGCATGTTATATAAACATCTTTTGACAGTAATATGTTAATCGTGGGCTGCGGTGACGGCGCATGTTTATTGTCAACGGGAGGCCACATTGTTACCCATTAAAACACGCTATAAAATACCCCTTTTAAATCCAAATAAATACAGCTGAATAGGTGCAGATTCTCGAAGAACTATATATAGATTTTTTTAAGTTGATGAATCTAATGGCATGTTCAAGCTCGAGTCCATGTTACCATGGATATGCAGTAGATACTGTGAACATTGTCATGAGTGCTTTGCAAATAGAGGACCACACAGGTGTCATGGTTAATACATACAAATATATATAATACTATCTTTTTTCATTCTGTCGATCAAATAATGTAAACATTTTTCAGACATAGTTGCAAATGGTGATTAATCACGATTAATTAATTTGCAAACTGTGATTAATTTGAAAAGTTAACTCAGCCAGTAAAAAAACATTATGACATCAAATAATTTTCATGCGTGACTGCTACAAATAACTAATTGAGAAAGAAAACCCATCTGACGCATTTTTATATAAATAAATAAAATAAATAAAAAAAACTATTATTGTTCACGAACGACCCAATGACCGATGTGCGTTTAGCATTCCCAAGAAGCAAATTTCATTTTGATTTTATGTCTACAAGATGCTTATTTTCCACAATTGAACCAGTTTGCTATAATATCCATCTTCAGCCCCACCATGCGCCATGCAGCTATCTTAATAAGAAGCCGAGATAATAATCAGTCATTGACAGATGGAGCAGATAAGCGTTATGCCACAGCTCTGTCCACATCCAAGGTGCACAAAAGCAAGGACAAAAAAGATCAATTTAAATAACACTTTTTTCCCGTGGGAGTCGACTGAGGTATCATATTGAGGAAAGTGCATTGATGTTGTGTCGTTTCTCCATTTTAGACACTTCCTCTTCAAGCAGGGCTCGGGTTCATCGGCCCTGCTGTCAGGTGCAGGGCAGGGTTATCCCCTGACCTCTGGGACAGTGTACTCTCCTCCGCCCAGGCCCCTGCCTCGCAGCAGTGTGACCAGACCACTGTTTACCTTCAACAAGCCTCACCGCTGCTGCAACTGGAAGTGCACAGCACTATCTGCATCACTTCTTACTCTCACCCTGGCCCTGCTGCTCACATATGTCATCGGTAAGTTTGTCTTTTATATTGGCATCGGCAAACACGTCTGAAAAACCTATTTCGTTTTTTTTTCTTTCATATGCATGCACGGCTGAATATACTCACAGGAATGTGAAGTTCCTAACATGGCGACAGGGACTGTTCTCACATTTAAATAAATTTTCCCTAAAGGAAGTGACAGATTTTTATAACAGTGAATCATGAAAGCTAATTTTACACACAAAGAATCTTGTAGGAATTGCATGGTAAAAGTGGATGGAACACAGTCAGTAGTGTATTCCAAATCTGTGGGAAATTTTAAATTGCAAATGAGTTGTTCTGGACCAACGCACACAAAACTGGTAATTATTCCATGATGAATAGACACATAAATTTGGTTGTAAAATTGTTAGTGCTCTCTCGCTCTGTCTCTCTCTCCCACGCACACACACACACACACACACGTCCAGGTATTTTTTGCATATGGAAGATTTGTCATGCACCTTTACAGTTATTAACAGTTTTGGCATGTGTGTTGGATTTATGTAAATGCTAACAATAATGATCAATAGCAACTTCCATGAGTTTAAATGATCATTGGAGCCGAATACCAAACATATTCATTGATCCTCTTTGGTGGCATCACATGGTTTAAAGCGCTCAACCTTGGCCCAGCCTCCACCTCAGCACATTGTCTCCAAGTGCGGATCCCGACCCTGGGACCGTCGGTTCATTTCCTTCATGCAGTGTCGCTCAAGGTCACAACCGGGGAGGTTCACATTAATCACACACACACATGCACATATGCACACGCGCACACACGCACACACGCGTAGCAAAGGCGTGCAGATGAATCCCCTGGCTGAACCATGCTATTCCATTAATGTCCCAACCCCGGTAATTAGTGCATTAGTGAGAAGTGTGAGTGATGACTCGAAGACGACATCACCTTTTAATTGGTGTCATGCTCCACTCCTGCTTGGCAATGATTGATTCCCATAATGCTATCACCATGGCAACTACATTTAGATGGATGGGACATAGGCAACGATGATATGTTCGCCTGTAAATCAAATAGTTTCAAATACGAGATTAAAGTGGTCATGGACTTAATGTCTTTGTCAAGGGTGAGAGGCTGAGACACAGGCCAGCACATTATTAGGTTTTCTCATTACATAATGATTCAGTCATTTGAATCAATTAATGAACAGCCTTTGACGGGAGGAGTGGCTATCACACAACATTCACCATTTTAAGACTCAAATCAAATCAGCTTCTTGCTTGTTGCTCGTTGCTATTCATATTAGAATTAATATTTTAAGGTGATACAGAATATCCTGAAATAATATCCAGAATAAATATCCCATAGTGACTGCAATTTCATTTCAATACAGTTTTTAAAGCGGACCTATTTTGCTTGCGCCACTTTTCTGACCTATATATGTTGCTGCAATGTTGTGTTCTCTTGTTAAATGATGCCAAAGTGTCAGATAATGAGGTTTGCATATTTGGAAGTGAGCCCAGAAAGAAGTTTGGGATGGCTCTGTGCGCTCGGTTTTCTAGTTTTTCTACTGACATCAATGTGAGCTTTACTTTCTTATATGGGATGCAGATTGCCTGGACTCGGTAAACGGCGATGTTTGTATCCAGAAGTCCTCGGGAGTGTGACCAATCACAACGGAGTGGGTGTACCTAGAGGAGGGCCGGGAGTGGAGTAAATTAAACAGACCATTAAAAAAAAACAACATATTTGGATCGGAAGCAGGAAGTCAATTAAAACAATGCAGAACGATATGCAGATTCTGGAAGATCTAGAAAGCTTTCTGTGTGGGTTATTGTGTGTAGCTGCTGTAAGGAGTACACAATTCAATACAAAGTGCCGGAAATGAGCATAATAGGTGCCCTTTAACATTATTGGGGCCCTCTAGATACTAAGGTCTTTGTCCTGAAAGTGGTACCAAAAGTAGGAAATAGCAGTATATAGTACAGTATATAGTGCATCTTAATTGACTTGGAGGGAAATAAGTGAGGCAATAATGCAGCAATATAAATGTGTCTCTGATTTACATTTCCAAGTGTAGTGGAGAGGAGAGGAGTGGACAATGCATGAATGCAAATATAATGTCTGTATTTGAAGTCATTGCACCATCTGCCCCCCTGTTGTCTGTAGCTAACACAGTCTTCATGTCTTTCTATACTGCCCTCTGTCTCTCCTCGCAGACCCCCTCCCAGAGCTGGAGAGACTGTGAATCGCTTTGTTAATTTGTTTATTTCCCAGTGCACCTCCCTCCCACAGACTTGACTTGTTATTAAGCACAGCACGACCATCAGATATGAGGAGCGGGCATTATGACGAGGCATTTAAGGAGAGATAGAGGACATGTTCAGATTGCATCTATAATGTTGAAGGATAGAGGTGTTGACAGCACAGGCAGTCACTCATTTTATTGTTTAAAACTCATTTTACTTCTGCCTTATTGATGTTCTTTTGTGTTAAAACAAGTTTGGGGATGGTAGAAATTGACTTGGGTTTATCACAATCCAAGGTTATTGACTCAAATAATGTCAAAAACAAGATGCGGTGTTTTATGAAAGATGATCACCAATAAATTACTGAAACGACAGCTCCCTCTTTCATCAAATATTTAGAATTCAAATGTAATATCTATTAGAACCTTGGCTAGTGTACGGCTGAGCTAGTGTGCTTCATGAAACCAATTAAAGCCAAAATTTTGCCTGGGCTCACGTAATGTTTTTTTGTCATATGGTATAGCATGTGTATCATAAAACCTCATTGTTAGCAACCTATTGCATTCATGCTGCATTCGTGCTACAACTAACAAAGTCACTATCCATCCATCCATCCAGCCATCTAGTGTGCCATCCTTTTTCCACTATTTGGGATCTACTTAGCTGCAGGGATGCCCAGATTTCCCTGTCTCTAGCTACCTCCTCTAGTTACACCGGGGGACACCAAGCTGTTCCCAGGCCAGCTGGGAAACAGTGTCCCTCCAGCTTATCCTAGTCTTTCCAAAGGTTTCATCCTGGGTGGGAATGCCCAGAGCATCTCACCACAGTGTTGTCTGGAAGGCATCCCAAATGGACACCCAAACTCAAATGTTGGAGGAACAACGGCTATACTCTCTAATAACCAGCTGGCGTATGATGATATTGAGTTAGTTTTTCCACCACCATAATAATAATAATAATAGATTTTATTTGTTTATTTTCAAGATACTCAATACGCATTACAATGGTGGTTCACAGAGAGTGAACATTTTCCATCCATCCATCCAATCCCACACTCGGGTCGCCTATCTCAGCTGTCTTCGGATGAGAGGTGGGGCACACCCTGGTCTGGTCGCCAGCCAATCGGAGGGCACAATCATTCAACATGATGTCCATCCTTGACACATGACAATAGATTAGATTAATGTGACTCTGCATGGAGTCAGCCCTGGTATTTTCGACATGACATAGTGAAAAAATGTTCTCCTCCCATTCCATGTGGAAGTGGTGAATTTTTTGGCTTCCTACTTTGTCCATCTTCCCCACGCCGTTTGAAACCATTTCTTAAATTTTGAGTATATACATTGGAGGCTAGCTGTTACGTTTAAGGTGGCCGCCGTCTCTTGTGTCCCTGCAGTAGCGTGCGTATTACAGTTGCATGGTGTGAGAATGGCGCCCATAGGCAAGTTATTTAGCTGTAAAGGAGCAGTGTTTTTTTCACAGAGAACCACAGCGTGGACGGAGACGAGTAAAAACTCGGTTTAGTTGAGTTTTTGTATTATTGGTCTATTGGCTGCTTACAAGAAATAATAATAAACCAATACGGCATCTTATTTTGTGAGGACATAAATGTGTCACTACAGATGGCACAGATGTAACACTTGCAGCTGGATATATCTGTTGATACCACAGACAGTTACAGCCCCACACGAGGTGATAAATAGCGATGTTGCCACATTTGCCGTACATACCTCCTGCTGTATCTGCTGGTCAGACTACACAAACCTCCCATTTATGTGCATGGATAATTCATCTAGGAGTGTGAGCATTGTGTGGACTGGAATTTAACCGAATAAAACAATTATATGTGAGTTCCGTATTGATATGACTAAAAGAATGTTCACATTTGAGTGCGTGGGAGGAAGGAAGGAAACAATTGTGATTGGTAATTGGCTGCCCAACACAAATAAATCAATGTGTGTGCATGCATAAACGTCTCCAAACTCGAGGGATGTACTGGGGTTGCTTTGTGGGAGTGCTGAGGAAGCGTGGTGTGATTTTGAAGTTGTCTATACTGTACCGGGAAGGCAGGGAAGGCTCGAAATCTCACAGCAATTAATCAGCTACTGATTACATTCATTAGATTGCTGTATCGTAATAATAACAGTGACTCGGTGGAGGGACGTATCACTGTGGAGTATGTCTTTACCTGCTTTCATGGGGGTGATGTTCCGGCACCAGCAATGAATGGCAATTGATAAACCCTCTATTTTTTGACACACAGCTAGCTCCTATCACTTCAATATGTCTTTTTGAATGTGGAGAGATTGTGTATTAGCTTAGCTCAGTGTGTGTGTGTGTGTGTGTGTGTGTTCCTCACCTGCCGCTTCTTTCACCCAGCTTCTCTTTGTTTTCACTCTTCTATTTTGGTCGAAAGATGCGGCTCTAAGAAACCGGCTGGCCTTTGCTAAAACGGCCACAGGAGTCTGTGCCAAGATGGCTTTTAAAAGGCTGTGGTCAGAGGGCTCTGAATGGTGAGAAAAGCCTCTGGTAAAATGTCCCCAGAAGGTCAGAGGCATTGCAATAAAAAAAAAAAAATTCAATAACACATAGTTCACCTGCACATGGACATGGAAGTACCGAGCCTGAGAATGAGCTTCGATGCGCTTGCATATTTTTTGTGTGGAAGAACTTGCAAGTCACAACTTGAAACACCTTTTGGCTTGAACAAGAGCAATATTTATGAGAGAGAAGATCGAGATGATCTACAAAAATGCATTGCTGTCGATTCACACCGTAGTGGCTGATGATGGCTGCCAGAGGGGACTGTAACATGGCACCGGCCCCGTCTTCATTTAATTCTAACTCTGTCCATTATATGACTCAGATTTCAGCAAAGGAGTCAGTCAAACACAGAGCAGGTGGTAAACAGAGCGAGTGGGCGGGCTCTTACAGAACATGAGTTGCAGTTATAGGAAATAAATGATAGGAAAGAAGAGCAAAATGTTTTTGCTACCGATGCTACATGGATATCCTCATATGGAGGTCTGCACCTCTGTCTAGCCTTAATTTATTCTTACATACAGTGGTAGGAAAAAGTTAGGGCACCCCAGATCATTTTCAAGATTTTCCTTCATAAATCACTAGTTCTTGGGACCAGCAATGTCAGTTAAATATATCACATAAGAAACAAACACTGGTAGATGAGAAGTGAAATGAAGTTTATAGGATTTATAGAAAGTGTGTAATAATTATTTCAACAAAAGTAGGCAGGTGCATACATTTGGGAACCCAAACTTGCATGTCACAAAGGACAAAGCCCGTATGTATTCATGCACCGTTTGACTATATGTACTGTTTCAAAAGTATTGATTTGGCACCAGTCTGAGATCTTATGTAAGCAATACCCAACCCTAATATTGTATACCACTGTGTCTCTCTCACACACACACACACACACACATATGCTGTACATACACAATTTCACAGAAGTCAATGTCAGCAGTCGCACAATCATACACACAAGCAGACACTTAAACAGTCATGACAGTTTGTATTATTAGCTTTCAAGTGGGCGGTAGTGGGGAGTAAGAAAAATATTTTAGCATTTCGTGTCTGTCAGAGGGAATCGACCCCCAACAGACATCCACACACACACACACACACACACACACACACACCTCAGGCTCTCCGTCAGTCTCAGACAGAAATTTGTTTTATTGGCTCAGGAGTCGTCATCCCTCACTCCCCTTCACTCTCCTTCACACTTGTTTTCCCCATTTGTCTCTCTCCTTCTTCGTCACTGAGCTCTCCTTCTTGCTTGTGACTTTTATCTGTGCTTGCACCCCCCACCCCCCCAACCCCCACCCCCACTTCTCCCTTCACCAACACCACCACTGCCGTCCCTCTGAAGTTGTGGCTTTGCTGGAGGCTGACACAGCCATCTACACACACTTGGATGAGGAATTGCTTTTACTGTACATGCTAAACTACACACTAAATGGAATGACGGATGCTTGTGAGAATATTTGCTGCTGGGCAAAGCCCGCTCTAGTCTTTGCATGTCAGACAGAATATTGTTGATGCTTCACTGGTGTACGAATAGAAATTGTTTCTCTTTGCATGCTCCCTGCATGACTGTGTTGGCTGCAATACATATTTTATATGACAGTATATTCACAAACAATCCTACACATTGTGACATTTTTTTCTGTATTTTCTGCTGCTTCTATCACAACAAGTGTGAAATTTAATCATCAGTATGGAGCTCAGAATCATTCCTGCCTAATCCGGTGAGATGCACGTCTGGCAATAATAATAGCAGCAACTGCTCGCTCTGAGAAGGATTGAGTGTTTTTCCCCCCAAAAAATATCTGGTAGGAGCAGCAATTCAGACTGTCTTCTTCATTCGTCTAACTTGTATTTATTGGGCAGGGCATATTTGGCAACTTAAGTGGTTGTTATGTTTTTTCTTCAACGCTGTATTGTATTTAATGCAACTCCTTAAGATGGGCACACAGACACCTCTGGGACTTGCGTGAGGTAAGGAGTGGTTGCATAATATACGCTATCACAAAGATGAAAAAGGTGCAAAGAGCCGGATAAAATTAGTCAGGAACACGTGAGTGTGGAAAGGGCGATCGGAGTGGTCGTTATGTTCGGTACATTTCAACAATGATTTTGTTGAGGAAGTTTGCAGTTTTGCCAGAGAGCTGTGATACAAGGCAAGACTGAAGCCTTCAACCGTGCCTAGCATGTAATATCTCTGTATGACCTGTATGTCCGACAAGGAAAACCGACCACTTCACCTGTCTCAGCTTGAGAGAATACAAAATACAAGTAGAGTTTAGGCTATATCTACAGCTTAGCACTTCATACATTCATACGATTTGCGAACAAATTCTCACAATTCATCTGCTTTAATAAATACGATATCTACCACTTTGTGTTTTGCAGATGGTCACGTCTCGCCCTCATCTGTGTCCACCATCTCCACTTCAAATCGATGTGGCTGTATACATGGCTGTTGGTTTTGGAGCGTGTCGTGAATGTTGTGTCAATGTGAGCCGTCATTTTTAAATTGAATTGCTCCTCGCATGATGTCACAGCGCCACGCCAAGTTGATGAAACCCACCAACTTCTAAATTAAATTGCACAGGTTCCCCATGGAGTAGAACATTTAGGAAAAAGAAATCTGTTTGCGATAACCTTTAATTAATCTTGAGTTAGCAAATGAACTTTGGCATTCCAAAGAGGACATTTCAGTCAGAAAAGCTAAACTGAAAAGTGTAAATGGTACCCTATATTTGTTATTTTTACATTCTGGGCTCTAATTTCGTGGCGCAGCGCAATGTGGCACAGCGCAAGGTGGCGCAGCGCAAAATGGCGCAGGCCTATTACACAAGGTTTTTTTTTTTTTCTCACTGAAAAATCTTGCCATATTTTATATTTGCGAGATCTTGTGACACCCCGATTCAGAGGTGTTTCTCACCCTTCTTGAACAAAATTCTGGCAAAGTTTTTAGCAGCTGACCTAAATTAAAAAAAAAAGCACATATTCCTCCGAACACTCCGAGATTCGCAGTAAGCTTGAATGCAAGGAGACAGATAACAGAGTTGTTCAACATTCTATATGCGTTATATGAATAAATTAACCACCCACTCACACACATAATGAAGATGATTGAAGGATGGTGTCCAAAGTCTAAAGGAACCACTATCCATCCTTCATAGCCACCAACGCAACTAGTTTGTTCGGCGCACTGATTGGCCGTACGATAACCGAGTTAAACCGAGACGGTGTAAAAACACCAAAACATAATTTTTATCGCCGGTTAATTTATTTCAGGTTAGGTAGAAGATATTAATAGCACCTCTCTCTTTAAGGTTGGTCTTAGTCCCTCTTCAGCCACATCATTCAAGTCAATCTCCGAGGGTAAGTGACAGTGCAGGTACAGTCCAAAACCCCTTCAGTGCACTGCTGTCCTATTACCTCTGGCAGTCATCTCACTGTCACATTGATCAATGATTCATGTGCGCGAGGACCTCGGCCTGTTAGCTCTCCCGGCTCGTCGTTCCCACTGCGCTGCTGCCTCTTCACAAAATAATGACTGGACTCACTCGGAGTTTTTCTCCAACCGTTAGGCGCCTTTTTGGTGAGAGCGCTGAGAAGTTGGACATTGAAAGAAAGATGGATAGACAGCCGGAGAAAAGAGTACGAGAACAGATTCATGCTGAGTGCTCACAGCTGTGTGAGGCTCTGAGTGTGTGGCTTTCTCTTAGGGATACACAACATTGAAAAATACATTTTTACAAGCTTTATAAAGGTGCGGACATTTTTACACCGTAATATAGACCACATGAACTGAAATTTCCTTGCACCCAGATGGTAAAGACAAAGTATAATGGTTTCAGCATAATTGTATGTTCCACATCAGCGCACCCCTCTCCCTGTGACATTTCCTACACTGTCAAAAAAAACACTCCTTGGTAATGTTTTTTTCATTCTTTCTTTATTTCATCTTTGCTTCACGGGTTTTATTTATTATTTTTCTTCTGTTGTGAAGGGTAGAGCAGATGGCTGTAAATACTACAAGTCCCATGAGCCCCAGACGCTATTTCTTTGGGGAAGGGAGATAATAAGTGGTGAGATTCAGATCTGTAGCCAATCCTGAACATTGCAGTGGGTTACAGAACACCACAACATACTTTAATGTAATATTAACAGAGAACCCAGAAAAGAGCACAGAGCTTTAACTTCAGCGGTTCATAGGAATCATTATCTTGACAATAACCTTTCAAATTGGGATTACCAACTTGTCAAAGATAGAAACTTTGAGACGGTTCTGTATGTCCGCCATCTGCTTTGCGATATGTTCTTGCTAGAATGCTTTCTAATCTGAAGGCTATAATAATATCGCTATTGAAAATGGGTGAAGAAGCTAGATGGGTGCTGGGCACAGCAGGGGTCTACAACTGATTAACCAAGTTAATCTGTCCCTGCATGGAATTTGCAGTCGACTGGAGGCATCATGCACATATTGTTTAATGCTCTTTAGCCTGCTTAAAGCTTTAGTTTTACTCTTCTTTTTTTAATACAAAGGACATAATAATTCCCATAACAACATAAGATCTCCATAGCAACAGAGAAAAATAATGTTGAATTATGAGAAAGAACACAGAATCTGGGTTGGGTTTGTATAATCAGTAAGTATACGTATAAAAATAAACTGCAGTACAATCATCCCTTTCTAATTACAGTTAATTGATTCTAGAGCCAACTGTAATAAGTGAATTCTTTATACATTTAATATTTTGGTAGTTAAAGCATACAACACCTGTTTATGGCCTTATAAATACGGTTCTTAACATTATTAGAGCCTTTTAGACATGCAATAATGTGTAAAAATAACACCCCTAATGACACCTTTACACTTGTATTATTGAATACAGGAGACACAAAGCTGAGCGACTATCGATAGTCGAGAGACTATTTACTGGTGGTCTTGAAACGTAACCCCCACAAAAAGTGTGCAACAACTGCACACCGTACCATATTTGCACCTTTACAGAAAAGCGATGTAAATGTCCTTCAGTCATTCATACTGTATTACTGTACGGTATATTAAGGGAACCTCATTTTGGCTGTAGAATTACAAAAGTGTGCACACTCCACACAACCATCCTTTCCTCATCACGCCTCCTCATCACGGCTGTATGACTCTAGATTCCAATTGCGAGTGTTGGGGCCAAAGGTCAACAGCCATAAAACAAAGAGCGTGTAAGACAAAGACAGAGAGGCTGATTAGCAGCAAGGGCAAGTCTATTGTAAGGGGCTGTTGAGATGGGATATTGCAGTTAAGAGGAGAGAACTAGGTAAGGGCTGTTGCCACAGAGTCATCACTGGAGTGGCATTAGACTTAGGTAACAAAGATGCGGGGCCACTGAGGAACAAGAAAAGCAATTCAGATGAGAGGAAGTACAGAGAAAATGAAGTACGGGAGCATAATAGTGGAAAGGCTGACTATGGAAGGACTTGTCACCTCTTTCAGAACACTCATTTGGTAGGCTGTTCCGCTCCGCTGCATAATAATAAACACAGGCAGCTGTTGTTGCAACACTAAATGTTATATATAATGTCAACTGCAGTCTATTCTTCTGAAACACATCATTTTTACTGTTTTGTAAATACCACAAAAGCTTCAAATCAAACACTGCATGGAGGAAATGTACACCAACATGTAAGTAACCCAACTTCCTGCCACAGTCCAAAAACATGAAAGTGTAACGTACAAACAACTTGACGAATACTGGACGCTTGACGAAACCTTGAGTGTAACCGACTCCCTGACTAAACGGAGCTTTGAATTTTGCTGACACACGCTTCAAAACAAACTTGTGATGTAAATGAATGTCCTTTTTTTTTTACCCATTTTTAGTCACAAATGGTCTGATGTAAACGTTGATGATTGCATGTATGTGCCAGCCTTGCCAACTCTATATTTTCTTCCATTTTCACTCCAGTCCAGTGAGTGTTATGGCCATATGTCGCTTACTCGCTATAGTCAATCAAATTTTAACTGGACTATCTTCCATCAACACAAGCATCACCGTTTCTGTGAAAGTTCAATGCTTTGGTCAACTTTGCCAAGTAAACAGTACATTTTGCCATCATTTTCAAAGGAGTTAAAGGTAAGCGACTTAATGTATGTTGTCTTAAATGATTACAAAATGAGTACAGAACCACCATCCGCCAGTACAAGCCTGCAGTTGTTTTTTTTTGTTTTTTTTTTTCAGAGAGATGCACCGCACAAATATGCACATTATCACTCAGTAAGGTCATCAAAAAATTTAAGTACCGTCAAAGTGGGACAGGCCGCCACTCTGTGGGATTTGTAAATGTTTATTATCTTTGAAATTAAATAATGGGCCATTTTTCCAAATTTTATATCCCTTTGATGGGTTTGAAAATTGTGTAAGAACACCAGTTCTATAGAATTGGTCTCTTTAATTTATATTCTAAGATGAATTTGTACATCAACAAATCATATCATAATTGGTATGTTTTTATCATATATTGTTTGTATTGAATCAAATATTAAACCATATATATGTAGACATATATTAAGTTGTTTACCACAAATAAATCTACTTATTGTAGATAAAAACCTTTCAATGTCAAACTCAAACGTCTCCGGTCTACAGGAAACATAACAAAATTTTACCTCACTTTTCCAATACTTTGGGAGGGAACTGCGTTTAAAGTCTAACATGCTATTATAAACTCAGGCATAAGGGTCCAGGTTAAAAAAAAAAAACAAAACAGATAGAATGGATAAATATATCATCCGTGTGTCTTATTTCTGGCAGAAGCAGACAATTAATGGAGTTTGTGGATGAACTCAGCCCATGAAATTAAATATACAAGCCAGTTTGTTTGAGCTACTTTTCCTTCAGTGTCAAAATGAGTCCTCACAACTTATTTCACACCCATTTGTTAATGAGCTAATCCTGCAGCGCTGAATTCTTTACACATATGAAAACTGGAGTTGGGGGGAAAAAAGGCATATTTTAAGATGAATGGCTCATAGCCACATTGATGTGAGGAATCTGTGCATGTCCATGTCTGGTCTCGTCACAGGCTGACAGTTCAATTAGTGTGAACTAAATGCCACATGACGTTTCCCTCATGGCCCTGGTAATCGTCAGTGTTTTGCTTTGAAGAACTCATATTGTGTGAGTCAAGAGTGAAACCAACAGCGGCTTGAGTTAGCAAGATGATGAAATGTATATTCGGGTTCCAGCAAAAAGACATCAAATTACTTCATATTTCCAAATGATGCCTTTGCTTCTGCATCAGAGAGATTGCGGAAATGGATGGAGTTTTAAGTAGGCGTCCCTCGTCATTCTGTGATTGGCTTGTGAGCAGATTTGTATGCATACGCATAGTACATCCATGCATGCATGCATGGAACAGCAGGTACATTTGCACTTTGACGTGGGCTTTTTTCTGTGGTGCATGTCTTGGTCATGGCAGCTAATTGGAATTTGTAACTTTGCATTTGTTGGAGGAGTTAGCAAGCTTGTGTCAAGTGCCTTCTCTGGGTGTTGCCAATCAACAGAAGGTAGATAGACACTGAAGATGTTTGAAGTCTTCAGAAGTTCTCTCCCTTGATCTGCAATGCTTGCAGACAGCCTCTGACTGCCACCGTTGCATAGTTACTTTGCGGTTCAACGCTTTGCTTTTGTTTGATGTTCCCAAGATGTCACAGAAGAAAACTCGGCGCTGATTTATTTCATTTACTTTGTTCTTTGCTTCAGTGAGTCGATGCTAACTCCATAGATACTTTTAAAGTAAAAATGAAAGCCATATAGGAGTACAACACCAATGGAACATTATGATTGGTCCGAGTGAGGTGAATATTTTCTGAAACATTTTATTGACACTCTTGCAAGACAATTAATGTCCTAAACGGTTAGGTGTTGGTTGGTTCAGTTTAACAGTCATGGATTGTTTTCCCAGTAAACACTTTTATGAGTGGGAGGGGGGGAATCCGGTATCCTCCCATAGCCTTTGTTGTTTAAAAGGCCCATATGGATCGTGAATCGGCAGCGGCTTTCAAAGCATCATTAGTCATGCATAAAAGACTGTGTTAGCACTTTAATACCAGCCTTGGGCTCAAGTTCTGAAGATCTCTCATAATTGCCCACCTCTGCCACAATCCATGTGGTTGTGTGCTGGATGTGTGTGTGTGTGTATACGTTTTCTCTGTTCTTTGTGTATCTACTAATTGTCTGCTGCCTTGATGGACAGTAATAAGCACATTAAATGAATGATAACTCTGATATTGCTATTAAAGGCGAGTCGGACACACCCCATACACATACACTGAATTTTAATGTTTTTTTTTCATCTGTTCTTCTCCCTTTGCCTCTGATTGGGTCTGTACGTGTGTGTAGCGGTCCACCTGTTAGGTCTGACCTGGCATCTGCGGCATGGCGAGAGCCAGCTGTATGAGAACGGTGTGAGCTCGGCGGACCATCAGCAGGAGGATCGCAAAACTAGACCTACCAGCTCCATCCACCTGCTGGATACACTCAACCCTGAGAACACGCACGGCAGTGACAGAGGTGAGCAAACCACCTACAGTAACCGCTGAAAAGGCAGATGTTCCACGCTGTCAGCTATTGACAGGCCTTGACTGCTTGTAGCCTTGAAGCATATGTAAGAAAAAAATGAGTAAATGTCCAATATACAGTGGAACCTCAGTTAGCGTCATTAATCCGACTCTAACCAAAACAAACACTTTTAATCAGCTTTTTCCGTAAGAAATAATACAATCAATCCGTTCCAGAAAACCATATTATTTAACAGAAAAAAAACATGTATTCATAGTTTTATAATGGCAATTTTACATACAGAAAGTAATAGAAAATGATTGTATATGCATGTAAATGATCAATGAAAGTGTATTGAATATGAATATGATTTATCAACATCAAAATAAACTTTGTCTTTTGCCGGTTATTTTGTAACATTACTCACCTCAAGTCTCAATATCATGGCTGCAAAATAACCCAACATGGAGCCAAAGAATGAGCCAGCATTTGATTGGAAAGTTGAGTTGAGGAAGTCATGGCACAACACAAAGGTGTCACAGAAAGTCAAAGTAACCTTAAATATTCATTTATCCTTTCATTCACCATTTATATTTATTTAGTATCGTTTATGCATTCAAATCTACAATTCTGAAACTGTAAAAATTTGTTTTTTTTTAATCATCTTTGAGACTTCTTAACTGTACTAGTTAGAAAGGAACTTCAGAGTCACGAGATGCAGTCTTAGATGGAGCTGATTGACCTTCCGGTTCCTGTATTTTTGTTCCTCTGTGTGATACCAATAACAATTTTTGAGTGTAAAGCACAATAAATACACATAACCAGGGCGTACACTAACTGAGGTTCCACTGTAAAATAAGCACTATTAAGTGTTGTTCCACAATGAAGTGGTGTGAATTTCAGTGTAATCCCCCTCCCTCATCTTTTTTTTTCTTGTTACTAAACCTTGGCTTGCATACACAACATGCCTTGCTCAGCGCATGTTCCAATAAGCGATATCACTTCAGAAATCAGTCTCGAACTGATGAGCTATTTTGTCGAAAGGCAAGATAATTGGTTAATCATGTTCCCTCTTTGCCGCTACGTGACTGGAATAGACTCTCTCCAGCCATTCTCAACTAGCCAGAAGAATTGCTAATGCCCATTTAACGTCATGATATGGTACATTAATTGTGAGTGTGCAGGTCATGGTGTCACGTAGGACACAACAACCTTCATGCTTGGCTGATGGATATTGCATAGATGTTGTCGGAGCTCATGTTCGGCACTTAGACGGAGAAGGTTTAAGCTAAACTGCAACACACTTCAATTTAGGCAACCTGAGACATCCCTAAAGCGACGGTTCTTGATGAATCCTCACATTCGGAGGATTAAGGGTCTCATCGGTAGTTAAAGCCGAGATAATAGAGCACACAGGGGTCATTGAATTCACTTCTGACTCATGCATCACAACAATCTATTGTTTCAACTTCTATTGATTTATGTGCTTGATGAAAACTGGGAAATCAAAATGGGCAAAGCTAAGCCGGGGGCTTGGATTAATTCACTATCATCTGAGGTATTCCCTAGACAGAAGAGGGCCGGAGAGATTAGAGATGGGGCTGTAATCCAGTGCGGCAGATTATCACGTTCATCCTGCTGTACCCATCACCTCTCACACCCAGAAAACACACAATCCCCGAGATTACACCGCAAAGGCTGGTGAGGAAACTGCAAGTGCCAAAAGGATAAAGACATGACAGCAGAGAGACGTGAGGCAGAGGAGGTGGGAAGCAGACACAAATGATTGATGGATAGCAATTTACTTGATGGATGGCTAACATATGCACCACTTGCATAAATGTGATGAATATGAGTAATTACATTGAAATAATGTCTTTATCAATACATGTTTATTTGCCACCAAATGTACATTTAACTTAAAGCAAAAGTGCCATTTTATTTTACTTGGATGAATAAATAAAAATAAAATTAATCACAGTCATTTTCTTCACGCTACAATGTAGCCGTGGGAATATATTAATAGAATATTCAGTGAGACTTGGCAGAATGATGGAGCGGTAATAATCATCCCGTCCTGTTTCGATGCATACTGAAAATGACGTCGACCTAAACGGTTGAAACCACACTGAAACATTGAGTAGCTATCAGTGCATCATTTTGGTGCTAAATTAATAGTTGCGATTTTAGCGTCGACTTTGACGACAACTACCTCTTGACTGGAACAGGTTATTGATGGCCGCAACCACGGCAAAATAACATCCGCACACATCCTCTAGCTCCCTTCCCATCCGATCAAGACTCAGCTTCAACACAACTCACATAACTTCCGAGTTGCTCCACGATTAATCTGAAAGCTTTCTAGATCTTCTAGATTCTGCACCTCTTTCTGCAGTATTTTCGTGGACTTCCCGCTTCCAACCCAAATGGTCCATTTAATTTACTCCACCCCCAAGCCTTCTCTATACACCCACACCACTGTGATTGGTCCCACTCCCAAGCGCTCCCGAGGACCTCTGGATCCATATGTCCGCGTTCACTAAGTGCAGGCAATCTGCAGACTCAAACCTCATTACCTGTCACTTTGGCATTGTTTAAGATATGCCTTTATAAGTCCCACAATGGGAAATTCCATGAGATAATAACATGAAAATACAATATTATAACAACATTTATAGGTCAGAAAGTGGAAAAAAGCACTAGTGAGAACAAGCAATAAATAAAATGTATGGATCTTCGGGATACACTAACTTCTAGAACCGAACGTCTGACATGACGGTAGCGCTGCAGGAATATCAGCAATACATTCGGTGGAGTACTGCATGGATTATATGTAAGCAGCGTGAAGCATTCATGCATTAGTAGATTATAACTGACATGTTGTGTCATGTGTATACGCATTGTTTTTCTATTCTGTGGTCTCCTGTGGTTTCCACAGATCACCAGGAGCCGTTCATCATCTCTTAAACATAAAAGTATGTCTAATTATCATGAAATTAATTTCCACTCACCCCATGATAATCAGGTTCAGGCAGCTGAGCATGATGTGTGTGACAGTGCACATAATTTTTAATATTTCTTTATCTGACATGCTCACATGCAAATTTGAGAACTTTTACGAATACTATTTCACTCACTGGGGTGTGTCAGATGTACTAATGGCATGGAATGATACAAAGTGACGTTCAATGGGAAGATATTTCCTTATCAAGTGAAGTTAATGACATTTGGAGCTTCAGGAATGCCACCTGAGCCAATGCACTGGTAGCTTGCTAGTCTGGAAGGAGAGTCAATGCCAAATTCTTCTTTTTTTACTCCTGTGTGGTTGGAAATGGAGTGCAGGCTGGAAAGTGACAGAGAGGAGGGCTCTTAAAGAGCACATCAATATTCCTTGCAGAGAGAAATTAGAGGGGAGTGTGAGCAGTGTGTAAGAAAACGTGTACATATTGTCTGTATGTGGGAACAGGAAATGTGTGTATCGGTGAGAGAGGGAAATGGTGGTGCAAATGCTGATGGACGAGTCCATGTTACGCTGATCTCATTGATTTTCTCACGCTGGGATACATTCTCAGGATGTAACTGCAACACACACATGCACACACACACACACGCACATAGCCACGCTAGTATTTAGTGAAACCCATGCCTCAAGTTGAGAAAGCTTTAGAGCAGCAACATGTCTGTTTGCTACTCACCCTGCATTCTAATCAAAATACTGCCTGAGAAATTCAACATTGATTCAAGGAACCTTTTAAAGAACTTGGGATTGGTACCCGCAGCGGTACTTTTAAAGGCACCAACAGAATTTGGTTTATGAAAAAAATGTTTATTAACTATCACTATATCGTGGTTGAAAATGGCCAGTTATTAGTCAAAAATATTGAACTCGCATGTAGCATTCTGGTCACGAGATGGCAATAATGTTACATTGATGAGACCTTAATACAATAATAAAATATGTATGCATACTGTATATAAGCAAACATTACAAATTATCGACCTAAAGGAAGTATTTTCAAGCATAAAAAAAGCTAAATGAACTAAAAGACAAATAATTCATAAGACACATTTAAATACATGATGTGCAGTATACTACACTGATCACTAGGTGGCAATAATGTTATGTCGATGGCCATGGAATAGCCACCACAGGACGTATGTTGTCTAGAAAAACAACAAGGACCACTCCCAGCGTGAATGTGTGCATCTATGTTGTCTTATTTATGTGTAATATGTTTTATTTTCTGTTATAAATATTATACTGACAAATAAGAGTGTAAAGGTAACTGTAGGGGTGTTATTTCATGTCTAGAGGTCTCTAATAAAGTTTAAAAGCTCATTCAGAAGGTCATGAATAGGTTTTCTTTCCCAACAACAAAAATATTCCATTTATAAAAAGCAATCCCATTTCGCTAAAATTAATTTATCACAGTTGGGTCTGGAACCAATTAACTGTGATATATAGACCAGGCATTACTGTTTTGCAGATTTCATTTTCCTCGCAAAAGCTATACATCTATGCATGTATTTTACTCAGCAGCCTTTGGTCCGATGATAAAAAAAAAAAATGCTAGTGTGAATGCTAAATTGGCCTGGACCAAAAGCGTGACTAGAAAAAAACAGTTTTCATCTGGATCAGAGGAAAAACAAACATCAACTGTGAACATGGTCAAAGACATAACGCAAATTAGCAACCACTGACTTGTCTTTTTTTGCTTGAGGTCATGTCTTTGGCGACTAACAAATGTATATTTATTACTGGTGATTTGTTTTTTAATGAAAATAACACTTTACGATTGTGTGTGTGTGGGGGGGGGGGGAGCGAATGAATGGTTTCAATTACTCTTATCATGAGTTAATGAGAAATATTGACATATAAAATGATAGAAATCATATAAAAATTATTAAATATTGTCTCCATAAATTTCTTACTAAATAATGTATTCCTCTTATCCACTTTCTGCGTAAAATATTACACCTCTTACATTCAGAGATTAAAAATCATGTGCATGTAAATTATGCAATGCTTCAACATTTTCTGAAGTCTTCAATCTTTCCCTGCCCTTCCTGTCTTTTTTGACAGAGTGAAGCACCTAAGAGCGATTGCTCATTAGAGAGGGCAGCAAAGGATCCAGGTGGGAGAATGTCAAGATGCAGACATACTGGCTGGAATAGCAGGCTTGAATAGAAGCTTGTAGTGCCAATTCCATCTGCTTTCACTTTTCTATTTTCTTTTTTCAAGGAATGTTTTGATTGCAGGGTCTAGTTATTACTCTGTGTATTCGTATTCTCACAGAATTTAATTTGCAGTTAATCAAACATATTTTTGAGACTAACCAAAACACGTTGTAATCACATTAACTGATTTATTTCCTCTTTCTAAATTCACTAAAATACCCATGTAAGGCATTCAGAAAACACATTCAAATATGCTGTCTGGCCACTAGTTGGCAGCGATGTTACTGTAATGTTCTGTGAGACACAAACTCCAGACTTGATCGAATGTGGGAGGAAACCGGAGTATCCGGAAGAGATCCCCGAACGGAGAATCAAAACCCGGTGTCCTAGATGACCACTCGTCCACCGTGCAACCATAAATCCAAACAGTCAAGGGATAAATACATTTGAAGACAGGCAGACTTGTCAGTCGCGGACATAACCGCAGGCCTTGATGGCGGACGGTGAGGAAGAGAGCGTAATGGAGGAGCTGCAGGCCAAGAGCATTATCTTCTCCTGACTGACTGACACTCATTAGGCTGCACGGTGGCGAGAGGTGGCTGAAAGCTTATTAAGCCACCTGCTCAAAAAGACCTTAATTGAATCCAGGTAATTATAGAGACCTTAACCGTTGGGATATTTTTATTCATCCTGGGGCAATTTCACTTGCATTTGGAACACTATTAATGTTGTCTGCACCAATGTGTGGAAGAGTTACACTCAGGGCTCAAATATGTTCGAACACACACACACACACACACACACACACACAATCCCTCCAGACATGTCTTGTCACCAAGACTCTGGCCGAACTTTTTCTCCATTCTTTGCTTTATTAGAATCTGAGGGATAATAACATCCATTGCAAAGACAGTTTGCTTCCTTTGAAAAAATGATTACATGTGTAATTGTTTTATACCCGAATAACCCGTAGGCAAGAAAAAATAATTAAACCTTGTATCCCCGTCCTAATGTAGCCCATAGTCATTAGCTGGCCAGGTATGCACACAATAGGCACTCAAAATACTGAATGCAGAGGCTGAGCTTCAAGACCTTGCAACCTGACCTTTTTGTATTTTTTGTCAAAAAACCATGACATGTACTGCGTGTTTAATTAGTTGGTGTAGAATCATTTAAGCTTTTTTTTGTCCATCATGTCTTTTGGTTGCTCAAGGACACATATTGGTATTAGTTTCATTCTTAGCATGAATAGACTGTAAGAAAAATCATTTTATCGTTGAACAGCACTCGGTGCTAACAATTATGAATAGAATTAAAAGGATGACATTTTATTTTTTGGCCTCCAACGAATGATAAAAGCACACTGTAGGTGCTGTTCCTTATTTTTAGATTTTTTGTTACCATGTAACATATAGTGAACAAGTTTGTCTTTTCTTTCCCCAAAAATGTAACACAACCTCACTAGCTTACTTTTACTAACATTATAGAATAAGAAAAGTCATTTGTTGTTTTACAAGGTATTGTTAAATAATGATATCGTGGTAAGATGCTAATGGGATGCTAAGTCAGAGCCAACTCGCCTGCAATATTGGCAGATGTTAAGACTGCCGTTGCCTCCACATTCATACCTATGGACATTTTGGAGTGGCCAATTAACCTAGCATGTTTTTGGAATGTGGGAATAAATGATACAAATATAAGGCATTCAGAAGATGCATTCAAAGACGTTGTGATGATACGCGGTATCCTACAGTGGTGGTTCGGTGTCAGTAAACAGCAGCATACTTGATCGCCAAAACAATAGGATTTTATTGCAGGTTTCAGTGCTCTCAACACAGGCACAGTAATCCCTAATAGGGGCCACTATTGCAGCTGTAACCCGAGCAAAAATGTAATTCTTATCCTCACGAGGGTTGTGGCCACGCTGGAGCTTATTAAGTTATTGTATGATTATTGAAATTGATGATTGTTGTATTCAATCTCAACACGGGTAAAAACATTGCCATTCAATTTCTTTCTGTCATAAGCATATGTAAATTGGGGTTGCCATAGAAAATCCCACGAGAGTGCCACATCGGGTAGGCACATAGATTGACAGACGAAATCTCATCTCTTCTATTTTGCTTTCTGCCGGACTCAAATAACGTGTCTATCCTGTCTTGTTTGGAACGGAGCAAATGTACAATTTTCAGCTGCTGAGAGAGATGCAAGGAGGGTTTTTCCTCTTTCTTGCATCAGCAGCTGTAACCTGACGCTGCCAGCTTCTCTTTGGACATGCTACTTTCTTCTTGGCTCATTCCTTTGCCCATCATTTTCTTCCTCCTCCCACAAAACCTCCCCCCTTCCACACTGCTTTACACACTAGCCATGCTTGCAGATGCCCTGAGCACTGGTCTCTGTCCTCGCATTGCATCAGACTTGCAGAGCTGCGGTACAATAATTAGCATCAGAAGAACCTGGCTGCTCATCTCGCTGCCAGTCAGCTCGCCTGCCGTGCTGCCTGCGCTCATGTCCGCCTTGTCCGTGTTCTGCCAACTGCCATGGCCGATTCATGTCGGATTTATCTAGAGTTGAATAAAAGGACGCTGTCCTCGGGACATCCATCTCTCTGCTGGCCTTTCTTTTTTTGTGGTGAGCCACAAGAGTAAGGATTAGCATTAAGTGGAATAGACTGCTGAGGTATACTCAGCAGGAATGCATAAAAGCATACTTTAGTTCCACCAAGCTGCTTATATCCTACTACTATAATTGGAGAGCATTTTGTGTGTTTTTCTCTCTGTCCAATCACAACCAAACCAAAGGACCATGAGCTTTTGGACAGGGATTGTTTTGCATGGATACTCAAATTGCCTCTGCTTTTAAAATAGACTTTGTGTGGTAGTCCTCAGAGGGTTTTTTTTAAAGACATTTCCCAGTTGAATTCTTTGTTCCCAATGAATTTTATTTGGGAATACAGAGCTGCTATCTCCTCAGATTCACATGTGTTCTTTGTGGTAGCCACACAGCCTGCATTGGTGTGTTTGATTCTTTTTGTTGTGTGTTGTTTTATTGTTATTATTGGTTGCATTGTATCCCACCAGAATGACCCCAGATAGACAGTGGATTTATAGTAATCATTTATTGGCCTCAGATCACATACATGTCACATACAGTCATTGAAATGTAAACATCCACTTTTTTTAGTAATTGCATATCGTTTTCCAATTTTTATAATTGTATTCCATTTTTCTAACAGATTCAATATGCTGAATAAAAGTTAACAACTTTTATGGTACATATTCATACAGCACCATAAACAACTGAAGCATGCCCAGTGGGATACGCTGTTATGCAGGTAATGCATTTGTGGTTTTGCGAGAGTTTTTGTCGACAAGAAGCAGGGGTTTGAATGGAGTCAGCATGCAATTGCCATTGTTGTGCACAGAATTGCCCCCGAGCTATAAATCTGAAGGGAAAACAAAGTTAAGGGAGCCCCGTGGTTGTTATAATTGAGCCTGAGGGGAACAATGATATGTGGCACGAATACAGGCTAATGCAAAGCCATCCAACTGACATCAAGTCAATATCTTGATGTCTTATCATTGGGCAATGGGGAATAACCATTTGAAATGATCACCTATAGCCCATAAGTGTCTGTGCAAGATTTCTTGCGAGATTAATCAGTGAATGTAATATCACTACATGAAAAAAAAAAAAAACAAGCACTGATGGTGTAATCGGACACTTTGCCAGCTCTCTCTTGCCGCCATATTATTTGACAACACATGTGATGTATGACAGCTAGCCTGTGGGTGTGCACAGTGCCACTATAATGGAGTGGTAAAGCTACGACCATTATAGATAGAGAGTGAGCAGACTCGTCCATGAATCTGCCCCTAACTGTTCATCTGCCTTTGTGGCCGTAACGATCGGCGGGCTCCCCTCTGTCACCGTATTTCCTCCATCTTCTTTTCGAAGCTCAGATATATCTCCCCATAAAGGCAGACACAAAGAGGGCTGAAGAGGTTTGCCTGCTCCCCGACACAAAAGACTAAGGCCTGGTGGTAGATAAAGGCTTATGGAGAGGCAAAGAGCTGATGGCCACAAGACTTTTGGAAATGCCTATTTTCCTTGCACACAAAGACATGTTCTCACTCAAGACATTATCTGTCTGCCATGACGCTATTTGTGAATGCACGCGTATGTGTATTCACCCCTCGCTCTAACTCTCTTTGCACACGATTTCTTTCTTCTTAGAAGGTTAATATCTCACATGACAAAGCCCCGCTAGGCAGCTCATTGATGAAACACTTATTTAAAAAAAACAGCCTATCCAATGCAATGCCATGCAGGAATGTTCAAAATATTATATTCGGACAAACTTTCTAAAGTATATTGAGTGGAAATTTTACCTTGACATGTTGATGGGGCCAAGCAGACCGCTCAGATTCACCTGATTGGCCGCACCTCGCAAGCACCGCTGATAGGTACCACGTCACAGTTGGCAGCTGACCGTTGAAACATGGTCACATTTGTACTCAACACACCTTAAAAAGGTTGTTGAAATATAAGAAATTGAACATTCATTCAGTATGAAGACAAAATGAACCTAATCGAGCTACCGCCATGCAGAGTCTCTCGAAAAGCAGGATTTTAACCCGTGAGATGTCATTCCTGATTCCGCTATTCAGTTTCACTTCATTAGTACAACTGCTGATCCCAGTAATGATTAAGGACATAGTGTGTATTTAATTGTTCTTCCTCCCCTTGATACATATACACTATATGACCTTTACATCTGTGCTTTGTATCTGTAGACAAGTGGGTGCGTGGCCGCGCCATCGACCGTGGCGAGGTCGACGTCGGGACTCAACAGAGTCAGGCCATTCCACCAGGACTGTTTTGGAGGTTTCATATGACTGTGCATCATCCAACCCACATCAAGTTCAATCTCTCGCTATCACACAATGCTCTTCTGGGGGTGTACGGACGCAGGAACATACCACCTACACACACACAGGTAAGTCAGCGTGACCAGAAAATCTCATGCTTTGTCCGCACAAAACACGAAACCCACAAACCCACTATTCATTCATTCATTCATTTTCTACCGCTTATCCTCACGAGGGTTGCGGGGGGTGCTGGAGCCTATCCCAACTGTGTTGGGGCGAGAGGCGGTGTACACCCTGGACTGGTGGCCAGCCAATCACAGGACACACATAGACAAACAACCATTCACACTCACATTCATACCTATGGACAATTTGGAGTGGCCAATTAACCTGGCATGTTTTTGGAATGTGGGAGGAAGTCCCCAGAGAAAACCCACGCATGCACGGGGAGAACATGCAAACTCCACACAGAGATGGCCGAGGCTGGAATTGAACCCGGGTCTGCACGCTAACTACACAACCTCCGTGCAGCCACAAACCCACTAATTGTGTCTACTGTCTACTGTCTACTGTACAGCTGAATGGTGTAAAGTACTAAAACCATAACTGTTTTTTTGTTGGGTTTTTTTGCAGAAAACAGAAATAACTGAAATCCCAAAAGACATAATACAAAATACAATTCATCTCGCCCAGATACCCAAAACTATTAACACATTTTGATGAGAATAATTGTAGTTTTACATGCATGGAACAATGCAAAATAAATGGATACATTAAATGGATAAATAAACATTATCACTTTTACTGTTATTGAAAAATGTTGTTGTTGTTGTTTGGTGTGCCCTAACATAATAACAAAATATATTAGAAATGAATTTCCTCAAACTAATATGGCACCCACCTTCCCACCTTCTGTTGTTACTCTACCAAAGTATCATTGAACCCATCCATCTGTACTGTTCCACTGTTACCACTTTGGTCTCCTCACACCCAATCTTCCAGAACTAAACAACAGGTCCATCATTCGTATAGCCAATAACGTAGCGCAGGATATCACGCACCCATTGAATCAATACCTCATCCCACTACCTTCAGGGTGGAGATACAGAACAATTAAGTTCAAGGGGGCCCGTTTTGGGAAAAGCCTGATCCCTTCAGCCATAGCCGCCCTGAATAGGCCTCATGATGTGTCTGCCTGGCCTGTTACTGTAATGTTGGTGTTGTTACCTGTCATGTTGATTGTATGTTGTTACGCTTGGTGCCATTGGATGTGGTCTTCTGAATCTGTCCTTATAATGTACAGTCAATGGAATCCTATCTAATCTTATCTTATCTAACGCTACGGGTGTATACATGTAAAATGTTTCAAGCATAATGTTCACGCTCAAATGTGACACGCTGTTTTTTTCACTCTCCACAGAAAGATCTAATTAGTGGTTTTTGACACTAATGTGACAACCCTTCATTGGGGAATAAGGCACCGTTAGCACATGTCACTTCAATGAGCGTTAAGGATGGAAGGGTATTGCATATAGAGTGCAGCATAACCTTGGTTAACATGCTTCCTGGTTTGCGTATTTTTTAGTGTCAGTCAAAAATGTTCTGTTAGCGCGGACGTTTAATACACTTGGCAAGTTCAACTGTGTTTGTAGCGTATTTTTGTCACAAAATGTCCCTCTTAGCGTAAGTCCATGTCCTGCAGCTCCTGTATGACATCATCAGCAGTTAACTGTAGTTCTTTGCCAATTAACACAGTTATGTCACAAATCTTTTATTATCGTTAATTAATACAGCTGCAAAATAACCTACAATGGAGTCAGTTAAAGTATCAGCACTTTGATAAGTGAGAGACATGAATTTACACATAGCAAAACATGAAGGTGGTGCAAATCTGTGCTCACATCTCTCACCGCTGCCTTGTAACCATCTTTGTTAAGAAGCAAGTATTGGATCAAAGTAAAAGTGTTATGTTTCTTTGTTCATCATTTGTGTGCATTTTGAATAGTTTTTTTTTGTGTAGGGAGGGGATGCGTTTAAAACCCTCGATATTTCAGACTCTGCTCGAGACAATGCGGAATTGTTCTGAACTGAATTGCCGTGTATGAGAACTGTCGCTATTATTTTACCTTTGCCTTTCAAATTTCACACACATTTACTCTGGCTTGAGTGATTAGTTGTTTCTGTTGTCTGATTGTGTTTCCACACTGTGTTTAGTTTGACTTTGTGAAACTGCTGGATGGGAAGGCGCTGCCCAGGTCTTTGAGTGATCCGGTCTCTGGCAAAGCACCTAAAGGTTTGCTGCTGAGCGGCCTTCAAGAGACACGCTTCATCGAGTACATGGACCCTGGCACCTGGCACCTGGCTCTCTACAATGATGGACGTAACCTGGAGCAGGTCTTGCTCCACAGCACTCCCATAGGTAAGGCAGATTTCAGCTCCACAGGCAGCACTATTTGACTTTTTTTCTGGTAACAAAAACATTTCTGGTGTCCGTCTACTTGTTGCGGAGCTCTGCGCTTTCTTGTCCTCGCTCAGTTTATTTAAACAACAAACTGACAAAGTGTTTTTTTAAACTCATTGACTTTTTCAGGGAACTGTTTTTTTTTTATTATTGCACTTTGGCACGCAGTTTGGTATTGAGTAATGACAAAACTTGCTAGCAGAGCCTGATTGCTATGACACACACACACCCCAGTATAAATTGAAGTTTGTGAATAATGCAACACTACATGGGTGAATATTGACAAGTGGATAATTACCAGAGCAGTGTTGCATTGGGATTACAGGGAATAATGGCACTGGAACAAAAGAGGTCACAATAACTAGTTGAGAATGGAACATACTGTATAAAGTATCTGTCAAATACAGGCATAGCCATATGGTCAAATAGCATAAGGATTTGACATAGATGACTGGTTAAGTGCGAAATGCATCAGGGGAAGGGAATGGGGTGAGGATCACAAATAACACACTTAAGTCTAAATGTATTCATACCCTGGACATTTTTGTTTGTGTTTTTTTTTTTTTTTTTTTTGGGCGGGGGGCAAAAAAATCCATCTCCAACATTATTCATACCCTTATTCAAGTCTCCCCTGAGAGATAGCAGAAAGACTTCTGCTATCTCAGCTGTGGAGGCTTGTTCAGGCATCCATTTGTCCAAAATGCACATGGCGGCCGGTGAATGTGTTTGTCTGGACGTGGCTCGTGGCTTTACATTATATTCACACTACAGGAAGATGAGCATATGTCACTCTTTTGGCAAGGGGGTCTTGCACAGGGAACAATTAAAGCTAAAATTGCCACTGGCTATGTGCTAACTGTTTCTAGAAGTACGCTGGACATCTCTGGACTGTAAAGCATTTGGGACGATGCTTCATCCAGTTGAAGCTATGTTGTGGTCAGGCGAATCAATATTTCAAGTATTTCTGACAAACTCATCATTGAGATTCTCAGACACCAAGATTTGTCGGGAGAGTGTTGTAACTTTTTCGATGTAACTTCTTCGATGTCCAACAGAGCAAACATATGCCTCGAATGACTTAAAACTCGGACAACATACGTATATGGTAACAATTTTAAATCATATTTAAGTTAAGTTACAAATTATTTGAGTTTTGTGTTGTGGTTTTATTGTTATGACTGAAAATATAGGCTGCAAACTAATCTAGGTGAAAAGCTCCATAATGTCAAAACATTGTTTGTTCTGAAGTCATCACTTATTGTCATGTTGACAGTTTCTTTTTATGTAATGACTGACGCCACGCAACCAATAAACACAGGTTTTATTCCGGGGTTGTCAAGCAGTTGAAATGTGTAGAGTGAAATGTACCGAGAACACATTTGTTTGGTTTGTATATTCAGAGTGGAATTAGAAACAGTCTCTAATCCAAATATAGTTGAGAGAGATGAGCTTAGAATAGCAGCTGTCAGTCCTCTGAGACTGTTCAAATAATTGTCAAGTGACTCCAATTACCAAGAAAGGATTGGTGGCGTAGTTCATTTTATTGCCCATTTGCCCCTCCAACAATGTTTTTAAATAATAAAAAAAAAACTATCATGTAATGTTTGAAAGAATCAAAAACTGCTGAGCTGTAGAACATTGCATTCTAACATGAGACCCTGCTGTCGCTGAGGCTGGCGCTTTAGAGGAAGATGAGAGAGAAACGAGATGATCTTTGTCGGGAAATTGAGCTTTTGTGTGGCAAATAGTAACTGGATCCAGCTAAGAATATTGAGAATAAATAAGGGGAGCGGCGTACGATTGCTGTGTAAAATAAATAAATAAATAAAATCCATAAACCGTACTGAACATGACAAGAGGGGGAAAAAATATGAGAACAGGAGGAATATGAAAACAATACATGAGGTGAATGCTGATTTACTAAGATATGCTTGTCATAAAAAATATATAAAAATACACGGGTGGTCATAAAACATGCTTGCAAAAGCAATGAGGTATGTGATGACATGCGGTGCAATGCCGTGCAATCATTATACTCATCAATTTCCTGAGATAGATCAAAAGTAAATAAAAGGGACACGGGAACCGCATTTAAAGATGCACGTGTTTGGTCAGCTGATGCTTTGGTCTTCACTCAAAAGACAATAACTTCTTACTTTTATCCCTGCCGTTGCAATCTGCAGGGCATGGATGGACGGGCTTATTCTGAGGAGGACGTTTCAATAATGAGTCCACAACACAGCTTAGTTACCAATCTCCGTTTCATAGTCGGAGATCATTTTGCATGTTCAAGTATACCAACTTCATCCCTAATGGTGATTTCTCCACTTCACCACTGACTGTTTTACTTGTCACTTTCACTTTCCTTTTACTCGCTGCCATCTCAAGAGTTTGCCTCACGCTTTGGATGTGAAAAATGAAAAGTTAACTATAAAGAAGAAAAGTGACATTGTCCTTCCTCAAGTGTGACGTGACTATGTATATATAACCACCTCTGTTATCCTTCCATTTTCTATGCCGCTTATCCTCAATATACATCATAAAATATATATTTATTGATTGAAAAAGCCCGTATTTGTTCTTCTGCTTATTGACTGCAGCCAGTGGGCTAACTCTACATAATGAAAATGTCTGTACGTGCTTTTTCTCATGCATATTTCCATCTCTTATTCTTTTTTTTATGTACCAAACAAAATATGTTTATTATCATATACATACAGTGAGTTTTCTACAAATCAGGTTATTAAAAACGATGGTTAGCAAATGCTTGGCTATTTCTAGTCAGCTGAGTAGTCAATTCATTTCACATTAAGCCCAAGGGTCATAAAGCATGGCTGGAACTTTAAAGGCTCATAAACTACAATTGGAATGCTTATTTGACCAATCAGACCACTCGGCTGGAAGTACCCGTTTTATAATCGCACTTAGCTGGAATAACTTATGGCATGAATGATTTCCAACTGAAAGGGGTTTAGTAAGTGGGAAGGATAAAGGATGCGCACATGTACACACATACAGTATATGCATTTCATATAGTCAAATAAATACACGCTACCTGCTAATTGCCTCGAGACTTTTATAGCTGAGATATTGACCTGAAAGACGCGGCGCTTATTTCACTGTTACAACCTCACTGATCAGCGCCTCTTGAGCTTTTTCAGAGATCGCTGCATCTTCACAGAAATAAAAGCCCCTCACCGACCTTGCAGATGAGCTTTAGCTCATTGCCTTTGTCAGGTGCCACATCCAATATTACAATTTATAGTTGTGAGTTTATTCTCTTCTTCCAAGAGGATTGAAGACCCACATGTAGAGTTTTTCCTGACTGTGTGGGAGATGATTGGCACGCCTCTCCATCGGTGTGACGGTGACAGGTGATGGAGGTGAAAATGACTTTGGTTTCTATAGCGATGCGCTGCAGTGGAGGATGACGCTGCCGTGCCAGTCTGCCTGTCTCGTTATTAGCATGTGTCACACGCGCCTCTAGGCGAGAGTCACATTACAGTATTTCTTTGTGTGCATGTGTTTCGAAAATGTGTGAGTGCATACGTGTGTGTGGTCCATGCCAATGAAGGATCTTTCATTCATGGTCGCCAAACGCAGGAAGTCAGTGGACAGCATTGGTTTGACTCTTAGATTGATCCTTGAGCATGGTAGCCGAGCGGGCGGGACAAAGCAGGGTCAAATAAAGGACATCGTCCTTGACACCTATTTTAATTACTGTGTAGATCTTGTCAGGCACAATATCCAGCAGCTACCACCGTTTTGCAACTTTGCCGGCGACCTTCAGTTACATTATCTTGAATGGCACTCAGGAGAGCCAAGGTTTATTCATTCATTCAGTACTGAAACTCTGTCAGACTGCCCTCGGATTCTTGGTAACCTCCTTGACTTACAGTCCCGGTGGTTTCAAACTCCATTTACGGATGATGGAAGCCACTGTGCTCATTGGGACCTTCAAAGAAGCAAAGCTTTTTCTGAACTCTTCCTCAGATTTGTTCCTAGAGACAATCCTGTGTCAGAGGTCTACAGACAGTTCCTTAGACTTCATGCTTGGTTTGTGCTCTGACATTCGCTGTCAACTGTGGCAACTATGGACAAGTGTGTCCTTTCCAAATCCCGTGCAATCAACTGAATTTACAAGTTTTAATTAAGCTGAAGAAACATCTCAAGGATGAATTTGAAAGCTCCGATCAAGGTTTTATGCTCCCGATTCCAATACTGAAATTACTTTTTCTGTATGTTCCATTTCTATGACTACTAATGATGGTGACTTGATCATTTTTGTGTTTCTATAAAATGATCACATCTGTGGTTAGTTTTTGTAACATTTTCAATAATTGTGGAAGTATAGCATAATTAGCAAATATATGTTTATTTCTGATTTTCTATAATGACTTTGGCTATTTTCGTTTGGTTAGGAAATATGCCCGTTTGAAATGGGTTGCAGATATGGTTCAGAAGTCCAGCTGTACTATCAACTTTTTTTTAAAATTAATTCCATGTAGATTTTTATTTATTTACTGCCTCCATAAGTTACTTTTAATTTATGTTCTTTATGAAAATGGTATTTGGATTTACATTCATAATATTATCATCTACATACTTTGTTGCTGTTGTGTATTCAATTTATTTTGCTAAGTTGTAGCCCGTGTTCACAAAATAGTTATTAAGGCCATTTGTAATTCCATTTGCTTTGGTTATTATATGGCTGATTATTTTTAGTTAAGTAATTTGGATAATATATTTTAACTCCTTTTTAATTATGTTATCCATAAACTCTGTGTGTCGTTTTTATGCTGTTTTAATTGTCTATGATAGTAATTCTTCTCATTGTTTTTCATTACGCTTTTTAGTTTATTTTTATATTTTTTAGAGAAACTGTTATTACTTCTAATCACCTTGTATTTTCTTCCTTTCTTTTGTAATGGGACGGTGTTTATCATATAATGTGGTAAAAATGGCCAGAAATTCTTCATATGCTTTTTTGGGGTTTGAGTAAATACTTGTCTATCTTTGCTCTCTTGAGTCCCTCTATGGATGGTATTTTGTAGGTGTCCGGATTTGCTTGGGTTTGGGGGTCACATGAACCCTGTACTGTTGTGAAAACAGATAGGTGGTCACTGATGTCGTTTTTTTTTTTTTTTTTTTCAAGGAAATCAGCCAATACTAATCAGTTGCTGAAAAATAAAAACATCAACATGGCTCCCGAATCATTTGATTTTATGAAAAAATTTGGACACCCCACGATTAATCCCTTTCCACTACCTGGGGTCATTCACAAAGTCACAGTGTGTGTTCTCAATCTCCTTGAAAATGAGTGCTCCTGTAAACAGTTTGGTGATGAAGTGTTGATGCGTGTAAATGTTCTCGCAGCTTGTTTGGAACCTGTAATGTAGCATAATGTGCTTAGTGCTACACAGAGTAAGTGAGTGCTTGGCCAGTCCCCAGAGAGCGATAGCAGCTGGATCAGGCTAATCTAATACACCTCCTGTGGGGAGCCATCCATTGCTGATCACATCTCTCATTCAATAACAGAAAGTGATGGCGGTTTGTGAGGATTGCTGTCTATTACTCCACCTATTAATGTATTATATCGTTTAATGTTTCCTATGTATGTTGATGTGTAGACACGATGGACGGCTGCTCCAAAGGCTGTAATGGAAATGGAGAGTGTGTAGCCGGACGTTGCCACTGCTTTGGTGGATTCATGGGTCCTAACTGTGCCAAAGGTAAGCCAAAATCTTTGAACAATTGTAAACAATTTGCAGACCTGGAAACATTTATATTTGTAAATTTGTAGAAAATAATGATCTGAAATCATTTAAAAATGGGTATAATAGGAAGGTATAATTAAAAGATACGCCATTCTCACTTTAATAATGTGAATTAAAATCCCAAATTAAAAAAAAAAAGCTTTTAATCCATTAAGTCTCGTTTTTCCAACTACAGTTATTTTTAAAGCCTGCACATATAATGCTTATTTTCTTAGAGAGGGCTCAGTGTGTTGCAAGGAACAACTGGGGAAAAGAAACTCTGACAGGCATTTTAAACAGTAAGTGCCTTTTAGTCTCCCGTCTGCAGGTTTTTGAGGACTCTTCCACCACATTTATCCCATTAAAAGGAACGTGGTGACTGAAATACCAGCCACCTCTGAGTCACATTAGCCTTAACATATCTCCAGGAAATTTGCAAAGTGAAGTAAACTCTTCTTGAAATAAGTAGACAGCCCAGTCACCGAGGTCTATGCAATATTTTTGAAAATGAGAACATGATATTGTAACTGTGCAATTTAATGGGCCCTTACTCCACCCATGGGCCACTTCTACGTCCATTATAAGAGGAAATATATTATTTGTCTTTCTTTTAGATGAGTATCATTATGATTATTATTATTATGTTGCAACATACTTATTACACAACATCTACATCTTAATGAACATTCACAGCTGGGAGTTTTGGGTTTGTTGTGTCCTGTAGTTTCAAGTAAAAAAGTGTCCAATAATCTAAAACTAAATCACACTGAAAGCAAATCAGCAGCCAAGTGTTGATATCCTGATATCATCCTGATAATCATTTTTACTCAAACTGCTTCCTGTACTCAGGTCGTTATTTCTCTATATTAAAATTGAGTAAGGTCTGTTTATGTTTTTTTTTTTTTTTTTTCATGCTGAAGGTCTGAATCGTATCCATCCATCCATTCATCCATTTTCTACCGCTTATCCTGGGTTGCGGGCATGCTGGAGCCTATCCCAGCTGTCTTTGGGCGATTTGCCTGAATTTGTCACACAATTCATCTTTTGTTTACCTTTGAGTAAAATATCCAGAAGCATCCCTTCAAAGCTCTCCCATCAATGTTTTGTCCACCTATTGTCCAAAGGTATGAATGTGAGTGTGAATGGTTGTTTGTCTATATGTGCCCTGTGATTGGCTGGCCACCAGTCCAAGGTGTACCCTGCCTCTCTCCCAAAGACAGCTGGGATAGGCTCCAGCACCCCTGCGGCCTTTGTGAGGATAAGCGGTCAAAAATGAGTGTTTTATGTGTGTGTGTGTGTGTTTTTCCAAAATTGTGAAACTTGTATCTGCCTCACCGTGTTGAAGGCAGGTGCTATGATATCATATCCTATGATTTATTTACACTCATCACTTATTCATATGTTCCTCTCATCTTGGCTCATTTGTTTGCATTGTGATATTCACTGTTTGAAAAGTTATGGCAAGAGTTGTAAAAAAGTGAAGTATGAATACGTTACAGCAGACTACGGTTGGTTAGATTTGCAAAGGATCAAAGAATACAACACATACCTGCACATATAAAACGGAGAGGGCTTTCATTTCAAATTACCCCCCCCCTAAAAAAAAGGCATTAGTTTGAGATCTCATTTGATCTCCATTGTGAAGTCTTTACTTGCCATGCCTGTCTTGCGTTGCCGCATTGAGGTGATGGTGTGTGTCTGTGGCTGCAACACAACTCCCCATCTCTGCATGAAGAGAGCTCCTCATTTTTTAAAACCCTAATGCTCTCGTACCAAATCTTTCGTTTTCACGATTGTTTTCACGGCCTGTTCAGAGCGAGTGAGGTGACGTTGGGGGGATTTTCTCCAATTCTTGGGTTGCCGTGGTAGCCGGGCTCAGGTGGTGCTTGAGTAAATTGAAACAGCGTGAGTGATAAGCTGGGCTTTGTGTGTGTGTGCGTGAGGAAGAGAGGAAGGCTGTTTGAAGATTTGCTGAATCCTTGCAGCGGCCGATAAGAGCGCGTCGCCCCTCTCACGCTGGGTTACTGCGGTCTGCTTGCTAATATACTGCAGGACTGTGTGTGTGTTTTTACGTGGCTGTAATCTGTGTTTGTCCTGTTACAGATTCGTGCCCTGTGTTGTGCAGCGGCAATGGTGTGTATGAGAAGGGACGCTGTGTGTGCCTGGCTGGGTGGAAGGGGGCCGAGTGTAACGTGGAGGAAGGTCAGTGTATTGACCCCACCTGCTCCAACCACGGCTCCTGTATCCAGGGAATCTGCATATGCAGCCCAGCCTACAAGGGAGTCAACTGTGAGCAAGGTAAGACAGTGACGCTCTCACGGATAGCAATTTAGTCATTTACGATGTTTGCGTTTACTACTCAAAGACGACAAACCAAAAAAAAGGAATTGAGTACAGTCGGAAAAACATAACTAATTGGCATTCTTCTCCGATTTCAGATCAACATTTACAATAAAAACGACTGTTGTAATTATTACATTAGTTTCAGCTCCCAAACCGTCCCCTTCTCTTTTCAATTGCCATTTTTCATTCAAAAAAAAAAATAAGCACATAAGCCCCATATGCCTCACACACTTATTAAAGATGTTTAAAGTACAGAAAGTATATGTACTCACCACTTAATGATGACATTGATGATGACCATCCCTTAACAGATGGAATATGGAGGCAGTCACAACACACAACTATAATACGTTCAAACAAAGTGTGGAATCGTAACACTTGTCAGTGAGGCATAGGGGCACAAACATGTAACAATAGTTAATGTACTTAATTTTCTGCATTTCAAAAAAATACATTTCAGGGAAAAAATATTTTAGGTTAGTTTTACCTTTGTAATGAAGTGTTGCAATAGTAATTTGACTGTATAATACACAGTATAAAGTGTAATTGAAAACTGCATATGTGAACACACGTTTTACACGCTGTATTGACATCTACATGACAGTTTGTTCCAGTTGACAAAGCGTATTCCTAATTAAGACATCATGTATCCGAGAACCTCCACTTACGTAATTGGTGTCTTGATAATGCAGCATGCTCGCCGTGAAGTGTGATACCATATACGTACGTGCCTTGATGGCTGATTATCTTATGTAGAATAAATAAATACGTGAGGAGACACGAGCTACATGAATAAGCCTCATCTTCTCTTTGTGTGGAAACCATGGCAACGGGACTATATCTACATTTCAAAGGAGCTTTTAGAGAATTTAGGGGCAAAAAGTAAAATACTTTTTTTTTTCCAGCTGAAATCCAACTCCTGTCCGCCAACATTTGCGTCACTGCGTCTGCTATAACTCGTTTGTGCACAAATGATAGTGTACTCATAAAATGTCCTTGCTGCAACACACTCCAGGCACATGGCAGCCATGCCACTGATATGCTAAAATCAATATACATTTTTACATAAACACTAAAACTTTGTAGTAAATTTAAATGGGTTTTGGTTAGGTGGGTAACAATCCAACAAAACACGGTAATCCTTAGAGTTTCCATTTTAGTTTTCTCGTCATGAGTTTGCTTTGCACATCATGTAAACAAAAAACACTACATTCTGGCATTCTCTCCCCTAATCACACGCCTCTCACAGTAAATAATAATCCATGCGTGAAGTCACAGTAATGATTCAGAGCTCAGATACACCAATGTGTGCAAGATTTGGCTAAATACAGGACTCAATATAAAAAAAAAAAAAACATTGTGGGTGGCTTTGTTAGCGTTGGTACTTCTCATTGTGTGCTGCAAGTCATGCATCATTTTGCACCTCTCCGCCGTATAAACTCCAATTAAAACTAACAAACAAAGCCGCAATCTTCTAAACAATATGCTGTACTTAATCGTAATCCCTGGTCCGAAGCGCCCGTGCGTAGCTTGCAGGGACCGAATCACGTGTTTGACCTTGAACACTGGAGCGGAGCTGAGCTGTGCTGAGGCGGACTGTGCTGAGCGTTGGCTCGGCGCACAGAGCTGTAATTACACACACTAACACTGACCAACCGCACATGCACATTTCAACCAGGCCATTTCACCCCTTATCAAAGCGCCAGTTTTAAGTGTCCTATGAAATGTAATGTTGTGGAACAGATACAGGGATTGTTGCGAGGACGGTTAACTCCTGGATGAGATGCAAAGAACACTGCTTTCATACTCACTGAACTGATGATTATAATTAGACGGGCATCTTCAACAACCACCCAGTACCGTTTCTTTTTGTCTTTGCCTTTCCTGCAGAAGACTGCGTGGACCCTCAGTGTGGCGGACATGGTGTGTGTGTCCGCGGGGAGTGCGTGTGCTCTCCTGGTTGGGCGGGGGTGAGCTGTGATGACCCGCTGCCAGCCTGTCAGGAGCAGTGTTCGGGACATGGCACCTACCTCCCCGAGTCAGACACCTGCGCCTGCCAGCCCAATTGGACGGGACCAGACTGTTACATTGGTAAAACATGAATTGGATTTTCAGTCAAAACAGAAACATGCAAGTGCATGTCACGCATTTGTCAGCGGTCTCGCAACACGACTGGCTTTGCCAGATACGATTTCTCGGGGATGTGACTCGGCATGAGAGGAATGGATTGCAGCCGCTCAGTCTTGCTGTGTGCCATTTTGTGTATACATATACTCCCAGCTAGAACACGAGGTACACCAGCACAATCTTATGACATCCAGTACAAGGGGCGGGGATACAAAAATAAATAAGTTCCGTTCCTAGACTGTGATCTCAGTCGAGTTTTGGTGTAAATCGTATCTTATGCATGTCTACGTGAACGTCTTAAACGCGTATTTCCCTTTTCTTTGCGTTTTAAAGACAGAAAAACAGCTAGCATGAGGCAGCTAACAATGCACATAATGGGATTCACCTATTCCGCCTATAAAGCCCTTTACTGAAACAAAAAACAATGCTCTATTACCGTAGTTGACTTGTATATTAACCCTGCTACCAGATCTGCTGCTGCATTGCCAGTGAGTTTGGAAAAGTTAATGCTGGGTTATAAATTATGCCTCACAAATGAGGCATAATCATAACAGTAGAAGTTTGTAGCCATAAGCTAAAAAGTTGGCCAACTTCCACATGTTAGCAACTGAACATCCAGAAGACCGAAGCTGTGGATATTGGCTTTCAACTTCCACCCGACGACAGATGGATGTTTGTTTGCTGTCAGCAGTTTTTAACCTGAGGACTAAGCCGAATTTCCCAGCAAACCGGGAAGCACAAGTCTTGTGCTGGAAGATACAGCCATACCATCAGTAGGCATTCTGGTGAGAGCGGACATTGTGACTGTTTTATTATGGTCCTCTTTGATCTATGTATCATTTAACACTATTGCTACATGCTAACACTACGACAGTGACTTAGTGTTTCACTATAGCTGGATCTGCCTAACAGTCAGAAATTCTCTGCTTGGGGGGAAGTAAAAGTATACAAGTTGAACGTGAACATATTTCGATTATTGCAAAGACAAACATTTGATCGCTGCTGATGAAGTGTATGTTAAATGCAACGTCCAAGTGTACCTAATGAAGTGTCCACTAAGTCCTAAGTACATACTGTACTTTGGAGTTCATAACACACATAGACATACATATGCTTTTCCTTCTGCAAAACAAGGGAATAAAACAAAGGTGAAAAAAGATTCTCTGTATTATTCAAAGTAGTTATAAAAGGTACATTTAAGTTGACATTTAAAAGTTTGTTGAAGAGTACTGTTTTTTTTGAGATTTTGTTCCTGTGTATCTTCAAGTTTCTGCCTCCACATATTTTTTTTTTTTTAGTGGAAAGAAAAGGCTTGTTGAACGCAAGAGCAGACTAAGTTATATAATAAAATACAATGACATTGTCCTTGTCCTCATTACACTGTCATCTGACAGAGAGCAAAATAGCCATTTTAAGACGTGTTTCCACCACATAAACTTAATGTCTGTGTTGGCATAGATGATTTGCAGGCAATTGGCATTAGAGCTTGCTCCCAAGTGTGTAGATGCCTGATTACTTTGATATATCCCTTGATAATGACCGTAATGACGTACCAGCAAGCCTACTGCGTTTTTAATGAAAAGCAGTTCTACATTCTGGTCTTGCCTGAGCATAGCTAAACGTAACTCTAATAGAGAGCTGAAAACTCTCCACCTATAATCCACTTTTCCAACCACCATGCAATGTATATTTAAATTGAAATAACTTCCCACCGCGTCTTTGTGAGCCTCTAGCACTTTGCCCTCTTTACTCATAGATGGAGGTTTTCCTCTGTAGAGAGCGAAGGGGTAAAATAGGAAAGAGACAAGCAGGAAGGAAGAAATGATTGTTGAGAAGTCAAATATTTAGAGATGGATGGGAAGAAATGGTATTAACCAAACGCTCCCACTTTGAACCCCTGTGGCTTCAAAAGCAGTGCAAATACGACTTATCGTTGTTACTCTCGATTTTATTCACTTATCTTTTCCTTTGGGGGCTTGGCTATTACAGTTGAAATAAGAGTACCCCCCCTACCTTGAACTGATTGATCTGCATCAGTTGTGTATATTTCTTTTGTATTTACATGGTGTCCTCATGCAACTTTTATCTTTCTTAATTTACTCCATCTGCTCTGCTCCTTCTTTTCTCCTCACACACTAACACGCTTGTCTCTCCCACGTACCCCCACCCACCTCGCTGGCAGAGCTGTGCCCGGTTCCGTGTGGCAGCCATGGTGTTTGCTCGGAGGGCCAGTGCCAGTGTGAGGAGGGTTGGCTCGGTGCGGCGTGTGACCAGAGAGCGTGCCATCCTCGCTGTGAAGAACATGGCCAGTGCCACGATGGGACTTGCATCTGCCAGCCCGGCTGGGAGGGGGAGCACTGCAACATGGGTGAGTTGCGTGCATGCGTGTGTGCCCATGTGGGAGTTAAATTAATCCTTGTGATATTTGCTTCCAAAAAGGGTGTCATTGTTGTTTTCTCACTTTTTTTCCCTTCACAGTTACTCATGATTTGGATATTGTTGTGAAAGGTAATTTTTATTTAGTCATGATTTAGGGGAGATTTATTATCCTATTAAATATTACACAACATGAACAACACGAGTGTCATCCTCAGACGGCTGCCCGGGGTTGTGCAGCGGGCACGGGCGCTGTACCCTGGAGCAGAGCGGTTGGCGCTGTGTCTGCCAGGCTGGATGGAGTGGGCCTGGATGCAGCGTTGTCATGGAAACTGACTGCAGTGATGGAACAGACAACGATGGAGGTGACATTCTATCGCCATCTATCATTCTCTATCTCTTTTCTACCTTTTGTTATCACTCTCATTTCTGTCTTCCTTGTACCCTTTCCATCACTTCTCTTCATTCAATTGCCAAAAAGAATCTGCCTCATTGTCTCGTCCCTTCATCCTTCTGTGTTGCCCCAGTCCTGCTGAGAAGCCTGTGGAGTCCTGTTGGTCGTTATTAGGCCGAGTGTGTGTGTGTGTGTGAGTTTAGATTTTTTGTCCCCTCACAGCCAAATGTCTGATATGCATAACACCTGCTGGGATAAAAAGCATTCAGAGCTTTTTCCCTTGTGAGTCAGCAAACAGCGCAGAATGCATATTCTTTAGGAGATTTTTAACGACAGGTGAGAGGTGTGTGCCATTTGTCGTTATGAAGAGACAAGAAAGCATCAAATAAATAATAATCCTATAATAGATATCACATTGTTAAATGTTTTAGCGCTTTGTCCTTTTAATTAAATATGCATTATTGACATGCCTGATTCCACAATCATCCTTCCTATCAAGTTAGTATAATTCACTTTACAGTTATATCAGATTTAACCCAGTTTAGGAATTAATTAATCTGAATTTTTCATTATTTTAATTTATTATTAATTTATTCATGTATTTATTATTTATTTTTAATTTATTTTTTATTATTTGCAAATACGTCTGAAATATAAAAATGTTCACCAATTATATTAACAAAGACAAATACATATCACAAATACATATATTTAAAGTGCTCATGTCGCCATTTTTTTTACCAATAACAAAAATAAAATAAAAAAAGTAAATAAAATGCAAGTAAAATTGAGTTGTGCTCACCTAATGAGTTTTCTGAACTGCCGCCATCTTGGCTGTGATGTCTTTCAAAACAGAAATGGGCATTCACAACAATGATGGGTATGATACAACACATTAAAAAGTTGGCCACAGCAGGTAGGCCTGTGTTGTTGGGCTGGCAGTGGTTGACACCAACATATGGACTGCAAGGTACAAGACGAGTGAACAGCAATTGCTAGGTAGCTGCCCTGAAATTTGAAAACCCATGTTATTATTCCAAGGTTTGGCTAATATATCTTGGAGATGGATTATTTACCGCTACCTTGGCCTGCTTTTGCACCATCTATTTTATGTTTTCTTTATTTGCATTGAAATCAGTGCTTGTGCCCCCCCCAGTCTGGCTTTAAGAAAGATAGCCAGGACAGCTGATAATAGCAGCATCCTGCAGTAATACACATTTGGTCCCAAACTTTCTTTTATCTGAGGCACAATATCAAAACAACTGCCCTCGCAATTTTCCGAAATGGAATACCAAAATATCTGACATGTACAATGGCGTCTTTTGGAAATGCTTACTCAGTCTGTTTGAGTGTTTGAGCAAAAGCCAACAAGCGAGCACAGCATCAAAAAATATACATAACAACAGCCAATCAACAAAAAAATGCCAAAAAATGAATGACTTCTTCTTAAATGACTCCTTCTCTAGCCTTTTCCCAGAGACGTATGCTGTAAAATGTAAAAAAAGAGAGTAAATATTTCAACATTTGAGCACACATCTGACACAGGAACTATGCCCTTCAATGTTATCTTTCACGGCAAAACGAAGCACATTTACTGCACATGCGTGTTGGTGTCATGAGCACTTAAACATTCTGTTTATTAACATCTCCAAATGAACTGAAAATTTAAATCAAGCTGAAACATACGACGCATCTAATATAATTCGGTGTCTTGCGCGTCTCTCTGCAATTCTAGGCTTTAGGCTGAAGTTCCAGTCCCTCTCCGTGGGATCAGGAGGGATGGCAGTGTGTGAACGGACAAGGTCCTTTTGACATTGCAGGCAAACAGTAAAATTCATTTCAATGTGCTGCATTGCGAGAACGCCATTAAAAATTAAATAACTCAAGCAATATACTGTAGGTATAAGAGTGCGTCACTCGAATGGTTCTGCCGGAGAAAGAGTCACGAAACCTATTCACACTTCAAGTCTTCCTCTCCTTCCACTTCACTCCACAGCTTTTCAAATACCATAATGGAGCTCTCCCCCTAATTGGTGCATATAGAGTATACGTGACTCTCATAGCTATTGTTTTCTTTCTGAAGCTACACAGAGATGGAAAAGATCAAGTAATCAGTGACTAAAGAGGAACTTTTCAATTACTGTGCCTGGACTGGGAAGAAGCATGAATAATACGATCTCTGTTGTGTTGGAAAAAGACTCCACACAGACTGCAGTCAACTCCCATGCACAAACACTCACATCCACATCACATATGTATAGCATTTTTTTTCCAATTTGATCTCGGACTGTGTGTATTTTTTTCCTGCCGCCTATGCATAGTAATTTACAAACATATTCATTGCCCTTTTAACAGCGACAATGTAGCAAATTCAATTAATTGCGTTCTTTCAAGCTGGAGTGGTGAATGTTATGGAAATAAATGATTGTACTAGGCCACCTTTGTTGGAGGAGGTTATAATAGAATATTGTTGGCCTTTAGCTCTCTGCTCTGTGGCCAGATGCATTTAAATGTCAGCACTGTTTCCTGCCTTTTCAGAAACAGGCCTGAAATAGGAAACACAAATGCCAGCCTGGCTCCTGTTACCTGCTGCTTTGGCTCCTATCAGCAGTCTATTGTTTACATTGGACTTTTATGGATCACATTCAAATAATTGTGCTGACAGAGGCCTGATTTATAGCAATATAAAGGTAGTTTGATGAATGAATCTCATTTGATTTATCTATGTGATAATGGTGATATATGTAAGGTTCATTGGCGCAGATTATATCTCTCGTCTCAAGTTCCTCATTGGTTTGGGATGCAGAAATTATTTCTTGGAGGAAGTTTTATGGTATCTTCTTCTGTCTTGTCACTTCTGATATAGTATACGCACTTCTTCGAATGAATAGAAATGTGTTCTCAACACCTCACCCTGCTTATTAAGCTTCCACTGGAAAAAGCATCAATACACAAACATATGTATGCAGCCACTACTGTTAAAATGTAGCTGTAGTCCTATTTAATACAGATATGGCATCTAATTGTACATTTTTAATGTGATCTCTTGACATTGTTTCATTTCAGATGGTCTGATTGACTGCGTGGATCCGGACTGTTGCGAGCAGCTGAGCTGCGGCTCTGACCCGCTGTGCCGCGGCTCAGCCGACCCCATGGCCCTGTTGCAGCGGAGCCCATTGCCCCCCACTGCACCCCCCTCACCTACTAACATGCACACTCACAGTTTCTACCACCGCATCCACTTTCTCCTTGGGAAAGCAGCCACACACGCCCTCCCTGGAGACGTGCCCTTTGATACCAGGTGTGTGCTTGTTTACTCTTTGTGAGTCTGGGGTGTCGTGCGCATGCAAAGTTCTTCCTTTATTTGTTTTCAGCGTCTGTGTCCTTGGGTTGCACGCTGCACACAGCGGATAATGAAGTGAATGCCTTGATACAAAGATGAATATTTCAATGGTTGCATACATAAAGTATCATTTGTGCATATTAGTTGATTAATTATGATTGATTTTTTTTTATAATTATTATTACAAGAATTGAAATCATTTTACCGGCAGCAAACAGTTGCCATGGTAAAACGTGTATTAATTATGCAGCTTTTATGCTCAGTAAAATCAATCTAGCATGACAAAGAAAGTTAGATGGCTTAATGCATTGCTCTTAGCTATCATAAGTGCAGACATCGGTTAACTACTGTACGGTTATGCGTAACAAACAGCATATTATGTACTCCCCATTAACTTTGATGATGCGCTAGCACGGGGAACGTATAGAGGGGTTACCTACGAGGTGAGTCGCTTCACGTTAAAACAAACCACAGCTGACTTGATGTTGACGCATAGTCGGTTCATCCATATTGTACCGAGTGTACATGACACTGTTCTTTTTGCCACATATAACATATCATAAAATGTATTAAGTACGATTTTGAAAATCTCAAAAATGTATTAACGACCCGGCTCACTGCTTTGTATTATCACAAGATTTCATAAGGTCTTAAGTGACGCTGGTGCATGACCATCGTTGGACCTTTTTTTCACATTTTTGCTGAAGTCCAATCGCACAACGTTTAAGCACTCAAGTTTGAATTAATCTCAGTTGTCCTTGAGTCATATTTAAATGAAACACACAAACATGTCCATTCTTTGATCATCACTTCCTCTCTCATCCGTACTTTTAAGCTTCACGGACTCTCCAAACTCCCTATATGTGTGGTCGGGACAAACAAAGACAAAGAAAAACAATCATTGACACTCACTCTTGATGTAAAACACCATCATTAAACTCACTTATTGGTTCATATCACACACCCAAATAATGAACACTTCCATAATTGTCTCATTTCTGCTTGTCGGTGCAGAACCTAACTATAACTGTGCTCTTCATGCTGGCCACAGGCGCTGTTCACAAGATGATGCGTTCAAAGGCACTGCATGTCTCTTAATGTGGAAGTACAACGTGCTATAAATACACTCAAAACGTGTGAATTCAGCTTAAATGAAGTGGTGTCTTAAAACGGTTAAAGTCAGATAAAATGTTGTGCTATGATTGAAGATACTAGTGGTAGGCAAATAGATTTTCAGATTCGATATATGCAGTATATTAGCTTTCTTTAATTTTTCTGTTCCTTTTGAAGCTGTTAATACATACGTGTGCGGCCAGAGCTAAAAACAGGGCTTGTATCAAAACAAGGACACAGCTAGTTTTATTAAAGAAAGGCATTATGCTGAAAATACACACAGTTGTTTTTTTTTTTTCTTCAAGCACAAGGTCGTTTGGCGGGAGCGTCACAATATGCGTCCCTCCTCAAACAATGATTACGTTCTTGATCATTGTAAAGCTGTCATCTTGCCCCCTTTTGTGTCCCTTGTGTTATTTCCCACTTTTTCCTTCTTTGTTTTGCCAGTCGCGTAGCAGTGATTCGAGGCAGCGTCGTGCTGCAAGATGGCTCTCCACTGGTTGGTGTCAATATTACCTTTCCTCAGCACCCGGAGTATGGCTACACCATCAGTCGGCAGGATGGGAGGTACAGAAACACACACAAGTCAGGAGGTATATCTCCAATAATCCAATCATATGACTTTATAACGCTCTGCTCCAACGCTTTAGTTACGACTTGGTGACTTTGGGCGCAATGTCCGTGACGCTGATGTTCCATCGTCCACCCTTCTTGCCACAAACACGCACCGTGTGGACACCAAACAACAACTTTCTGGTTCTGGATCAAGTCATCATGTCCAGGGAGGAGGTGCAGCTTCCTAAATGTGACGTGAGGAGCGTTTTGAGTCCTTATCCGCTGGTCCTGCCCTACCCGCTGCCCAGATACACAGGGGCGTGTGCAGAGAAAGGTCCTGCTGTACCCGAGCTTCAGGTACTTCCACATATTTGCTCACACAGCAATAAAACCTTTAATGTGTGCTTATGGCGGAGCTTCCCAAACAGTGGAGCATAGATGAGGCGCAGCGAGGCTGGAAATGGGTTTTGTTTTGTTTTTTCAAAGCTGTGACAATCTGCAACAAGAGTGCCATGTGATTTTGTGAATTTATATGTTATGTGATGGTACTCCGTATCGCACAGACAAAATACCTCGCAACAACACAAAGGCGCAGGAAATCACAGTCAGAGTAGCACAAATGATAGAAGTCAGTGACCTGCCATTCGCCTTTGGAGAAAACTTTGGATTTCTTATGCTTATGGAGCACTGAGAACCCTCATATGACATGCCCCCCCCCCGCCACACTTTCAGCGCCAGCGCTGAAGCACTTTTATTTTTCTTATTTGTTTACATGCCTGCCGGGTGTTTTCAGTTGAGGTGCTGTTTGTTTTTACATGACATTTTTATTTAATATTTACTGTTGCACTAAAGTCCAAATAATGTATTTATTGTATTACTTAGTTGTTTAAGCTACCTCACGTTGGTCTGTTAAAGTGTTACAGAATAACGTTCTAAGAAGGGGGATAAAATAAAAATAAGAGCATCTGTATTAAAGAAGTATCAGATTAGGACTCGGCCGATGTATCGCAAAGAGAGCCACAACAAAGAGACTGCTCTAGAGCCGCAGGTTGCCGACCTATGGGCTATGTCAGACCTCTAAAAAGAGCCAACCTTCCCATCACTAATGTATCCAACTGAAATGTTCTGTTTTATAGTTGAACAAAACAATCTAGAAAAGGAACTGTTCCATTTGATTTTTTTTTACACCCATTGTATCCAAGAGGATAATGCATCATGACTTGGAAGGATTTTTTATGTCTGTAATAGGAGATCTTTGAAACGTAAGAACATTTTGAAACTCCATTTGATTGCAAGCAAAATGTGTATTACAACTGACAAAGAAAACCAAAGCACATGAATTAACTTTCCTTTTCAGGGTAGTTATTGCCAGTCTGAGCTGTTCCATTCTGTTGCTGCCAATCACACCTTATTATCATCTGGTTTTTTTTTTTTTTACTTTTATTTTTTCCTTTCTTGTCCTCTCAAGGCGGTGCAAGAAGAAGTTGCGATTCCAGGAGCCTTCATGAAGTTGAATTATTTGAGCACCCGAGCTGCAGGCTACCTCTCCTTGCTGCGCATCCTCCTCACGCCTCCTTCCCCGTCCTCCCCCATTTCTCCTCTGGGCGGTCTCTCCAAGGTGCATGTCCGTGCATCGGTCCAGGGAAGGCTGTACCAGCGCTGGTACCCTGCTGGGCCCGGCCTGGTGCACAGGCTGGTCTGGAATAAGACAGATGTTTACGGCCAGGAGGTGTGGGGCGTCACTCATGCGACTGGTAGGTTGAAGACTGATTGCATTTATTGTTGCCGTAAACTTTTTTATTAAGCTCTTTAAGGGTTTTACAGGTGGTCCACTCCTCGAATGTGATGTAAGTCTGGTCTAGAACTTTGAAGTCACTCACACTGTACATGGAACACATGAATGATGTATAAAATGCATCAGTAAGAAACATAGAACAACTCCTTAGTTTTATCCATCCATCCATCACACAAACACAAATGTAACAGTTGCAGTAATGGAGTGAATCACTGTTGAATTTTTAGTGCAATATCTGAAGTTCCTATTTGTCCAGTGGGAAGAAGTTGGGCCATGTGCTCCATCTGTGTATACAGTACATTCTGTGGTCGTGAGCCAGAGTCAATTTAAACATCAAGTCTAGAAATAGCCAAGTTCTGTGCTGTGGCCATGTTCTCCTGCAACTTTAAGTGACAAGTGGAGACATTTTCTGCCCATAAGAAGTGCAGGGGTGGAAATCATACCATAACTAGATACTTTTATATTCTGTATGTGTGCAGGCGGACAAGTGACACTAAGACTTTTTGTGTTATTATTAGTTATTGGTATCAACATTGTCAGCTCATCACATTATGCCACGGGGCTCGTATGGGGGGGAGTTAGGACAAGTCCAAGATTACTTTTTCATGTGGCTCAGAATTCATGCCAGCACCCCTCAAAATATTCAAATGAGAGAGGAATTTGCCTCATTTTAGCCGGCATTTTCTTTTTTTTGTTTACCTTCAAAGTTTGTTTCCATCACTTATTCAAAAACCAGAATTGTCATATGACTTATGTTTCACACGGATATCACAAAGTGTCAATGTGCGAACTACTCCAACAACGAAAGTGAAGGTTAAAAAGTGCATTGAGGGACAAACAGGCTGTCTTGTGGATTGTTGGCATGGAGACAAGCGGCGGTATACGTGCGCTGAACCAAAAACAACACACATAGTCATAACACTGCAGGGGCCACAAATAAGTGTTGCATGTTTATAGACCCAACACAGTAACATTAAAAACTTTAAAAAACTTTATACACTTGCCACTTCAGCTTCATTAGCGAATTTTACATAACGGTATATGACTATTATATTGTTGAGGCTCATATGCAAGTATGCGTTTACGTTGGGTTTGCACTTATATTTGTTTAAGTGGCATGTGCATTTAAATGTCTAATTAGTTGTCATATTTGGAGGTGTTCGCCATATCACCGTGTAAATTGAAATGTTAATGGTAAGTCATAAGTCATATTGATTTTTGAGGTTTTGTTTATATGTTTGTGTATGGTTTGATTTAGTAGATTAACATAGACTTTACTGAGTAACGGGGGCAAACACCCAAAGCAAAGACCCAGGGATTTCCAGACGCCCCAAAATGTCTCATAAAAACTGATTATTGATTTTTTTGTTCATCAATTTAATATACATATTAATATTTTAGTTTTAATTCATATGCTTTAAAGTACATCACAAAGACAAGAGTATTAAAGTCATAAACCATAATAAATGTTGCTGAATGTTCTGAACATTTGCTGCTGCTCACATTGAAGAAAAAAAAACTTTTTCTTTGCAGTACACGGATGAGGAGGGCCCCAATAACCGGGTTTGCCTTGGGCCCCCAAATAACTAAATGTGCCCCTGCTGAGTAATACAATTAAATGTATTTACATTTAGCAATCAGTGTTGGCCACTTATTTGTTCAATCAATCAAGACTTGTTAATTAACAGGGCCAAAGCACTGTGCCCAAACCACAAGTCATTTCAGGCTAGCTGTGCTGATTGCATAGAAATGTGATTACAAGACATCACGTGACTTGGTACTCAACAACACTCCTGCTGAGGAACTAGAACCTCTAAAGATTAACTGATAATTAATCCAGTAACCATAGAGGCACCCAGGTTACCTTTCTTTTGAGAGCAGCTACGGCAGACAAAAAGGATTTGAAAATCTAACATCCCGAGCCATTCCAAACATGTCACAAAAGCAGAAAGAAAGTGCATCATGTAAGCAAAGCAGGTGAAGGTCGGTGCTTTGCAGTGAAAGGATGGAAAGACTGAAATTCAACCGATTTCCAGTAGTCACTAGCAGTTAAAGTACAATCTGCAACAGCAGTCGGGAAACACTTGGTTTTTGACAAAACTGGCTCCATGAAGAAAATGGTGTGTATATGATAACAATGTGTGTGTGTGTGGGGGGGGGGTTGGTGCGCCAATTGTCTTGCCTTCCACCTGTCCCCGTTTGTAAATGGAAGATATCCTGGTGGTGTAACTGCTGTATTGTATGTAAGCCAATTACCTTTTCAAAACAGTATAAACAGGCCTTTCAAAGACATAAAGCAGGGATGTCAAGCTCATTTCCATCCAGCAGCATTCTATGATTAGAAAATGTGCTACACAATAGCATGACAGCAGGTCAATGTCTGAAAGTTCTATTCTATAATCTCATATTTGCCAACATACTGTATAGTTTATGGGAGTCGCTGGTCCAGACCGAAAAATTATTTAAGTATTTTACAGTTTGATGGACACATTCTTGGTAAACTTTACTGCACTGGTTGAATTGATCCCATGTGATACTCAGCCAATCAAATCTGTGTATTTCAGGCATTATTAAACATCAGAACTTTAAATACACGGCCAGGCAAAAGAGGAGTAAAGCAAAGAAAATGTCAAAAAAAGAAGAACTCATTGAGTGAAATACATGGGTGCTGCAATGATGTCAGCCTCCCTCTGCATTATGAAGTAAAGCTAAAATAGCTTTTGTTTTTTATTTTAAACTTGTAATGGTACTTTTACGCCTTTTAGTGTTGCTGTGCGATACTTTTTGTGTTCTTTCTAAGGTGACAGTGTGGGTTAGACTATTATATTGAGTAATGACTTCCTGCTATTTCCAATGGGTTGACAAGCTTATTGTGAGATCACTTAGAGCTCGCGATTGGCTCCTGCCAAAGAAAGAGCTACCGTTAGCGGTGCATATGATAGCTGTAAGAATAGGAAAGTGGAGAGCGAAAATAAGGTCTGTATATGGAATGATTTGAATTTTAGTGGAATATCCCTGATGTAGTTTGTGTAGCCAGGTTGTGAATGCAGTGGCAACCATGGTAACCAGTCCACAGTGTCAGATGGATAGGCTCCAGCTCCCCGAACAGGATCAGCAGTAGAAAATAGAAGGATTGTAATCTGTAAGTGGCATAGGCTAGCATAGGTTTTAATATGGTTTTGGAGGTTTTCCAGGTCACACAAAGGCTAGTTTTTGAAATAATGATCGATGTTCATTTTTTCCTTCTGGCAAACACTGAACTTCCAAAAGGCTCATAAAACACGAGAAACCATACCCGTAAGGATCAGACGTTCTTTTACTCTTTTTTTTGTTCCAGTGGCCTTTTTATCGGTTAAGACTACATTTCATGTGGCTCATCTCCTATGAGCGCTCACATTTTGATATGCCAAATATTCCCTTTTTTTTGTATTTACCCTCCGTCTTCAAACAAAGATCTCCCTCTATCTCTGCCCTTCTTCCCCTTCCTCCTATCTTCTATTGTCTCAATATTGCAGGTTTTCTCCCTGCTTGTTATTTCCTCCATTCTGCCTCATCTCCCTTGTTACCTCCCCTGTCCTCTCTTGTTCTTTCCTCTCCACCTCTTTTTTGCCCTGATCCTTCCCTTTCGCTACTTTCTGGTGCTTTGTTGGCACATTGACACTCAAGAAACACTGATTATATGTGTGTGTGTGTGTGTGTGTGTGTGTGTGTGTGATGCCGTGGTGAACACATTGCCTTAGGCTTCAACAGAGGGGAATGAAAGCTTTCACCTGTGAGATACAGAGTCTGTGTTTATGTTCTGTAGTATAATATAGACCATATATTTCTTGCTGGTAATATAGTGTATTTACAGTAATATTACACTGTTTCCTCTATCATTATATCAACAGTTGCCCCTGCAGTCCAAGAAGGTCAAGTTAATTTTATTTTTATATAGTGCCAGATCACAACCGCAGTAAAAGATAATTTAAAGATATTGTAAAAGTAGCACCGTACGGGGGGGGGTACGAGAATTCCAAGTCTAAATAGTGATATTGATGGTGTTTACGAAAATAGACCTAGGCGTGAGTGTAAGGAGGAAGTCTAATTGCATTTAAGTTTCAGTGGCAATGCTTTTAAGCCGGGCTGCCAAGTTCTGAATATAATTATTTTAGCCACATCTTTATCGATTGAAGCCGGGGTTTACCCTGCACGCCTTTTGAGATTTTCTCTCTTTCTAAAGTGAACGTTTGACTTGGTACTCAATGAGAAAGCCTCTACTTATGTATTCGACTGCCTCTACCGGCCTTTCTGCTGACTGCGCTCTTCAGTTCCCTTGAGTGCACGTCAGTTCACATGCATTTGGGTCTAGAATGAAGCAAGTTAGAGAGATCAGTGCCAACAGTGTTTGACAGTGACAGCTACTTCTCTGCCACATTTATGTCAAAGGTGTCAACTTGTCTTTTTATCCGCTCTTTATCAATGTTTCTTTGACAAGAATTGTTTTAAACATTAACTGCAATAATCCCCTACTGCTTTGAATATAAAGCAGCGCTTCACCTCCCATTATGCTGTGTTAGTGGGGGTGCCTCGCCAATAAAAAGCAGCCAGTATTGGCGGGAGTGTCTTCTAATGTTGATTTTCACTCACTTCTCAGCAATTTTTGATGCTCAAATAAACAAGTGTTTATTGATATTGATGCCCGCATAGTTTGTGATGTCATATCGGTTGGTAATGTCTGAGTAAGGGTGGAAATATCTATAATATATATAGATAATTCAGAAGCAGCAAACCCCATTCTCGAACTGACTCCTCCAGTTCTGCTCCCACAGTATACGCTGCAGGACTTCATCCCACAATACCTCACCTGTCTATAAAAGAGAATCCTAAATCATTCCTCATCCATCACGGTCATCACACTGTGAATAATGTTTTTATCAAAAATCTGCAAATTTGTATTCACATTTCAACAAAGCGGATACGATATTTCTTAGTTAATGTATACTGTATGTGTATGATTTTGCAAACACTTATTCCATGACTACGGTTTTATTGTCGTCTGATTCAAAGGCTAATTCATTGTCAAGTTGTAGTCGGAAGCTACACAATGTATCGTTACAACTTAGAGGCCAAGCACCAAATTGTATGACTCCTTCCCTCAAGATGGACTCCTTTTGATTACAACTCCACTTCATACTGATCTCTCGCAGACAGACGCCTGATGAGGTCTCACTGTACGGGCCTTTCATCTGTCTCAGCGCTGCACACAATATAGCTTTGAGACAGATTAAATCCGACCGCACTGTTATTGCAGGTACAATGAAATGAAGTCAAAATGTTCCCATACTTGTTCCCATAGCTCCATGACACCACTGGACCATAGTGAACTTTTTGGGGCCAAAAAAATGTATCAGCATGTCTCTTCTGCAGCCTAACGGCATGAATATAATAGGCTTATCTGTGTGCATATGTTTGTTTTCAGTATCAGTCGGCTACGAGTATGAATCATGCCCTGGAGTTATCCAGTGGGAGAGGAGGACGGCTCTCATGCAGGGTTTTGAGCTGGTGCCCTCTCACCTCGGAGGTTGGTCGTTGGACAAGCATCATTCACTCAACATACGTAGTGGTGAGTATGTCCAGAATTTTAAAAAATGAGTCAAACTTGACTTGTTTGTATATTTCTTTTTGGCAACTTGCAGGCTAGTGATATCAAAAACGGGTTAGTGGAACTCCAGTTTAATAGGAAAAGTGTACTTTTTTATTTAAATAAAACAACAAAATACATTGCTTATTATGTGACTATATTTTGTAATTGTTTTAAAACACATTCATCAATAGAAAGAGCTTGAATTTAAAAGATTTCAACTGTGTAGTATTGATTGACAACCTCAAAAAAGGCTAAAAAATAAAAATAAAAATCCTAGCAAGTGGGACTCAATGAGGTGGTTTTTAACTTTTTCTGTAATTCATCATTTTAAATGTCAGCACATGCGAATCGTGAGAATCCGTGTTAGTTTTTTTTAAAGGGCTCAGTGACTGTAAAATCATTTTATCACTGCACTGCGACAGATAGTTAGCAAATGGGCTGTGATAAGAAAAAAAAACAAAACACTGCGATGTGCTCACGCTATTGTCTGACAATAGAAACACAGTTAAAAAAATGCAAATGCAACCAACTGTATAATGAATTTGGCCGCATTAAAGCACATGAGAAATAATTAAAGAGAGCAGGGGGCTGTGTAAGTTAAATGCTGCCTCAGCTGTGCACCAGCCTGTGGCGGCAGCAGGACACCGGACTGTGGGCATGACACAAGAGCCATTTTCACAAAAGATTTAATATCATGGTTGTTATTTTATCCCCAAGTACGTATGTTGTCTTTTTTTGTTTGGCAACGGCATCATAAAATAGTGATTTGTTACCAAGGTATCAAATGTGATCCTTGCAGCATTGCTCATAAAACTGTCTTAGAATAACTAGTGTGAAAGCTTCCTTCATCATTTCAATAGCACATACTGGAAAACAGCAGAAGGACTCAATCCTTTCTATATGCAATAGCATTGGGACTGTAAATAATAATACAGTTTTAAGGGACTCTAAATTAGATTTTATAAAACCGACCACCAGCTAGCATATGCAACAACAGAAGATATTGTAGAAAAATGTCTTTATTTTGCACAATTACAAACTTTAGTTTTATTTGTATATACCGTAAAGTTATGAGGACTGTTTGTAGCAGTAATGCATCTTAGCTGCCCGTTAAGGAGTGCCTCAGGACACTGTCCTCAGTCCTCTTTTTGTTGAAAATGTGACTCGTGTCAAGTGCACATTCTCTATGTTGACACGACCAGGGCAAGGTACATTGAGGAATAAACACTCCATACATTCAACCCATTTGTCTTTCCCCAGGAATCCTCCACAAGGGGAATGGAGAAAATGTTTTCCTTTCCCAGCAGCCTCCTGTCATCACCACTGTAATGGGGAATGGATTTTACCGGAGTGTCCCCTGTGGCCCAAGCTGCAGCGGTGCGGCCAAGGACATGATGCTGTATGCCCCTGTGGCACTGTCCAGCGGTCCCGATGGTTCTCTTTATGTTGGGGACTTTAACTTCATCCGCAGAGTCCATCCAGACGGCTACACTAGAACCATACTGGAACTTAAGTGAGTTTGGACTTTTTATTACTGTATTGAGCAGGATTACAGTGACATTATGTTTTGAGTGTATGACTACTATGAGTTGTTGTGTATTTCTCCTGTTCGCCTATGTGTGTTATCTGATTTCAGTTTGCCTCCATGCAAAAAAAAACAAAAAAAAAAAAAAGCTGTGTATGTGCAGTTCCGACTTCACACACTTTAATCTACCTCTTTGGGTTGTGAGAGAGGCTGAGAGTCTTTACTGTGAAATGCTGTTTTTCTGGTGGATTATGACAATATCACACTGTGCTGGAGGCACTGCATTCACTATTGCTCTATTTTCTCAAGCATGGTATCTCAATGGGATTGCCATTGCCATCATTTGTCCTGTAAAGTGTTCTTCTTATGTAACTTAACTCATAGTCTCTGGTATTATTGCATCTCTTACTAATATTTCTGCTCCAGATAGAGGTTTTAAAATGGCTCTATTGGAGACTTGGCTCTCCTATGGGAGTGCATGGCAAAAACCTTCCTGTTTGTATTAATATTTAATATGAAGCAATGCAGCCATTTAAATCAAGCCTAATCATACTTTATGGCGATAAAACTGGCTCACTACGGCTTGTGAAATGTGTACAGTTCTCACTGGAATTATAAATTACATATTTGCCTTCTGTTTTCTTTTTATTTCATGCTCCGTCATGGCCTATTATCAGGAACCGAGACACCAGACACAGGTGAGAAGTGGCCATTAACAGCTTTTGTACACGGCATACACATACAGTAGGCACAGCAAAGAATGCGTTGATGGGAAATCAACTGATTTTAACAGTCATCTATCTTGTTTGTCTGCTGCAAATTGCATTGACACTTGGATATACACCTCAGCCTTGATATGTACTGTACAATGGTAAAAGAGCAACTCATACCGCGTTTCTCATCCACACTAAAACCCGGGCCGCTGATAGCGGTGTGAGCATTTGACACCATATCGGAAGAACATTCGATGGCTGTCATGGGATTTCTGTATGGGTTCGTGTGTGGCACTATTGTCTGTGCCTTTCTGTATGCTTTTGCAGTACCATGACGCCAAAGAGAATTGCAAGTGCCCACACTTTGATAAAGAAGGCGAGAAATACTATTAAGTTCAAGAAAGAAATTGTAGGGAAATATGAAGGTGGCATCTATTACAGTAGGAATGTTTATTTAAAGGAAGGAAGTTTTAGGGATAAACTTTATAGTCTTATCAATAAAGCTTGCATACGCACAAAATGTAGCTGAGAAGTTGTAGAAGTATGGTACCTATAAAAACACAAGCCAATAAGGTGAAGTGAAATCATATGTTATGAATAAACATGCAATGGAAGCCAATAAAGATCATCACCCTGTGTGTTACTGTACATGACGCTGATGGATATCATTAGTCATTTATGATAATATAATGTATTCAATCCATATTAATTATAACAACCGTCATGTTGTCAATTTAATAATTCTAGGGATTAAGTTTACAAGACACAGAGCTGATATGTCCTGACTGCTCCTTTTCTTGCTTTCCTGAACAGTTTATTAAAAATATGTACCGTGTATGCATTTAGAATGGTTTAATGCATGCTATAAACATGTGGTGACTAACGATGCTAATCAAGGTGCCATTGCATACATTAATGTATCTATTTAATTCATCATTTACATGCATTTTGCATTATTTTCTGCATGTAAAACTATCCGTATTGTCTGTTAAATACATTTGTTGGAACTGATTCATTGAATATCCATGATTGCCTATGGAATAATTGCTTTTTTGTTTTTGTCTGACCTATTGGAAGGAGTTAATGACCGTGTATAAGTGTGATTCTTATGGAATAATTTCAATTATTTCTAAAGAAAATTGCTTTTTTATTCATCTGACCTTTTGGAAGGGGTTAATGACCTTGTGGTCCAATTTTTTTGTACAGATGAGTTGTACTGCATATACACACATACATGGAACACTACAGTGTTGCTCTGCTAATTTTACCCAATAAGAACGCAATCTAATTAAACAAATCTACCTCTTGGAAGAAAAAAAAGCATGGAACTGCAGAGTTGATTACATCTAAATAAAATGTATGAATGAGTTGATTTTAATTACAAAAGTTTGATACAGATACATCTGCCGAATGAACGCCAACGATACCCGACTCCCGCTTCAAATTCACATATGGTGTCAGTGAGCCAGGCCGTCAGATCACATGACAAGTGGTTGAAAGGCAAGTGTCAGACCCAAAAGAGAAAGACAACTTTGAAAAACCACAAGTCCTACGGACTAGATTCGTCAGGAGTAGCTTAAGATACCCTTTTCCTCACCCTGGGGGTTGCGCCTTTATTTCCTGTTTCCATGGCGCCTTTTTACAGTTAGCAGCATGTTTCTTTTTTTATTCTATACTATTGTTCTCCCAAGTCAGAGCATTAAATATTCATTCATATTCAGCTTTCAAAGCTTTTCTCTCTTCATATTCTTGCCTGTAAAGGGCCTATCAGCAAGAGGGGATGTTCGTACGGTAAAAAACATTCTCTTTGCCTTCAAGTGGAACACACACGAGGAAGAAGTCCTCTGCAATATTATCTGAGAAGCCCAAACAGTCGAGATCAGCCAGTCTATCAACTCTGATCACAGTTCTTTATTACATGTGAAAAGAAGAGAGGAGGCTACGGTTAAATTGTCCCTGCTATGGTTGTTATTTGTGTTCATTTCCTTTTCACTGGATGAATACCTGTCGAGATGAGCATCTAATTGAGAAAAAGGCAAGTGAAGAGATTTGTAATCTGCTCTGTGCACCGTGAAAGGCCTGCTGAAACTTTAAGAGGCCCGACAAATATTTTATGCCGCACAGAGCAGTGACACACTTTGAAACTCGCCGAAAAACTCTCCTTGGATCAAGTTTGAATTATGCATGTGCAAGAGCTCCATAAACTGTTATGCACTTAATGGACTCAATGACTGACAGCAGCATGGGCTGTGTTGCACTATTTAACTGTGAGAACTGAGGATGTCCAGTTCCGTATCAAGACCGGTTTTGATTAGATCTGGGGCATTCAATGAAAATGTCCAAGCATTGTGGCATGGACTCCCTTGGAGGTCCCCGAGGTTAAAAGTGAGAAAAATAATACAATAACTTGATAAACAAGCTCTCGTCACTGTACTTCTACTGTATATTTAAGCCCACACTGTTTGCACTAGCGACACTAAATAAAGTGTGAAGCAGAAGTGTCCGCGTGTGTGCTAAGTCTTTTTCCAAAGCAGACACGGTGCTTCCATACCGCATTCTGTTCTTCCAGATGCTTTTCTGTAACAATAGACTTCCAATATGTGCATCCTTATGACTCATGGGTTTGAGACCTCTACATGTTTACAGTTATTACATTCAATATACATTATTCAAGATGCATATCTGGAATACGACTCACGTGAATAACTCTTTATAATGTATAATGTCTACCTATGCCACATTTGCCCATAAATACACAAGTAGACCAATCCCCCCCAAATGTAGAACAGTAAAGATTTAGGGCGATATCAACCAATTCATCACTACTCCCTTTACTTTATCCAAGCATTCATACTGATAAATGTACTGTTGGAGCAGCTTGATGAATGCAGAACATCCTCACTCCTCCGATTGTAAGCAATTTTAGATCTTATTAGGTCCATATCATGGCTGGGTGGAACACTAAAATGAGCACAACTCATCGACCACTGAATTATAGAGCAGTAAGGCATGACATTAACTCAAGGGTATTCCTCTGCAGTATGTATGACATTACTGTTGTCCTTAGTAATGCTCCATGGACTCAGGTACTTGATTATGACGTGAATTCAAATGCAATAGGAAAATTAGCACATTGTTAATTATGTCTAAGATGAGGGAAAGCTGCAGTGTGGAGATAGCTGACAAAAGAATGCACACTTACTTGTCATTGACCTTGACATTGACTTGTTTTTATACATTTTTAAATAAATTGCCTTATAGATTGATGCATAATATATGTGCACAGACTGAAAATATCTTGAAGTCCAACTGATGTCGCTGTGTATTGATTAATGAGCCAGAGTGGATGTGCAATATAATAAGGTATCACTAAAACCAGTGTTGGTGAATCTGAAATCTGATGGTTTAAAGAAACAGCCCATTTCTAAAGTAAGTGACAGTCCTAAATCTGCAGGTCTTGGGCAGATTAGAATTGGCATGGCACATAGAAAATGAAATATTGAATATACTTAAAGTCATTTGTGCCATAATCTGTAAAAATGGTGAAACTTTTCTCTCTTCTGGTCTTTCCTCAACAGCACCAGCCCAGCCCATAAATACTACCTAGCCATGGACCCGATGGGGGAAGTTCTTTATGTGTCGGACACCAGCAGTCGCCGAGTGTACCGAGTGAGAAATCTTGGTCAGCCCAAAGATCCATCTCGCAACCTGGAGGTGGTCGCCGGGACGGGGGAGCAGTGTCTCCCCTTTGACCAGAGCCACTGTGGCGAGGGCAGGAAAGCCACTGAAGCTGCACTTAATAACCCACGAGGTAAGGTCATCAATGTGTCACTGTGAATGTTCTGGCTAATACCACCCACTGAAGAACCGTAGTTGTTCTGGATTCTGTACTTTATGAACAAAAAAATTCATATTCCTTAATAATATCATTGCAGCATCAGGCAGCATTGAGGCAATACTGTACATCATTAACAGCATGGGTGTGTATTCTTTCACTGAATGACATTTTTAATAATTAATTGCTAATATTTTATTAAGATAATTGGTATTGATATCACCATCAAAATGTAATTATTCTGTATATCTTGATTTGCATATACTGTGATATCATTCTCTTGACTGTAGTATTAAGTATTAATGTAATGGCTGAGTGGTTTGAGGACACCACGCAGTCTTTACAGTATTGAATCTATTTCTCGTTTATTTAATGCTGGCTCTCATCTGTACAGTATCATGCATAACTGGTTTAAAGACCGTATCGTGTGCTGCCAAAAGAATCCGTTCATATCCCCGACATCTTCATGTCCTGTTGACTTGAGCTAACATGGATTGCAGCGATCATTCATCGTAAACAAAGGACAACAAAGGGAGCGCATGTTGGATTGTGTGTCTTTTTAGCATGGGGGCTTTTTTGTTACAAGAAGAAAAAAAAGATAGTGTGCTTCCTGTGTTTGTATGGAGAATTATCAACCGGTGCGTTCAGTCACCTTACCGGTGTGGTTGGTAGCCAGAATCCAACAATGCCAAATCCAGTAGCATTTAAACCAGTTACTTGGCAGGGGAAATAAACCGTTGTGCTTGAACCTGTCCTGTTTGAACGCTTAAATGCTTATAGTACCTGTAAAAATACTATATCAACAAGCCCTGCTCAACAGACTTAACATAAAATATAAAATAATACAATAAGATATATGAAAAAATGAAGGTAAACTTCTACGCATTTAATTCCAAACCACTAAAAAATATCTATGCTGAACAATACTATTAAAATAAATAACATAACAGACAGCATTGGCATAACATTGGCAATGATTGATTCAATCATTATGAAAATATATACAAAACATTCCTTCACCCCACACTAGGGATGAGCCGGATACTTGTCATACGAGTATCCATTACGGATAATGCATTTTTGCAGGATACTAGTATGAAACGGGTACAGCTCATCATTATCTGTATTTGTGTGCTCATTATGTTATGTGGCACAAGAGCTGCATCACCAAATTCAGCATCATGCTGCATTATATATACATAAGATTGCTAAGATATTCCACCCTTCTCAATACGTTTCAGTATGCACGTTGCAATCTTAAACTTGTTTCAAAACTTACACGGTGCATTTCGCAAGACAGCGAGCACGATTGTGCATCAGTCACTGACGGTGTTTTGTTTTTGTTTTTTTACGTCTGCTTTATTTGGCTGGTTTGACTGGTGATATAAAGTAAGATGGAAAACTTTGCTTGTAGTACTGAACTCGGTAGTCTGACGGATCGTACACACGTAGCTGAATAATAAACAATAAATATAGCAGCTTTTCATTCCAGACTTAAAATAATGTACAGATTTAAACCCAATCAATTTCATGTTAAACCGAGTACAGATACTGATACAGATCGCATGTGATCAAACACCCCATGTGACTAATGTATGTATTTAAAGTGAAAGAAAAATCTGCACAATCCGACGCGCTCAACAACTCTCACAGAGTATGACGAATACTGGGAGGGAGCAAGAGAAATAAGTTGCCAACTAGGGATTTTAAGCACTTAATAAAAAATGGGGCGCTCAAACACCCCACATGACGAACGCAGGAACATTTTCTGTTAATGAAATTGAAATTGCTGACACCGTAGGAAAGGGAATGGAATATCTAGTCAAATAACTGTTTAATAATACAATCCTGTACGCCCCTTTGCTTAATTTAGGCTAATACATATCTATTGCAGAAATGAAGCCCAACACAACTGATGGAAGTGTGACTCTTCTTGTGACTGGTCTAATTCCGAGTTGGCATAAGCACAGGTTTCCTCATTTTGTCGCAAGATGGAACTGCTTTAGCAGGCAGGTATTGTCAGAGGCAACACAATCATAATCAGGTCATTATCTAGTAGCTATCATACTCTAGGAGGAGCCGGACTTGGACTTGGACTGGCTGCCAGGAAGAAATAATCACTGGCCTCCCCAGTCGTATCCACACACCTGGCCACCTTTTAGTCCCCATATGGCACTGAAGAGTGAGGCACGGCCCTGTCACCCATCATCTTGCATGGTCTCCTCTGTCACTCACGCTGAGCCGGTGCATGCAATGCAGAGTGACACTCGGAGGCAGACTTGGAGACAGTCAGTGTGACGCACAATAAACAAAGTGTGCCGGTACTTCAAATGTCACTCGTTGTCAAAAGTGCAGTTCAGATTTTCAGAGCTGAAGTTCGAATTTTAAATCTGGCAACTTTCTACAACTATAGAAGGAATGATGCGTTGGGATAAAAGCTGATCCTTTCTGTAATTTGACAGCTAATCTGGAGCCTATTATACTCATTAAATGTCCCTGTTATGCTGCAGAACATTCTGTATCCATTCCTTTACACGGCGATAGAAAATTGCCTCCCCAGACTCCTCCTGTTCACTCATGGTCAGGTATTTTATACTCTTTGACTCGTTGCGCTTCACAGAGTCTTCTGTGGCCATTTCACTCTGACTAACCAGCTTAGAAAGGCTCTGGAGGTTCATGCCTGGAGCCCCCTGGTACCCAGTCATCCATCTGCCAGAGCCCACGCCCCGCCTCTTTCCTGCAGCCTCTTACCAATGGTAATGTGTTGGGCTTCACAGGGAAAATATGTCCATTTCTTTTTTGAAGATGCTGCGACATCGATCTTGTCTCATGTCGCTCATAATTTCCTGGCTTTTTTTATTGCATTTCTCTCCCTGTGCCATCAGCAGATCATCTGTGTTCTTACGTGTTGACATAGCTGCGCAAAGACTGCTGTGACACGCTTGCAACATGGCAAACAGTCGTTAGGATAATCCATAATTTGGATTTAGCCAACAATTCCGCTGCCCTATTGAGCACGCTGCTCTGTGCGAGTTTATAGCGTAAAATGCAGGGATTACATTGTGTCCTTCAAGCACTCACTTATGAATACAAGATCTGGAGCATTGTTTAGAGTTGGCTCCGCATGCGCCTCCGCTGTCAATTAGCTTGGCAAATAAAAGGCCTCGTTCCATTTAGGATGGATCCCATGTCTGACTTGAAAGAGACAAAAGTCCCTCAAGACGCAACAGCCTTGGCCCACATTGTTTGCACGTTTTCACTTCTGAATAGCAGTCGTGTGCATGTAAAATGAAGCACATCTGTTGTTCATATGTAGACTATAGTGTAAGAACAAAATAACTAGGGCGCATATTTTAATTATTCAGTGAATTGACCTGTTAGTTCCCTTAGGCTATGTCGACACTTGTGATACCTCCGATTGTTGGCTTGGTCAAGTGGGAAAGATATCGTCCACTCCTTGATGAGTACAACACAAGCAGACCGAGAGGCTGTGTTTTTCATGTCGGAATGTAAAAAGTATTTTATCGTTTCAGCCTTCCATCCACACAGAAACTGGGTATGGGTGAAGACAAATCAGGTCGGCCAACAAGGTGTCCCTTTTTTATTATCCCTGTAGTTTTCCCAGTTTATTCTGATGGAATGGTGTAGACGGAAGACGGACACTGTCCCGGCCGTTGTCGACATGTTTGCATTTGAGCTAAAGAAAACAGTAACTGTTGCCTAACAATTGTGAGTTTAATTGTTAATGTTTGTAAATATCCAGGAGGAAGACAAAGCGGGCGTCCACAGAGGATGCTATCCATGTTTGTGCGTTTGCATGGTTGTGCAAACGCAGTGTAAGTCGCTCCTGCTGACCCACAGGGGGCAGACTAATGCCCTTATCTGAAGCTGACACTCTCCCTCCACATTGTCCCTCTTGCCGCATCGACCTTTTTTCTCCTCTTTTGCTTTCTGTCTTCTTTATATGTTATTTTCTTCAAACAAACAAACCCGCACTATGCAACAGACACCATATCAGTCCGCTCCGGAGCTGCTCGGCTCCCCACCAGAGTCACAACTGCAAGGCCACAGCACTAAAAGAAGTAGTCATGGTTATTAGCAAGTTTTAAAACAGGAAGAAGAAACACAGCTTGGGATAAATATGCTTCACATGGTGCATTTTTGGTCAACCTCAGACCTGAGCCACCGGTCTTCGTGCTTCGTGCTACCTTGGCGGGAGGTTGAGATATAAGCAGCTTTGCCGAATGAATAAACACACACATTATCTGGATCAAACCTTAAATCCCGTCTGCAAGGCTGGGCCGCAGACCACTCTCAAACGCCAGTGTGCTCGTGCACAAAGAGCGGCAATATTCCCACAGGCTCGTCTAAATACCACACAAATCATTTCAGCCTATATTTCCCAAATCTGCCACTTTCCCAAATGTATTTGTGGGTCACTGCAGTAAAGCTATAACAACCCCGATGGCTATGTTGACTCCGTGGCAGCTGCTTGCTATTATAACTTGCTAATGCTTATGTCATTGTTATTCTACCTCTGGCTCCCATAGACTTTAGTACACGGATGGTCTCGCACAACAGACAGAGAGAGACAGAGCGGGTGAGTGGATTCGATTAATAAGAGTGAAAGGAGAGAAAAGAGAGGGAGATTGAATGCAATCAAGAATAAAAATAATATGAAGTCTGTAGAGAATTAAAAAGTATATATATATATAGAGAGAAGTCAGTGGATTATGTTGAAATTTTGCAGCGTGCTGCAGCCCAGCATCTCATTTGAATATTAAATTTGGCCCTGTGGCAGCCTTCAGAGGGTCAACTATCTTTGTTGCCGTTGCTTTCAACGGAGCATTGCCTTCCAAAACAAGCGCATCCAATAAGGCCAACTGTGTTTTGTAGCTCCGAGATTTGCTTTGTGTGTAAGCTTGTGCATATGTGTGCATAATTTTTTAACAACTGCCTCTTGTGTTTCATTTCACATTGACCGAGCTTTCGTCATTGCCCCTGGACATTCCTGCATTAATGATGCACGCATGAATTAATCACACAGTTACGGCAAACAGCGGCATACTTTCTGATAATACAAAACAGTGAAACACCATTAGGTCATACTATTTCTGTGCCGCAGCCGTTTTTCCATGATAATTAGAGAACGGGTGTTGTTTTCTTCTACATACATGCGTCACTGAGCAGCCACAACAAGAAATATTGCCCGAGACTAGTTCTCGCAAAACTAATGCCAAGAATATACCTGCCAGTGGCAAATCCAGAGGGCCAAGCAAAGAGCATCCGGCAAAGCCCACTGCACACAGGTACATTGAGGACCTGTCAAGTCGGTGTACAGTTTTCACATGACAGGAAAAGGAATTGTCGGGATGTGGTCCGCATTGTGTTTGTGTATTTACTGCTGAATTTGTCTTGGCTAAAGAATGTGCACTGGATGATGTGAGCGTTTCTGACAGAACTGGCAGAATCTTAAAGCTATTCACTCACTACCGTAAAACACTGATATGCCTTTTTAAGTGTAGTGCATTGTGATCCATGTGCAAGTGAGTTTTTGTGAATAATGCATGTACTTTCACTTTAGAGTATGTGTTGGGAATTCCCAAATGACCACGAGCGATGGACATGTGACGTGTTGGATGTAAGACAGTCAAGGAGATCCTTCGCTTTGTGATATGAGTCAAGTTCCAGTGACTGAACATGGTAATGTCCGTACAAATTGAAAAATTGCAGATTTAATCTTTATAGGAAAGAATGGAAGGACAGCATTATATGTTTGGAGAAAGGTGGTCCTTGTTATCCGTAGTTCTTTGCTAACTGACACACTAACAGGCCACGAGTCTGCAATGCTTTTCTTATCGATGAAATAAAAAGTCAAAAACCCACACGGCGTTTGACCGTGGAAAAGCATGTCAAGGTGGCAGTAAGTCAATTCCCATTTCTCTCGCTAATTTCTCTCCATAGTAACCGAATGGCGCCTAATGTAGTGTGGATTCCTCACGCAGTCGTCGTACTTATTCTTGGCCTTTTCAAGAATACAAATGGCTAAATTAACTAACTAAATGAACTAAAATTAGCTCTGTCAAAGTTAATGCATTCATAATGAGCTAACAGGAATTCCCTTTAACGGCACTATTTTTAACACGCCATTAGCGTCCTGTTTGACCCTCGGCCCACACCGTAGTTTGAGCTTTTTTGGCTCCTTGTTGGGCGACTGGGGTGAGAAATACTTTTGACTTTAAGAAAGGTGGTGTTGGTGTCGATTTCGCTGCCACATTGTGTCTTTGCGTCAAGAATCATATCTTCAATAAAGGTAGAAGTAACTTTTAGAAGTAACTAATTAATGTATCGCTTTCACTGCAATATATTTGTATTTATCTGCATTTTTAATTATTTTCCACATTCATTCATTTTCTACCGCTTATCCTGGAGCCTATCCCAGCTGTCTTCGGGCGAGAGGCGGGGTACACCCTGGACTGGTGGCCAGCCAATCACAGGGCACATATAGACAAACAACCATTCACACTCACATTCATACCTATGGACAATTTGGAGTGGCCAATTAACCTAGCATGTTTTTGGAATGTGGGAGGAAACCGGAGTACCCGGAGAAAACCCACGCATGCACGGGGAGAACATTCAAACCACACACAGAGATGGCCGAGGGTGGATTTGAACTTGGGTCTCCTGGCCGTGAGGCCTGCGTGGTAACTATAATTAGTTTTTCAAAACAATTAAATAATATAAATAAATGTCGTTTATCCTCATTAGAGTCACGGGGTATCCTGGAGCCTATCCCAGTCACATATTGCTGTTATTCAAGTACCATTAAGAAGATTTCAATCCGGACTGACAGCTACTTCATCAGCAGGCGGAGTCAGGCGGTAAGAGATTACTAAAGCACACTGTATGTCTAATGAAGCCCAGAGTCAATAAAAGATGCAGGCTGGAGGCCAGAGACTGAGTCAGTGGCATCAAACGTGTTACGTCGGCACCGCATGCTGTGCTTCCACTTTTTGTGACTGACATTCTGCAGCTTTTTGGCCCCTGGACTCAACTCCGCTCCTCCCCCAGGTGGGACGTAGACTTAGTTAGGGGAGTCTTGTTAAAGGGACGTCAGTTTGACAATGTCAGCATGATCATGGGGAATGTGACACATGTGTCCCTTTAACTATTTGTGATGGCCAGTGCTGGCAGCCGGCCTGTCAGCCCCCATTGGGAGCCTGGCAAACTGACAGGGGGAGTGGAGCTCTGCCAGTGTGCTGGGAAATAAATTACATTTTTAGGTGGGTTCCCAGAACAAACACATGCTGGGGGGGATGATGTTCTGAGGAGGACGATAGTGAACCTGTGCCACGCAGGTCAAAAGCTATCTTGATTCTTTAAACACACTGACAGAAAGATGAATAAGCAGAGTGATGATGGTAGACAAGGTGTGTGTGGAAGTTGAAATTGAACCTGTGTGAGCAGTGGAAGGAGGAGAGTGGATGTAACTTTGTATTGAGGTCAGATGCTGTTACATAAATGGCTTGAAAGAGACAGTGAATGTCACTTGGGTGCCATTATCACCCGCAGAACCCACCGGCTATATCTGAAGGAGCACTTTGACCATCAAAATGTGGAAACTAACTATGAAATAGCCTCAAAGTCAACTGTGTGGAAAAGCTGTGTTTGAGGAAAAAGCTATTTCTTACGAGCTTCCGTTTTTATTTCACTATTTTACTTTCTTCCATTCTGATCATTTCCTCTCCTCTGCTGTTGCAGAGCATCGCTTAGTTGTTGTGATGATGGTGTGTTTGGTAAAGAGGCTCCTTTGTGAGACCTCCGTGTGTTTGTTTGATGTTCCAAACAGTGTGACATAATCTGCAGACGCTCTGCACTGATCCAAACCCCTCATCTTTTCACGGAGCTTTCTATAGTCCAAAGCATTTCGATTGCTTTTATAATTGAGTTTCGGTGCTGCCTGTGTGATCGCTGCATCGGTTTTTTATTAATACTATTATGAAAGAAAGGAATTATTGCATTATATATACACATATGCGGATGCACGGTGGATGAGTGTTTAGCGCGCAGGCCTCACAGTTAGGAGACCAGAGTTCAATTCCACCCTCAGCCATCTCTGTGTGGAGTTTGCATGTTCTCCCCGGGGACTACGGCTTCCTCCCACATTCCAAAAACATGCTAGGTTAATTGGCGCAAAGACAGCTGGGATAGGCTCCAGCACCCCTGCAACCCCCGTGAGGATAAGCGGTAGAAAATGAATGAATGAATGAATGAATGAATGAATGAATACACATATGCAATATTTACTTGCACAAAGATTCCTTGCATTAACGGCAAATCCCCTTCAACCTCCAGCCTTGCTGTACATGTGTCTTCGATAAAGACTCATTAAAAAAATGGCAACCGTCAATAATTGATTAATACGGGTTAATATGTCAACAAACTAATAGTGGTTAATAATTAGATGAGTCACAGTGTTTGATTCAGACTTAATTACGAAGGCAGTGTCTGTTCTGAGGAGCTTTGATGAATAATTAATGAGAAGAAGCATGAATTATTTGTGCTCTCCATAGACCCACCAGACATACACACCCACCCTTGTTTATGGTGAACGTATATTGATTGGTGATAAATGTTTGACTAGGATAATTAAGAGCCATTAGCAGCAACAATTGTTCTGCGGTTTGTAAATGTGTATATGATAGTTCTCTACTTTGTACCGCAACTGAGTTGCTCCTGCTGGCATTGTATGTACAGTATAAATTAAACATGTACTCTTACATGCATAGAATACTATATACACTCCCCTCCAGGAGGTAGAATGAATATTTGCTGTTGACTGAATATGATATCATTTATCATGCGATTAGTTAATTTATGTATTGTTGTGCCAGCCCTTATGCCCACTTGACATATTTTTTTTTTGCAACGAGAAAACCCATTTGATGATCTTGTGACATTCCTACTTATTACCATAAATTCCAGACTATAAGCCACTACTTTTTTAACATGCTTTGAACCGTGATATGATATGGTTCATTTATGGCTTATGCTTATGCTGCTTATGCCGCCAGAATGTAACCACTACAACACAACAGCTCAACAAACAAACAAAAAATTGAATGATGATCTTGAAAAATGAGCAGGTAAAATGTATTCATATTGGAATTGGAACTGGCAACATGGCCTAATCCTTTCTTTAGTGGTTTCAGACCCGACTCTGATGAAGGAATTTCTAAGAATTTGTTCTATATAAATTGCATATATTTATAAAATTTGACAGTATTAGAGTCCTCTAGATGTGAAGTAACACCCCTATAGTCACCTTTACGCTTGTATTACCTAATACAGTAGATATACTCGGGGAAAATAAACAATTTAAGACAAATTCAGCTTGTGCTCGTGTGTTGCAATGAATGTGTTTTGGATGTGGGGAGGACAGGAAGTGACACCGGGGGTGTCCAGGTTTTTTTAAATTCATACCTGCAGTAAACGCCTGTTGTTTCGGTGATCAAGTCTGGTGCTTGTGTGTTTCCACCACAACTCTATTGAGGAATAGCGGCATGGAAAATGGCTGTATGGAGGATAGTCCACCTGTGATACCAATCACTAATACGTTTTCTCCTTTAAATATGGTCACTCACATGAGTCCAGTGGTGAAAGTGACCATGTTTCTGAATTCACTTGTCAGTCACACTTTGTACAGAGGCACCGTGGGGCATAATCAACGACAGCTAGCATCATTTAGATGCTGTAATAATATGTCAGTCCATGTAATTAATACCCACTGAGCCGAGGGATATGAGAGGGCGGGCTGAATGATGAACTAGTGCAGTGGAGGCACTGCAAAAATATTGAGCCCCTGCTGTTTTACAATGTTGTGAAATGTTGGAACCGCAAAGTAATTGTAAAGTTGCAAATGGGATCTATTCAGATGTTTATTATTTGAAGACACAAATGGATTTGTATTTTATATTTATGCTGCCTTTAGTGTACAGTAGTCACACAACAAAGGCTTAGACATCATAGAGGCTGCATGAATTGAATTAAGTCAACGCGTCAGTAAATTAAATGCCACTTTATAGAATAACGGCAACAGTTAGCATGTGTTTTTATGCCACATTATAGTCAACACATGCAGTATGTTTCCTATCCTTCAAGAATGATTTCACTTGTTTGCTGTGCTACATCACACATAAATGCACAATAAGGCTCGTATGGACATGGATGAGTGAATGGGCATACACAAATGAAATACAGTGTATTAGACATTTCCATGAAAGGGATGGAATGGTCCACCCTTGTGTTAATAGTGTGTCTTGAACCTGCCTAGACTAAGACCTGCCCCAAGCAGCTTTATGTATATAGTGGATATAATTACTTGACATTTTTGTTGTACGTCTTATATTTTATCAGTGGTGTGCAGCCCGGTGCCAGCTAAGTCTTCTCTGATGGCTGCGACTTACATTTACAGGTGACATTGTAATATTCCCAATAGTATGTAGCTCGTTTTTGCCCAAGCAGATTTTAGCCTCTATTTGTTGCCATGTCAATGTAGTCCGGTTTTTCTCTAATCACACTCACATTCATACCTATGGACAATTCGGAGTCACCAATTAAATGTATGTTTTGTGGGAGGAAATCGGAGTGCCCTTTGCGGTCCATAGTCTGTACATCGTATACCAAACTAAAGCTTCATTCACTTTGTAAAACACAGGTGAATACAGACCATGTAACATGCAGTGTATAACAAGTTTTATTGTGTTTTCATATGTTCTATTGATCGCCATGCATCTGTAGCGCTCAAGTGTGCATGTAGGGCAGCTGGATGAAAGTTCCCAGGTATAAATGTATTTCTCCTTCATTATTACATCCTTTAAATAGGTTTCCTTTGTGATTATTTTGCACATAGGTGGTTGTTTCAATGGCTGACAGGCTGACAAATGATTTCCAGAATTGCTCTTGCATTGTGTTTGTTGTTTTTCTGTCAACGTGCAAAGACTGAAAGTTGAAGGCAAACGTCAGGGATGTCACCGTTAACCCTGTTCTTTTTTAAAGCTCGGTCGGTATTCATCACACACATACACACATCTTTATTTCACTGCACGCTGGAAGGGCTGTTTACTGCAATGTAATATACATAATATACATCATATTTTATAATTAGTGCTTCTCCCTTCATCTCATATCTCACCTTTCACGTTCATTTGGGTTGCTTGATAATCCCCAATGGCCCCCTCACTGCAAATAGCTGTAATCAACACAAGGCCCCTCTCCATGGCATCCATCCGATTAGATTGTATTGCAATGCCACGGGGGAACGTTACAACTGATATTCTTTCCACAAGGACATTGAAAAAAGAAATGTGTGGATTGAGGGTGATTTGCCCATAATGCTTAATTGAAGCCATTCCTCATCCCATCTTTTTGTCTCATCACCACCTCTCGCCTCTTTACCTCTCTCTCTTTGTCATTGGCTCCACTTCCACACCTTAATCTGAGATGTTTTACCAAGGTCAGTGTGACTCATGCTAATCCGCTTCTCTTTGATCATCGTTCCAATTTTTAGCCAAATGTCCGTCTCCCTCTTGAGTTGAGATGCATTTCAATTATTTCTGCTGCCAGCCTCTAAACATCAGCATCAGGTCTGCCAGGTCTGCCCAGGGAGACATGGCAACTCTTTTGAAGTCTTGTGATTATCCATGGGCTGTAAGGAGGGGCTGTGAATTCCTTTCACACAGCTTTACCTTCAACTGAAGGAACCCCCCCACCCCCCGCCCCCGCCCCCTGTATGGGCTAATCTGTGGTGGTTTTGATGATAAACGTGCCAGCAAAGCAGACACACGGGCTCTTTTACAGACACAGACAAATAATCATTGACGGTTATGTATTTATTGTTGATCGGTGTGTGAATTTATCAAAAGCTGCACACAAAGGCATGGGGGGGGGGTATTGAATGCCATGTGGGAAAGGAGACGAATAATATACAGAGGCAGGGAGGAGGGACGTACTGAGATATTGAGAGGTAGTCCTGGCTGCCTTGTCATGTCCTTGTTCAGGATTTATGAGCTCTAAAATCAGGGCCAGTTTTAGGCAGAAGTGCAGGGTAGGGGTATATGAGGAAAGTGAAAGCAAACGTATGAAAAGATGGCAATGCAGCGAGGAGAATGTGCAGAAATGTAGACGTGAGCAGGCTCAGGCTGCACAGGGTTCAGATGTCTCCCGACATAATGCCAGGTGACAGGTAAAGAAATGGCAAAGAAAGAAAGAGGGACAAAAGGTCCAAAAAAGGAAAGCAGAACCGAGACATTATTGAAAAGTCAAAGGCCACTGATTTGATACACTTGGGAGTGATAGAAAAAGAAAAGACAACAAAAGAAGGTAGAGAAGAAGACATGTATGGAAGCAGATTGGGTTAGGGGGCCTTTTTTTGGTGGTGGTGGGGGGGGGGGGTTATTACCAGCAGGAAGGGTGTTTCTGGCGAGTGGGTGGTGTAATATGTCTGTGTCAGAGGGAAGATGAAGAGGCCAGCAGGGAGAGCGCTGCAGTTCACCTCCTGGCCTCTGAGGGAAACACACCGACCCTGGCCCTCCCGGCCCACCTCATCTCTCCACCTGCACAATTTATAACCCACATGGTCGGTCCAGGGTTGCGGGTTTGAGGACACGTTTGTGCACGCACGTGTTGAATGAAATGTTTAGAATGCTATTGTCTGTCAAGGAGAATGAGACCTCAAGGGAAAAGAACAAATGATTTCTATCACCGCTCTGTGGGAAAGTGAGCACCGCATAATCACCACTGACAAGGTTTGAACAGGAAAGATTGATGGAAAGAAAAGTGTCGTGATAATAGGACGTAGACTTAAACCATGCATCGTACTATGCCGGGCTTTCACAATGCCGAGGTAATCAGATTGGGTCTTATAATTAAACTCCTGTTTTTGTGTGTGTCTGTGATGACTTGAGCAACACAAGTTGGCAGGAACTGATGGAATATCTACAGTGGAAAAAAGTCCACTGGGACCCTGATTAGCATCATTAAATGTCCCAGAAGGTAACAGAGGAAACGTACGCTTATCCAAATCCCTTTTTCCCGTAAGGAACAATGTAAGCCAAAAACACAAGATATGTTTTTTTTAATACTTCTACATGCAGAAAACAATTAAAATGCAGATAAATGATGAATTAGTGGTATAAATTAGCATTAAACATCTTATTTACCTTGATTGAAGACGTGATTGTCACTCACTTCCACTTTTGTTACATTGACACATTTAAAAACACTCATCAGTTACAAGGTACTACTGTATAAATGACAATAACAAATACCTGCAGTGCTGCAGTACCATCTGCCAGTGCTATGAAGCTAAACTTACTGTTTATTCGATGTGTTTGCAGTATAGTTTTATATTTGGTTTGATCTACAAGTCAATGTCGTCTATGCATTATGCTCCTTGAAGTTGCAGCACCCTCTGTGGAGAATCACCTGAGTATGAGCCCAACATTGGGGCTGTTTCTCTGGGTCCTGACATGTGTCCCTGGGTCCCTGGTAAGCAACTACAGGCAGCCATTTTTTTACCATTCCATCAATAAGCAGTGTTGAAATAGTGTGAATTTACTGCAGACTTTTATCGCACGTCTGGTGTTGTCTCCAGCAGGAACAGAAGGGTTCATATTTGGTATGATACATTATCATTGTTTTGCCCCCTTAATTCTGTTCTGTTGAATTTACATACGCATAAGTATGATGAAGAGATATTCACAAACACTTACCATAACTTAATGATAAAGCAAATGTATTTTTAAACGGTTCAGCAAAGTGTGGCATTCATTGGAGATAGAGGCGAGGAACTCTAAAATATGGCTGATTGTCATTGTTGAGTAAAAGCAATCACGGCGACGGGGCAGAATGAGAGGTGAGGGTTGAGTCGTGGAATATTGCTGAGGAGTTGAGTCAAAGGGCCCATTTTCTGTATGAAGATGAGATGGGGATGAAGGTCGCTCCTCATCCATAACAGATGATTCATAGTCCGCCCTGACCTTTTAATACCTTGACTTGCCTCTCTCCCTGGCTTCATGCTGCAGAGCCTCACTGCAAGGAGAGTTCAAGTGTACGCAGCTCACAGCAACCACACGGTGTTTTTATAGGTGATGTGCAAATACAAGCAGGGCAGATGCACGCGTGTGCAGGCTTCGTGGGGGAAACATTTCTAATGTACATTTGCAAGCGTCAAATGTCAAAAGTTCACAGCAGCACGCTGCTTGCATCTAATGTGACAAATAAGCTCTTCCTGCAGTTGTATTGTTCTAATCCCTTTAGTGGTCTCTGGGATGGAAATATAATTGCATTTCTGCTGTGCAGGGCTCTTTGATAAGACAGCCGCTAGCTGAGCTGAATGTCTAACTGAATTGAATGCCGTTCCGAAGTCCTGTCCTCTCTTCACTTCACTCCCCTCGCCTCACTCACTCCTCTCCATCGCTCGCCTTTTTCTTCTTTTTGCTCTCTTATCCGCACTCCTCGCTGCGTCTGTCATCTCCAAAGCTAATTTCCCCTCTTTTTCTCACCCACCCAGGTATTGCAGTGGATAAAAGGGGTGTCGTCTACTTTGTTGATGGCACCACCATTCAGAAGATTAACGAGAGAGGTTTGCTCTCCACTGTGATTGGCTCCAACGGACTGATGTCAACGCAACCCCTAAGCTGTGATGCACGTATGGATATCAGCCAGGTAAGCTGCTAACGGTGGGACATGTACGGAGGAGTATTAGGACCCCTTTCAAACCAAACTACAAGAATAAAGTCATCATATTACCAGAAAATGTTGAGAATGTTAATTTTTGGGGGGTAAAAAAAGCAGGTGAGGTGTCTGGTACACTTCTCCTCCATCTGGTAGTCTGACAAGTCATTGTGTCCCATGTCCGTTGCCATGCTATCAACATTATTCCAGCCGTCTCATCATGAAATAACACCCCATAGTTACTTATAAACTCGTATTACCCACTATAGTAGACATAATAATAGAAAGTAAGACTTGTGTTCCAGTGATAAGGGAACAAAGTGTGGGGGGGGCAGACAGGAAGTGCCATCGGTGCTGCTGTCTGTGTACTAATACACAAACTGAAATCAGCTTTTTGGTTGATAGTCAAAGCTCGGTAACAAATGATATCACACACTGAATACATGCCAAAGCTCTTTTTTTTTTTTAAACTACAACTTTATTCTTGTAGGTTATGGCTTTTTATCTTCTATGTTACTTTTTTTCCCCTTTTCCGCATGGCTGTCATGTTTAAATTCAACACAACCTTAGTGTTTGATCCTCATGTGTGCTGTTTGAATGAGAAGCAAAGTTAGGACACGCTTTATAGTTTGTGTCAAACAATTAAAGGATTTGAATCAGAAAGACAACAGCTCTTTGCTTTTCATTTCCTGCAGTCAGTGACTGTGTGCCAATTGAAATTGCTCAACCTCCCCCAAAGAAAGTCTGACTTCATTAAGGTGTGTGTGTGTGTGTGTGTGTGTGTGCATGTGTGTGAGTGTGACAGAGTGTCTGGTGAAGACCAAAGGCAACTAATTTGATCAGCCAGCCTTCAGATCACTCTGCTGACTTATATCAGGCCTATTAGAGCAGCAGATGAATTATAGATGAAGTGCAGCCTTGCAATCTTGAACAAACACACACATGCACACACATGCACACACACACACATTGCGATGCAACTATGTGCATGACTCTGTGTGTGACTATGTCCAGGCCAGGTGAATCTCCAGAGACGTCATCGCATGTCTTTAAAGAGGCCTGTGCAATCCTCTTGTTAGTCATCATCCTCTGCAGCACATCTGACCGTCATCATCCTCCATCTGTGTTTGCTCTGTAAACTGCGCTGACCTCCAACTGGCACCGGTATTGATGAAAACCTCTGTAGTTACATGGCTTGTCAAACACCACCAGGCTAATTTATGCCAACTAAAAAGTACTTTTCTGGCAGCAACTTTTACTGCAAAGTTGCACAGACGTATGAAGGAAAACACTGTTTTGGGAATCATAATACAAATCACAGGGGAAGCGAGGCTGTGCTGTGGTTGAAGTGGAATTTTCTTATAATTGCTGTGAATTAATCACCTCAGTCCCTACCGTATTTGTTGAGAAGGTGTATTTTCTTTCACAGTAAGTGTGGGAAGCATGTATTAAATGTTGACTGAAATTACCCCGATACATTTGTGATCAGGGTTGACAGTGCTACCAGGTGAGCTAGCCATGTTAGGTCAATTGGCGCCTCTACATTGTCCACAGGTATGATTGTCAAACTTGCAGACTTTCTTCTGCAGACATTAACCTGGCATGTTTTTGGAATGTGGGAGGAAGCCGAGGGTGGGATTGAACCTGGGTCTCCTAGCTGTGAGGTCTGTGCGCTAACCACTCAACCGCCGTGCAGCCCATGATGATGATTATTGTTACTATCATGTTCTTATTAGTGTAATAAGAATAATTGAAACCTGCAATAAAAGCCTATGTTCTGTCTGGTGCAGATGTTATTAGTGACACCTAGTGACCAGTATAGAGTACTACATTTCAGTAATGTCTTTTAATGCCTTATACTGTATTTGTATTTTAATTAATTGACCCATTTCTATGCTTGATAATACTTCAATTAGCTGTTGTTTTTTCAATGTTTTTTGCCTGACAAACCACTATATATGGATTATTCTGTTGTGTATTTATTTTATTCTTATTAAAAAGGGATCCACACACATATAACAGTTTCTGTAACACTCTTATAGCTAAGAGTGCATAGCCTGGCCACCCTGAGGTTTTATTACCTAACGCGGGTCAAACACCACCTCTGTTCTTTGGTCAGTTCTGATCAATTCAACAGAGATCGACTTTTCATTGTGATGCGATGTGAACGCGCCGAGTTTTGTTTGTTCTTCAGACCAGCCCCAGAATGCAGTGGTGTTTGCTTGCCATTACTGCAGAGTTCAGTATCACGGGCAGAGATCTGATGCATGTCCTCTTTTGTCTCAGGACAAGATGAGCCCTGCTTGATTAATTTCTTTACCTATTAAAATGGGATTTCAGACTGAACCTTCTTCTTTTTCATTTGACAGATCCTATAATTGGACATGTCAGTAGCAATTTAACATGATCCATTTATTTACTAATCCATCCCCACAGTCATCAATCACCTCACTCATCCCTCCAACGTACTGCCACAAACAAACCTCACTGTTTGGGTTTGTGTTATTGTGTGTGTGTGCAGAGGATAGTGATGTTGATGGTTCGGAGGTTTGTCTGTCTTTGACCCCCACGGTGTTAGCAAGCGTGGTGCCCATTTCAGAAGGCGGCGATCATGGTTATTGGCTGACATTTGGATCAGTGCTGAAACGAGCCGTTGTGACTGTTGAATAAACAGGGGGAAGGCTCCCTGCCTGATGCTGACCTTTGCATGTGCGGGCAGGGCCAGGGGGGCTAATTCTACGTTATGAAGCAGATATTATTCCTATCACCTATGACTGACGCCTGGAGGTCACCGCCGCAGCGAAGGCTCTCCTGCAAAGATATGCAAACATGGGCTGTGTTTATTGTGTGTGTTTGTGCAGGTACGTCTGGAGTGGCCAACCGACTTGGCCATTAACCCTTTGGACAACTCCCTCTACATCTTGGACAACAACATTGTGTTACAGGTACAGACACACAAGCAGCCGACCCATTCATTTTGAACATCGCTCTTATTCATCATCCTGATGCCGTTTGCTTCAGAACTATGTTTTTTATTCTATTTCTTCTTCACTTTGTGTTGTGTTACAAGTATTGTTCACTCATAATGGACTGTAGATGTGTGACATCATGGCAGTTTGCACGTAATATTCCTTTCAATTCCGAGGGAATGACACAAGTAACTTGACAGAAAGTGAAAAATAGAACTCCCTGTTTGAAAATCAAACATATGCAGCGTCTCTCCAGAAGCCATTGTTTTGTTTTGGTTGTTACTCGCTTTTGATTCCACCTAATTTCATACGTTTTTTCAGTGTTTTCCCCCCAAAATTTTTTAAATTATGTTTGATAAGCCTGTTAAATGTCAAACACATTGTTGGCCTCACAGTCCAGATACAAATCTTCCTTTGGGCATTTCTGTCTGGAGTTTTTATGCTCTCCCTGTGTGTGTGTGTGGGGGGGGGGGGGGTTGCCTGGTACTCCCACATTCTAAAAACATGTTGACCATTGTTAAGTTGACCATTTCCAGTGAAACCTTGGTTATCATTAGTAGTGCATTCCAAAAGTCAGAAGAAGTGAATGAAAACAAATGTTCCCATAAGAAAAAGAATCTACTGTAATTCCAAATAATACATTCTAGATACCCCAAAATATTAACAAAAATAAATCATATAGAGAACAATTATACAATTATACATACCTTTACCCTTCTCGCGGCAATAGCTTCCTTGATTTCTTCTCCTTTTGCCAGGATGGAAGTTATAATTGCTGCAGACTTCCCGTGCGTCCTGGCGTGATCAATCACTTCTGTACTTTCTTGAACTTAATAGTGTTTATCACCTTCTTCATCAAAGTGCTGGCGTTCGTTACTTAGGTTATTTAGCAGCCACACTCGATAAAAAAAGCTCTGAAAATGAGTCACCATTTGCAAGCAAACAGGATAGTGTTTTTATGTGCCCTGCAAAACCTGATAGGATCTAAAAAAAACACTAGAATGGAATTTCATCAACCAAGGAAAGTCATTGACTTTACATTTTATATAAGTGTGTCCTTGTCATGTTCTTTCTAACATGTTCATGTTCTTGTTTGTAACTATTTTATGTCTTTATGCAAAACACCATGCACATTCAGGCAACTGGACATGAACCCTTTTCTGCATTCATATGCCAACCATTGTACAAAGATACTCAGTTTGTATGTGCGTCCAACTTCAAGTTATATGGCTTCCTCAAGGTCATGTGGTTGCAACCCAGCATACTACAGTTGAAGTGTGACAACAGACAGAGATGCAGTACAAAGATGTTATGTTGGTCTAATGGAAATGTAAAAAACATGTAAAAGAGCTGTTAAGTTAAGTTAAGTGCTCAATCTCCACATACTGATCTTCTAAAGGGTTTTACTGTTGTGTGAGCATACAGATGTTTTAAATAGATTTTGTGATATAAGAGTACAGAAATATGAATGTGGATTAGATTATTAATATCACTAGAGATCTCTGCTTTTATTTTGCATGGTTTACACATGGAAGTGTTTATTTTTAGGTATCAGAGACCCTTCAGGTGCGCATCGTCGCCGGGCGTCCCATCCACTGCCAAGTTCCAGGTATTGACCACCATTTGGTGAGTCGAGCTGCGGTTCGGGCCACTCTGGAAGCCGCGAAAGCCATCGCCGTCTCCCATTTGGGCACCCTGTTCATCGCAGAGACAGACGAGAGGCGCATCAACCGCATTCAGCAGGTGACTTTATCTCAAAAGTACTTAGTCAATTTCAAATGTGGGACACTTTGACGGTTCCTTCATAAAGCATACTCAAATATTTATTTTATAGTCAAGTATTACTCATACTTAGAAGTCCTGCCGCTCAAAAACTCAGCTTTTTTATTTCATTTCAAAACTTTCTGCTCTAATTCAGCTTTGCTACAACCTACATCCTAACACTTCATAACCAATGGGCACCCGGGGCAACAAAGATAACTCCCACCGGTCTCAATCAATAGACCCTCTGTGGTCGGTGAGGATACAGTCAAGACAGCAACATAAAAGGCTTCAGGTATCTTTGCAGTGGAAAAACAGCTGCCAGGATACATCACACAATAAATATTGCTTTTATTGCATTGCACAACTTTTGAAATTAGATTTTTCATACCACATTGGTGCCACATTTACCCTTTGCATTACAACTCAATCTTGCTCATTGAAAATCATCAAAGATATTTAAGACATGCAACATGGAGAAGTACTCCCTCATATGAACCCATCTTATCATGCCGGATTATAAAATTAGATGAAAAATGATGTGCTGCAGTTCTTTCAGGCTGCCTCTGATGTGCAGCGCATTAAAAAATGGCAGGCGGGTGTAGAAATAATTTGATCCAGAAAAAGTAAATTGAGTAGAGAAAATTGTGCCGTGACAAACGAGCTGTGCACAGGTAAAATTGACAGTGAACTGACAAATAAAGTGAAACATAAATTAATTGGTACATTTCATTTTAATGGCTGACAAACACCCCCAGTCCTGTATAAAAGCCACAGGTAAATGTGTGTGAGCAATCACAATCAATCAGCTTTATTGGCCATGTTACCACACGAGGAATTTGACTCCAGTCCACATTATTCTCTGTTACAAAGCATCATAATAGTAAATAACTTTACGTATAAGGACAAGGAGAATGCTACCATACATATTTGCATAGAATGAATATAATTATGGTATTTACAGTGTTACAGTACAGTATGTAGTGCCAATAGCAGTGTTTGGTCATGTAAATATGGCTACATAATAAAGTAGTACATACATACCGGTCAGTCTGGTTGGGGGGAAGAGTCCAATACTTTGATTGCCAGGGGCAAAGAAACTGTTTTGTTTCTGGTTGTTTTGGCGAACAGTGTTCTGTATCGCCAGAGGGGGGGAAATTGTTTTGAGGTGAGAGCGTTCCGCAGAGATGTGGCCTGCCCTCTTCTTGGCTCTGGACTGGTACAGTTCCTCCATGGAAGGCAGCCTGGTCCCTCTGCGGACCTGGTTGTCCACTGTAGTGGATTTTTTTCCAGTTTGGTAGCAGAGCCAAACCAAACTGTGATGGGGGTGGAAAGAACAGACAGTACTACAGTTTTATTGTACTGTAGTACTTGTTAGCAGTTCCTTGGGCGGGGTGAACTTCTTAAGCAGTCTCAAGAAGTGCATCCTGTGCTGTGCTATTTCCTGGATCATGTCTATATGGGAGGGCCTTCTGTGTTGTTGAGGATTGGGGGGGTGAAGTCTAAAGTGGATTCAGTTCTAGGTTGTTGTGACCACACCAGGATACCAGCTGATCCATCTCAATTTGTCACCGTCATGGATGGATGTGGCCAATGACGTTGTTGTCGTTTGCAAATTTCAGCAGTTTATCAGCGGGGTTGCCTCAGGTGCAGCCATTTGTTTAGATGGAAAAAAGCAGAGGGGAAAGTACACAGCCCTGGGGGGCGCCAATGCTGATGGTCCGGGAGATGGATGTGGCACTCCCAAGCCTCGTGTCTTGCCTCCCACTGCAGATGGTGGGAAAACCTTTTGGATAGCGGACTGTCGTGACTGTCGTGACTGTCGTGACTGTCGTGACTGTCGTGACTGTCGTGACTGTCGTGACTGTCGTGACAGGCTGTATCTGTGCACCTCGGCCCAAAATACATCAAGCTACCTTTCACTGAACCCGAGGCAGAGGAGCTTGTTTTGTGTGCACTGCATACCTCGATATATGGGATCTACGGGACTCACATTGAAATCAGGCAGCCATTTCCCAGCGCCACAGAGTACCTCAACAAAAAGAGTAAACATGCAGTACACGCTCCCAGTATGCTCTACACCTCAAGAGCAGTACTTTGTGTTTGTGTTGGTCCCACAGAGTCATTGAGTGTACTTTTGGTCAGGTGAAAGCCAGATTTGCAGTCCTGAAAAGGGCTACGTACATAAATTTAAATGATCAGCCGTTTGTTATTTATGCTTGCTTTGTTCTCCAACTACTGTGAGGCCAGTAACGAGACAGATAAACACTGAGCGGCATACAAATTGACCAGGAAGTACAGCCTGACTGCAATGAATCAGAGAAAAGAGAGTCAGAAGAGTGGTCACAAAGTTCCTTGACCCTTGATTGAACGTTTTTAGGGTTTACTACTACTACTTTGCTGTAGTTGCTACTTTGGCGTATATCTTCTGTATTTTTGTTTCGTTACTGTAAATAAACATATCACTCCAACCATTTTTTTGTGTTTTATGTCTTAAAGTTGATGAGTGGAGTCAAACCAAGTACAGTCAGTACAGCGTCTGGTGGGATTCAGACAGCCCAGACACCATCACTAGAATAATAATGCTGTGTTGTACACTAGGTAGAGCTGATTCCCTAATTCCCCTAATCCCTCAGCTTTATCAGAGAGATACTTTATTTTTTTGGAGAAAATGCTAATTGTGCCAATTACGAGGGTTTCTCAAAAAATCATCAGCATGCGATCCAATTTCTAAATATTCACAGGGTTTTTAAAAATGATTTTACTTCATGAGCTGCATCATAAACGCTGGCATTTTACACAGAGACTCGTGGCGGTCGATACGTCCTCCTCACTCTCCTCGTCCCCCAGCATGCCTCATTGGACAGGGCAGAAAAGCCAACTTGCCCTGGCCTTATGCATACTGACTATTATGCATCAGTTCACACGAGGTGCAATTAATTGCATTAATGAGTTGCCTTTTTTAGAATACGTTTCATCCAGGCAGGTTTCATCAGTTTATACTCAATGACGAGGTGTTGTTAGGATAAATTGGAGTGAGGCCTCTGCTAACCAGCAATGATCATTTCAGTGGTATCACCTTCGTTAGCATTCCAGGTGTAATCACGGTCATGGACACCTGAAACTAAAGTAGCTGCACCTCACAATCAATTAGCCTTATTTATTGGCTAAATGGGGCTGCACGGCGGTTGAGTGGTTAGCACGCAGACCTCACAGCTAGGAGACCCGAGTTCAATCCCACCCTCAGCCATCTCTTGGGTACTCCGGTTTCCTCCCACATTCCAAAAACATGCTAGGTTAATTGGCGACTCCAAATTGTCCATAGGTATGAATGTGAGTGTGAATGGTTGTTTGTCTATATGTGCCCTGTGATTGGCTGGCCACCAGTCCTCTCGCCCAAAGACAGCTGGGATAGGCTCCAGCACCCCCCGCCACCCTCATGAGGATAAGCAGCAGAAAATGAATGAATGAATATTAGCTTAATGATTGAATCGTGTTCAGAGTGAAACCTCCCTCTCTCCTCCAGAGATTGTGTCTCAACCTTAACACTTCTCACTCCTCTTTCAAACTATTTCCTCTGTCCAGAATGTGTACATTTTTGTGTGTTTCTCAGGTAGACAGTTCAGTCGTGACCTGAAGAGTTAGCCCGTCTGTGTTGTGACATGTGCGTGCTCAGTGGCTGCTTGGTTTTGTCAGTGTAAAAAAAAAAAAAAACGTCTCTTCACTGGCTCTGTCTCAAAATGTTACCCGGAATGTTTGTTAAAAATCCTTCTGAATTTCTCAGCTCGACCTGAGACATTATGGGATGACAGTCGCATGACAGGATCATGTTGCTGCCCACAGAGGTGTAGAGGCCGTGGTCAGTGGTGGGTGTGTTTGTACACACTACTATATTCCATACTTTGCTGTCATACTTTTATATCCACCTTGCTGTTGTTCTTTCTGGAACGAAATACACAATTTCAGGTGCTTATGATCTTTGTGTTTGGCCTGTGGGCTGGTGGGGACATTATCAGTTCTGTGTTATCGGGATGCAATAACGCCTCGTTAGTGTTCCAGTGGGTGGTGTGAGTCAAAGAGTATGTATTAGTCAGTGTGTGGGGGTTTTCTGTAAACACCAACATGGAGGCCCCTGTCATCTCCGATGTAGATACCGCAGTCTAAAACAGCCAAGTTATTGTCTTTGACAGTCCTCATATGTGAATGTGTTGTGTGTTTGTCCACTGAGCTAATTTGCTCTGTGAAAGCTGGCACTTGTCCCTTGTTAATTTCATCGTATGCACTCATCTGTGTTGTTTACTGCGGTGAAGTATTCAAAAACGGCTGCACCGCACCTTGACATCAGAGCCAGGAGGCGTAAGGACCAACGGGCACGTAGCTGAGGAGATGCGCCAGGTCCGTCGCCTCACGCCTCGCTGACATAGATGGGCATGGCAGTAGAGCTTTTCGCCAGCCTGGGCAGGCACGGGTGCGCACACACAGGGTGGATAAGGGTGGGTTATCTCATGAAGGCCAGAGAGAACGGTTCCATTCCTTGTGTCTACATGTGAAAAAAACATTGTCCAGAGAATGTCAATTTTAAGCAAAAAATAATAAAAATAACATAATTACTTTACATGAGTGAATCAAAATATTAGAAACTGCTCCCAGTTTGATAGTAGCGCACTTCTGCACGATACCGACATAATGATAGATACCAAATATTATTTTGTAAAAGCAGCAATTTTGATGCAGCACTCATATTTCATAGGTTGTGTATGAGTAGGTGTAAATGTGTACCTAATGTGTAATATGAGAGTCTAATACGTTACCAAAGAGAACCGTACACTGACATACAGTATGCAACCACAAATGCCCCCTGCAGGTTGAAAGATTTTGATCCGCTGCGTCGACCCACTTCATTTGTCTGCCACGCAGACGCACGACTGTACGATCACAGGATGTTTCCTCTCAGCACACTCGCAGAACAGACAGCTAGCGAACCGTGACAAGCATCAATTTCCAGCTCTTGTTCCGTGCAGAGGGCATAGTTTTGAAGCATTGATCACAGTCAAGTCACAAGACATTTAAAATCAACCGGTGTCTCTTTAAATCAAACACCTGCTCAGACTCCCTGATAGTTCGTGGCCCAAATGGAGCAACACGTGTATATATTCATTTTTTATCACATGTGCTGAGTGAATAGAGACCTGATTGCAACATCTTGCAACTATTTCAAATGAAGCATTCACCAACATGGATCAGCTCAATAAAATGTGAAGTGTAGCCGATGTCACCTTCATGAAAAACACTCCACAAAGACAGGTAATCTAGTTTAAGAGTTTAAGAGTTTAGTTTGTCATTTATTTGGACTTAATTAGATTTTTTCAAAACATAAAAAGCCACCATTTATTTCTGTAAAGCCTGCAGAAAAATACCCAAAACGGATCCTGACTTTAAAGTCTTTTTTCAGCACCCAGGCTTATTATTAGATTACTTTATAATTTAACCAGCGCAACTTCATTTGATATAGTAACTCTGAAATGTCAGCGTTACCTGTTTTTTTATTTTTTTAGCATGACCTTCTCAACAACAGAGGTTTGTGTTTCTGTGCCGTGTGTGACATGGATTTTTGAACACAACACAGGTGTCAACCAATGGGGAGATATCAGTTATCTCTGGAGCTCCTACGGACTGCGACTGCAAGATAGACCCCAACTGTGACTGCTTCTCTGGTATGTTATCAGGCAACTTTCACACACACACACACACACGCATCGTTATGTGACAACAGATATTATAATATGGCTGTATTAAAGGATTACATAGTTAAGAATGACATGAAACTGCACTTGAAAATCAGATCCTATCATTCCACCCTGGTTTAGCCGTGCATTAAATGAACCTTTTAAGACAAAAACATTGTGCAGACAACAGCCAATAATTGATGTTGTCAAGCGGGTCTTAAAAGAGTGATTATACTGCCTGCGTGTCCGTGCTCGCTTCAGATTTTATTTACAGAACATCCTCTGCTTAGTCCGTCTCATATTCTGTTTGCCTTTGTTCAGCCTGTCCAAATGAATTTATTTAAGAGGAATTTGGGCTTTAACCAGTGACGATGACCTTTTTGTGTACGTGACTGAAATGGCAGATTTAAGGCTGTGTTCAAGTTAAGTCTGTCTTGGGTGTATACAAGTGTACATACGTATGTTTGTGTGATTCGTGCATTTGTATTCAAGCGGCCGCCTCTCTTTGGAAAGACCTTCAGCTGAATATCAGTATAAACCAGCATGAGAGAAGCCTTTCAAATCCAATCATTTTACAGCTGGCGAAAGAAAAAGCTTTCCCGCTATAGCAGATGAACGTTTTAAACTGGTTGGCAAATCATGGCGGGGCACCTGAAATCTAATAAAAGGTTGAGAAAATGGACCAAACAAATAAGCAGATGTTCCTTTGTCCGTTAGGCCGTGCTTTCCACTGTAAATGTCAGAGGATGTGATTTTATCATTTAATTCAGATCATAAAAAGCTGCCTTTTCTTCTATGCCCCCTTCAAAGCCAAGGGAAGTCTCCCCCACGCCACAAGCCAATAGGCTGTAACCGCTTCTTTTTTTTCTTCAACTTCGCTTTGCATATTTTCAATCACGTCTTGATGTTAACTGATGATTATACTCTTCAGAGGCTTTCCGATGCCGTGTTTCAACGTAAACACTCACACAGTGTCTGTCTTGGAACGTCAGCATGTCCCCACAAAACCCATGCGAGAAAGCGTTCTACGTATTCCGGGGAATAATAAACCTCCATTCTGGTGTTGGCACTGACCTGCTTCCTATTAGCTGCATTCAAAGGGCATCGCCCGGCAGTTATCCTGCTGCGCTACCACGACATGTGAATGTGTTCAGTCACTATCACGCTGATCTTATCCAGACCATAGGGGAGCTACTGGAGTCCAAGTCCTGTCCGGAACCGATAAGCGCTCAGGGCACACCATGAGCTCTTCTTATTTGCAGAACTTGGCTGCACATGTTTACTTCAGAAAGGAAGAATGTGTTTGTACGAGTGTGATGTGTAACTCAGCGTGGCATCCGTGGCGCTAACTCACAATTTTGTGTTATTTACGAGGTGACGGAGGCTACGCTCGTGACGCTCGTCTGAAAGCCCCCTCCTCTCTGGCTGTGGGTCCCAATGGCACCCTGTATATTGGCGATCTAGGAAACATCCGAATCCGAGCTGTGAGCCCCAACCAGCCTCAACCTGGCCCAGCCGGGGTGGTGGAGATCAGATCGCCACTGGATCAGGAGCTGTACCTCTTCAGTCAGGTACACAATCTGTATTTGTGTCAATGCTTTGTCTCCAAATCAAACAAGCTAATATAATGCTGTTGAATGTTATTAGAAGCCTGCATGTACAATAAGTCAAGTCGGTGGGAACGTATATCTAAATTAGCTTAACGGTTGTGCTGTGTGAGTGTGCGTTTTATGTGGCTATGAGAAGTTAGTCAACTGCAATTGCACCGAGACAATAGAATGTATCTAAAGATGTATGAATATATCAACAATAGCTTTCCTTTTCTTTAACGCACTTCCACAAAATGAAGCCAAAAAAGTTATTCTTCCTCAGTGTGGCTGTCTTCCGGCCAGCATGAGCCTCACACTCCATTATTGTATTATTAAATGACATTTTTAATACATTTACGTGTTTGTACCCATGGAATATCATAAATGGAGGACCACCTGTATAAAGCTTTACAGCTGGAATAAATAGTTTTTAGGGACCTGCATGTCAACCTCCGGAATGCTTTATTTATGAGGTAAATAAAATAAATGTAATTAATGACTTCTTCCATTAACAGTGATGCAATAAAGATAGCCTGGTTGTAATGTTGCTACAGTAAACAAATAACTTTGAGGTAGGTTTTAATTGCCAACCCCGCTATGATGTGGTGATTGTCTCTGTACACACGAAGCTCCACAAGCACTCTGTGTTCATGTGTGCTATTTTCAGACCAGCCAAAGTGGCAGGTAAATTTGTTGGAGTTCATCTGCAGTAGCAACATTTATCTTTTTAAAACTGACTGACTAGTCTGCCTTTACAAATGTGAACTCAGTGGAGCGCAGACGTCCAAGGTCAAATGAACCGAATCATGACTTTCTGAGCTACTGTTCCATTCCAGTCCTGTAGGTGGCATTATAAAGTGGGTGCTGCAACACACAGCAAACCTTTTTCACCATTAACCTGCCATAGCAATGTGGAAAAAAGGTGTTTTTAAACATCTTCTCCTGTCAACACTTGTGTTTTTGGGAAAGACATATCTTTCCCTTCTTTTCCAATGCAAATGTTGACAAGTGTGGTCTTGAAAAAGAGGGTTCGTCTTATATTTGGTCATTAGTTGTAGCTAACTTCAGCATGTGGAAATGTTACTGCAACCAAAATCTGTTTCTGTTTTTGCAGAATGGCTCCCACCTGCACACCAAGCACCTGATCACAGGCCACTACCTTTACAATTTCTCATACGGCAGAGACGGCCTGCTGTCTGGAGTAATCGGCCGTGATGCGTATGGACTACAGGTGAAGAGAGACGCTCACGGCGTGCCGCTCTGGCTGGCGCTACCCGGCGGACAGGTGTACCGCTTGTCTCTTAGCAACAGCGGAACACTGAGGAAAGTGTCAGGCCAGGGTCACGACGTTGCCCACATCACTTACCATGGTAACACTGGTCTCCTAGCAACCAAGAGTGACGAGAACAGTTGGACCACTGTTTATGAGTAAGTTGTGTACTCATTGTCCTCTCACTTTTCTGTCCTTCTGTGGAGCGTGTCACCATGGAAACACGTATTTTATTCATGCTTGGACTTTTTTGTGGAAATGATTTTGTTACCTTTCTCAAAAACAATAAGACTGAAAAGTGTTCCATCCTTTTTAGTCTACGCTTAGCTGACATTTGCTGGAAGACATATTCACTTATCTTTGAATGTCCACATGTTTTTACAGATAAAGCACACACACACACACACACACACACACACACATCTGTCTGAATTATTTACCACTGCCAACATAGTCTCACAGCTGGATAATTGCTTATATAAATCATAGCTGTCACTTGAACCAATGTTTGTGTGTAGGTGGGAGTGCTGGCGTGTGTACGTATGCGTGTTCACGTGCTCGTTACCACTGTGTTCGTTTGTCCAACAGGCTCAGTCATATCTGCATGCGGACTTTTGTGTTTATTGTTACAGATACAGCAACGAAGGACGCGTGACCAACATCACCCTCCCTACCGGTGATGTGCGGGGTTTCCAAGGCAACCTGGAGCGCTGGTCTCGGGTGGAGGTCGAGGCTTCCAATCGCGAGAACTTTGTCACCAGTACCAACCTGTCTGCCAGTGACACCATTTACACATTCAAGCGAGGTAGTGCATCATGCCGTCTTGTGCCCACAGGCTTGAGGAACATTTTTTTTCATTGATCAAAAAAATGTCACGGGTGTGCAAAGTGTGGTCTTTTTCCTCCTTGTACTGGTGGATGTCGCCGGGAGTCATAGTCATCTGTCAGCAGCAAGGCGACTGGCCTGGAGGAGGACATCTCGTGGGCTTTGAGGGTGACTGTCAGAGACTTGGTTTTTGTCTGGCTCTTCAGCCAGGGTTTCTGGGGTTGTAGCCTACACCCAAAGAGCTGGTTGGTTTAGAGGCGTATGTGTGAGGCGTCCGAGGTGTCCATGTCTCTTATCACCTCATTTCTGATTTTATGTGGCTTGGTCTTCTTCACTGCTTTTCATCTCACTGGTGGTCACTTTCTTTGAGGGCTTTTGTTTGGTTGGCGTTGGTAGGAAAATGACATGAATGAGTTTTGCTTTGGAGAGGGGAGAGTTTGTGGCTGACGACGTCGGCTTTCTGGAATCTGAAGATGCTACCCAGGTACTTTTGATTCACTGGCTTGCTTCAACTGGTTTCTATTGATGTTGATATCGTTTTCTGTGTTCTCCTGCTGACGGTCACGGCCACGGTCTTACTGACACTGATCTTCATGTTGTCGGTCTTGGCGTTGGCGTTGAGCTGGGCTGTGCGCTTCTGTGGTTGTGACTTGGTGTCATTCATCATTGCCTGGTTGTCGGAAAACATGAGTTCATTGAATGACTCGGGGTATGAGTGGGCCCACGGCACAAAAATGTAACAAAAAAAGGTTTAAAAATCATCAATAATTAATAATAAATTATAATGATAAAATTAAATACATTCTATTTTAAAATGTATATAAAATAAATTTTATATAAAATATTTTATAACTAATAAAATAATAAATAATTCAATAATTAAATATAGAGACATACTTTTTTCACCCTTTTTAAAAATTTACAAAATATGTTAAAATATATCATCGTGGCCCCTCACATCCTTTGATTTTTCATTACGTAGCCCTCAGTGGAAAATCTTTGGACACCCCTCCTGCTCGACGTGAGCCGCTTACAAAGAACTGGGGTCCAGATGTAATGTTTCCATTTATTTGCGGGCTGGCACACGGACGATTATAGCCTAACCCCTCATGCGTCTGCCCCCCATCTTCTTGTCCACCAACTTGCCTGGAGGCAGTTTATGAGTCATTCGGGGGGGTCAGCTAAACATTCACAACCGTATAAGAAGTGGCGCCTGCGAGGTTATGAATGATGAAACATTTATGACTAGCAAACAGCAAAAACACAGCTATTATTTAGCTTCGGTTTACATAATCTGACCTGTGTTTTTCTCTCATTTTTCTTTTTTACTGTTTTTTTTTTATGCTGTTGTACTGAGTGTGTGCTGGGTGTCATATCGCGTTTGAAATTTCTTAATGACCACCAGAAATTAAAAAGGGAGAAAATGAGCATGGTGCATTTGCTCATGGGAGCACTTTCTTCTCATGTCATCTTTTTAATTGCTTCCCGGCACTTGTCATTATGACAGAACTGCATAAAAAAAAGAGGCTGCCCCGGCCCCCATTAATACACGCATGCTAGCATTTGCACGATGTTGTGAGATATCTGCTAGGGAACAGTGTGGAATAAACCTTGCAAGGCTAACTTGCCAGCGCATTCACAGTAATGAATATTGCCTCTCGGGCATTAAGTGTCACAGAGAGACATCATCCAGTGGTGGCAGAGGGAATCATTTATGGATGTATTTATTTGGTCACCAAATATGGTGTTGTGGGTGCATGCATACGGTGCATGGCATCTACACAGTAGATTCTTTTAATATCGCACACAGTGCAAGTTGTTTTCAGTTTGTTGAATGTGACTTTCACGCATTATTTTTTTTTCTTAAGGTTATTTACCGAGACAATGACTGATATTTTTCACACTTGTTGCTGTACATGTTCATGCTCATGTGGCTTTGTGACTTCCTGTGTGTGTGTGTTTGTGTGTGTGTGTGTGAACTGACACCCAGACCATGCACAGAGTTCATACAAAGTCAGCGCCGACGGCTCGTTCTTTGTCTCGCTGGCCAGCGGGATGGAGCTGTCACTCAGCACGGAGCCCCTCCTCCCTGCAGGAGCTGGCGGTGGAGTCAGCCCAACCGCAAGCCGCTGTAACATCAGCCTGCCCGGTGACCACGCCCCCAGCCTGATCGAGTGGAGGCAGAGGAAGGAGCAGAGCAAGACGAACTACACCACTTATGAACGCAGACTCAGGGTAAAATGCTAAATTACTACCATTTGCAGTACCTGGCAACAGATTTGTATGAGTGGGTTGCATCAACACAAAATATACATACAGTCGTCCCTGAATATTTCACGGTTCGAACACCACTCCCTTGCTTTACTGCATCTTTTCACAAATTCATTCATGAATAAATCATTGGTAATTATTAATAATAATAATTCATAAATATTAGTGTTTTGTGGTTGACTATTATTAGTTACAGAATATTCAAAGACAAATAAAAATACAGTATCCATTCAGTATGGAGTATTCCAGTCACGTTGAGAGCAATAATTTTGTCTGTTCTGAGTGATTAAATACATCACACAGAGCAAACAGCTGAGTCACAAACGCTGGACTGTACTTTCCACAAATACCACGTTAGCGCTCTAATACTTCTTTTGAGTCACAAAACCTGAACTGTACTTTACACAAATACGACTTTTCAAATACTACACAAAAACATCTATTTTCTTCAGTGGAACAGTCTGCATATGGCATGAAGAGGATATTTCAAAAGAAAAGGAAATTGAACGCTTAGTAATTGATTAGGATTCCATTTGCACGTGAGGCAGTTTTGGGAAGCCTTTTTTACTCTAAATGTCACTTCTGATTCATCTAAACTCGTGAAAGTTATAACCGAGATTTATAAATCCCACAGTCTGCGACCTTATTGAGAATTTCTGATTACACAGCAGTTAAGTTTCAAACTTGCATGACTATTTTATTGAATCTTGCCTCTAACTTATCCTTTTTTGTGGCCCTTTCCATTCAGGCCCATAACAGGAACCTCCTGTCCATAGACTTTGATCAGAACACCAGAGTCGGGAAGATCTACGACGACCACAGGAAATTCACCCTCCATATCCAGTATGATACTCTTGGCAGACCCGTGGTCTGGTCCCCGAGTAGCAAATACACTGAAGTAAATGTCACCTACTCTGGGGGTGGACTCTTGTCAGCCATCCACCGTGGAGAATGGTTTGAACGTCTGAAATACGAGAATGATAAGGTGGTGTCCAGAGCCTGGGTGAATGGCAAGATATGGAGCTACACATACATAGACAAAGTAAGACCTCAGCTTATGTTGTCATCGCCTTTCAGAATTGCTCAGCAGCTTATAGTTTCTGAAACCAAAAGTCTGAAACCGATGGTTTGGAAAAATCAATTCCCCAGCCTTCAAGTCTATTCATGATCAAAATGAATAAAATGAATGTGTGAGTTTCACATTGTTAGACATTTTGTGTTAACCACATACCTTCCTCACCACACAACAATAATAATCATTACAGTAACAAAGCACATTGGAAAAAGCACATTTTCCTTTTCTGTAAGACACCACAGCTTTGAATTTACCTTCCTGACATTTATTACAAAGCAGTAGATCACTGAAAGCAGCATTACTCGCACTTTGAAACACGGTGCACGGCCCACGGGATTGTTTCTAAATGGAAATAAGTACGCTGTGAACACCAGCCTGTTCCATTCCAAAGTGTGACGAATTAGGAGGTACAATTTCCGTTCTCAAAATGAAGTCTAATGAAACATCCATCCAGAAATATACCCAGTGTCAGCTTTTAATATAACATTAATTTTATTTTAATGAAACTCACAAAATCATTTTAATTGAAGGTCTACTGCTAATATTATAAGAGTGGTGTTATACCTGCGCTTTAAATAGAACGTATTATACAGAACATTCATTTACTTGAGTAAGCTGCTGAAATAGGCTGCACGGTGCACTCAGCTCAGAGACTAGGGTTCGATTCCCTGCCCGGGCATCTCTGTGTGGAGTTTGCTTGTTCTTCCCGTGTGTGTGTGACTTTTCTCTAGGTACTCCGGTTTCCTCCCACATTCCAAAAACATGGATGTTAGGTTAATTGGAAATTGTCCATAGGTATGAATGTGAGCGATAGTGGCTGGCGGCCAGTACAGTACACCCCGCCTCTCTCCCAAAGTCAGCTGGGATAGGCTCCAGCATACCTCTGTGACCCTTGTGAGGATAACCTGTATAGAAAATGAATTTTAAATGAATTTTTAAAATTCATATTCAAACAAATATTACATATTTTACATAAATGAAGCATTTTCAAGCATAAGAAGCGCTAACTGAACTAAAATAGAAATATAAGACATTCAGAATACGCATACAAATTGTGACAATTCATATTGTGACTTATATATGTTTTGACTGATACAAATTATACTCCATAGAGACTTATACTCCAGAAAATACAGTGCTAGCCGATATTGTGCAGCACTTTATTACTGATACCGATGTCAACAATAGCAATATTGGCAGCATCTCATCCTTCCAAGTAATTTTGTGTAATGGAGAAATGCTGATTCACTAAGAGCCGCACTTGTGTCCGTGTCCTTGCAGTCGGTCATGCTTCTCCTGCACAGCCAGCGACGATATGTCTTTGAATATGACCAAACGGACCGCCTGACTGCGGTGACACTGCCCAGTATGGCCAAACACAGCCTGCACTCACTCCTGTCCATTGGATACTACCGGAATATCTACACGCCTCCAGACAGCCAGGCGTCCTTCTTGCAGGACCACACCCTGGATGGGAGGCTGCTCAGGACTCAGTACTTAGGAACAGGACGCAGTGTCATCTACAGGTATGGCAAGGCGTAACAGTGGTGGTAGGTTGAAACTGAAATGGCACCAGGGTGACCGGTTTAGGTCCAACACATAACCCTAGCCCTCTGTGAACCTTTTACCTGACAAAAAAAACATGAAACTATGTATTTCAGATGCTAAATAATATTATATGAATAATATGACACACACAACATTGTGCAAAACATTACTAAAAGGACATATCAAAATAACAACCGATTATTCTGCAAATTGTCTCTTCTCTTTGCATGTCAGGATGACTCACCTGCAGATGCCGCTTCATGTTCGTTGTGGTTTTAGCTGTGATGATCGCTCACATGGTTCACACAATGTCTCGCTCTCAACAGTGTCTACCCTTCTTCGCCCAGTTGCCGTGTGTAACAAACAATATTACGGCATAGGATATCATTTTAGCGGTGGAAATTCCAACAGCCCTACCTCACAAAGACAGTGGTTCAGGTTGAATTCCCCCAACCCCAAAATAAAAATAAAATGTTCTAAAAAAGGACTCAGTAATGAGTAGCTGCGCCACTCTTGTTCAGAATGGCTTTAGGCATGCTTGATGCCGGTGTTTCCAGGAGGCTCGTGTTGCCCTAGGTGGTGAAGATGGCTTCACGGAGAGTATCCACTGTCTGGAACTGACATCCATTTTTGTAAGCTTCCTTTGCCATCCATCTACAAATGATCTCAGTTGGGTTTAGATCAAGGGGAACATACCGTGTGACAAAGTGTGTCTGACAAAAGCAATGAGTGCTCCTCCTCGGGCGCAGGCAGGTTGGCGGAGCGGTGCCTATGTTTTGAGTTCTTACACGGTCTCCAGCCAGTAGATCATGAGCTGCCAGTAGCTCCTAAATACTTTTCAATTAGCTCTCCAAAGAAATTTATTATCAACTGCTATACCAATTTGCGGGAAGCACAAATCCACGGAAATACAGCTAGAATAGGTGCAGATTCTGGAAAATTGAGAAAGTTTTCTGTGTGAGTTATTGTGTGTAGCTGCTCTACAGGTTTCCACAAGTCAATACAAAGGGTCGGAAAATAAGCATAATGTGTCCCCTTTAAAGTGAGTCACAAATGAATGACTATGACAAAACGTGGGTCCCAAGGTGAGACCTGTTGCTGTAGTCAGCCATGAAAGATAACTGTATCAAAGTGATTTCATTTTCGGTTTAGTGTACAGAACATGCAACACTTTCAGATGTTCCTACAGATGATAGTGATTGGACTGATAGGGAGAATGATTAAAGGTCCGTTTCATCATCATCATCATCACCATCATCAGACACCACTGATGTGATTTTAATGAAAGCTGCAGGACTGATTGGGACAGTGTTCTGACGTTTCACTTTTTTCAATACTCATTAGCTTTATGGGGACGCTTTAAAAAATTATCACAATTTCAAGATTTCAAAGGCCATGGCAGCCTGATTTTGCTTTTTTTAATTAATTAAACAGTGTAACTTGTCTAATTTGAGTAATTTTTGAGCAATTTGGGAGTATTGTTAGAAGTGATAGCTTCCACTCTTTTAAGATAAATTAATTGTTAATTTCATACACATTTAGTTTTATGTAAATTGACATTTTGTTATTCTCCCTTTTTCAAAGGTATACTCCAGCAGCACGGCTCTCTGAGATGACTTATGACTCCACCCTGGTCACCTTCACTTACGATGAGGCTTCTGGCACCGTCAAGACCATCCATCTTACTCATAATGGCTTCATAAGCTCCATACGATACAGGCAGACAGGTATACGTGCAAGTAAAGCCGCCCGGCACACCATTTTGTGCAGTCATCGTGAGAGTGTGACTTGAAGCATAGGGGTGCTCCCATTGATCGGCCACCGATCGGTATCGGGCGATATCGGGGATGAGTACCGCCTCAGTACGGATTTGGGAGCATGCAGACTCTTTGTAGCACTTTTAGTGCAGGAGGAACTTTTGTTGTGTGCGGAGCTGCGTCGGAATCCGGATGATGTGTGACGAGTGAGCTTTTGCGCCATGCTTGAAACGGCCGTTGTGCACACTGATATCACACTGATATTGTATCTCCTCTCGGGGCACAGAACGGGGAGTCGGCTGCATCAGCGCTTCAGAAGGCAGCGGATGCCGCACACCATTTCTTGTGTTGTTTTTAGATTTTGTCTGAATTTATACTGTATACCTAAATTTGTGTCAAAGTGAAAGTTATGCTTATATGTATCTTTTCACAAAATGTTGTTTTGCTCCCTTTTTTGTTGAGAACTGCTATTTGGTGAAACTTACCTATGTTTGACTGCTGGTTACTCAAGAATGGAAAAAGGTAGAAAAGTTTTTTTGGTTTCTGGTGAAAGATGAGAGTTTAGCCATTTTTTTGGCATATGTCATGTCTATATAGCCCTTGAACACAATATTCTGTGTGTCCTCAAAAATCTGTCAAATATGTCAAAAATGTCCGGTATCAAGAGGGACAACTTTGTAAGTTAAGAGTATATTACTATTTAAAATGAATGTGTTGTCCAATCAATGGTCACAGAGTTTTTGGCCACTATTTTAAGCAGGTTTTGAGTGTACCTCGGCTTTCGATTTTCACTTGAAATTGTCTCATCCAACTGATTAAACAAGCAAATAAAAGAATAAACACAAACCAGCTCAGATGAAAACATCACCTGTTGTTGAAAGACAGTGGATTTCATAGATGGCAACATTACCAGCAAAGTCATGACCACCAGGAGTGTCCCCGGAGCCAAGGCAGGACTTAGGCTTATATTGCCATTGATGCAATTCACAAACGCAGCAAGAATCCCACCTCTGCTCTCTGCTACTAGTCCACCTTAGGATTGGCTCGCTGTGACTAAGTGTCACCCGTGTGCTGGGCTCCGTTGGAGTGTGTGTGTGTGTGTGTGTTCATTTTATCACTTTGCCCTCGTTGTGAAAAGACTCTCACCTTCCTTTAACTGATCTCATTTCAGCAGAACAAACGGAAGTTGGGAGAGAGGAGAGATAGTGGTAATTGTCAACTTGAGAGGAGACAAGGAAGAGTTGGGACTCAAAGAAGGTGGGAGATAGGCAAGAGGAGAAAATGAGCACAAAAAAAGATGACAGCTATAGAAACGAGATGAGCAGACTGTGAGTTCCCTTGGGCTGTGGAAAAAACCTGCTACTCACTCTCTGTGAATCTGCCATTCCCCATTAGGGGAGGTGTAGAATCAACATTCCACAGAAAATAAAAACAGAGGATGTAATGTTGATCCTGCTCTCTTCAGTCTGCTAAGCCAGACGCTTAGTCATTTTAAGTGCAATCAGAGTCATCTCAAATGGTGCTGTAATGCTGTTTCATTAACAGGCGTTTTTTTTCCCAATGGAGGATGAGTGGTAGTCGCTAGCCAGAGAGGAGATGAATGATGTTGTTAAAGTTGATGTTCTGACATTAAGGAGCACATTGGCCCATCATGGCTATTGTCTTTAGATTTCATTATCTCGCCATATTAAAGGTCACCACTGGAAATGCCAAAGAGGTGTGCGGATAGTTACGACTGAATGGATTGCACTGAGCGTGTCTGCGTTAATGATGTTGAACGAGTTTCGTGGATTGAATGGATTAGGTAGGCTCATCCGGGAAGCGTGATGGCCAACCGGGGGATCCGTGCATGCGTGTGTATGTGTGTCTTGTTAATGTCTGTGAATTTCTGTGTTTAGGACCACTGACCAGCCGGCAGATCTTCCGCTTCAGCGAGGAAGGTTTAGTCAATGCCAGGTTTGACTACAGTTATAATAACTTCCGAGTGACCAGCATGCAGGCGGTGATCAATGAGACTCCTTTGCCGATCGATCTGTACCGCTATGTGGATGTATCGGGACGGGTGGAACAGTTTGGAAAGTTCAGCGTCATCTTCTACGACCTTAACCAGGTAAGTTCTATAGAGGCACAAACATCAGTGTTTCTATAAAAATTGATTTGTTTTGGTCTTTTGTCACGTGAAAGAAGCAGTTGGTGTGTATGGGGAAAATTACGTTATCAGTCCTAAATGTTTCTAAAATATTGGAAGGCTAAAGATGCCAAAGACTTACATGGAATCAGTCTAATTGGCCCACTACTCATTGTTTAAATGGAATCGGTAGCTCTTTTCTTGGCAGGTGTCAATCACAAGCTATCAGTGCACTCACCACAAGCTTGGTAACAATGTTTCATCATAAAAAGAACACTAAACTCATCACACAGCAACTTAGCACTCAAAAGGTATACCACACTTTCTGTAAATTCTATAAACATCATTTCACTGCTCATCTATCCATGTGTTTGTCTGCTAGTATATGATATATTTCACTGAAATGGCTGATCCAAACAACCAGAGATTTATAAAGGTGCCCAAACTTTTTCATACCACTGTATATACATACATCTGTTTCTCCTCTAAATTTAGTGGGTGCGGCTTTTACACTAAGCAAAAGGAGAGGAATCAGCCCCGAATTATGCAGGAGTAATCCATTTAATGTATTTTTCTTGAAAATGTTGGTAAAATGAAGAACCATACAACCCCAGGGGGCCTTCAACTATGGAAGCTCCACTGTAATTACAGTATGTGTTTTTTCATTGGCTAGTTTAATCCACCGCTTACCACTACATTTTTATTCTTCAATTTCATTTATTTAAACACAGCTTTCTTTCATTTTTAGTGGCCTTTTATTGTGGCCAGCCCACGGCACAGCTGTGCAATAAACATGCTGTCTAATCAGCATCTTGATATGCCTTATGCCTTTTTGCTGCAAAGGAAAAATGATCACTAACCGAGTTAAATTTGTGATCAATTCTTTGTGTTTTGTGTACATCGAAAAAGCTCATGAACTTTGTCCTCTTTACTAGTAAAATAGTTTCTATTCAAGCTTATTTGAAATGCTACTTCAACTATGTCCTCAGGTTAACATAAGCTGCTGTTGTCTAGGTGATCACCACCCATCTGATGAAGCACACCAAGGTGTTTAACTCCTACGGCCAAGTGGTGGAGGTCCAATACGAGATCCTCAAATCCATCGCCTATTGGATGACCATCCAGTATGATTCCGCAGGACGTACAACCACCTGTGACATTCGGGTGGGCGTGGACAGCAATGTGACGCGTTACACTTACGAGTACGATGCCGATAGCCAACTGCAAAGTGCCGCCGTCAATGAACGGCCTCAATGGCGCTACAGCTACGACCTCAATGGGAACATCAACCTGCTTAGCCATGGCACCAGCGCAAGGTAAGACAGAATCAGAACAGAACATCTCCATTACACAGATAATGTTGATGAAGTACAGGATCTTTGTAAATGCAAATAAAACAATGTTTTGCTTTGACACAACAGCAGCAAAGCAAGAAACTAGGCTATAGTAACGGGGCCAAAATATTAAATCATGCGGTGACTGTTCTGGCATAAATGTGGCATAAATATTTAGTGATTGCAGAGCCAATATTTTGGCAAGACTGGGGGAAAAATGCAAATTTTGAGTGCACCAACTGTAGATTCTGACTCTCTTGTGAGGTTTTTAGTCAGCAGGGTCATATTAGCATGCAGAAAAGTTCAAGCACTGTGCATAACTGGACACTCAACCTAACATAACATGATATGCCCTGGCTTGTTTTATTATGTTCAACACCACTAAGATGAGTTATTTGGGGCCTACAAGGGTCGTGACTGAAATATTACATTCCTTCTTTTCAAATACTGTAGTTATTTTAGGGCTAAATAACTTCATATGCATTGCACATAGGTGTCCTATGTCCTTTTTTTTTAAGCGCCGCTAGCCAGCCTCGGTTTGTTCCAAACTACCTCATCAACTTTTCAACAGTCTCATGAAATTTGACATTCAAGTTCCCAGGAGACTGCCAGCAGGTCAATTCCCCACCTAAATATTACAACCTAGATAAACTGACAATGTTTTTATGGTTTAAAGATTTATTGTTCAAATTACATGGCCATCTAACCTTTCCTCTGGCACCTACATGATATTATTAGTGGTTGTTTTGCAGGAAATTAGGATTGTCATATTCCCGCTAACATTATTGCTCCCAGAAGAATGATTTATTATGTTGTAAAAAAAAAACATTTGTGACTGCGGAATCATTCAAGTGAAACAGCGTACATGTTGTATCAGCTACCATTCGGCATGTTAATGTCGTGATTTGTGTGATGTTGCTGCAAGTGGCGCTGTGGGCTTATTAATACAGTCTTAGTCAGATTCAATAGATCCAAAGCTTAATTACCGGTCTGCCTGTCTCCAGGTTGGTTCCCCTGCGTTATGACCAGCGAGACCGCATCACACACCTTGGGGAGATCCAATACAGTGTGGATGAGGACGGCTTCCTCCGTCAGCGTGCCAATGACTTATTTGACTACAACTCCAACGGGCTTCTGACACGGGTCTTTAACAGAGCGACTGAGCGAACCGTGTGGTACCGATACGACGGGCTGGGCCGGCGGGTGGCCACCAAGACGAGTCTGGGCGAGCAGTTGCAGTTCTTCTATGCTGATCTTTCGCAGCCCACCCGGGTCAGCCATTTGTACAACCACAGCAGCAGCCTGATCACATCGCTGTACTATGACCTTCAGGGTCACCTTATCGCCATGGAGCTGAGCAGCGGGGAGGAGTACTACGTGGCTTGTGACAGTGTGGGGACCCCGAGGGCTGTTTTCTCAAGCAAGGGCCGACTGGTAAAGGAGATCCTCTATACCCCTTATGGAGAAGTCTACCAGGACACCAACCCTGAGTTCCAGCTCATCATTGGCTTCCACGGAGGCATGTATGATCCCCTCACACGGCTGGTCCACCTGGGGAGGCGGGATTATGACACACTAGCCGGTCGCTGGACTTCACCAAACCATGAATTATGGGCGGACTTGAGCAAGGAGCCAAAGCCTTTTAACTTGTATGCCTTCAAAAATAATTGTCCTGTGGGGAGAGTGGAGGAAGTGACACAGTTTACAACAGGTAAGGTGTGAGACTAAGTTGTGTAAACCTAAATATGCTTTTTCATTGACCATGCACCATTTCCCTTTTCTGGTCAGGCAGGCTTCCAGTTATGTAAAAACATCACCATGTGACCATGCAGATTTTTGTTTTTTTTTTTCATTTTGTCCTCGTTCTTCATACAGTAAACACAAGAGACTCTCGTTCTTTTCCATTGTTGTTGTTGTCCATGGTGTGTCTCCTTCTGACTGATGCTGTTTGTTTTTCTGCAGTTTTCCAAGAATATTGTTTACAGTGAAACCTTGGTTTTCATAAGAAATAATATAAAAAGACATCTACACGGACACCACCTTCCTGTCTTGTTATGAGTTATTTATTGACAAGACAAACACCATATTGTACGCTATCAGAACCTAAGTAAAATCTTTGCGTAATTTTTTGACAGAAGCTGAAAACAAGGAAAACATGAAATGAAAGGTTCCGCTGTGTCGTCATTGTATGCACCATATTTTCTGGACTTCAAACCACACTTTTTTTTCATGGTTTGCCTGGTCCTGCGACTTATACTCCGGAGCGTTTTTATTGCATTTTATTTATGTTTTATATGTAAATATCCCCCTGAAAATGCGACTTATAGTCCATTGTGACTTATATATTATATGTTCATTGTTCATTTTTGGGCTGCGCGGCGACCAAGTGGTTAAAGTTCAATTCCACACTCGGCCATCTCTGTATGGAGTTTGCATGTTCTCCCTGTGCATGCGTGGGTTTTCTCCCACATTCCAAAAACATGCTAGGTTAATTGGCGACGCCAAATTGTCCATAGGTATGAATGTGAGTGTGAATGGTTGTTTGTCTATATGTGTTACTGCACCTACGTGATGACATTTACATAAGTGACACATCTATCTCCATCCCTACTGATCAAGATTTACTGATTCAAAGCAAAATGTCTGCGTGGAAACAGCTGAAGTGTCACAATACTATCACACACAGATACACTCCCTCACCTGTAGGTACAAAACATCCGCTGTTGAAATGAGATGACACAGGTGAGGCAATGTGTCAGACAGGGAAGATGTAATAGACTGAAAAACATGCAGGCAACCGACAGGACAGCTTCTGATCATCTTGTTTTGGGTTTGTGTGTATGTGTGTGTGTGTGTTTTTGTTTCTTTTACACACACTGTTATGCTTTGTCCCTTTTTGTCTGTCAAGAACACAGTTTCCCCCAAGAGGCAAAACAGAAGCTCGAGCGAGAGAAGAAGGAAATGGAATAGCAGAGTATCAGAGTGAATGTAGGATGTCGGTTGAGGCGTCTGTCCTTCACGACAATGGAACATTCATTTGGCTCGTCATGTTTTCCTGCAGCAGAATTGTTTATTAGAAAAGGAACATGTTTGCGTTTGTCATCTCGGTATTATGCTCATATATTGTACACGGGACATCTTTAACCTTGGCCTTATTTTACAGCATCATATTATAGTCTAACGTTTTTGTGTAATGATATCCGTGCATGTTGTGTCCTTCTCCAGATATTGGCAGCTGGCTGCAGCTATTTGGCTTCCAGCTTCATAATGTTGTTCCAGGCTTCCCAAAGCCTGAGCTGGGCCGCATGGAACAGACGTATGAACTCATGACGACCCAAACCAAGACACAAGACTGGGACTCTAGCAAGGTGAACTTTCCAACATTATGAATCTGAATGCTTAATATCAACACTGTGGAGGAAGTAATACATTTGTATTATTTTTTTAAAATGTCATCCTAAAATAACCTCACCTTTGGTAGACAATAAACATGATTAAAATATACTCCTACAAAGGAGCACAGCTGTTATCACCAGGCTGACTTTTATGGAACTGAGCTCTGTGTCTTCACTCACTTCAGTTTGAGTGAATTCCTCTGTTCTCTTCATCTAAAAAATACCACAAGCCACAATATGCTGTTTAACCGCTATCCAAATAGCTATTTGAAATAACAAAAATACAAATGTAAGACACATTCAAAGATATAACGTGTAGTATTCTACATTGGTCCGTCGGTGTCAGTAATGTTACATTGATGAGACAATAGCTGCAGCAGGAAGTACGCTGCCCAGCAAAAACAAACACAACTCTCCCAATTTTAATGTAATCTACATTATATTGTTTTTATGTCTTATATGTCCTATTATATTATGTTATTATGTCTATTATATTGGGTAATACAAGTGTGAAGGTGAATATAGGGGTGTTGTTTCCGGTCTACAGTGCTCTAATGATGTTAAAAATAGTATTTAGAAGGTTGTAAACAGGTTTTTGTACGCTTTAACTGTAAAATTATTCCATTTATGAATATATTTAGTTGGACGACACATGAGCAACATTGCAGTTACAATTCTAAACAGTGTTAATATTGCTATATTAAATATTATATTAGACTTCATGATTCAATTAAGTAATTATTTGGGTTAGGGTTAGAGGGTTAGGATTAGGGACAGATATTTTTCATCGCCCAAACTCTTTGTATGTATTTTAATAATAGCTGTCATACTTGTACTCCTCCTCTGTGCAGGTGGTTTTGGGAATCCAGTGTGAGCTGCGCAAACAGTTGAGGCGTTTCATCTCTCTGGAGCGTTTGCCGCTGGTCTCATCGCCGGTCGGGTCAGCCTGCCACCGACCGACACGCCCTCCACCCTTCGGATCCCGACCCTCTCTTCTTGGCCCCAGCATCCGCTTCGCCATCTCCCACGGCCACGTAAGCGCAGAAGTCATCGGCGTGGCCAGCGAGGACAGCCGGCGCGTGGCAGCCATTTTGAACGGCGCGGTCCACCTAAGCGGGCTGAGCTTCACCGTGCACGGCTGCGACACCCACCACTTCCTCCAGTCCCGGCCCATCGAGGAAGATCTGGCTCTGGGTTTAGGGGTTGGCGGGCGCGTACTGGAGAGCGGGGTCAACGTGAGCGTGTCGCAGATGAGCGCCATGGTCAGTGGCAGAACTCGTCGGTTCGCCGACATCACTCTCCAGCAGGGGGCGCTGTGTTTGTGCATCCGTTACGGTGGGAGCGAGGAGGAGGAGAGGGTTCGGGTTCGGGAGGAGGCCAGGAGGAGAGCGGTGGAGGGGGCGTGGGATCACGAGAGGAAGAAGGCGGAATTAGGGGACCCGGGGAGCCGAGCCTGGAGCGAAGTGGAGAAGCAGCAGCTGCTGTCCACCGGACGCGTGCAGGGTTACGACGGCTACTACTCCCTGCCTATAGAGCAGCAACCCGAGCTGTCCGACTGCCCCTCCAACATCCACTTCATGACTCTGAGCGAGGTGGGGGGCAGGTAACACTCAAGTAGCTCCCCCACCCCACCAAAGACTGCCTGTTTCTACTCGACTCGAATTTGTTCTACCCTTTCTATACTGTATAAAAAAAGAAGACATCATCCGAGAAGAACAAGAAGAGCGATTAGGGGAAAAAAAGATCTCCAAATGCCTTTAATTGTGACAGAATGATGGTATTTTATTATTATTGTCTGGTTTCTAACAGTGGCACAAGCAAGTGTGGTTTGGCTGTGGCTTCGCTTTTTGTATCCCTGCTAGCCTGAAACTTCACTGACTCATCTGCTGTCTCAACAATCTTCTTCACTTTGGATTCTGTTCCAGATCACGCAGAAAACAAGCGATCTGCATTCGAGAAGTCGCCGGTTGCCAGTTTCTAGGTGGTTTACCCCGGCTGTACTGTACTCCCGTTTACATAAAGTGTAAGAGAGGCCTTGTCAACTTGGAAACTGCGCAAACCTCGTCTGGATAGCTGCCTCTGCTGTGCTCCAACAGTAGTTTGTGTGAGTGTGTATACTCCAATCAAGAATGTACATAGCCAGTGTTCTCACTCACTGAGAAAAAAGTGCTCAACTGGAAGTTCTGTTGTTCATAAGTAAGTGTCAGTATTGTTAATCAATAGAAAAAGCAGTTACATTTTTGCAAAGAATTATACATGGCTATAGTAAATATTCTCGCTGAAAAATCTGACTTTATGGGGTTCCGATGCTGATTAAAGTTATTATGTGTGAATTATCAGAGTGCTCCTTGGGATTGCAAAGTCATTCTGGCTCGTTATTTGGCTCCATTAGTCTTCATGTCTCTGGCTCGCTCTCTTTGCACAACATTTGTCGGGCGCTCTTTGTTCTCGTCTCGGGAAGTTTGTCACTCTCAAATCTGTGCTGTCATTATCGGCCATCATTATGGACCAAACTGAGCCGCGCATGGGAAACCTGCATCTGTCACAAGCAAAGAAGAAGAAGAAGAAGGAGGAAATGGGGAGAGAAAGGCGCAGAGGCCTGGAGGAAGAAATGTGACAGCTGAGGCTCAGTGAGTGGGTGGCGAGTGCAGAAGGGGCAGGACCTGAAGTTGGCTGCAGCGTACTCTACAGCTTGTCTCGTCTCATTAGGAAATGCCAATCAGGATACATGGGAACCACTTCCAAGCTTCTCCTCCCCCCCCCAGAAAAGTTTATGCAAAGACTTTTTATTTTTTTTAAGCGAGCTTTCAGTAATCCACCTCCCCATCCGTCTGCCTCTCCCACCCACACGCCTCCCACCCTGCATCACACCGCCATCTGCCGCCATTAATTGTTTGTGTTTCTCTCCTGGGCTGTGGATGACAGAGCTGCACGTCGCATATGTTGTGACTGCGAGCAGGTGATATACGTTCCCGACAAGCTCTATGCGATGCGCCTTCCATTCAAAACCATATGCTCCGTTAGATATTGTCCAGCCTCATCACAGCAGCTGGAAAGATGGAGGGCCTGGTTGCTAGGAGACCACTGTCCTGGCTGAATGGATGCTCGCTCACTCTTTCCTGTAGCACACTTTTTTTTTCCCCCAGCGGAACTGGTAATGTCCATTACAAAAATGCCCCCCACCCCCCATACACACACACTTACATGTGTGTGTGTGGAAAAAAAACAAGTTAATTTCATCCAATATCGTCTAATCAATTCAGGTCTGGTAATGGACATGTACTGTATGTTGCGTGTAACTTGCAGGACATGCATACTTTACATTACATACATTAGAACCTTTAAACAGACCTGCAACCCACTGAAAATTGTTGCAAATATATGATTATACATACAGTATATGTGTATTTTAGATACACACACATATTGATAGATTGACACACTGACAGTTAAATGTTTAGGGACACTTTCTCTAACACTAACCTTATAAAGTGTCTCCAAACTTTTGACTGATAATGCATATACAATTACTATATAAAACAACATGAAATTATTTAGGGGGCTTATGAATATTTTATATTCAGCCCACCTAAAATAGACGTAATGATGCCACTGCTTAACTATACAGTCTGTACCTCTCACGGATGCAACTAAAAGGCTGTTTAAAAAAGCCTTGAGTTGGATGGTCTAATTAGATCAATGCCGAGTGTGAGGTTTGTCTCTAAGAGCTCGCAGCACATTTTTGTTCCCATTTTTCAGTCCCTGAGCAGCACACAACTGCTGCAGGCGAGCGCCCGGGTGGTGTTGCCGGTGACAGGCTATTACTGGGTTTCTGCACCACTGTGGGTGTCTACGCCCGTCCCTGGGCAGTGACAGGGTACAGCAGACGCATGGCAATTCCTTGGTCGGGCTGCTGGAAAGCTGCTATCAAGTTCTTGATTTGACGGAAATATCGTTTCTGCACACCAGGAATGGTCTAGGTAGAAAAAAGAAATGAAAGAAAGTAAAGCATGAGGCAGAGAAGAATCCCCAGACTTCATCTTCACATCAAACCCCACAGGGAAAATAAGAGGATGACATGTGGTTGGTTTGAAATGAGCTCTCAACCAAATGCACTTTACAAAAGACATCAAAGTTGACCAGGAAAAAAAATCTTTTCAACTACGGCACACTCAATTTGGCACATCTCTCATTAAAGGCAACAAATTAATAGATGAAAAGATTCAAGGAGGAATTGCTAAAATCATAACTGGTGATGGCAGATGGAAAAATAAGACACTGGGGTATTAGAGGCTAAATTGGGAAAAAGTCTTGTTTTCTCTCCCTCAGGCTTTTTCACATGTTAGTCAAAAAAAAAAAAAAACAATTATTTTAGGATTTATAGGTGATGTCTGAAATGTGTCCCATTATCTCCGCAGCTTCCGCTGTGGCCAATTAAAACAGAAATAACCACAAACATATGTTGCTTCAAAATAGCAAAACAAAAATTGGAAGCCGTCCTAGCTCTCCACCGAAAGGAAGCTGAATTGAACATTTAAAAACTGTGTGGTATTATCGAGTGAGAAGTTTTATTCAGCCTTTATTGCATTCAGTCACACGCTGAAGGAAAAAAAACAACAATTTAATACATTTTACAATCATTCGATCAAACATAAAAATTGCTTCCCGCAAATGCCTACCTCTCCAACGGCAAGTGTTGCCTAGCAAATATTCCATTAAAGTGATATTGCACATGAATAATGGAAACCATTATTGAGCTTGTGCCGCAATATGTGTTATTTGCCCTCAATGTTGTTTGATTGACGCTGTCCGTGTACATCTGCTTGCAGCGTACTCGTCACGCATGCACGACGTAGAAAGTATGGAGATGTCACTGTATGTTCACGTAACAGCCTTTGCAGCCGGTATTCCAGAGCTCATCACAAGCTGTGTCAGCTGCAATCCTACACTCGCCGTGTGAAGAGCGACGCTGAAATTTAAATCTGTTTTGCAGGATAGCAAAGGAAAAGGAATGTGGTCATTTTAGAAGTATCTCCACCATTCAAAAAGCACTCAACAACCTCTCAACTTGATAAATAGCATATAGACGTGCATTTTCAAGCACAATCCAACACTGCAGGACCAAGAATCTACAGTGAATTTAGCATAGGGACCAATAGAGCGTCATTTTTCAAAATCATTTCAACATTCTTTACTGTCGAGCCGTAGTTGATTCACCTTTTGATGAGTACAGGAAGTCTAAACGTAAGACTGACATCATTGCCTTAAAGGGGACCTATGATGCTTTCCCACTTGTCTGACCTATAAATGTCGTTAGAATGTTGTATTCTCGTGTTAAACGATGACAAAGTTAGCATTTGGAAGTGAGCCCTGAAAAAAGTTTGAGATGACTCAAAACGTTTCAGAAGGCGTGTTTAAACTGCCCTTTTGTGATGTCACAGAGGAGCGGATTTCCTTATATGGGCGTGGCTGTAAGACGGATAAGTTTTGTGGCCTCCCCCAAGCTCTGCTCCTCTGGTTACTTGCTAGCAATGACTCGTACAGGGAAAGCCACATTTGTTTACAGTTCCTAAAGATGCCACCATCAAGCATTAAGTGGCTGGAGTTCCTGATTCCCTACCAGCAAAATAAATGTTTTTTTTTAATTTAAATTTTTATTTTTTTTATTTTAATATGTTTTTATTATATATTAAATATTATAAAATAAATGTGTTTAAATCTGTCAACGGCATTTCATAATGGACTGTTTTGTGAACATGGGCCAGCACGACAAACTTGCTGGAGCCTGATACCTTTAGTTTAAAAAATAAAATAGTATAGTATAGCACAGAACACGTGTTTACAACCTTCTTATCATATTTTTTTACATTATTGGAGCCCTCCAGACTTGAAGTAACACCCCTACAGTCATTTTTACACTCCTATTACCCAATATAGTAAATACGTTCACAGATGTTAGCGTTCCTGTTTCTATACAGTTCTTTTGGCGGTGATCATTGCCTTATCAATGTTACATAATGTAACATTAGTGATACCTAGGGACCAGTGTAGATTCAATGCCTTATATTTATATTTTAGTTAATTTAGCCATTGTTTTGCTTGGAAATGCTTAATTCATGCCTAAAATAAGTAACATTTGTTTAAATATGTATCATTTTAGACTAACAGTAGTCCATAATCAATGACAAAAATAGAATGATTTCTTCATTTATTTTGGAAAAATCATGAAGAGTGAAGTTGAGAATTTTGAAGCGCAATGTGGTGAAGTATTCTGTTCTCCATTTAATATCATTATTACTACATTTGCTGACATCCAATATTGTCTGGCATACTACTTTCATGTCAACCTATACTGATAGTGCGAGACTGATTCCATCCCTTCTCCTATTGTGTTGCCACCGAATGCATTTTACAAATAAACAGTTTGCACAAAAGAAGTAGAAAGTGTGAAAACGCTGCATGGGGTTCTTCCTGAGGTGCGATATTGCATGAGATGTATTGAAGCCAGAAAGATGAACTAGTCTTGTTTCCTATCTTTTCATGTTTTGTGCTCTAATTGTGTTTATTTTTTTGTTAGTTGCTATGTGCAACTGCATTGCAGCCACTATTTCTTATCAGGAATCAGTGCTTCCATTTAGCTGCAGCCGAATTACACACAAAGAACACACACACACACACACACTCATACCTCAGGACAGGTTAGAGTCTCGAACCATCTTGCACATTTATTGGACTCTGATGCTGCAAACATTTGCTTCCCTAATTAATTCATAGAAATGTGGAAGTCTCACCTCTGCAGCCCATGAGCATCCGCCATACTTGTGGAGTCTATATGTGTAGACAGTTCCTTTACACCTGCACACACACACACACACACACACACACACACACACGTTTTAACCCTGAGTGAAAGATAATAAAAAGAGCCGATACACCAACGCTACATTGCATGATTGATGCCACTTAAAACCCCCCAGCATCGAACTATGTCCTGTTTTCACTTTTATTTCTGGGATCCTTCAAGGTGACAAGATCAATAACGTCTCCAGACAACAGAATTGTGTGTTTGCAGTACGTGATTCCTGAAGCCACAATGAAGCAAAAATCGCTCTTGTACTCACAGCACACACAGGCAGTAGACGTCAGGCACAGAGTCACTGTTTCGGATCAAGTAGCATCCGTCGCGTCCATCCAGAGCCAGACGCCGTTCCCCCTCCTTCTTGCCGATGGGCCCATGGTAGACAGACAGATTCTCCATCTCACTTTTTAAAGAAGAATGTTTTCACCAACTGCTTATTCAGTTTTACTTTCTGGCCCGTATGAACCAGACTGGAACACAGTGATGCTGCGTCTCCTTTTATTTCGCTTATTTCTTTGTTCTCACTCTTTCAAACGTCCGTTTGGGAGTTTGAGCTCTGATAAGTCAGAATTTCTTCTGGTCTGATCCCACGCTGATGGCAGACAGCGCTCTCTGAGCCTCACAGTTTGTTGCTCAGCAGTCTTCCTCTTTATCAAAAGCACGTACACACCCACATGTACAAGGTGTCTTTGCAGGAAATGTCTTTTTTTTTTTACAGGAAATAACTTTAAACCACTGAACTGACTGCAGTTTTACAACATTACAATGTAAAATGTTTCTGTATGATGGAAAAGACGACAGTGAGAATCAAAAGCAGTTGAATCAACCAGCGACACATGAACACAACGTTTATCCATGTCCCAGCGTTGACAGAACTTCTGCTTGAACTTTGAATGCATCGGATAATATTATCCTACGTCAGCATAAATAATGATGTCAAAACAGCTTTGACTAATTGTGATAAGTAACATGAAAAGATCTCTAGAATAATAGTGAAATTAAATTCTTTTTCTATGCAGCTTTTCCTCACTCGGTTGGCAGGCATGTTCTGGAGCCTATCCCGGTTGACTTTGGGTGAAAGATGGAGTACACCCTGGACACCCCAGGGCACATTCACACTCATTTAGTGTCTCCAATGAACACATGAATACTGTTGGAATGTGGGAGGAAGCTGGAGTACCCAAAGAAACATCCAAGAACCAGCAAACTCCACACAGATATGGAGATAAGTGGAGATTCCAACCCCGAATCCTGACATGTGACCAACATGTGGCGTTTTGTAAACCAACCCATGTAGATATGTTAAGTTTTAAAGAAGAACAAGAAGAATAATTCTCTTACTAATGCAATTACATTTTGGGGAAAGAAAGCAGTAACTACGTATAACTAATTGCTTTTTTTTCTTGTCTTTTTTTTACATTTAGGTTTCACACTAAAATACTTGAGAAAAATAAGAAAACTATAATATAAAAAACTGGTTCCTTGCCCTGCTGTTATAGTGTCAACAATCACAGCACTGCATTAGCACCGAGTTATTGTTCTATTTCTACAATTGTTCCACGATGTTTGCTGAAAAGGACACCATCATTATTTGTCCAGAGACTTGCAGGCAGGCAACAGAGTGCGTTGTCCAGAGGAGACGGCTGCACTTCAACTTAACTTACAATTTCTCATTACTTGTCCGCAGGAGTCCTTTATTGATTGTGTGTCAAGGGCACTCACACCTGCTCTACAGGACAACAAGGAAGCGGCTAATGAAGCTGTGTTTGTCTGAACATACTGCCGAGTTGCAACAAACCCCTCTCGCAATCTGTCCCGTCGGCTGCAAAGTTGCCACCGTGTCAAGTGATGCCGTAAAGAGGAAGCTGGTGATTAAAATACGGAGTGTACTCGGGTGTGAAAAGCATGTGCTATCCAAAGTTGGCGGGTCACAGTGAGATGTTTATCATTAGAGGCTGCCATGGACGTCCTTCATAGAAATGACCACATGCTCTTGTCCAAGGCGGTTTGATGACTTTGAATCTTTCAATCAGGAGAAGTTGAAGGTTGCCACTTCATATGCATTGACGACCAGAGCCTCCGTGAGTCATCATCAATGCTTTCCGAGCCTGGAGATCATGAGCATTGGAGCTTTGGGGTTCAATGTGTGGGGAGGCAGCCAGCAGGACCCGGCCTGCCCGATGCATCTGCAGCACGTTAGCGCCACCCAGTGGTCATATCATATGTGAAGGCATGAAAAAATAAAAGCGGGAGCATTATCTTCCCTCTTGCTTGAATAGACATTGTTATTGGAAAAGAAGCCACCGACCTGCCTTGCCTACCAATTAGTTTTAAACAGAATATACCTTGTAACATAACAAAAAAACACATAAGAATTTCTTTCATGTTGCCTTCAGTGGGGCAAACGAAATGACAAATATTTTCAGGTCACATGCAAAGGTCAATGCAGAATGTGGAGGATCTATACAAAACGCAAGCGGCAGACAGAGATAAACCATTGATGGGCCAACACAGCTTTGCACTGGAATGCATCATAAGGGTGTTTGTATGAGACTGATATCTGGCCTTGATGTGTGCAATCCATGTCATTCTAAAGGAGATGCACACTGCATTGGTTTGTCTCTGTGACGCCCCCAACAACAAACCCCAGAATACTTTTGTATTTCTATTTGTTTGTATGATACTACAATACTACTCATTAATTTGACAGACTCAAATGAGATTGTTACACACACTAGTCCTTTTGCCCAGGTTTGTTTTTTTTTTTATCAGGGTTGCAAATTCAAGAAATAACTCATAATCATCACCGTATTTGTCAACAACGATCAGTTGTCAACAATCAGGTATAAAAGTGACGTTAAATGTTAATTTATCCATTTAATTTGTCATTTTATGCAAAATGCATGAAATGCCCGTGTTTGAGGGCTGTGACGATAATCGTAAGGGGTTAGTATGTCATTTTTTTCACTTTTTTTCAACATGCTTCTAATGCACTTTTCCAGTTAAATAAACAAGGGAAACCTCACACACACTCAACAGGGGCCCCAGAAGCACCCAAAAACGGCATAAAGGGACACTATTTGCACTTTATTTTACAATTAAAGTCAGCAATCAAGCCAAATATGAAAGAAATTCCAAGATGTGACAAAGTATTAGATTACATTTAAATTGTGGTTCTTAAAAGTAAAAAAGCAAAACTCTGCCTTTTATGAGGCCTATTGTAGCCTGAATTGAGTCAACAGTAAAGAATCTATACATTCAAATTGCATTTTCTGACAGTTAAGCACACATTTATTAATATTCTGACCATTTTTTGAGGTAAAGTCAAATATTAATGAATGGTTAACTGAAAATATAGATTTTTGGGGGGGTCCTTGGTGGAGCTAGTAGCTCGCCAGTGTGTTTTCAGAAGGCTAAAAATGGGCATAATAAATGGGTCCCATCCATAAAGTAATGAGCTGTCTGTTTCTATCTGTTTGTATATCTTTAGAACACACAGAAAAGAGAAAGATATGACTTCGTGTCCGACATAAGGCTTGTGGATGGTCGGCAAATTAAGAAAAAAAGTGCAGTTTTTCTTTAAAGCACTGCTCTGTTCAACAATATTTATTAGACTTCCATCTTGACAGGAAACTTAGCAGTCCCAAACTTGGGACAAAATTTCCTATATCCAGCTCTTCACCTCCACACGGTCAGAAACGTATCGGTTTGTAGACTCCCATGGCTTTTGTGTCATCAAAGCCACTTAAATGGACGTGATACTGGAAAACAATATAATAATATTCCAAGGTGCTGATTTAGTTACCAGGTAACAGGTACAGCAGCTTTCTTACTTTGTGCAAGTAACTGCAGAGAAATCATAGCGTGAGTGCGATACAAGGGTTCTTATTTGTGGTCTAGTTCTGTACTGTGCTAGCCTTTAGCATGTTCCACAATGGCCAAGATTTAGAAAGTGGAGGATGTGCTTGAAGGTCTTGTGCAGAAAACACTTAAAAGTATTCTCTGTGAAACCTGACTTCATGTGTCATCCTGAACGACCCCAAGCTGCACTTCTTCATTTCGTCTTTGCTTTGGAAGCTCTGAATCTGAAGTCACAATCTGTTCTTCCGACCATTTGGCAAAGCAACCGGCAATTTTCAGACTAAATTGAATAAATTCTTGTTCATTTCCCAGTGCTAAGTTTCATTAGTATGAGCGGAGGCTTCAACAATCGCCAGATCTTTCAGGTCACTGAGCTTTCGTGAGAAAGAACTGAGCCTTGTGCTGAAGGAGCCCCTCTTCTGACTGTGGTCCTCCTCACGAGCTTTTAAACGCACACACAGACCCTTACTCAGGGCCCCCAGGCGGCCTCGGAAGTGGTTCCCGATGAAGCAATAAAGCACTGGGTTGATGGTAGAGTTGGAGAAGCCCAAGCAAAGGGTCAGAGGAGTGAGGTTGTGGATGGTCCAATCCGCCCAGCAACTATCCAACCAGTTGTCACTCCTTAGTATGTCGATGACTGTTACACAGTGGAAGGGGAACCAGCACAAGAAGAAGGCCAGGACAACAGCAGCCACAGTCCACAAGACCCTTTCAAGCCCTCGTCCCTCCACGGGTCTGCCTCCACTGGGACTGGGGTTCACACATGGTGTCGGGGGTCTCTCCGGTTTACCGCAGCTGTCCTGTGACCCTGAAGATTTACATGTGCTGCCATAGCGTGATGGTTTCTGCATTCTTATGAGCCCAGACCCGGACAGGAGGTGCCTACCAATGGCGCAGTAGCAACAAGAGATGATGATCATTGGTAGCAGGAACCCCAGCAGTACTTTCATCCAGGCCAGACTCAGGTACCAGGTATTATCCGGATACAGAATCACACAGGCCTCCACGCCCCATGCCTCAATGTAGTGGGTGTCCCTCAGAGCCATGGTGGGGGCAGTGCAGGCACACGCCAGAACCCACACCAGGATGCACATGAGCTTGGCACGTCTGGGGTCTCGTGCGCTCTGAGAGCGTAGCGGGTGCACCAAAGCTAAGTAGCGGTCCATGCTCATGCACGTGATGAAGAAGATGGACGCGTACAGGTTGAGGTTATGGAGCGCTCCGGAGATCTTGCACACCACGCGTCCAAAGGGCCAGCTGTAGCCCCGTGAGTAGTAGACAGCCCACAGCGGGAGAGAGAGCAGGAACAGAAGGTCAGACACGCAAAGGTTCAGCATGAACGTGTTGGCTACGGTTCTCCTTGAGGCGCTGGCGTGGGCCAACACGCACACGGCCAGGGTGTTGGCAATGATACCCAATGCACAAATAACGCCGTAGATGGAGGGGATGATTGTAGTCACGGGCACTGGGGGCCAATCTGTGCAGTTGGAAGCGTTCGCCATTGTGGTCATGCTAGAAGGGGAGGAGGTGGAGTTAAAAAAAGAGCTGTCATCTGGGAACGCCATCAGGGAACAATTCAACTTCCCTTCTTTCGGTGCTCCAAGGTCGCCTGCCAACAAACAAAAAGGAAAGCATGACAAACTGAGCTGCCTTTTATGGATGAATCCTTTTTTCCTGTGTGCTAAACGAGCTACTCTATCTGTGTTAAACAACTCTTGGAGTCGGCGTCTAATGAAAGCCAAATGAAGAGTCTTGGCTGCTTATTTGATTTCACAGAAGCATCCATTCCGTATTAATGTCTGAAAGTACTTTTTGAAGCATTCATACCATATATAAACGCTGCGTCAAATTAAATTTGACATTTAATACAAGAATCAGCGAGCGGACGCAGCTGATTCAGCTGCAGTGCAAGAATATATTATTAATAGACAAAAATATAATTCAAAGCAAACTGTCAGGGGGGGAAACATGAGGAATAACATCATCAAACTTTTCCACCGACATCATTAAATATAAATATTTCAAGTGTGACTTGAAATAATAAACCTTACCTTAAGCAAGTGAAGCAGTCTTAAAGCCTCATTTGATGAAAGTCCATGTCTTTGCGAGGGCCCCCTTTCTATGAAGAGTCCCGGATCATGTCATGCCTTGGAGTTTGTGAGTGTTGGGGGGGGTGGGGGGTGTTTTATAGCCCCCCAGAGCCTCATGATGATTGCACAACAGGGGAAGGTGCACACACGTCACAACGTCGTCATCACGGAGGGGGCGGTGCTGTACCTGGACACCAGCCAGATCACACAAATATATTCTTTTCATTCTACTGCCACAAACAATTATAACGAATCAAGTCAAGATGTCTGTTCTGCACAAACCTAAACACATGATTTACAAGAAACTCGGGGTCTGGTTCCAACATGGGCCCGAATTGCTGACTAAAATCATGTAAGCTATTTCCCAGATCTTCAAGCAGGCTTTCTGCTTGACTCATGTTGGTTTTAGCATATGGTTTTCTTTAGAACTACTTTCCAATGTTGTGTGCTTTTGCCTGCCCAGTCACAGATGTCTTAAACCATTTGGGAGCTCGTGTCAAGAAGGGCATCCAGCATAAAAACCCATCCAAGAGCAATCATTCAAGTTAACAAGACTTGCTGTGGGAACTCCTGCTGGGAAAAGCCATAAAAACTAGGTAAAAGTTTTCATTTATTTGACATTTATAATTATTTTTGCATCATTTGTCGATAAAATGTGTTAACATATTTGGGTGTCTTGAATGAATTAGTTGGATTTATATTATTTATGGGAAAACTTGACTTGGTTACAGTCTGTTTTGGTTTGAATCAGACCTTCTGGAATGGATTAATGACGCTAACCAAGGCACCACTTTACTTTTAATACGATGCACTTTATGTGTAATTTTGGCCATTACATGAACACATATGACTTTATCTTTTCTGTGCATTTTAAAGATAGAAAAACAGATTTAATAATGGAACTCCATTAGTGGCGTATCGTGAATGTACCTGTTATACATGGCCATAGCATGTATAAACCTTAAAACCTTGTTGGAGGTTTTTGGAGGTGTTTCATAGAGGGACTTCATTATGTGCTTTTTATCTGTTTCTATATCTTTATAATGCATGGAAATGAGAAATGTAAATGGAGACCCCTGATAGATACACTACCAGCTCAAAGTTTGGACAATCTTTACGTTACTGAAGGCATATGTTCATTTTTCCGGCATGAATCCAAACCATAGTTTGGGCTTTGAGCTGCTAGGTTAGGAAAGCCCTGGTTCCGAAAGCCACACAACTAAACCTGTGACCTGAGATGCGACTTGTTAATTAGCCTTTTCGCTTGTTTTCATATTTATGCTGCCAGCGGTCAGATAAGCCATGGGAAATATTTACTTTGTCTCAGCGGAAGTCAAAGCAGCCGCTGGGGGCAGAGGACTGGGAGGGAGGGGGGCAGAGATGAATGAGGAGGAGGACAAAGTTATATCGCAGAGAGGGAGTGAATGCATGGATGGGAAGGAAAGAGAGGAAAAAAAAGGAAGGGTAAAAAACTGTGAAAGCGCAGATTCCCTCCAGTGGTTTTTCATTAAAGCCTTGGGTGCAAGTTAATGAGGGATGCATGCAAAGCTATGACTGATTACATCACAGATCCAATGATCAATGATGTGAGCATGTGTGTGTGTGTGTGTGTGTGTGTGTCTGCCTCGACACCGCTTCAGCCTGATACACTTAATCTAACTCTGCCATACACGCCTCTGTTTACATGCGTGTTCAGATGTGTGTGCACTCTGCTCCATTGACTATCTATCAGGACGTGACGTGTCCTAATAGCTGCGAGAAAGCTGACGCTGAGCAGGATGGATGAAAGCAAGACGGAATACCGCAGCTTTTGGAAGACCTTAAACGCAATCCTCACATGTTGACTGGCTGCAGGTTGATTTGTCATCTGTAGCACTATTTCTTTGGAAATGTTTACCTGCATTAGCATTTAGCTTTAAGGGGCATAACAGGGGCGTCCAAAGTATGGCCGAGTGAAAATGAAGAATTAAATCAAAATATTCAAACAAAAACAGTTTTAATTTGGGAAAAATAATGTTGGAATATTATGAAAGTTTAAATTGTTTGAAAATTGACCAAAAAAAACATAAGAAATTGAAAAAAGCTCTAATGTTATATAAAAAAGCAAAATAAATCTGTAACAATGTTGAGGAAAAATAAAAATACATAATACTATTTGACAAAAAAGAACATAAAGTTGTGGAAAAGTTGTGTTATAATGAGCATTACTTTTACAAAACCTTGTTGAGTTGTTGATGTTGTGTTTTGCTTGCAATTTAAACCTTCCCCGTTAAATTTGACTTGTTTTTAACTTGAAGTGCTCCTTTGACCTTTGTCAACAGTTGCAGGGCCAATCTGACTTTCTCCTATCTCGCAGACGATCAATGGACGATCGTGGAGAGCAGTGCACTGCAGACACTTTCACTTTTTTTGGAATTCACGGCATGCATGCACGAGTTTACTAACGCAATGAAAATTGGATCTGTGTTGCGTTTGTTGTGCTCCGACTGTGAGGCTGAGTGATGAACTGTGTGGTGTGAGTGTGTTGGTGTGGGTTCATCAGACGTTCCGGCTACAGAGAGACACTTACTTGCTGCAGATAAGGAGGGCGATGGAGCAGAGAGCACCGAACCCAAACTTAAACGCTCACTGAACATTTATCAAACAGCCAATTAGTTTTTTTTCTCTTTCGATTATCGTTTCCCAGCTTATCTGAAGTTTGTTTCCACTCACTGCGCTCATTAAAATTCATTTTTCTTGATTGTTTTTGCCTTCAAAAGGCTTTTTTTTCCTGCAAAGGAGCTAATTTACTTTTTGTTTGTTTCTGTTAAACATCTGATTTTATCTAAAAACAAAAAAAGGAAGAAAACAGTCAAAACTGTGCACAAACATGAAGAGATGCACCAACACCCTTGCATTGCGTGCATTCATATGTTTATGTTTCTCTGCTAAATGCACTGTGTGTTTATTTTATAGCTGAGATTTTCTTTGCTGGTTGGACCCTGGGAAGACAGTGACCACAAACGACAACCCTCAACCCGCAACCCGCTTCCCCCCTGTGGAAAATGTGGCTCTCGGGGTGAGAGGTGGGAGGTCAGGATTGTATAAGTCCACTTCCTCTTTTCCTCTGTGTACAAGACAAATCTGACAACGTAGTGAACATCATGACGAAGTCCAGCAGAACACAAAGTTCTCACAACATTATGATAGCTACTGTTTGTGTGGGGTGCTGAAGGTCAGAAAGAGGGTGGTTGGAGCAAAGAGCGACCCCAGAGAGAGATGAGAGAAGCTTTTACTGAACATCCCGTCTTGTTTTGGGGGCGCTGGAACATCCAACCCAACTCTCCTATGAATACAAGATGTTGAGAAAGTAAAATAGGGAAAACAAGAAAATAGAATTCTTCCAATGACCTGTCCGTGAAGGTACTGAGTATTGTATGAGTAGAAATTGCAGGATAATCACATTACACATTATTTGAGAAGGATGTACATTGTTTACGCTTGGACAATTTAACATGTTTGAAAGGAGTAGGAAGAAGCAGAGCTTATTAAATCCTACCCCTTTTCAGAGACTAATGGTTACTGTGTTTAACATGCACCAGGTTACCCTTTTCCTATTGGAGGGAAAGGATGAAAAATATATAATAGTAACGTCAAGGATAAAGTATGCCTTGTTAGTCCCACAGGGGGAATTTTTTTAGCAGATTTATAGCAGTAAAGCAGAGCACAAAAAAGGGCATAGAAAGTGCAAAACCAAATGAAGAAGGTATATACAATAATCAAGCACCATTATTGTACAGGATTCTTGGCGCATTTTATATGATAGAGACAGTTTGTAGATAGCTTACTCATTAATAAAATAATACTCAACATACACAACCAAAGAGGTCCATCTTGAAACAGCGCAGTCTATTGATTAGTCGACAGATTGTCTATATGACAAGTAAAATGGAATGAGCAAAAACAGGAAAAAGTCACATGCCAAGAAGAAATAAGCCCAACATGCTAGATGACCCCCATTGTTGTCTTTTGTTGACAGTGTTCCTTTCATCTCCTGTTTATGTTGCTGATGCAGCGGTTGTAAACACACAAGGTCAGGGAAATAACTCCAGTCAAACTATTTCAAAAGGACTAAATTGTACTTCCACGACTAATATGTTCCACGTGGCATCATTTCATTCACGCAGTGGTTGGGCAATCATCCAGGCTTGTTGGTTCCATCTAGTTGTTGATAAAAACAGCCCCCAGAAGTCCCCTCAGCTTAAAGTGATGCCACAGGCCGCCTGGTTCCCAGATTCTTATTTATATGTACAAGAAGGAAGATGAAAAATATATTCAGGACATTTTTCCTCCTCTCTCACACATGTGAGCAAGCACACACAATGTAACTTAAGGCCACAACGCTGATTTAACCTCAGTTTTGGTTCCTCAGAGGAGCCGTAAAGATGCTATGAAGATGCTAACCGATTGCACATGTGGCACTGAGTGGCGAAGGACAAACTCCACATCTTTTGTCGTCACAACAGGAAAACATTTGTTTGGAACAAGTGTGACTCTGGAGAATGTCAATCATTTTCAAATCCGAATGTTGACAGGTATTATCGACAATGATGCAGATGTGGAAATGTCCTGCTCTGAGGACTTTCTGAAAGGTACAAAATAAATATTTAAAGAGGAATATGTCAAAGCAGGTCAAAGATACGAATAGTTAAGGTCAAGGTTCAAGTTTTTTGCGTTTGCATAAGCCTCATCTGCAACATTTTGACAGAAGGAACGTCAAACTGTAGTGTTCTCTAGATGATGCATTCCCTTTTCACAGTAGCAGATGATTGAGCCACATCCATAATGCTCTACACAGCGTCCCGTGTAAAAGATGATGCCTTGATGACAGATTACAAACGTACAGTCACGCAATGAAAAACCAACATAGCAAAGAGCCTGATGTCAAGAAGAATAAAGATTTTCAATGTGAGTGAAGGCTCTGCGTCAACATTGCAGGTTACTGCTGCCTCTGTTGGCTGATGAGCGACATTTAAGATTGATGCGGCTGACAGCGGGGATGGGAGCGGCACGGAATGAGGCTGGCAGCAGCGTTCATTGTTCCAGTCACTGAGATGAGACGCTGATTGATGGGGATAATATTAGTTCCATCAACTCCTCTGTGTTTAAATGTGTGAATGTATGTAGATTATATGCAGCACAATTCTTTCAGTATGAGTGAAGGTTTATGACCTCTTGTAATTAACAGGTAATACCTGACCAGCCAGCATGACAAACATACTGTATTGAGCAATAATCTCAGGGCATTGAAAGATTGCAACAGCTTGTCTTGCCTTTTGCCTCATCAATTTGTATTCTTTAGTGTACTACACTGTGTAGTAGTACAACTGTGAAACTGAGCCCGGATGAGAGAGCTGACATGAAATGTGTGACTAGTGACCTGACCTTTGACCTTACAGCTGACTCAGCCTTATTAGCTCAGAAAATTCTTCGTCTTCAGGAATGTTGAAGTGACAGAAAAATAATAATCACTGGAAGTTAAGTAAGGCTGGTGTAATATTGGTGAGAGTCGCAGACCCCCAGTAAAGCACTTGTTTTTGCACAAGATGACCAATCATGAAATCATGAAAATAGAAATTTATTTGAGTTCTTGAATCAATAAGTGAAAAGAGTTTTTGCAAGAACAAAATTGCACAACTTGATGTTCAAATATTTATAATGATTAGAAGCTGCTCGCAGGTAACTAACAGTGAGCTAAATGACAAACTGCAACACAACATCAGTTATCAGAGAGTGGAACCATCTGTGGGACACGTGCGCTATCTATCCTTCCACACAAACTGAATGCAGTTTCAATTATCTTTTGTTTAGTGTAGGAGATAGAAATAGTGTGGCAGGAACGACAGTGTCATCAGGATCTAAAAAACACCCTTTTTGCTGCGTGTGTTTGTCAAGCAGGATGAGATGTGTGACATCAGGTTTTAGCTGCGAGTGCTGTAGAGGTCTTCGTCCTCCGGGTTGGACTGGCCAAAGTCCAAGAGTGCAGGATCTGGTGCATAGCCACAACCCTCTGATGAACAGCAAGAGGAATGCAGAAACGAGGAAAAAAATATAAATGGTAAGATTCCGGATAAAGAACCTTCTTGCACCAGTAAATCCAATGTTGACATTACAATACCAAGACTAGAGCTGCTGTGGCAAGAATTCACTTATTCATAACTCAAAGAGAACCAAAAATGATCTCCACTTCACGAGTGAGTGACTAAAAAAAGCTCAAAACACAGATTTAAATGCATCAAGCGTGTTTTTGGCTAGGAGGGTAAAACTGTCAGTCACCCCCCCCCCTTTCAAGTGCATGCATACGAGATGTCTGAATCATTAGGAGCAAATGTTGCACACACAAAAACCAGACACAGCACATTTTTGTCATCTCAGGAATTTTGGCAAGATGTACAAAGTTTGGAATGTTTGGAGTAAAATCTCACTGGTGTATAGTGGAACAGAGCTAATGGCTAAATGACACAGTACCTTTGTTGGGTTCTGCTGCCTGCTGTTGAATGGGCATGTCTTCTGGTGTCAGCTCCTTTTCTACAGCAGCAGTCAGCGCTTCTTTGGACTCGGCAACTGGCACTGCTGGAGACAATACAGACATGGTCACCAGTACGTATAGTATAGTGTGTGTGTGTGTGTGTATATATATATATATATATATATATATATATATATATATATATATATATATATATATATATATATATATATATATATATATATATATATATATATATATATATATATATATATATATATATATATATATATATATATATATATATATATATATATATATATATATGTATATAATGTAGTTAGAATGTTGCATTCTCACGTTAAACGATGCCAAACATTCATATAATGAGGTTTGGGCATTTGGAGGTGAGCCCTGAAAGAATTTTGGGATGGCTAAAAACGCTCTGTTTCAAAAGTTTCAAAAGTGTAAACTTCCCCTTTGTGACATCACAGAGGGGCGGACTTCCTTATATAAAATGTCCTTTCCTAAATTCAAGCACTGATACTTGTTTACGAAACAAGCTCAGGCAGAAGTTGCCTGTATTTGGTGATTCCCAGCAAGAGAAAAATATTTTCATCTGCCAAGAGCATTTAACACGGTACTGTTTTTGTGAACATTAACATGTAGTTGCTCTGTAGGAGTCCACAACTCAATACAAAGGGTCGTAAAATTTGCACAATAGGTCACCTTTAACAATAACTAATTGCCTAATAATTGCCTAATGTAGTGTAGTCAAGAAGGTCTGAGGTCTCGGAAGTAGGCATACCCTGAATGGCTTGAACAGACTCTCCCGTTTCAGGGTCTGGAGTTGGTGTGGGCTCCCCAGGCAGGGTCTCAGTGGGGATGGTATCAGATCCAGGTATAAAGGCCTCTGATGCAATGGAGGCATTCGCAGATGCAGCAAGGGCGCCCTCTGGTGCTTTGTTGAAGAGCTGAGGTGCCTCACTTTGGACAGGCCCAACTGATTCCTTTTTGGGAGGAGCAGCCTTTGTCTTTTCTGACAGATGCGGCACAAAATTAGGACACAAGTGGGAGGGGAAAAAAACGAGTAGAGCGTAGTAGTCTCATGTGATTGATGTGAGATAAAGAAATAGAGACTGAGAAGCGGGAAGACCGAGATCAATATCTGTTCTACCTGAGTCTGTCTCTGAGGGGACCTGCTCGGCAAAGATTTCTGTGAGTGTGACTGGCGCCTCTTCTGCTGTGATAGCGATGATGAGTTTATCAGAGGCTGGAACACACTCCACTGATCCCGCCTCAGCATCTGAGACAGGCTCTGAGGCGTGACGGGGCTCCTCAACCACTGCAGCCTCTGGAGGCTGCACAGGAGGTGCCTGTGAAATATGGAAGCAAAATAAGGACACTTACAAACCTGTTCAACCAGTACAATACATGTTGTTTATGATAATATTAGTATTATTATACATTTGCATATTTCTGGTTGAAACCCCATAGCCCTATTGCTCTTTTTAGTACCAGACATATAAAAATGTTCTCCCATTCCTCAATTTTAATTCAAACACACACACAAAACATTATCTGTTTATATGTTTAAAAGGTATGAATAACCTGAGGCTGTGGAGCAAGAACAGGTTCTGAGGACTTGGAGGTGAGAAGTGAAGACACAGCAGCACGACTCCACTGGCCTGCAGCATACATCTTCTTACCTGTCACCTTGGTAACAAGAGAACAAAACAGTTGTTTTGTTGCATGAATGCTTGTGTTGTTGACGGTTGCCAACAGGATTTGTATGGGGAAAAAACTGTCACCTTCAAGACAGCCACTGCCTGGCTGGGATAGCACACTGAGGCTCCAGCACTCATCAGACCCAATGGAATTGCAATCCTCTTCAAACGAGAGCCTAAAATGCAGTTTTATCAAATTCATCTTCAAAATAAAAATAGTGTTAGAGCTTTATCATCTTCAAATACGCTGTCTTGTTAGGTTCATGACAAAAAGACAAGACCATATTTTAACAATACATTCAAGAAAACCACAAGGAGAAAATGTAAGACTGGATAAACAAACATTTTATTTTATTGAGTCACACAGCAATGCTGCTACATTTTGAAGTGTTTTATAAATTGACCTACGCTTCATGCTTTTAACTGTTTTCTTCACAAATTGAAACAAAAACTACAAATGATCAAAGTTAAAATAATGATGGCAGTTGTAGTTGCAAAAAATAATTGATGTTGATGTAAAGACACATGGCAAATAGACTTCAGATTGCAGTACATTTTATGTTGACTTCACTTGTAATGGTGTTTTGATGTGACACATCGTATGTAAATTTGATCAAATGTAGAATAACTACAGCCCCTGCTTGGACATTAACACCGTGGCGGCTGATGAACTCCAGTGAAGAGTCATGTCGCGAGGGAGTGACGCTAGTAACACTGTGTGCAGGTAGGATTGCAAGGTTTATAGTGTGTGCAAAGCACTTACTGTGTGATTCCATTCCTGCCATTCCACTTCCATATTACGTGTATTATCATTCACAGTAGCGATGCCTTAGTTCTTAGCCTGATAGACTTCTGGCTGGCCTGTTCCTGCGAGACAGCTCTTCTCTGAACAACAAATATCGTCATGTTTTAATCTAGCACAGATGCTAGTACTAATGCCTGCACCTACAACATAATCAGACAAACAAAGTCGACTTGATGAGAGAGCTGCAACAATTAATTCTTGAATCAATTATCCAATTAAATCGACAACTATTTTGGCATTTAATTAATCTTTTTTTAATGTAAATATCCCGATTTCTGCCTCTCAAAAGCGAATATTTTTATATTTGCCTAGTCATCCATATAAGCAGACATATTATCTTTGTGTCTGATGCCTGCACCTTGCCCAAGAAAAAAACTGCCCCCCAAAAAGCAAGATAGACGCTGCTCTGAAATGTTGCGGACCAAACCACTGAATGTTCATACTGATCATCATTTAACACGAGAATACAACAGTTTAACTACATTTATAGGCCAGAAAAGTGGAAAAACATGGTCCCCTTTAAAATTCAACACAATTAAATAAGAACAGTCAAGTATTAATCAGCTTCTGATAATCTTCCATTTGTACAGATGTTTACAGTTTAGTGACTTGGGATCGTGTTACCTTTGCGTGCCAAGAACATGCCAAGCAGGCCAGCCATGGTGATGGTGCCAAACCTGGGTAGGAAACCCAAGGGAGGATCTTTCAAGTAGTAGTATACATCTGAGACACACAAAAGAACAGTCAGAGCATTGAAATATCAGACCGTCAGAGGGGTGTTAAATGTGCCAAGCAATAACTCACTGAGGTGTTAATCTGATTATAAATGGTGATACAGTGATAGGTAGTCTTGTTGTTTACTCCAAAACACTGTCTTCCTCCATTCAACAGAAAGTACTCAGAAAAGTGTGCTAATTAACAATCTGCAACAAAAATCTATTTTTTTAAATATACTTTATTATTCACACATATTTTTTAATAAATGTTTCAAGTGGCCGATGCAAACCTGACATGTTAATATTTATGTTATATCCATCTGTATACACATATGGAAAAACAGCTTTTGAACACTGTGGGTATAACACCTACAGCAACTCACCCTCTCCAGCGTGGTAAAGGTTTACACTTCCTCTTTTCACAGAAACACAGGCCCCCTGTGGGGAAAATGGGACAGAACCATCAAGAAAACAACTTTGAAGAATGTGATGTGTGCACACACGAGTCAGGCTCTAGGTGGTTTTCCTCCACCTTCCACTATAGCAAACTGTCAAATCTTATTTCAGTGTGTGTGATGCCACTACACGAAAGCATTTCCTGTGTGACTCCTGAGCTCTGTTGCCTGTTAAAGCGTTAGAATACGGAATTGTGCTCTGCAACCGCAAATATGAGAAACACAAATCAGAGTTAAAAATGCAACCCAGCAGCTGCAAGATGAGAGGTTAGTGGTAGACTTTTTTTTATGTGTTGTGGCTAATGTTCCGTTGATGGCACAACCTATCTCGTGTATGTGTTAGTTTCTGTTCGAGTCCTTGGAGAGGATGCGTGCGTGTGAGTGCGATAACGGTAGGAGGTGTGAGTGTATACATAGTGCACATGCGAACAGACGCTAAAGAAACCCAAATACCTTCACAGCATGGGCAAAGGGTAATAGGCCTTCTCTTGCTGTAGTCAGGCCACTCTCAACGAGGCCTGGCTGGTCATGAACAAACTGTGCAGACTTTGTCACTGGGGTGTAGACGTTCAGCTGTGGACAAAAGGTAACATTATTACAAGATACGTGCAAACATATAGGTGCAAATTTAAAAGTTTCTTGTTTATTACTTTTTTGTCAATATAAATTAATAAATTATTGCTGTTTTGTGGTTGAATATGCCTATTAATAATCCAAAAGTATGCATATTTAAACACATTTTATGTATTGGCATAAATTAAGCAATTTCTTGAATACAAATGGTTAAATATGCCAAAGTACAATTATAACATGACATGTAGTATTCTACAATGGTCACTAGGTGTCAGTAATGTTACTGCAGTGAGTGGTGTATTGTGTAGTTCTGAGCTGCTGTTTAGAGCCATCTATCCATCCTTCCACTTCCTATGCCACTTGTCCTCACTAAAGTTGCGGGGTATGCTGGAGCCTATCCCAGCTGACTTTTGGGCAAGAGGCAGGGGTGCATCTTGGACTGGTCGGCAGCCATTCACAGGGCACATATAGACACGTGGATGTTTTTGGAATGTGAAACCATTGTACTCTGAGAAAACCCACACACGTACAATGGCCACCGCAGGAAGTACTATTTCATGTCTAGAGGGCTCTAATAATGTTAAAACGATATTTAAAATATCGTAAACAGCTTTTCTATGAAAATATTTATTTTATTAAGAAGAACTACTTCGTGGAAATTCACTTTTCAATGTCAGGCCTGGAGCCAATGAACTGCCGTAAACGTGGGATTATTGTACATGGCGAGGAGTTGTCTCCTCTAGTATCGATGGGGTTACCTTCTCTCGAGTGATGAGACCATCATTGGGCGCTTCACTCACAGTGTACACTCTGATGGAGGCTATGCCCAGCACTGCCGGGACGGCCACCATCGCCACCTGGAAAGAAAATAAACTCTTATGTCAGACTGTCTAATATAAGACTATATGTAGACGTTTTGTCATGTAAATACACTGTCCTTTTTTGGCTACTGTATTTTATTGCAGAAGTATTTACTGGCCAAAATGTGCAAATATAACAACAACCCCTTTCACAACCGCCACATTTATTTTTAAAAGGCCTCAAGTAAGACACAACAATAAATATACAAAAGCTGCACAAAGTAAATTTCATTAAATTACATTAAATGTAATAAGGGCACTTAGAGGGAGGTTAGATGTATGTTTAGATTTTATTGAACGTGGCTGAGGTGTTAGTAAATGCAGTCTTTTGTTGCAATGTATCCCACTTTACATAGAAATGATATACATACTGGGCATCTTAAACTATGTTCAAATAAGGTACACTAAAGCTAACTCTATTAGCGACGTTTTATCGGTCTTTTAATGCATCCAGTGCAGTTGAACAGCAAGATTAATCAGATAGATGATCCGATGTAAGTAATGTAACTGCTGTCAGCTAATTAAATAAAAAACTGGACATTGTTAACATTGACTTAATTCTATCTATGAATAGCCACCAGATGTTTGTCATACTGGATGAATGCGTGGTTTAAATCTGACAAGCAACGCTACCCGAATGTCTGACATCGACACACCGTATGGATATACATTCGCAATATGCATTCGTAAGAATGAAACTTTGCCGAAGACAATAATAGCAATATATTCACCTTGGCCGCCATGCCAGAGCGGCTCCTCCTCCCTTTTTACTTCTTCTTCTTCTTTTTCTTCTTCTTCTTCGTCTACTTCTTCTGGATGTGTGCGCTGCAGCCTCGCGTTCTCTAAACCATGGTTAGTTGCTGCCATCTAATGGAATATATATTGTACTGCAGTTTACATTTCATTTACAAAAAATGCATTGTATACTGTATATAAATATCAGAGATAAAAGTTGTAGTGTACAGTATAAATAAAACAAATATTAATAATAATAATAATTGTATTTAATTTGGTATATTTTGTCATTATTATTGATATATATATATATATAGCTATGTTTGTGTAACAGTGTAATAACACTAACACAGTGTACATTTGCATTGCATGGAAATAACTTCCATACTTTTGCTTTTGTGAACAAGCAGCATTTTGTGCTCTGCAGTGATCCTGATCTATTCATCTATTGATTGAAAAGTCCTTTTTTTCATATTTGCAAAGGCAGTTATGTGCATTTCCAAACTTTAACTGTAACTGTGAGTGACTTCAAGAAGAGGAAGAAACGGGCAAAACAGAGCTCGTAGTGCAGAGGATTCAGTTTATTGGAGTCAAAGTTTAACAACATAAGTTTACAATCTGTATTTTTTTGTAATATATATATATTCATATATATGAAACCAAAAAAGGCTACTTTAGGAAGAATAAATGTACTTGTCTTTCTTTTTTGAATAGCATCTTTAGTCGGTTTATTGTACAGAATAACAGTAAGCTAATATCGTCCTTGGAAAAAGAGCAATATGTTCCTTTTTTATGTCGCAGTGCAACTTACATCTTACACACCTGTGCAATGTACCATGAGGCATACACCCCTGAAAGGACACACAGTGGAATCTCCCATTTAGAGGCCTGTTTCTGCAGGTCTACACGCACAGACAGGAGGCGTGATAACAGTCTGTGACTGCAAATCAGAACTATCTTTCTGTTAACTGAAACAAGTTGCCATCTATTCAGCAGTGGAGCTGAACGGTGTGCAGTCCGAGACTGTATTCCCAGCTGTGTGTGTAGGAACTCCAGTAAAGTCATTCCATCGTTGCCAAAGCGAGGGTTGGGAGGCACAGGGAAAGTGCTTGCATCGTTTAGTTTCTTTGTGGTACTTTCAAATAAACAATTCAAAAACAGAACTATATCTGGTTTGTGTTTGATATTTCAAAAGCGTGTAATACGATGACAAAAATAAGAACTACAGTAGAATGTGAAGAATACATACAGGTAGTGCTGGATGCAGCAGGTGCTACACATGTCTGTCCTTGATTGAGTCCTTGGCCAATGATGCACTAAACTGGATTAAACTACTTGGTATCAACCATACAGTAACTAACTTGGGGTCTCACTGTCGGTGAACGAAAATTATAATTAATTTCTGATTCAATTGTGCGACTTTGCATGTCGTAACACATGAATATATAAAAGGAAAGAATTCCTTCAAGTGTTTGAAAAGTAATTCCTCAATGGTGCTTCTGCGTGTATCATGCACTCAATCCCGCAATCGCGAAAAGAAATAAAAATGACCCACAGTATTTTTACCCTGTCCAGTCAAATCCGTCCCAGGCCTTTTCTCATGCACCACATCATCAGGAGAACGTCTACGGCTCAGCCTTAATACACACGTACCACTAAAAGAATGTCACTCAGGCAGATGACAGGGTTTGTTCCAAGTTCGTCAGCGATGGAGTGAAGAGGGGAACACTGCAAAACCTTGGCATAGAATACATCCTACTTTACATTATATCTATGACACAAAACGTAAATAGATTTATATATTTATCTATGTTTAAATATATTTGTCCACTGTACACAAATCTTTAGAAAATGAGACAAATGCTTGTACCTGATCATTTGAACAGCGATGGTAAAGAGGCCAGTGTGACGTAGACCCTGTGATGGTGGCGATGAGACGACAATATATAGAAAGTGCATTCTTTGCGGTGAACGACTCTTTTGAAAACAACCCTTGCATTCACAACAAAACAAAATTTGCACTCGCTCAAAAACATACAGTACTCTCTGTCTTCCTCCGCTACCTCAAAACAAATATCACAGTGGTAGTGGAATGAAAACATTTACATCAGTATACACATATACACAATCTTAGAAAGAGAAGATGAAGATGGAGATGGAGAGAAAATGTACGTTTTGCACTCAATCAGAAGAGCCTCCGTGTATAGACAAACTTTTTCACAGTTTGAAAATGGGGTGTATATGTAGAAAAAATGGTTCTCAATGCTTGTTGTGGTGGTTTTCATTGGTTCATTGGTAAAGTGATTAACCAGCATTTGATGGCTACCTTTCACAGTCTTATATTAGAATAAAGTCGCCGAGCTGACTTTCCCCTCGCTGTCCTGTCAGATCAGCTTGGGATAACAGTGAGGTCCCTGTAAATCAGCGTGATATGCAGTGAGGAAACCAAAGAGAAAGAGAGAAGGGGGAGGATCGGTGGCTCTGGGTGCAAAGTTCATCAGTACAAAAGTACAGTGCTGTGGTGAAAAGGATTCTCCTCTGTATTGCTGCTACATAGCTGCCCCTTCCCCCTAAAATCAACCAGAATAATAGCAAAAAGAAGAGTATACAAATGTCGAAATGTCTCCTTTTCCTCCCATTTCCTTCTTGACAGGCGTGTGGACTTTATGCTGAGCTCCACAGACAAAAGAAGATTAATGGTTTCTGTTCAGGCATGCAACAGGCACCCTGAGGGGTCCTCAGAGTTATCAAAAGATCATACACGCATATCTCAGACTGTTCCTTCTATATTTACACATATTACAGTGTGTGTTTATGTGAGTGTGTGTGTGTGTGTGTCTCACACATGAGTCTCAATAAAGGAGTGTGTGTGGGTCATGACGGGAGCGCCTAACGGGGAGAGGTCGTCCTGGCCGTTGGTGCCAGGGCTGAGCTGGCAGATGTCGGAATAGAGCTCACTGTGCCACTGCTTCCACTCTCTGAAGGTCTGGGAACACAGGCCTGGGTCCTCCAGGAGGGCGCAGATGACCGCCAGCTCGGACTCTTTGGCCTGGAGGAGACATTACACTGTTAACAGTTGGGTGGGGAAGTGGTTTATGTTGTACTGACGTGGTTAAATTATAGTGTGGAGCTACATTTTTTCACTTGTTACACCATTGGAAAATATAATTATTAGCATTTAATGCACACTGCAAAACTAACATGCGCCAAAAGTTGGGTATTCCACTAATTCCTCTCTAAAAATACACCCAAAAGTGTGTATGTACATATAATTTGCCTTCAAATTCTAGATACCTTTAAAGTGCTGCGGAGAGCTCGAACCCGGTGCAGTCTGTCGTTCAGAAGCGGGTCCCGGACTCTCTGAGTAAAACCTCGTCGAAGCTCCTGCTTACTGCAGGGTCTTGGGTCTCCTAGCGCAGTAACGTTGGCTTGCTCAAGGGCTCGATAAAGCTGCTCAAGCCCATCCAACGGCTCAGGTTCACGTCCATCTGACACTCGCCGCTCTCTTCCCTCCGAGACCCTCCGCTCTCTGCTTTCAATTCTCAACTCCCGCAAGTCTGAGGAAGGTGAGAAGAAGCAGGGAAATAGATATTTCTGCCAACGCTTGCATGGTTTCTTTATTTAGGATGCTCATTTGTTGTGCTTGTACTTGGGTTCAACTCCTTCTTGTTTACTTATTATGTTACTTATGTTTACCTCCTCAGCATATTTTACCATCAAGCAGAAACGGGTTACTTTGTGTTCCATGTATGTTGATGTGTTGTGTTGTTTGGATGGCTTTCTCCACCGATTTCAGCTCAGCATTTGCAATAAACGTGTTGTTACACATCTGTTAGTTCCAGCTCCACTCTCTATATCGCTTAAGATGCTTGTTCATTAGCAATAAAGGGAATCAACAAGCTAAATATTCGACCAGTTTCTCATCGAGTTTACAAACCAGAAAATACTGCCCTCTAGTACTTTGGTAGAGTATTGCATGGCACACACAACTCCGACGCAAAACTTTGAAACGGTCATGACGGCATCAGAAGAGACGGCGTAGAGGCTACACAGAAGCATAAACCAATCAAAGACCTGCAAGCGGCTCCGAAACCGTGGGTTGCAGACTCCTGGTCTTGGGCTATAGGTTGGACCACAAAAGGCAGTCGAGGTTTCTGGCTTTCCCTCATTTTCCAGAAAATGTCCCTTATTTTTTAACGCAAATGTCAACAGGTATGTTTTTGCGTAAAAGACGTCTCATTCACCAATTTTTGTAATAATTTATAAAAATACCTGATAATACAGGCAAAACGGATAGCTTGTCTTTATGCTTCGCTGATAATGTTTGTTGTCAAAGTCCAATTTTGGCTTATTCAAAGTCCACAGTAAAATGAAATGTCATTCACAGGCTGCCACGCTCACGCCAAAGACAAGTGCATGGTGCTGCAACACCAAAAGGTCAAAACCCAACAAAAATGATGACTTTTTTTATAGACTAGATGTATTATTTTATAGTGCAAACCGGGTAGGATTATCTTACCTTCATCACCCTCCAGCATATCTGCAGCCTGTCTCTCTCCCTCCTCATCTTCACTTCTCTCCTCCATGTGAGCTGACGAGTGTAGCAACTTGCCCCCAAAGGGGTCCCTATTCCTGGGCAAACTCTGGCTACGCTGCTTATGGGAGCGTCGGTGTGTGTAGCTGTGCGTGTAAGGCCCACGCTCAAGAGGAAAAGGTCCATCTCGATCCCTATCTCTCTCTGCGGCATGGTGTCGTCGTACTGGAAGTGTGGCCTGCCTGCGTCTTTCTGGGGACATGCCCTGTCTGCCCAGTCCTCCATAAAGCCCCATCTCCCCGGGCATGCCCCCCATTACGCCACCATAATCGCTTTCTCCTGGTGCTGTCTGGAGGAAGTGCAGCCCTGCGCTGGTCAGCGGGGTCTCAATAAGGTCCTGCCAGGAGCGGCGTTCACGGTGGGAAGAACGGCAACCTGAGGAGTGGGTACTGGTGCTGCCCGTTCCAGTGCCCATGCCCAGTCCTTCCCCACGCTGGTCCTCAGCAGAAGAGTGGGAGTGCGTGGACTCGCTGGAAAAATGCCGGCCATGCTTTGGCTCTGGGAAGGGGCTAGAAGAATTGACCTGGAGAGGAAGAGGGGAGGTGGAAGAGACCATCTGTGGAGGGACGGGGGAGGTGGAGGCACTCATTGGTAGAGGAAGTGGGGACGGAGTGGAGCGCATGAGACTCATGGAGCTGACCGAACGGGGCAACTGGTCATACGTGTGGAGGAGGTTGGACTTTGTGGGTTAAGTGGGGTGGGTGGAACAGGTGGTTGACAATGTGAGTATAAAACAAGAAGGGCACAAAGATGGCGGGGTTGAAGGGAGGAACATACAGAAGAACAGAAAAAAGCAGAGCGTAAAAGATGAGAGCACAAAAGCAATGAGATGTCAGATGAATAACTCCAAAAATGTCTGACATGGCTGTTGAACATGATAATGCAACTTCATGTAAATGTCCAAACATCCTCTGAAGACACTTTGACACCAAGTACTACCGTCTGGATATATCTGGATGTGGGCCTGCTACATGTATTGTGTGGCATCATACCCAAAAGGATGAATGCAACACTGTGTGAAAAGGTTAGAAATGGAAGAAGACATCCAGCATCTATTGTTTGTTCTTCAGTCACAAGACATCAAAAGTCCCTGTGGGTAGCATGCCGCCATAATGTAGTTGGTTTGTATCTGCTATTTTGCTAAAATGCTAAAACTTTTGACAATAAAAAAACAATTTCTACTGTACTGTTTGGTGATAACACGTCCTACTGAATTCTACAATGTGGTCTATAGGAGTCAACTAGTGGGTCAGCACCCAAAAGTGGGTTCCAGATCCCTTCTGGGTTGGTTGCAAAATGACATTAAAATGACTTGTTATGGTTATGTTATGTGTAAAATTGAGTTTTTCTCCAAAAATAGCATTTTTTTGTGAAGAAAATACATCTCATTCACCATGTGAAGGTAATAATTTATAAATATTTGATAATACAGTTAATATACAGCATACATATACCACTGTTAAAAAGTCCACAAAGCATTCCGCAGCATCCTTGAACGCACCATAGTCACAGTATATGCTTGTGCTGTGAGTTGCTACTACTGACTAGTTGTGACTTAAAGATGATTTAAGAACCCCTGGTCTACAGTATTTACTGCCATCTATTGGTCAGACCGTGAACAGGTCTAGGCAGCACAGATGTGTTGGGCCTAGCCGCTTACCGAACCAGATAATTTTATGTTTTATTGATGCTGAGAGCGCTAAAAACCGTGGGTCTCTTGAATAAAATATTTCAGAATTGAACACAGCAAATGAGTTGTGGAGTTGGTACTCACTGATGGTGTGCGGTGGTAAGTATCGCAGAGGGACGACGGCCCCTCCTGTTTGAGTGTCATGGAACCGTCAACCTCATCTTGATCACTCTCGCTCCAGTAGTCTGAAATGGAGAGAAGTTGACATGAGTGCTGTCATTTTAAAAGTTGACGTGAGAATTTGAGACGGCTGATCTCTCACCTTCATCTGGGCGTGGCACTTTGTCATCAGGTGTGTAGCCAATAGCGGCCAATCCAAGCCTGTTCATCCACCTATGAAAGGATGAAATGAACACAAAAGGAAAAGGAGGGGAAATGTTGGGTTATACTGGGTAATTGGTGGGTGATGAATAAAAAAATATATTCCGTCTAAATAATTGAAGTCGTGTCTCTTCACAGTTGAGCTCTTTCTAACCGACTTCATCCCCCTGATGAGGAGACAAAAGTAGAAAGTAAATTAGAAGAATGGATGCAGGAAGAGCTGATCGGCTCCAGTTTCAGTCTTTGAACTCTGAGTCTCAAGTGGCTTTAATGTTTTATATACATTCATACTTCATTCATTCTTCCTATCTTCATCCACATCCCCTGTCTGTCTCTGTTTTGCCTGTCTGTCTGCACAGCAGATTCAAGCTTGTTCTGTGTCCCTGCAGACTGAATAATCAGGCTGCAACTAAAAATAGAAGCTTCGTTTGAATACCAGACATAGAAAACTCATCATCATTTTTTAGATTATTGTCAACATATGCTGTAAACAAATCCGATAAAAATACACGCACAGTGGGTCCCAGCATAGCATTTATAACCCCACAAATTCACAGAATTCTCTTCCAAAATAGGCCAGCATTTCATGTACCACTGTTAAAAAAGCCCAGAACCTTTACATGTTATGTGTTTCACCGAGAACCGAGAACTCAAAACCTGGACACAAGCTAATATACGAGCATGCGGCATTACTGGAATTACAGCAGGTACGTGGTGTGGATTATCTAGACACAGTTTAGTCTACGTCTAAAGAACTGGGGAGGGTCGGACTACCGCTTGCTGCTTCAGAGTGACGTAATCACAGTTGTCGCATCTGATCATTATCATTGTGTGAGCGGTGAGTACCCTGGCATTTTGTACTTTAAATGTATTAAATATGTATGTGGGGCATGTCTAGAGCTTAAACCTGGATTGTGGCTTTAGCTTGTTAGCTTCCAATGGCAATTAATTGCAAGTGTTGATTCCAAATCGGACAACGTCAATGTTGAGCTAGCAGCTCAGGGTTTGGAGAGGAGAAGCAAGCAAGTATTGAAATTGTAATTTCCAATATTAAGTATCTATTGCCTAACCGAGTCTCATGCGTTTCAGTAATCAAAATATGATTTAGGATTACTACTAATACTACTGATGCTGATTTTCATCCTCATCTGGAGTTATTGTAGTGGGTCATAAATTGAAAGGTGCGGTCCAGTTAGTATAAACAGTAAAACAGACGTCAATGCGCCACTGAGCAGATTTTCTGTAATCTGCAGGAAAACTACTTTATCACGCTCCTGATGTGTACTTTCTCCAGTGTATAAAATAATTCCAAATATCTAAAATAAGACTGAAAAGCGGGTTCTTTGTGGGGCAACACAATAGTAAAGCCTAACATGAGCACCACCACCAGCTGCAGTTTGGTGTCTAATGGTGTTAATGACTCTTCCGCAATTATCTTCCAGTCATCGTTGAGAGGTGTGGAGAATTACGTCTGATCAAACCCCTGCAGATATGACTCACACACAAGTGCACATGTGACTTAGTCACACAGGTCTACGTTTAAGAACACAGCCGGGGTTCACGCCTTATTAACTCAGAGTGCCGCGTTGGTGGGCAACCTCCTTGTCTAAACTTGGTAGGCTGAGCTACGATATTCATGAAACAACACGTGATGTCCCCAGTAGCTGCTCACTGTCCGCATCAAAATGCAAAAACACACTCACCTATTCATTTCCTCAAGACAATCTGTGGCGAAGAAGAAGCTTTTGATTTTGGGATGACAGGCTTTGAAGGCACTGCAGTCAGCCGGAGAGAAAAAGGCTGATTAGTGCTTCAGTGTGTACACAGTAGGTTGGTGTGCACTCGTGTTGTTCAGGCTAGAGCAAATGTGCTTGATTAATAATTTGGGCACTCACAATTTCCGTCTGCACTCTATGGCTCTGTCTATTCTGAACTCTGGGAGGCTGATGAAGCCCTCAGCCTTCTCATCCTGCAGGCGAAGACAGATGGAGAACGCTGGTACATTATTATCATTATCATCATCATCATCTCAGGGAACAAACTGATCTACCGGTTTCAGTCAGGCTAGAACCGTTCTGGTCAAACAACATATGTTGTTTACATTGGCTGGGTCAAGCCTTCCACCACTTTCATTAACAAAGCACTCGGCAAACGTAGACCTGGGTTTACATTTTACAAATGACTGCCAAATGTGCATATCTGGATGCAATATAAGTTGGTATAATGGTTTCTGACACTGCATATGTTTAGTAAAAACCTTTTTAAGGTCAAATTTGGGCACCTTATAAAACATCCGTACAAAAGGGTTGATTAAAAATGCTCTGGAACTTCATTTGTGAGTCAGTAAAATCCGAGATTTTGTCAACCCGTGATTTAGTACAAATGTGAACTGTAAAACTCAATACTTTGTCAAGTACTCGCAAGTCAGTACAACTCAAGTATTCGGCCAGCACCCGAGAGCCAGCGTAGAGCTTGACTCTTTGTCGAGCACCCAGAAATGACTTTTTCAAACAGATATACTGTATATGTAATGTAATGATGACATTAACACCATCAAAATATTAGGGCTATTTTCATTAATCCACTCTAAGGCTGTGGTAAATGTCTCGCCCAAAAACAGCTGGGATAGGCTCCAGCATACCCCCGCAACCCTAGTGAGAATAAATGGATTGATGGTAGCTTGACTAGTTCCGATTAAGTAAAAACTTGCACAACTTGAACTCTCACATAATGTGAAGGAACTCACATTCTGATTAGTGTACCAATAAAGGCACGACTCTTTCAGGATGAACCAGTACTTCCGCCATTTCTGTGTAAAGTATCCTTTAGCGTCCTTCTTCTTCCACAACCAGCCTTCACAATCTCCATGGCCGAGATCCTTACAGGAGATTCTCCTTCGACTGGCACTAGTTAGGGAACCTGAAATGAGAGGAAACATTATTTCAACAGTGTTACAACATGTTAATAAAAATATTTCATTGTACATGTGGAACCAATGCTCAGTATACCAGTATGGCCAAATACCTAAATGCGACCTAGCGAATGTACCTTACTTTCAAGAGAATCCGTTCAAGATAAACAATCATTAATAGAGGAGATTGACACTGATGCACAATTTGGTAATGTAATGGTAACCACCAAAAACAACATGGGAGTAAAAAAAGAATAAATGTAAATGTTTGTCTACCTTTACTTCTCTTTTTGGTTTTCGTTCTTAGTGAGGTGTAATGGAAGGACTGCAAGAAAGAGAGGAGGGAAAAATAATATTAACTCAAGAACAAACCACGTCAGGAGTACAACTTCTTTCTTTTCCCATGGTTCAAACCAAGCAACACCATAAATGTTTTTGAGGAATCTGATCATCTACTATGTCCTACATGCAGAAAAAATAGTAATACAAACACTGAACAACATTTTTTGGGGGCATTTGTGACCACTTGTACAACTTAATTGGATCCTTTCTATTATTGTGGTTGTAGTTTGCATTGGGCAAAAATTGCAATTTTGCAATTTACAATAACACTCAAGACGGCCGCTAGCTAACAAGCTAGCAAGCGAAACAATTTGAATAGATTATCAACTTTCAAACTACCACTTCCACATGGAATGGGAGGATATTTTTTTTCACTCCAGCATGTTAGATATGCCATAGCTGACATCATTCAATAATTAAGTTAATTTCATGTAAGGTAATGTCATTTTTTGTGTGGACACTTCCCGTGGTGCGCCACCACCGCCATCTTGGCGCAGCTTGGTCAACCATATTACCAAATTGACTGCGCACAGTGGTGTACTGGACCAAATTACCACTGTATGAGGTGCGCCACGCTTTGCCACCTTACCCTGCGCTACAGCTCTTTGGAGAACTGAATACAGCTTCCTAAGGAAGCGTAAACTGATGTTGAAACCAATTTTACCCACTGAACTTTTCCGTTATTGGGCTGCGTGGCTGTTCTCCCTTCTCTTTGGTATTTGAACACGACCAAGCTCATTCTCATAGCGGATACGGTTGCTAGGAAACAGCTGACGTAACACCGAAGCCTCTGTGGCTTCATTAAATGGATGTGAGTCACTGAATAGTGTTTAAAAAGTGAGGGGGGGGGGGGGTAGGCTGTACTATTCAAGAAATAAGAAAGGAAAGTGACGCAAAAGTACAGTATCCTTACCTTCTTCATCGAGGCTGCTCCTGAGCTTCCAGAGCCCGAGTACCTGCGGGAGAATTGATAGTTATGGTATAAAACTCTTATAATTACTGACTTTAATTCTAAATCTGTGTCCTGACCACAACTATAAGCTCACCTGTCTGTTGTGTCTGCTCGTAGTGTGTCTGCACCTCGCTAAAAGACAGAAATTAAAAGTTATTAAAGAGCTTATCAAACCTTTAAATACCCATGTTAAAAGATGTATTTTGTGTTTATAGTGTTTAATTAATCTGAATAACTTTGAAAAAAAGGCTAGAATATTGGGTTACAGGCCATTCCACCGAATTGGTGCAATTATGCAAAGTGTTCTGCACGTTGATGTGATTGCATATTTAATAAATACAATTTGAAGCAAGAATTTAAACTACATTGAACACTGGAAAAACACTGGAACACGAAATTAGAATGGTGTTTGCCTCATGGATGTGTGAACGAAATAAGCGTATCATAAAAATGATCTTGCATATGCAAAAAAGGAAAAAAAGGAATTTGGTAAAAATATCAAACTGACTTCAATGAGGACTTCCATGATTACAGAGTTAACTTTCTTTGCCGCTATTTAATGTTTGTTCCACGGCTCAGGTGCCCTTAAGTAAACGCTTGGTACCCGCATGCTGGGAAGCCGCCTGCTGCTCCGGTGTGTAACTAACTGTGGTGTGATTGCCGTATTCCAGTGGGTTAAATGAATGCAGTATTATTTGTACGCATACATATATAACTATAAAAATAGTCATAGTCATTTTAAGAGGTGTTTCATTGATGCACAGTCAGAAATATTGCTATTTGAGTTGCTTTAACAAATATAAAACACCTGAAGGGGACATGTAGTCATGTAGTATATTCGTGTACTCTGTTCGTGTACACGTGCTTTTGATTAGATTTGAAACACATCGCTTGGTGAGCGAGAGGCAGAGAGAACAGTGTGTTCTAAAAACTTGGAATCCTGTGTGTTTATGTTCATAATTAGTCTAGCTGATGCTGAGTCATACACTTCCTCGCTTACCAGGATGCGTGTTTGTGTGTGCACTTCAACGTGTGTGTTTGCCCAGAATAAACTCCCTTTTATAATCCGCCGTGTCTGAGGAGATGGGCATGTTAGGATGAATCATGAGATACCTTCTCTGCATACAAATCAATTTGTGTGAGCGAGTGTGCACATGTACAAGTGTGCGTGTGTATCAGTGTGGGCCGGTGTGGAAGTGTCACTTTTGTCATAATCCATAAAGACGCCAGCACATCAAGCTCACTCCCCTTGCTCTTCCACATAGGTGAAACACACATACGCACAAATGAGGGTTAACCTGAGGCGAACATCATGGCCTGTCTTCAAAACACTTTCATTAGAGACACATGGAGAAAGACACTGCAAGGATTGACTCAGAGTTTAATGCCAGAGGAAATAAATGATAGACTTGGATGCTGGTTAATTAATGTAATGGAATTCTCAAATGCATGCATGTATGACCACCCCCCACCCCCCCACCATAGTGGCTGTAAATTGTATAGTGATGATGTCATAGTCATCTCATTCGATGGGATGCACATTTTGCTTGTTGATGGTGATCAATGGTGATCACGCCACATCCACCCCCCCAGAAAGTTATGGCATATTTTGGAGTGGCTTTTTCTTGTGGCCAAAACAAACCAACCTGCCATAATTTACCTAAAATAAGAAAGTGTGGGGTGTATGAAAATCACCAGCGGTGAACTATAGTGAAAACACAGAGCATGAAATACGCATGTGGTACATTTGAAGTGTACAGACCATTAAATAAGGCAAACAATTGCCAACGGCAGCCAGTGGAGTAGTGGTGCAGCCATCTGAATTTAAACAATTGGGAGTCGATCTCACCGAGTCTTAACACTGTCAGTATTCACACAAATACCAGCACAAATGTAAACAGGATACTCATTGAATCAGTTAAAAGTGAAATAGTCACTGTGCATGAGTGCTGCCATGAATGTTCTGCATGTCTGAATATCTTGAAGAAAAATCCTATTTTTACTTTATATAATTGGGCTTCGTTTTAATGGTAAACAATCATAAAAAAACACATTTCAACTTTCCTCACATGTGCTGCTTGTTTAGCGCTCACATAAAGGGTAGGCTTCAACAAAGTGAGCCATCTGCCATCGAGCTTATGCGAATATGGTGCCAAAAAGCAATTTAACAAAGTTTAAAAACAAGTTCGCCATCTGCATATGAGGAGAGAAAATTCAGGTGAAAGAGAATTTTGAGATCCGTTGCAATAAGCGCTGGCAGTGTAGGACCATTTCATGTGTATAGCACCACTCGGGCTGGGCCTGTAGATTGAATGGGTATTAAAATGTCTCCCAGTACAGTCATACTGTACAAGCTTTTCATCCTATCGCCAGCCGCCTTACAGAGGAACCTCATTTTGTATCCGTAATCTTGCTCTTTCGGTCACAAGCCCAAAGCTCATGACCATATGAGGCTAGCACACAGATCGACTGGTAAATTGAGAGCTTTGCCTTCCGGCTCAGCTCGCTCTTCAACACGACGGCCCGGTGCAGCGATCACATTACTACAGACGCTGCGCTGATCTGCTTGTCAAGCTGACGTTCCAAACGTCACTCACTCGTGAACAAAAGCCAGAGTACTTGAACTCCTCCATCTGGGGCAAACCCGAAAGGTGCAACCATTTTCATTTTCAAAGCTGAGAACCACCACCACATTCTGTCTGCTGTCCACTTAGCTGCTGTAAAATCAGGAATAAAATCAGAATTCCCCGATTACAGCACCAGTAAATGATTATTCTATTCAATAGATGACAGTTACAAGGCACATGTTGAATAAAAGGGCTGTGTACATACTGGCAAAGCATCAGGAGGCTGGTCTAAACGCAAGGTAGACGACAACATGGATGGGCTGATAGGGAAACTCGGGCTGCTCGGATTGCGGCTCTTGCGTCGAGAACGTCTGGTGGAGTCCCTCCGACTCTCTCTCCCTGGACCTTCCGGTTCCTCTTCAATGACCAGGATCTTGTCGTCACTGAGATAACGCAGCAGGGAATTGTCTGAATCTGTGTAAAAGAAGCATGGCACCCGTTAGATGACGGACAGGCTCAACAGAACGGTTGAGAGAGGGAGTGAAAACCAAAGACAGCTGCTGATAACGTGGAGCCGAGGGAGAACTCGGCATTGCAAAGAGACATGACTCAATTGACCCTTACAAATTCAAAAAAAAAAAGTCAAAAAGGATAAAAGTTCCCCAAAGCTGCATTATCTGGTAGACTATGACTCCACAGCTCGGGACATCCTGCTTATCTGTTAGCAAAGATTATGGGGATTTGGAAGAAACTACTGCTAAATCTGCAATGTGACAGACTGTCTGAATTTGCTCATTTGTTCGTTGTTAAATTTATAAAAAACCTTAAAACTGACACAACAATGAGGAAGAAAAGAAAAACTATTTCCAACCCTGAACCTGTTATTGTGCTTTAATGTTATTCATAGACTTTCTGACAGCAGAGTGCAGCTGAATACAGATCAAGTGTCAGTGCAAACTCTTCCAATTGGTCACACTGAAATACCTTCATTTCAAGAACGCTTGTATAAATGCAATACCCTTGCATTTATGCTTGTTTGTCACTATGTCAGATACATACCTGCCAGATATGTATCCTAACACAACCACAGCACCATGGACAACCTGAGGATGGGCTGAAATGTGTTGGCTTGAAAAGGCAGCAAAGCAAGGCACTGTCCAAACCGGTTTGTTTGTACAGTGCGAGGGGCAGCTTCTGCATGTATATGTGTTAGTATGTGTGTACCTCGGCTCCCTCTCTTGCCCATGCTGGGTTCCTTGGCCTCGGCCATCCAGTTATATTCGGGAGGCATGGAAACGGGTCTGAGGTCACCTGGAACAATCCAACCAGCGATCAGAGAGTCGTCTTAAGGGGGAACGTGGGTAATCGGGTGTCGGCAAGCAGAGACCGAGAGAGTGACTGAGAGACAGCTGGTGGGTGGACAGGTGAGAGGGAGACAAGGTGTGTGCAGGTGAGGGGCATGACATGCAAGACCAGGATCAACTTACTCTCATGTTAGTTTGGTTCGGTTGCCTTGACTCTTGAGAGTCTGGGCTTTTAGCTCGATGGCTAGCACTCGACTGAACCACGCAGTGGTGGTGGGAGTGCAGTTTAAGGGGGTGAGTCTTTTGAGTGTTTCTGTATTTTATCTGTTTGTCTGTACAACACAGAGAAGCCGAGTGTGCATGTGTAATGGATGCCAACCAGCAGGGTAGCAAAAGGACATTGGTTATGGTGATTTGACCACCTGTTCCTTTTAATTAGTTAGACCAACATTGCTCGGCTCTCAATCAGTGCTTTCGAGCCCGCGCTGGCTCGAGCCCGGATTATGCTGGGTTGGACTGCAGGAAAAATATTCCAGCTTTGCAAAGGGAGCCGCAAGAAGGAGGCTGAAGAGCAGGATGCAGTTCCGGAGCCGCAAGTTGCTGACCCCTGCCCTACACCTTGAGAGTTGGGCTAGACATCGCGTTGACAGTCCTGTCTTTTTGGTTGAAAGCTACTGTTTTTTTCCAGAGCCACGATTCGAGCCCAGAGCGGAACACAGAGCTGGCTGAACCATTTTTTCAAAAAATACATATTCTTAAAAATATATGGTTTTTTTTATCTCTGTGCATGTGCGGATTTTCCTCAGGCATTCTCCCACATTCCAAAAATATGCCTGTTAGGTTAATTGGACACTCTAAATTAGGTATGAGCGTGAGTGTGAATGGTTGTTTATACTGTATGTGCCCTGTGATTGGCTGGTGACCAGTACAGATTGTACCCTGTATAGAGGCTCATAAAAATTGTTAACTAATTAGCCAAAGTTATTTCTGCAATGTTGTTCACTCAAATGTAAACATCCTCCCTTCTATATGGCACATCCCGTTAGTCTATTGGGCTAGGTATCTGTTGCCAAGAAAACCAATGAGCTCAGCACTTCAGTGATTTGGAGGGCTCAGCATCATTTCAACGATAAGATTCAGCAAACTGGTTCCGCTGGAAATGTTCACCACAGCAGCAAAGCGGAATAAAAGCAAAAATAAGTAAATATAATATATGTATGCATGGGAATTCACTACTGTATATGACAGGGCTTGTAACCTAAATGTTACTATCACTTATTGCAGTTCATCACTTGGGACATTTTAAGTTTTAATATTATATTTGACCAATTTCTGTACAGACTCTATCCTGCTTTCATTGATAGTCCAGTCATGAGGCTGACAAGTCCTGTGAATGCATATTAATGCATTTGTTTGTCGAGTGACCTTGGCCTTTCACATCATGGCGGCCCCTTGAGAGTCTCCCATGAAGGAAGAGGATGTCTTGAAAGCTGTCTGGGACAGCGTGGAGAGGAGTCATAGGCTGCAGGGCAGAGAGAGGGCTGGAAACACTGTTTTTGTCTTTGACTTTCTTTCTACTGAGGGCTAAAAAAGCTTCATCATATCCCTAATGTGAGGCTGATGCCAGAAAGTGAAAATTATCCATCTGCCTCAGAATGTAATGGTTTGTTCCTTGGTCCATGCTCCACCCTTCCAACCAGTTCCATGGACATCGGCCCAGTATTTTCTGTGTAATGCTGCATCATGCTGACGGGCAGACAGACAAACAGCATCAGAAGCCTTGTTGGTAGAGATGCTAAACAGCCATTAAGCAAATGATTGACACATGATGACGGAATGTTGAAAACAAAAAGCTGAGGATGTGTTTGGAATTCATGCTATTCTTCTAAAGAAACAACTTGGGATCCACTCGAGTAACACTCGCAGCGTGTAATCTGCTTCTTACCATGTGTGGGCGTCTTATCCCTCCTGCGGACGCCCGTATTACGGCCCCTGTCATAGTCAGAGCCCGGGGGTACGTCTCCCTCCAAAAGAGAGAAGTACTGACCGCTGTCCTGGTCTAGGTAGTAGCTGACAGCTTCGGATCCTTTCGAGCCAGATTGGGAGGTAACACTGTACCGGCTGATGTCATCACAGGAAATCAAACCCAGCTCTTCCCTGCAGAGGACAGCGTCATGTTAGTCATAGTCAGCATGGAGGTCAGCATCTGTTTGTCCCAGACCCTGACCTGGGGCTGTAGAGTCCGGAGACGGGAGAAAGGATGTAGACGTCCTGGGCATCCATTTTGGACATGCCTAAAGTGCCCCCGGGTGTCGGTGAGGTGCTGGTAGGGCTGGTGGGGACCGGCTGAAGAGAGGTAAATAAAGAGTCTCGTTAGAGAGCAGAAGTGGAGAAGTGCAGGGGACGTAAATTATTTCATTATATTAAAAACATAGAGCAAAACAGCAAATCAATATATTATATATTATACAAAACAACAAATACAAATTAGGTTATGGAAATATGGTTATAATGTCACGAGAGTAAAGTCAACATTTTATGGTCACAATTATGCAAACAACATTTCCAAAACCAAAGTTAAAATAGTTGGAAAATAGAAAAAAACAAAATAACAGCAGAAATGAAAAAAAGTAGTATTTTTAAGAGAATAAAGTCCAAATATTAAGAGAAAAATATTATATTCTAAAGAAAAAAAGCCAAAATTTTATGAGTGTAAATTCATCATATTATGAGGAAAAATAATGTCATATTAGTAGGATAGAGCTGAAATATTAAGAAATATATATATGTGTGTGTATATTTTTTAAGACGGAATAATATGAGAAACAAACAACTTTTGAAAAATGACATTGTGGAATCAAAGTAGCCTTTGCTTGTTTTGGTTTTCAGTATGGCGATATCGGATCTGGGAGCACAAATTGCAAAAATTGAGCAGTAATAGTGTCAAACCTCTTGGCACAAAAACAACATTTTAGCTGAGACCTTTCTTTTAAACGTGGGAATCCCTAAGAGTTATTTAGCATGGCGACCATGTTGTATAGACTCTGACTATGCAGCCTCTCCCACCTTCATTCTGTCATTTTGTTTCATGCCTTCACACGCACGGGGTTTCCATGTCTGTTTCCATGACAACCACTGCTCTCAGTGAGGCAGAAGAAAGCTAGCGGGGCCTCCTAACTCAGCATGACTCAAGGGCACGTCATTTGTCATCAGGTCCTCCATGAGAACAGGATGCCTTGCTGATATCATGGGATGTCACACGTGAGAATTTCCAATAAATCAGAGTTGTTTTCCTCCTAGTGCAACAATAAAGTATAGGCGCACCTTGAATCCCGAACCCTTTCCAGCGTCTTACCACCTCAATCTCCAGGATCTTTATCATTACCCCTTTCACTTTCAAACTCGTCCCGGAGTATAGTCGAAGAGCTTTAGAAAAATGCTGAAAACTGTTGGAAAAACGAGGGATGCGATGAAGTGGAGACAAGGAAATAGGTCAAAAAGAGAGAGAAAAAGAGGGGGAGCGTGATGGAGAGGAGAGCGAGGCAGGGAGCTGTGCTGTGAGAATGAAAATAGTAATTTAGTGATTATAGCCCAGCCTAAGGAAAAAGGGAAGCAGTGCTCGGAGTGCAAGCAGGGAAGGATGGGTCTTCCACAGCAAGTGACACCCCAGCATGTTAAAACATCACTTAAACCATCGGGTCCCTGCTGCCTCCACTACAAACTTATCAAAATGGAGTCCGTAAGCCTATTAGCTTTATCACAACCTTAACATTAACACTTTACAGGTTCTGAAATCATGTAAGACTTGGGAAAATCTATTTTTACTGTGGACTATGGACTACAGCAGTGGATCATCTTCAGCAAGTACTATGACACGTAGCGCCAGGCCCCCCGACTGGAGTCATCAATCTGTCTTATCACTCGGAGAGGCTTCCTGGAAAGCGTGTCACGTAACCACACTAATGGTTGGCATTCGGGTCCCATTTAGCTCTCTTTGACACGTCATCCCAGTCTTTCTCTAAGGTCACCGGTTAATGTCCAGCTTTCTAATCCAAAAAGTACAACCTCGAGCAGAAGGAGTCCTTGGATGTAGATATCTTGGATGTCAAAACACTTTGGCAACGTCTGTTGACTCCATGAGCACATTCAGCAGAGCAATAAATGTCACTGTTTCCACAGTTTTTATCAAAATAAATAGATCTTTTTGTAAATAAAGTCTAATGATAAGTCTCTCTTCCCCTTCAGTCTAATCAGAATCTAATCTAATAGTTAGGAAGTCACTTATGTTGCAAATGTTGACCTGAAATCGGGGAAGGTCACCATTTTTTTTTTCAACATACAGCAATCCCCAAATTTAGGTGAGGTTATGATAAGTTTCTGAGAAACATGCATGTGTTTTACTTTACAAAACAGGGATGAAGTGGTTGTATTTGTTGTAAAAACTCTTATATCTGTCTATAAAAGTGAAAAATATCCCATAAAAAAAGCCCACCCCCCCATGTTCATTTTTATTTCAAGGGCACAACGGCCAGAAAGTGCCAAAGATATGCTATCATTACTAAAATATGCTATCAAAACACTTTGCAATTTTGCTGACCAATATACAATTTCAGTTATCCCTTAGTAATAGAAAATTGGCCACATTTTCATTCAGGCCAGACAACAAGCAGGTACAACATTTCCTCAAGTGACCATTAGAGATTTATCATTTTTCTCCGTTCTATTGGTCTGCTAAAATGAGCTAATACATGATTAAAAATGTGTCAAGGATTTATGACGCTCTAGCTGTCATTGTGTTCAGACGGAGGCACAAAAATAGACCAAAGTACTTCAACCAAGATGTCGAAGAAGCCAAAACTCCTTACCTATTCAGTCTACTTATTAACAATATATAACTCACCAATACAAGTTTCCCAAAATAGCAGGCATTTACAACCAGTAATTATTTATACATACACATATTACAGATTTATGAGAAAGGGGACTGGGACAATGAGTGGCACCTGTGTGAGCAATGTGACAAATGTGCATAGCTTTAGTTAAAAAAAAAAAACCAAAAACAAACACACACACACACACACGCACACACACACACACATCCCTTGGTGGTAATTACCGGTAAAGTGGATGAAAATGCCTTTCTTCTTCCAGCAGACGATAAACACATAAATGGTGAAAAGCAAAAGGAGAAAGCAGGAGACACACAGGAATAAAAGAGACAGCCATGGAAGGATTTGGGTTTCGCATTGCATGATCATTTGCAGAGATAAATTGTTTCCTTTTGGATTTAGTCATAATCCATCTGAATATTTGCCACATTTGGGATAAACTTCAAAGCTGGACGATTCATCCTCCAAACCCAGACTTATATGTTTGATTTACCGCATGTATACCGAGCATATAGCCAACCATTTGCTTCACAAAGGAAGTGACCTACTTCCAAGGGAGCAAAAGGTCTAATTAAAGAAAACATTACTCTGCACGTGTGCACAAACATGAACGATGCTATTTGTTTTGCACGCCCAGATGGACAAGCATGCATCCTACCATGATTCGAAATATTTGAACACATAGTAAGATAGTCTGGAGTCAGTGAATTATCTCCAGTATCTGCTGAGTAGAAGATCTTGTTTCAAAGCCTGTAGTTCATATAAATAATTTAGCATGCAAGTCTTTTTGAGGGCGAACAAATCTAACACTTCTCTTTCTCCTTTTGTCTGTGTTCTGGTATGTTCTTGTGTGTTTTATTTCAGACATCCATCAGGTGGAACATTTAGAGCTCTGAAACTGCTGCTTTTTATGCAACAATAAGTACAAGGTAGCAATAAACTAAATAGTGGCTATCTAATAAGGCAGTGCAGAGAAGAATAGTCATGCAGCCTGGTGTACAAAGAGTCAGTGATGACACTGCAGCACAACTGAAGGGATCTTCAGTGTAAAAAATACATCCGCCAAACAACCCGAGGTACCATTTGTAACTACTCATTGCATCTCTGACAACAACAGAACAGCATAAGAACAAAGAAGCTGAAGGAGACAACAGATGGGGAAGAATATAAAAAACAATGATGATCCGATTGATTGGCCACCGATTAATATCGGCCCATTTCTGTGAAAAAGCATGTGTTCGGCATATGTCCATAAATACCTTTCAACAGTGATCACATAGCCAATCATCTGTGGCTCATACTACCATATAGCGAGCGTGCCCCGCCCACTTTCCTTCACACTGCACAGGCGTGCCAAACCCAAAACAAACATGTCCGCTGTGTGGAACTTACCTGCCTTTTGTGAGAGTGATATAAAATATAAAAAATATAAAATATCTCGCCTGTACCTGCAAGCCCAGCGGTTTCCAGCGTACATTCCTGAGCAGAGCCGGAGTGGAACTCAGGGTGTTCTGTGGCCTTTTCTTCAGCGTGAGGATGACTCCGCATGGGTCTTCCCTCAAGGCGTTGACCAAGTTTTTCAACTGCCAGCCCACCTTGGGAGCAAACAACATAGATGTGAAAAAAAATCTCTGTAATTATTTGTTAAATATTATTCTTTGGCACCTAAGTAATAAAAAATAAAGTGTAGGGTGGTGTTGAGACCAATGTAATGTATTTTTTAATACATTAATACGTTCAATATCTAACATCTGTTCCGTTAACTAAAAGAACATGAGTAACATACTATTTAATAATGTAGAAAACGTTATTAAAAGAAGATACAGGAGATCCTCGGGTTAAGTTCCTATTTACACTAGACCTACACTTACATCACAATCTCGGACCAGAAACTCGTTCTTATATCAGGATATATATCGAGATCTTTTCTCCTTCCACCATAAGGAATCCATGACCTCTTTATCAATCATTAATTCAATTCAGTTCATCTTTCTCCTTGATGATGGACACGGCAGTCAAGACGTTGGGACCAAAAGAGCAGCCAATTTTATGAGGCTCATTTGCACTTCTATGGTGATGACTTTCATTTTCTTTGGCGCACTGCCGATTTGGAGACATAATGAAGACTAAAAAGGTAATTAATACGTCATATTATTCTTCCTCAGTGATGGCACACACTATACTCTTCCACCAAGCACGAGCAAGGGCATGTTGCATATTCTTCCCACGGCGTGCGCTGTAACTACTTCACAAGTGTTTAATTCATCTATTTCAACACAGAACATCATAAACCACTAAAGTGAAACAAGAACATCTTGAAACGTGAACAGTTTTGTGCAAAATAGCCATCCATTTTCAACCCGAGTAAGATGTATAAATGAAATCTATAGGAATAGCCCTGATTGGCTAAAATTGTGAATTAGCCCATAGTGCATGATTAAAATATGATTAAATATAAATTTCCTGTTTCCGCTTGGATTTTTCATAAGTCATGGGTTTTAGCATCACATCATATTGAAGCCAAAAATGGCTTCGTCAGGATGCTTTTAGGCCGAGTCTGACAAGAGTGCTTACTTCAGTGTTTCTTTGTGGTTCTGAACAGTCCGTCTCCAGAGCTCACACAACACTTGTCAAGCTGATGACTGACTACACGAGTCGCAGCTACTGGAAGTGTCCACTGAGGCCACAGAATACACACAAAGAGCTGCTCTGACCTTATTTCACATATTATGATCACCAGCCTATGGCAGCCTTTTGCAGCTGTCCTGTTCTCTTTGGCTTGGATCGGTAGACAAAGCATAAAGACTGTGTCCACTTTACATCCTGTCCGGTAACACAAAACCAACCAATATAATGCACATGTTTTTGGACTGTATCGGAGGAAGTACCCAGACAGAGTACACACAAGCATTAGGAATACTGTAGAAAATCCCAATGAGGCCAAGAGTTATAAAAAAGAAATAAATATTCAATGTTGAGCGCAAATACACTGTATCGTCGTTCACCGCAACCACACAGCATGTGAACTCGAAAGTGTTCACTTTGCAAATTTGCAGAGCGCAGATGGAAACAAGGAGAGACCCACCAAAATAACAGCATCACATAAACTGCTGCTGGGGTGTTTTTCAAATCCCAGGAGTCTTCATTATTTTCCCAAATGATATTACAAACAGATAATTATGTTGCCTCTTCAAACAATCAGTTTGTTATTCCAGCAACTTCTATGCCTTACCTCAAAAAGACAACCACCAGACACAAAGCTGTCCTAAATGTAAGCGATAGTCCAACAGAATGATTCTGTAATGAAATGGAATAACCTCAAATGTCATAATGGGGCGTAAAATACTGGCAGATTTCTAAATTCTTCTTTCCTCCTTTCAATGGAACAGGAATGGAACAGATTTCCCATTGATGTCCTCCTGCTTTCGTCTCCTCTTCTGTTTAGTTCCTCGTTACCTCCTCCTCCCTCCACATCACCTTACTCCAGCGTGCTACAATTGCTTCATCATTTCCTTCCCCGAACCAGTGCCTCCCTCTGCTTATCTCCTCCCCACTGGGTGAGGGATCAGAGAGATGAGGTTCTCAGAGGGAGTAATGAACGGTTGGAAGTGCGCTCCCAGCAGGGAGTGAGCGGCCTGCGCCGTCACCCAGAGGAGAGTCAGGTGGAGCCGCAGTACATCGGCAGCTCCCTCACGAGTCAACCAAGGCATCTCTCTGCATACTACCTACATGCAACGCTCCACAATCTAAAGGAAAACATGTAAGATGGGGCAACACGTAGACCTCCACTTCCAGAAATGTTCTCCCTCCAGAAATATCAAATAAATCCTGGAACTAATCTTTTGTAGCGAAGCTGACAGCATACCGCACTCTATCACAGGCTCTCACAAGGCACTGTTCCATTTAAAATGGCTTCCCAGTTTTGCCTCCATCTGATGTGACGTCTCAAAGGCAGCACCGTAAACTTATTCGGTTGGGAAAGTGGAACATGAGTTCACGTTTCGCTTCAGACGCCTCCTTGAAAGATTTCTAGTGACAATGGAAACACATTCCAGAGAGAACCACTGACAATATAACCGGACCGAACAAAGGTATTGGAGCATGTACTCAATAATCTGCCGCAGCTGCAAACCTAATTAGCCTACATGGCAATACAGGACTTGAAGGGACGAGTCGACAGCGTCTCAGAATGCAGAACAAAACCACATTGCAGTATGACTTCACTGTAAGAATTCTTCTGGACTGCAGTACAAGTACTAGTCAGTATTACTTCTACTCACCACTGTCTGATGGTTGACTTGGATGACTTCATCACCTGCATGGATCTTTTTGCACTGGTCTGCTGGAGACTGGCGGAAGGAAAGGGGCTTAAGTTTAGCAGCAGACTAAATAAGAAAATGGTAGACTTGAAAACTGAAACTCACATTCTCTGTGGTTCCGGTAATAACATGAAGTCCATCATATGTGGATTTAATGTACATCCCCTGAAAGACACGCAGGACAGAAGAGCGGGTCAATGTGGTCGGTGTGTATGTTCCACCGTCCTAAAATTGGACTTCATTCCAGTTAGCGTTAATGTCCATTTGTTACGTTCCTCCAGGCATCTTATTTGGGGTTCTTCTGTAACGTACCATCCATTCAGAGATTTGTACAGCTTTGTGCATGTGTGTGTTTACCAGGCCTTCACTGGGCATGATGCTGGTAAGGTGGACCACCTCCAGATGGGCAGACTGAGAGACCAGAGAGTCGGATGACAGAGAGATGATGTGGTCGCATATCCCTGCTAAGGTCTTACACTGGAGGCGACATCCAAGGCGAAAGCAACATGGAGAGGAAATGACAGAGGGCGAGAGAGACAGAGAGATCACGTTATTGAGATTGCTTCATGTCCATGAGGGACATGGTAGTGACCTCGCTGAAAGAGGTGAAAACAAAATCACTTCATGAGATTGCTCCACGTGACCATTTCACCGCTCCAACTCACAAACTGCTTCCTGTCTGTCTGCAGGCATGCCCACGAGAATAGTGCCAGATTTTGACCAATTGCCTCTGTTCTATATAAACTGTTCCAGCTATTTGTCTGCTTGGTCACACACTACAAGCGTCACCCTTCCCAGACCTTCCTCACAGCTTAGTAAATGTCCAAAATACTACCTTATTATTTACATTCATACAAGCGGGGTGACATGTACACACAACTGCTGACCCTTGCATAAATTAATCATCTGATCTCAATCTTAATGAGAAATTACAGGATTATAGTGTTGGAGTGAAGGTCTCACATACACACTCGCACACACACGGAAGGCGTCAGAGCAGTCGTACACACTCAATATTTCACAGACGATGATTCATCCAGTGTGTTGGAAAATGTGAAGAATTGTATCTCTGGCTGTCTCACATAAGCTCACACTCTTCCATTCTTTCCTGGGTCAGTCATTTTAGTTTCAGCGAGTCGGTGAACTTTCAGACACAATCATAATTTTGTTTTCTGTTGGTAAATAACTACATTGTACGATGAGGCTGAGGTCTTTTGGAGTGCAGGGGCCATTACTGAAGACCTTCTATAACTCTGTGATGGGTTCTGCCATCTTCTATGGCGTAGTCTACTGGAGGAACAGCAACACAGCAGCTGACAGGAAGTGGCTGGACAAACTGAAGGCCAGCTCTGTCCTGCAATCTGGAACAGGTGGAGGAGGTGGGCAAGACGAGGATGACAGCCAAGCTGTCCTCCATGATGAACAAAGACTCCCACCCACTCCAAAACACGCTCACTGCACTAGGAAGCTACATTGGTACCAGGCTGATAAATCCAAAGTCAAGGAGAGATGCAAGTTTTTCCATCCTGCAGCTGTCAGGATTTATTCATTCATTCATTTTCTACCACTACCACCGGGGGTGCTGGAGCCTATCCCAGATGTCTTCAGGCGAGATGCGGGGTACACCCTGGACTGATCGCCAGTCAATCACAGGGCACATATAGACAAACAACCATTCACACTCACATTTATACCTATGGAAGATTTGGAGTCACCAATTACCTTAACATGTTTTTGGAATGTGGGAGGAAACCGGAGTACCCGCAGAAAACCCACAAGATGGCCGAGGGTGGAATTTAACTTGGGTCTCCTAGCTGTGAGGCCTGCGTGCTAACCACTTGGCCACCATAAAGCCCAGCTGTCAAAATGTATAATAAAAATTGCTCAAAAAATCCTGTAAAATAACTAATAATAAATCAACCATGCAATAAACCATGCAATAACTGTGCAATAAACCTTTGACTTGGTCATAACATTTCTATTGCCTGGATTTTGCATGTAATCTGCTCTTATGTGCTTCGTACTTGTATGCTGTAGTACTTTTGATGCTATAAACAGGTAACATATGCGCAAGGATATGACAAATGTACTCGCAATGTCACAAATTTTAGTTGCAAAATGAGACTATTTAGTGGCAGTTTAGAGCACTGATAGCCCCCATGTAGAAACTGCAGTGGGGGCCAATGTAAGGGCTCTACTCATGCTCCACTCTGATCATCGGACTAATAGTTTTGACCTGGGATTAACACGGAACAAGACAGAAAAAGGCAAGTCACCAGAGTGCAGTCGCTACTTCCCTTCTGCTGACACACCCAGCCTTGCTCTGACACACCGCCGGACAATCAGAGCGCAGATTATGGAAAAGTTCACTTATGTGGTTGGCTGGCGTGAGATTTAAAAGCAGTCAAACAGAAAGCCAGACATAGTACGCTGCCAAATGGATTAAGCTCTGCCTGTACGCTCCCACCCTCCTCCCTCACTCCCTTTTCCTCTCATTGCACCGAACATCCACAGCCACCACCATTATCTGCACATGCATGACTATTTACTTTGCCGCAATTACCAACATAAAAAGAGCACCCAGAGAGGGAGAGGAGAAAAATAGAAAGGGCACGACGTACAAAGGGAGAGTCCAGTGCAGAAAATAAGGGGAAGGAAAACACACAACTAGGACAGTGTTATGTAAGAGTGCTCATCCTTATGCATGAATGCACATAAAAACACATACACTTATACACACTTCACGCTCCATCAGACACACAGACTGATGCACGACGCTGTCCCTCACACTCACACACACACACACACAAAATATCCCTGTCCATCTGATTGCTGCAGGCTGTAGTCTGGAGCAGAGAAGAGCAAGGAGTTTTGCATTATTGAGTGGAAGCTGACAAACGTACAACTCCCACTACACCCGGGATGACCAGAGCATACGACAACCACATGCTGAGTACACACTAGGCTCTTCACCTCCATTTGGAAAGGATGGATCTTTGTTACTAGTTGACCGTTGGCAGCCATGGAGATGGCTGAGTATAGTGAAGATGATGATGCTGGAGATGGTGAAGACCAGTCTGTCTGGTTGACTGCCCTCGGCTGCTTGTTATCAAAGCCTTACAGGTGGTCCTCGGGTTAGAAATGAGGTCTATTCCTAGACTGTGATGGGAGTTCACTTATACCTAAATTAACTCCAAGGTCACTCACATTGTCCACAGAACACATGAAGGAATAACAAAAATGCCTCCTCGGAAAAAATCAGTTCTCATAAATCGCTCAGCATTACCGTCTATGACGTCGTGATTAATGCGCGCAGTCGGCTTACAACTGTATTACTCTTTTGAACGCATATTGTTATAACGCATACAGTTATAACACATAGTTACATGTGTTACTCTTGCCTTTCTATCCACTCCATCCAATCTGACAATCCCTGTCATCAGCAAGGCATTTTCACCACACAACAAAGCAGCTGGTGACTTCACCCGGTGAAGAGGGATGGTTGTTGTTGTTAAAGATGACAGGTAGAATATGAGGGGAGAACAATGATAGATTGAAAAGATAAATGCTAATAAGAAAAAATGCAAGCGTTGTCCCCTCTTTTGCGCTTCAAGTCTTCACTACAAAAAGATAACATGCAAATTGATTTTTCATTACATGAAGCAGTCAAGTCTTGTATTATTTACTTTTTAGTTTATGGATTTTGACCATAAGCTTCCTATAAAAATAAGCCTATTACAATATTTTTCCAAGAATGCTCCTAGTTGATGGGACTTCACATTATTATTTTCATCCCATATACTGTATGTTTGTTTCTATATGGGTTTATGTCATGTGAGCAGCTTAGTGGGCTATGTCAGCTCACCTCCGCTTCATTTAATTTTGAGTAAAAGGGATCAGCAGGCAAGCCGCATCTGAAAAACACCTCCTCCTCTCCCTTTTTCCTTTCACACTGTCTCCCAATTTCACACATAAACCTCCCACACATAAGCAAGAGTCATATGTAGCCTTCAGTCTAACACTTGTGTGCATGCTTGTGTGCGATTCCTTGGTCTTTTACAGGAGCGCTAAATGATCAACTATATTTCCACAACAAAATTATGTGCAGGTGAAAAAAGTCTACACAGAAGATATTGGATTATGCAAAAACAATAAACTACAATCTCACTGTCTCATGCTGAAAAACAACAAATATGATTTTTTTCTCTGTATTCACGGGAATGCGACAATAGATTACAACAGCATCATATCAATCAAATATTCTCCATCTGGGCACGTCTGCGTGGAGTTTGTATGCATGTGTGGGTTTTCTGGTACTCCGGTTTCATCCCACATTCCAAAAACATGCATGTTTAATGGTTAATTGGCGACTCCAAATTGTCCATAGGATGAATGTATGTATGAATGTATGAATATGTTGATGTTTATCACTGATTGTGCCACATGAACCGCAATCATAGACTTTATTTGAATTATCAGGGGAGAAACTTACCACATGTAGAATCTTATTCTCAGTCTCGTATACAGTGCAATCCTGTTAAAAGACAGAACAAGCAATCAATGTCAAATTTTGGATCCTTCCTTTCAGATTATGATGTGTATATTACCCAATAACAGGCAGACCAGTCCAGCATTTAGGAACCTATCAATTGTACTGTATGAACCTGACAGACTGTTATTTAACAACAGCTGATTGTTAATCTATTTCTGGGAAAGCAGCCCACTGAGCCCACTGAGCCCACCAGATGCACACAGTAGCAGCTAATACATCTGCTTGATCCATTAGTATGGTCTATATGCTAGCCCCATTGTGTCTGCTGCTGCATGCTGGCAGCCACCAGTCCATTTGGGTCATTGTGGACCAATTGTGGCCCCTTTGCTGTGCCTCTCCTCTGGCTCTTGTAAAAGTGAATGGGTATTATCTGCTCTGCTCCAGGACTAACTCCGGGCACACTAAACAGGGTCTGACAATGAGTGCATGGAAGAGGTCCAAAGGAGAAGCTTCAGCTTCCATCCGAATAATAATATCGCTCTACAGTGCAATCACTCTTAAAAAAAATCAAAAAACACACACAGCAAGTGTGAATGTAGGTAATCTACATGATGACGCAATTGGGAGTGGAGTGAGGGCAGGAAATAAAGAGAAGAGAGAAATCCTGTTCATTCTCCATAAAGGCATATAAATGATGCTGGGGATGACAGTCAATGAGCACATTTGCCTGCAGCTGTGTCAGAGCAAACCTGTCCCCTCTGCTGCAAACAGCCTGTGGCAATTGGCAGATATTCCACTCCGTGTGAGATCTACATTCAGAAGATGTAGACCGAATCTAGACCCACCGCAAATGAAACACATAGTTGAACCTCCAAAGCTGAAACCCATAAATCGGACTTCAAGCAAAGCTTATAAGCATTTGACGAATTTCCTCTAAAAGTATTTAGTAAGTTTTTCCAAGGCACCACAAGTGTTGTTGTCCTGGCTGCTCAGTCACTGCTTTTTGAGGCCGTTACATTTGAGACCAGCAGCAAATGACAAAAATCTACAATGTAATTAAAACCTCCATGACAACATGACAACTCGCTACTCCCTCATCTAAATCCTTCATTTTCACGTTCTTTTCAGATTTCAGATCAACATTTACAATAAATGTGCCTGTTAATTGTTAGATTCGATTCAGTTCCAGAACTCTCCCGGCTCTTTTCTGTATGAATGAAAATGTATGATGGTCGCAGAACAAATGGAATTAGTCATTAAAATGAACAAGAAATTGAAGAAACAAGGGTGGTTATTTTTAAACATATTTTAATAGCAGTCCTACTTCTGTAATGTACTGAGTGTTCTTTAGCATTTTATTTATTGGAAGTTGTACTTTTTTCTTTTTTAAACACTCTGCTATCATTTCACTGAGTTGTTGGGTGTTTTTGCAAACCTTTATTTGGACTATGTGATGCATGCAAACTTTGCGTGTGTGTGTGTGTGTGTGTGTGTGTGTGTGTGTGTGTGTGTGCAGGCACCTGCTGTACAATGGTAGTTAATTCTAGGCAGAGCTGCACAATGTTGTTCTTCAGTAATGAATACTCTGTCACGCTAGCAAACGGAGACCTGAAACGAAGGACAAAAAACAGCAGTGTGATTTCAAATGCACTGACGGTGCAGCCAATAAGAAAACTTAAAAACATTCCCTGTTTTTCTTCTGGAAGCTCAAAAGCAAACAGTAAACACAAGCAACAATATTTGTTTCAGCATCATCGCCAGGATGCCAGGGCGGACTCGACTAAAGCTCAGTGTTGCTTTACTTGATGTGTTCCCTTTGCTTCTCGTGGTTTCATCTGGCTGCAGCAGCAATGCTGGAGCTTTTGAGTCATGCCTTTTTTTCTTTCAAATATGTTCATCTGAACTCTTTTATTCTGAATTAGCGGGACCACAGGAATCCACCTAAAAAGAACTGGCTACGCTGTTGTGATAACATTGGTCCCCTTTTATAGATGCAGGATGAGTATTAACATAATAATGTATGTATTATGTACTGTGCATCCATCCATGCATTTTATTTTATTTTATTAATTTTTTTCCATCCATGCATTTTAAAGACTGCTTGTCCTCATTAGGGTCATGGGTGAGTCAATCCCAGCTGACTTTGGCCGAGAGGCACGGTACACTCTGAATGGTTGCCAATCAATCACTCGGTAGCGAAAACAAAGAACAATGATGAAACTGGTAAAAAGCTAACCAATGTAATTCTTAATAAAGGCATTGCATGATTGTTCGTGTACCGTATGTAGTCTGCTTTGTCATTCATTGTCATTACTTTATTACTATAAAAAAATGATGACCTCTTTTAGTGCAAATAGCTACTTCATACCTGTCAAGCCAGGCAAGAAGGTTTTTTGCTGCGCCAATCAAATCTACCACTGAGGTAAGGAAATCATTGGGTAGCCTCCGGGAAGCTCTTCCATCATAATGTCCTCCCCTCCGTCGCCCCAGGATGAAGTTTTGGAGGTTCTTTGCTGAAGCGTTGAGTTTGTGCGACAGAGTCCGGAGGTTTTCTGTCTCCAGGCCGTAATTCTGAAGGAAAGACAAGATCCATTTGATTATGTATTGCATTTCTCAGTTAGAAAACAATGCAAGGCACGGGAGCTTTTGTTCATCTGTATGCATTTAAGTGAAATAAAGGATGCATCACAGTAAATGATGAGCTGAACATGAAATGCACAGGTTACTCACGCAGCCCATTACTACATGGCACTTTGACCCGTCTAAATAAACAATCAGACCCACTGAGCCACATTGCAAACATCCAACCAAGCCACCTCCGCTTATGTCCTTGCCGACAGAGACTGATTCCTGCTGACACACAAACTGTACACACACACAGACTGACAACGAGACATATCTATTCCCCCTCTGCCTCCAGATCTATTTAATACAGTCACGACCACAGCGACTACAAAGGAGAGAGTTTCTCTGTGGCAGCGAGGGGAGAGGGAGAATTAGAGGAGCTAAAGAGGCGAAAGACAAGGGGAGAGAGGAAGAGGGTGCACCCCAGCTACTGTATACATCTTACTGAAACTAGGTCATGCATACACTATGTTCATGCTGATGTACTGTATGGGAATGTATATGTGAACTGGAAGCATATGCGTCTGTACATGCTTGCAGTACAATTAAGCTTTTCTGTGATTCAGACTGGGGGGGGGTGAGGCATCCCGGTGCAGAAAAAAAAAAGGAGAAATAATAACCCCCGTATGTTTGTGTGTGTGTAAAAAAATAATTTGAGCGTGCATATGTGCCTGTGTGTCAATCAATACAATACAAGGCCAACGCCATTAGAGCAGCCCCCCCACTACCTTCATGTCAATACAGTTGCCATAACAGCCCACGTGGAACACAGTGGAATGCCCCACACCCTGATTTTAGAGCTGCCACCTCAGTAGAAATATTCAAGTCTCGATTTAAGAACTATTTTTACACTTTAGTTAATAGTATTCCTGGCTTGTTTGACTGCAGCTCAGACAAGATCTGAGGTGGTCCACGTCTTAGAGGGCCACACTTTGGCTGATGACCAACTCTCCTGATGTGACTCCATCTATGAACTGGACTATTAAGGCTTGGTTGTCTTATTAGTGATTATGGACAATAAATCACACTTGATTGTGTACAAATATGGCCAGTTCCTACAGTATAGAGCGAGTTGTTGACATATAGGCATGATGTATAGGGTGAGAACATGTATAGAGACAATTAAAGGTGTGTGTGTGCCCTATCCTAGGACATATGGTGACTGCTGCTGTGGGACACTCACCCCCACCTGGGGAACATTTGAATGGGAAGATGAGCTGATTAGCGGCCACAAGCAACACACTCGCACACACACACACACACCACATTCAAACAAACCCGCTAATCCAGCTGTGTGCGCCTGAGCGATAAGGTGCACCATGCATATTTTTTCTCCACATACTCTCTCGATTTCTCTTCCCTCACACACCTCCTGTCCTCTCTTCTCATTCTCTGACTTGGAGGGTAGCACCTAATTCCCCCTAATTCTCTAATCTGGAGCAGGGCCAATGCACAGGCTATCGGGAAATGCCAAGTCGGCCCAAAATGATTCAACCATTTTGTCTCTGATATTTAAAAAAATGAAACAGACACATCCTATATACACATACTGGTCTGCCCCTGGGCACGCCCAGGCCCTGAGCCACGGTCCACTGAATGAGAGTTGAGAGCACTCACCATCCTCCATTTATACCTATGGACAATTTGGAATCGTCAATTAACCTAGAATGTTTTTGGAATGTGGGAGGAAACCGGAGTACACGGGGAGAACATGCAAACTACACATAGAGATGCCCAAGCAGAGAATCGAACCCAGGTCTTCCAGCTGGCATCCATCAAACTAATGTGCAGCTTTAAGGACAAGCAATCATATAATTGTAGCAAGTATTTTGCAGTAGAACCATAAAGGGGATATGCATTACCATTCATTTTCAAGACACCCACTCGGTTTTGACATAACCATAACCGCTTGCCCACGAGTACAGTAAAGGTGGGAAGAGTGACTGACCAGGGCACAGAGTAGGTCGACAGCTTCCAGAATGAGCTCCTGATGTCCTATCCTGGTGACCCCCAACTCCTCCAGTTCTTGATGGGTGATGTGCAGAAGCTGCTCCCCACCCATCTGCTCACGCTCAAAACTCTTCACATACTGCTGGAGACAGTCATCTAGACCTGAGGGAAAGCAGGAGGAGATTCAGATCAGAATGTATGGAATTTCTTTGGTACTTGTTTAAAAGTTCATGAAAACAAAGATACGCAGTAAACCTCGGTGTTGGCTATTTTCCATGATTGGAAACACAACCTTACAACACAACATAACGTCAATCAATCGATACATTGGCATGGGGCACGACACGTTCATTTAATGTCCGTGTTTTTTCACAGTGCAATACTCACACATGATAAGCAATTAAGACGATGTCAAAAATATATCCCAAGAGATGTGAGTTACATATTGGCTTTTGTGGCCGCCTGCCATGTAGAGAGCTGAATATACAGTAGACCTGGCAGGTTCGGGATGCTATTGATCAGTTAAGAGCCCTGTGCCTGTTAAATAAACAAACTCAGCAAAATGCACACCTTCCCACAGTCCTAATGAACAAGCCTGTTGGAAAATGAAAACACAAAGCAACAAGGCACGAGAAGGACCCACCGTAGAGTCTGCCTGAGAATGTTTGCTTCAAATACAATCACGCACACAAAACAATTCCAAAAAGCTGGTGTTAGTCTGGGTTTTGCGCCTCTGTGGAAGCATGTTGATAAAGCCGAGTGGAGCCGTGAGGAAAACACTGATGCCCGAGGGAAGCGAGGCTGACGGAGAGCAGCCAGTGTGCTAGCACCTTAACACAGTCACCACACACACACAGACCATACAAAAATATCAGCCAAGTGTTGTTCTGAGTGACAAAGACACACAATCTTGTTACATACGGCAATTTTCAAGTTAACACATCACTCTGTGCACTGTTGCTCCCAAAGTGGAAACAATTCAATTGGATGTTGCTCATGTTTGTTTGCCACAGAAAGCAGATCCTAAAAACAATGCTTTCTTCATTTAATCTAGCAAATCTATGATGTTGGCAGTGCTCTTAGCTCTTTTCTCAAACTGCACACGCAAAATGTTCCAGTCTTCATCTTGCAAAATGTCATGTATCTATGAAGTTTTAATCCTACATTCACAATTTTAATTCAGCAACTTAATCCCTTGTACAGTATGACTATAGGAGATTTATGTCATGTGTAGATGCTTCTAATAATGTTTAAAAATGTATTCAGAAGGTTGCAAATAGGAATGCACTATATGGATGTCAAGCATGATGGGTCACCAACTTCCCAAAACTACCACTCGGGCATTAACATTTTGAAGTTTCACAGTATGAAATTCACAAGTACCCTCCAAAATAAATACCATTTATGTTATATATGTAACTAATTGTTGGAAAAATCTAGATAGCTAGTCTCACAAGTTCTGTATCTTGTTAAAAAATAACAAGTAAACAACCAGTTTATAGCTTTAAATTTCAAATGTGTTTCCTATAGATTGTTCACTACGGCATAGAGTCCAATGTAGCCCAATAAATCATTGCCAGTGTTGACAGAGCTATCTGCAAGTTGAGTGCATGAGCAGATTTCTTCATGGAGCCGGGAGGAACAGGAGCAGAGACAGCTATGCTGAAATGATGGAAGCAGAGCAGACCCTGCAGCAACTAACTAGGATTTGTGAATTCATGACTCTGAACATTACCATATGAGAAAGACAGATTTGCTCTTCACCATTTACATGTCAGGCAAGGAGGTGTTTCGGAATGTAGCCATCTTGTACAGCACGCTGTATGTATCATATGATAAGTAATTGGAGTAAATGCAATATCTGTTTATTTTGGAAACTACATTTTTTTTTAGATGCAAAGGCTCTGCAAAAGTAGGATTACTCTCTCATAGTTAAGGTTATAGCGTTGATAACATTTAGTTATTTGTGTTATTAAAAAAATTCTTTCTATACCTCCAGATAACTGTACACAGCTGTTGCAAAAGAAAGCGATTCCATCCACACACATGAACGATGGACAGAATGTATACATGCAAATGGTTACACATTGCTGCTAACCAGTCCCTTGTGTGAGAACACTATCCCTCGAGGAAAAGCAGCTGATCTGGGTTCATGTGGTAAATTCATTTGCCAGCTATAGAAATAACATGTGGTGTCCACAAACACAACACACTTGCAGATTACACACACTAAAAGAGATGGATTTACTCCATATTAACTGCAGGATAAATGAAGGACCTCCCACTAGAGGCTATGTTGTGTAATAGAAATCAAACCCAAGTGAAGCTAAAATAAACAGAACAGAATATTTCATGATGCAATGTCAAAATGTCTCTCTTTGTAATCTGATAATTATAAACATACGCTGTTTCCTCCTGGAAGCTATTTGCTGGGTATAATTTTTTTTCATAGTAACAATACATTTGAATATATCATAATAATGTAATATTTGCTTTAACAGGTCATCATTCACTCTGTGGCAGAATTGTTGTTTGTATGTGTGTATTTTCACACAGGCAATTTGAACCGTCTGTCAAACATGTGCAGCATTTCTTGAAATGCTGACTTTTCAACTGATTTGCCTTGTATGTTGCTACCACATTCAAATAGATTCGACACGCTGGCTTGTTCGTGTTGATAGGTTCACCTTGCTCATCATTAATATTCCAACATGGTGGTGACTGACAAAACTACTGTTTGGGGACCTCTTACTGTATGGAGCAGCCTCATTCACATATCTTATCTTTGTTTATGGGAAAAATAAAAGGTTCCCGATCTGAAAAATGAGGGTTGCCAGGCAACTAACAGCAGAGGAGTCAGAGTAGAAGTATGGGATCAGCATTTGCTGGCCCCCAGGACCTTGTATAGAGGCGAGGCTAAAAAGCACACACGCTCATGCAGAGACAAACACATGGAATGTACTGTGGTCTTGACATTATCGTTGAAGGCCACAATAAACAGCTTAATATGACTTGCAGGGAAAAAGCCTCTAAGCAGTGACTTTGCTGCTTGACCAATAACATTTACAGAAATCGGACTGTCATATCTGTTTTTAGCGTTTCGTTTGAGACCATGCTCGGTTCAGAGTGGAACCCAAAGAAGTCTGTCTTACCGCCTTGTGAGTTTATATCTGGAGTAAGTGTACCAGTGAAAAAGAAAAGACCCAACACTCGCTAAAATATTCCTGCTGTGAAATATTCATCACATCATGACAGAATATTCTTAAGAAGGTGGCATTTTAGCTCTCCTGTATGTGAGCTTTCAAGTGCACCACAGCCTGCTCTCTGAAACGCAGCTTACTGCCTGCAGATGCAATCTGAAGTGACGGCACTTCTACCGAAAGTATTTTTAAACTTTATACAAACTTTAACTTACATGCCAGGAATTAATAATGCTAATCTATGCCATGGCGGTATGATACTGGCTTCTATCGTATCTGAGATGAGGGCAAAAAGTCGTAGCTCATACTCATAATCATAATACACCATAATAAGGACTATACTGTGGATGCCAAATCACTGCTGCCCAAAAATGGGAAAATATACCATTTCAAATATTGCACTATTTTATCAATATTTTTTAAGTCAAGGTTACTCTCTTTCAAAATGACACTCATGCTCAAAGACCAGATAAAACAGCTCTAGCCAGACGTTTTCATTTTCGTGATTGTATTCTGAGGGCCTTCGGTTGCAATTCAGCTCAAATACTTGATAGGACAGCTCTAAAGCCTAGATAGCTCTTTGATACAGTCAGCGCGGAACCTTGGTTAGCGTCATTAATCCATTCCAGAAGGTCCAATTATAACCAAAGTAATATAAAGCCGATTAATCCATCCCAGAAAGAAAGAAATTGTTAAAACAAAAGACGTTTTTAGTTTATATGTAGTTTAACTTCAGAGTCAACCGCTGATGACAGGTATTAGCAAGCTAAGCATACTGGCATTTTGTGATAAAAGTACATTAAGAACTCAGTGGGAGTCGCACGGTGTGTAAATAAGACGGCAAGACCATATTGTACACTAACCAGAAAATGTACGCAAACCAAGGCAAAATTTGGTATAATTTGTCTAGGTTATGTGAAAAACACTAACCGGTGCATACACTAACCAAGGTTGTACTATATTCAGAATTTGATTCTACTGTTTTCATATGATCTTGTAGTGAAATGAGTATTATGTACGGTTCTGAGTTGTGTTTCGGGGATCGGCCTTTCGGGGGCAGTGCTGTTTGCCTTCTAGTTCGAGTTCGCCCAAGGAAGAAAAAGAGTTGCCGAGCCATTTTGGCCCCGCATTGGAGTGTGGAGTGTGTCTTGCTCTAAGGTATGCTTTTGTAGACGTCGATAAAAGGCCAAGTTGTGCACAGTCAGCACAGTTATCCTGCCTCATCATCATTCTGCCAACATTACAATATTTTATACACTTATCTAACAGAGCTGCTACTGTAATTTCGTTGAACGTCTCTCCAGGTTAATACTGAAGTGGTTTTATTGTGAAGCTTATATTGCACTAAACAAAAGCAGCATCTACTTTATGGCTTCATTGCGCTACAGCAAAGTTATTACGCCCGCCCTTCTGATGGCGTCTTGATCCTGTTGTAGTTCTTTAGCAAGGGTTTAGCATATCACTGGCAATTCTCCGCCAAAACACAGTCACAGTGAGCAATCACAAGTTTGGTTGACTAGCTATTTAGCTTCCTGTGTAGCACATTCAAGATTCAGGAATGGCAGTGAAGCATCCAGATTGCTGTTGGAGCTGGAACTAATTTATGTGGATCATCAGTCACTTTTATTGGACACATTGCTAAGTAAGGGTTCGACTTACAAAAACAGAAAAAGCTTAAAAAAAAACAGGTATAGTTAGGTTTGGTTAGCTGCTCTTTAAAAGCCACTAGAGGCGTTTTGTACAGTACTGTACATACTGTAGATTGGTGTATTCCAATGCACTTTTCCTTGGACCTGTTGGTCTAGTCCACGCCGGAACAAACACGTCACATACGTGGTGTTAACACTGGTAAAACTGGAACAACAGGTGCAAGAAGTAAACATTGAAACACACACAGGCCTCTCTGTCTGAGCATCCGGATAGAACGGGTACTTTGATATGATGCCATCGACTGTGCTTTCCCCCTCTTTCTCCATCATGCCCTCATTTCCTTCCCCATCTTAAGACTCCTCTGCCTTTTGTTCATTTTGCTGTCCGCCTCCCCTTTTCCAAATTTCCTGTTCCTCTTTCACCTTGTACTCTACATAACATAAAAAGGAAGTGTGATTCACAAGAGCCGCATGCATATGTGCCTCACTCTGCCGTAATGTGTGTTCTAGGCATGTGTAGAGGGCATCTGTGTGTGGTTGCTGCCTCCCCATCTTATGACATGTGTTGTGACTTCGACACGAACAGATCCGGTTTCCATGGCTACCGATGCCCCACTTAAAGCTCTTGCTTCCAAGTTTCTAAATTAATGCTTTGGTACGTGTATACATACACTGAAATCAACTTAAAAACGGAATAAAGCCCCATTAACACAATGTCAATCAAACTATGTTTCTGTAAAGATATATTATAGCAATAAATACATTTCAGAATAGGGTTTGGCTATTTAACTAAAGCTTGTTTCAAATATGTAAACAGTTGCACTCCTTGGGTCCGAGTGCAACCGTTTTGCATATGATGGCGGAAATTAAGAAATGGCGGTTTACCCATCGCTGTGTGCATAATGAGGCTCACCCTTTAATCTTTAATGCGGCTGAAAGTACAACAAGCACTCAGTGGCAGCCAGAGGACGACTTTCACCATCACAGACATTCTTAACATGGCAACAGAAAACAATATCAGGGGACGCAGTATGGAATGGTACTAAATGTCGTCTTTCAAACAGCCAAATAACATCTGAAAGGGTTTTTTAATAGACACACAAAAAAATAACAAATTCTTCTCTGTAAGTCATTAGCTGATAGGAGATAGATCATCCTAATCAGTATGTTTATTCATAAACTTAACAGATACCCTTGCCCAGCGGATTTAATAGCTTTATTTCAATTCAATTTGGCCTTATTCGCCAACGTATTAATTAGCTTTCTTTGTTTTTTGTGGACCAATCTTCACAAAAACTACATCAGCATGAAGGATATTGCAGTTCACACCAGTGGAAGCTTGCCAGCTGATCCTCAATAGTAGTGCCCTTTTGGGGCATTCACCACGCGTTTTCTTATCTGAGATTTGTTGAGCTAAAATGCAGGATTTGTCAGCAACTCAATAGTACATTTACACACATTTGATTACCAACCAATACTGAGTATTCAGATTTTCTTGGTGAGGTAAGACTGCATACTGATTTCCCACAGGGTGTATATTTCAAGTGAGAGACAGGAAGTGTTGTGCTGCATCTCCACAAGGTAACGTAGCGTGCCAAAAAACGGATGGGAAGGTGAGGCATAGTTCTTTGGAGACGTAGTGAAGATATTTTATTGCTGTGATTCTGGTGGTCCATTTGATCCAAAAAAAAAATAACCAACCAATTTTCTGACTAAAGGACAGTGCTCGTATTATGAGACATGTCCTAATACTCTGTCTCAAACTCATCTCCAGGCTTGTGTCCTTTATTGGATAACAAAGGAGTTCTCCTCCTTCCGTGTTTGCATGCCAGGCTAGTAGTTGGCATGTCTTTTTGTAAGGAATCACCACATGCTTGTTCCCATCCAACAATGTGTTTATCAATATGTACAGTATGTGGGCTTAAAAACATAATTAATTTCATTAATTTCAAATAGTATAACTCTAATGGTAACAGTAGCGGTGCAGAAAATTTGCTAGGGGCTTTGTTATTTTAATTACTTGCATAACACAACAACCGCCCTGTTTTGGTACTTGCACATGCGAGGACCGAATACTTACAGCCGAGCATATAATTCCTTACAATCCCACTGCATACTGCAGAATAAATAACAATGGTGGCGAGTTTTCAAAGGTTTAAAACAAGAGTGTTTTAAATGAAAACAGCTATCCAAATGACAAGTACAGTATAGGTATAAGTATAAGTATACATAAAATCCCCTGGTCTTCTTAAAAACTCCATTATTAAGACAAAATAGTAGTTGCCGCCGTTGATGAATGAGGTTTTTCTTTTTAGTCTTGGACTAGTCTTGGAACACACCTTGACGCATCCAGTCTGTAACACATCGAGGAAACTCCTCCAGTGTGGGTGTTCAGAATAAATGCTGATGAGTCATCTTTAGATGAGCCATACTTACTATGTTGTGCTGCTGGAAGTACATCAGCAGCACACAAAGTCTTGTCTTATTATATATAAAAGGATATAAAAAAGGTATAAAATAAATAAAATAAAATAAAGGTATAAAAGGATTCCTAAAATGTGTAGTCCTACAAATGTGCCACATTATACCTCATTTTTCCCTCCAAACACACAACTACCGTTCTTTAGTATTGCATATCTTCTACCTAGTGGATCCAGGTCACCACAATCCCCTTTTGACCTCTCAGTCAACACATTTTCTTTTATAGGAAATAATGTGAACATGAACATGGAATGATTTCTTAACTAAGGTGTTAAAACATATACAGTACAAACATCCATTCTCACTCACATTCACACTTATGGACAATTCACAGTCACCAGGATGTGGGAGGAAGCTGGAAAACCCACACACGCATGAGAAGAACATGCAAACTCCACACAGAGATGCTGCAGTGGAGATTGGAACCCTCAATCTGATGTGCTGAATAGACATTTAATTCAATGAATTTTGCTCATTTTGCGGAAACTGGCGCAATGTGAATGAAATGCTGTCATCATTAGGAGAAGGGGCATTAACGTGGGGAAGTATTTCCCCAGCGGACCACTCAATCGTGGCGAATCCATCCATCTTTTTCTGTGGCTCTTATCCTCAATAGGGTCGTGGTTGTTGGTCTTTTGGCGAGAGGCGGGGTACACCCTGGACCGGTCGCCAGCCAATCACAGGGCACATATAGACAAACAACCATTCACACTCACATTCATACCTATGGACAATTTGGAGTGGCCAATCAACCTAGCATGTTTTTGGAATGTGGGAGGAAACCTGAGTACCCGGAGAAAACCCACACACAGGGAGAACCCAAGATGAGATTCTAACCCAGATCTTCCGTAAGGCCTTAATTGGATTGCTAACAGTGTACTGCTGACAGCCAGACCCAATTCCCAGTTAAAATTAGTAGTGGAATTACAAAGATACTCAGTGAGCTGATTTGTTTATTTTTCCAGAAAATGTTGGTTGCACTACAAATTGTATGACTTGGAGGAATATGACTATGATATGATTCCACTGTGTTATGATGATGCCTGTTTTAGATGTTTGCAAGCTCTATTACTGGAACAAACAACTGAGCCATTCCGTGCCTGGGGGATTTACACTGGACAAGATCCAATTGCTTTTCTCCATTATGCTAAAAAATATATCCAAAATAGTGGTGATTAAAAAGTCAATATTTAGGCTATTGGCCATCAGGGAGCGAGGCAAATGGTGGCCAACTCTCCCTCCATTACAGAAATAGTAGAAATGGTAATTTGTCTAAAGATGAATTTGGAAATGATGTTTGTTTTGTTTTTCCGCAACCCATGAGTCATAGATGTGTACATTCTGTCTTATCGTGTTACAGATGAGAAAATGTCTAAGCTCTTCTAAAAGAGGTCTCAGTGTCTTTGCTCCATAAAAGTGGTACAAGATTACTCTGTGTGAGAGAGATGAAGGGCATTCACATGAAAAAGAAAACGATGCAAGAGTTCAGATTAAAGCAAAACTGTACTTTTTTTGGATTTTTGCCCATCATCCAGTCTATGAATCCCCACAGGCTGAAAGTAAAAAGCAAGGAAAACATGTTTTTGGGGCGATTTTTGAGAGGGAGTGAAACAAAATCTTTTTTGAGTGAGCAATAGGCTGTTCATCATCTTTTTTTTTTGGTCTCGTCCCATTTTTTCTTTTTGGCATTTCAAAGCTCTACTTAAAAACTCCTAAAGGTCCAACAGTGCAGAATGTAAATTCCTGCAATTTTTCAAGTCAATAATACGCAGAACTGTTTGGGGTTTAGAAGAGAGCAAAATGTTGAAGGGGACCTATTATGCTCATTTTTCGGCCCTTTGTATTGAGTTGTGGACTCCTATAGACCAGCTCCACATGACAACCAGCACAGAAAGCGTTCTTCCAGAATCTGCACCTATTCAGCTGTATTTCTTTGGAATTCGTTGTTCCTGTGAAAACAGTCTATTTCAGTGTATTCAACCCAGGTCATGTTTTTATCGCTCTCAAGTGAATTCTGTATGCAGCAATGCTGGAGCCTATGCCAGCTGTCTTTGGGCGAGAGGCAGGGTACACCCTGGACTGGGTTTATCCAATCATTTTTGATTAAATCCGAGTTCCGCACTATTCAGACTCAGATTTGTCTTTATTTGTCCATTGCACATTTGCTATAGGTAAATGTTTAACATGGTTACAGCACCATAATACTGAACACAGTATAAATGTAGCGAGAACTGTGTAATGTGTACAAAACATGGCGTTTAACTGAAAACATGCATCTTGACCAATATTGTTTACATTTTAACTATGCAGTTATCGACAGTCTGTGTGTACCAGAGAAGCAGCCACACATGGAGACACACACAGAAAAGACGTTCACACTCACATTCACGCCTACAAGCAATTAGTCCTCATTAACCAAACACAGAACAGGATGAACATGCAAACGCAACACAGATTCAAACCACCTGGACTCTTCTCGCTGTGGAGCAACAGTGCTCAATGGCATGCATGTAGTTTAGAGGAAGCCAATTACAAAAGCAGGGACTTTCATCTTAAGGGTCCATTTTCCTCCCTGCCTTGTCCTCTGGGGGTTTCCTCAAGCATCTCAGTATTTCATTCTGCCGAATCGTGACCCCCCATTAAAAAAAATGTGATTACACTACATGCACAAATACACTGTTGAGCTAGCTGATTGATCACACAGGATTGCGGACATCCCCCTATCTACTCCCTTCCCTATCTCTGAATAGGGCCGCCACAGTTTGTGTCACACTGCTCCCTAGCTGATCAGCGTGTGAGTATAACCACCATACACCCCCACCCGTTTTACCATCTCGCATGCACACACACACACGCACACATATGATTAATGACAACTTATTCATACGAACTATTTGAGGGCCATTTGGTTTCCTTATGAACCAAGCGCTGTCCGAGGTGCTGAATCAGATTAATAGACTAACTTTGTGGAGTATTAGCTTTTGGTTTGATTTGGGATGGGTGAGGGGGTGTCATGCAGCGAGCAGCATTAATCCCATGAACACACACATAACACGCTGATATACGAGATTCCAGCATGTGTCGGTGAGCAGATGACAGATCTTCCACATTCACTGATGATGCTGCTATCGCCATCCGCAGCATCAGCACCATCATCACAAGCAGCCTGTAGGTTTGCCGCTCTCAAGCAAACCATGGGACAACGTACGCTTTTGGAGGACATTCATCTCACTGCACCAACACACGAAACACACATTTATATACTGTATACCCATTCAGGTCTTGAGGAGGCTCCATGCATGAAGTGCGTGGCCCGCTCACATCACATCACATTACATTATCACCCCCCCACCCCCCATCAACATCCTCAGTCAGGTCACATACAAGTCCGGACGCTGGTGGTGCAGAGATGGGATCCCAACTTACCTTTCATCCAGTCCAGTACTTGCTTCGGCGTCCATTTACTTATAGGTTCCATAACCAAAGCCATGATGTCACAGCCTCTCTGCGTTGAACAGCACAGGAGTGAAACGACGTGTCAGTCACATCTGGAATGACGCGGCGCTGGATAATTCGGAGAGCAAAGACGCGGTTGTCGGTTTTATTCCCTCCATCAGAGCATGGCCGCCTGCAGAAACGCTGAAGTGGATGCGGTGGTGCAATCTACGCGCACGCACAGAGACACGCGCACACACGCGCACCCCGCTTGCTTGCCTCCCTCCCTCTCGTTCCTCGTGCCTTCCCGCCAGTAGCTCGCGAGCAGTGAGAAGGGGATTCGATGGGAGCGACCCCTCCCCTGCCCGCCTCGCTGCAGCATCACAAGGGCCACCACTCACAATGAAACGGGGAATGGTGCAACGCACATCGTACTGAGCCAATGTGCACGGCTGCCCCCTCGCCCCACTGTGCACACGCATGCACGTTAAGGGAGGGGTCAAGGGGGGTTAAGCATATCATTACAAACATAAAGTATAGAAGTGATCAACTGCATTGGAGTCAGCACGCACATTTTATACTGCCGAGTGTCTTCTCGTGGAGTTTGCATCAACCACTGAAGTATCTATATCTTGCATGTGCATGACAAATGTTTCAATTCCAAGAGCAGCAGCAGTTGTCTGCACCCCTGCGAGAAACAGTGCCCCCTGCTGTGCATCCGAAACACTGGTGACGTCATGTATTAACGCGTCACCTGTTCCAACACGCACATCAGTCCAAAGGGGGCTGTCAAACTCTTATTTACGTGTCACACAATTTACACAATTCTCTTCAACAACCTTAAGGTAGGGGTGTCCAAAGTGCAGCCCAGGGGACATTAATGGCCCCTAGCCCGTTTTTATTATTGGCTTGTAGAATATTCTGCAGACATTCGGCAGCAACCTTCATTTGGGTCGAGGATCATCCTGTTGCGGACAGCCAATTGGATCCTCTAGTGAATGACCTTTTGGCTCCACTTAACTGTTTTGTTCCATAATCCTCAGGAGTTAACGTTTTAAGAAGTCTTACTGCATCCAACCCTAAAAGTAAAATAAGTAAGGCCTCTTGCAGTGTGCCTTTTAGGCCTCTTATGCAGATCAACGATACAATCTTGTTCAAAGAGAGAAAGCTTTTTGCCATCAAGAGATGTTAACAGTGTCAATACCTGACATTGAATCCACATTTTTCCCAATATTTTGTCTTTTCAAAGCTGTGGTCTTAAACTTTTGATCAGCTGATGAACAGCCGTTTCACTTTAATGGTGGTTTGCAATATACTGCTTACTAAAAACCTTTTTTGTCTCACTTTTATTTTTCTATTAGAACTGTCAAATGATTAATATTTTAATCACATTAATTACAGTTTTCATTAACACGTTATTTTTGACAGCCCTACTTTTTACATTTGAAGCTTCTCTTAGAACCTCCTTAAAGGCATAGTTCTAATTGTTGGACATGAAGTTGTACGACATCCACATCAGCAGCGTAGTGCATCAACGGTGACTTACCCCCACTGCGCCCGGTGAGCCGAGTTCTGGTCAGATGTTAGTGATGAGGAAAGTAGTTCCGGTTGCTTGGTGGGGCCACTTAAGTAAAGCTCTTGGTTCTCAAAACAATATGTGTTCAAAAGAGTAATACATTTGCATCCCAAAAAATGCCTCATCGGAAAAAAACGGTCCTCAAACTCGCTCTGCGTTACTTTCTCTCTTGTCATATCACTGCACGCTGCCACTTGTCCATTGTCGTGTATGTGTTCCATAGCGTTTATATGTGCGGTTGAAGATTCATACAACTTGATGTCAAAAAATCTGAACGACGCCTTTAAGATCCAACAATGTAAAATGTACTTTCTTGCTATATTTCAACTGGACTTCACATTTCGATCAGGAGTATAGCGAGTATATCCCGCTGACACCACCAGGACGGGTGGTCAAACTTCCAAACTGGAGTCATGCTCATGGACTACAAACGTAATGGTTTTACAAGAAGACTCTAACGATGAGCTTGAGGTGCAGACAGGATCCTCTAAAACCTACTTGAAAGGCGGGATACACCAGGGACTGGTCGCCAATGGCAGCATGCATATCGACAAAGAATCATTCACACTCACGTTCTTACCTATGGACTATTTAGAGCGGCCAATTAACCTAACATGCATGTTTTTGGAATGCAGCCCGTCACACTGAGAGCTGTCCTATCATTGAGCAAAACATCAGAAGCACCTCTGCGGTGGAGTTTTATGTCAGTCCAAACAACAATGGCAGTAATAGATTTCAAATTTTATTTAATTTGCTGTTTTTAGTTTAAAGACATCAAATTGTATTTAAGAAAAGCAAGACTAAACGGGATTAACAACTGATCCCAAAGAGTAACATATAATTGATTGATTATAATTACAATGACAATATAATTAATTGATTAGGACTGTATATTAAAAATTGAAAGTTTACTTAACTGCAGCATATATTTAACAGTGATTTCTAAGAATATCTGTATATAAGGAGTTGACAAAAGAATCAAAACATACATGTTGTTCCACGTCTTTGTGACCTCCTTCCTCAGGCTCCCCTCCACACAAAGTCAATGGTGGGCGGAGCCTCACTGCTCAGTTTTCAGCCCATTCCGGAAGTCACATCGATGATGTCCCTCTCCCATTGGCTCCTGTCTGCAAACACGTCACAATCATGATTAGAATTGATGATCGGACAGTCTGATTTCATTGTCTAGCAACGGGTACTGGGGAAGAAATCTGCTTGATTTTGAAGCTTCGCCTGAATTGGTCACAGCAAGTATGGGCGTGATTACACTCGTATTTAGTTGTTTTCCGACAGGTTTGTGCGGCTATCCGCTTGAAGCCAAGGGTCTGCGGGAATGCTCTAGCAGGGCTCGGGGAATGTCAGGTTGAAAGGAAAAGTTTAGCTGTTGCTATCCTTTTGGGAAAGCTATGCTAATGCTAGCTAGCGTCTGCTAGCACAAACATGGCCGCTCGGGCCTGTAAGCTAACTATGTTTAAAAGCTAGTATGCTGATGCACCGCTTACCGGGACTGTTTAACTTGTGGATGTACACGCTTCCTGAGTGGGAGGTTTATTTCCCGATCCCTGCAAATGTCTTTGCCAATTATCTCCGTTCTGTTTTCCTGTGCCGACTTTGGCCATGCGCAGTGAGCCTGCCAAAATAAAGCCGCTGGATGCTTATTGGTTATACTGCAGTCCATGTGATGGGTTTGTCACATTGGTTTCTATTGGGTTTTTTCCCCACTATCTTTTTTAACGTCTACATCCGTGTGCTGTTTCGAGTCTATTATGACATATATATACCCCATTTTACGCTTCATATTTGAAATAACTGACTGCTTGGTTTGGTTATCAGGGAAACTGTGTCAAATTGTTGATTGCAATGTACCACATACTTGTAAACATGCAGCAAATTATTCACAATTAAAAACACACAAGCACCATAAAACAAATATAACAGGAAGATGCTACAAAAAAAATACTGCAATCACCTGAATACTGCAAGATAAGAAAAACAAATGCAAAGGCCAAAAATACACAAACCACCAAAACAACTATGCATGCAAGAAAATGCAGCAAGTAGACAGAATAAGCCAGACATACTCTATACTAACACAAGAGAGGCCAGAATTTTATAACAGTTCTGATTAATATGCCTTCTACTTTTGAATTCAGACCAAAGTTTTTAACAAAGTAATCTGCTTTTGTTTCTCCCAACAGTGGGTGCGGTGCACTGAGACAGAATGAGGGGAAACTGGGAGGTAACTACATAAAAATATGGATCCTTCGCTGTGATGAGCATGACCGCTCCATTGCCATCCAGTAGCAGCATGGACTCATGGCCACAAAGGCGGGGCCTTCAGACTGTGAGTATATTTACGTTTTTTGAAATGTGGGTTTGACATGGTCTCACCTTCGTGTTTGTGAAGGTATGATGAGGGAAAATTGAAGATTACAATGAACAATGACAGCTCCAGAGCCGATTATGCCCAAGCAAGACAGTCTGACCAACTCATAATATACATGACACATGGTTTTCATTACTATGGACCACCTATTTCTAACTAAAGGGCCCACTCCTATTCAATACCAATAAAATATGACATCACACTTCATTGATTTTATCTTTGTGATTGTGTATTAGATGAACCTGCGGTCAGTATTCACAGTCGAACAGCAGAGGATCCTGGAGCGTTACTATGATAATGGTATGACCAATCAGAGCAAGGCTTGCTTCCAGCTAATACTGCAATGTGCTCAGGAGGCCAAACTGGACTTCAGTGTTGTCCGGGTAAGGAGAATGTGATTAATTTCCTTCTAGTGAATTAGTTTATCTCAGCCTCTGGAATGTTTGTACATAATACCACTTGTTCTCCTCCCTGCAGACATGGGTTGGTAACAAAAGACGGAAACTTGCCTCCAAGGGAGACCAGAATGGAGGCTTGTCTCATCCTTTACCTAGTCATGGACTGGCTGGGGGACTGCTGTCCAATCATCCTGGGCTGTCAGCAGCAGCCCTGCTCCCTGCTGAAATCACTGCCGCCCGCAACATCCAGAATCGTGGTCACCTTCTCCCTACAGGATCCACCTACCCCTCTTTTTCGGCACCATCTTCTTCTGCTTCCTCTCCACCTCCTGCCCGCAGTGGGAACAACAAAAACAATAATAATGACGTCATACTGACTGGTATCTATTCTCTCAACTCCAGCCCTTGCTCACGCCCAAAACACACCGCCTCTCTGCCCCAGTCTGAGTCTGAGCTCTCCGCGCTCCCCGCTTCATCCTTGATCAGCCAGGCTTTGCAGTGCAGAACCAGCTCCAGTTCGTCACCTCTTCAGTCCAAGTTAGTTTCACTTTCTCAGAATCCCACCTTCACCTCTGCTTCTGCATCTCTAGTTTATGCTGCTGGAAGGGACATGAAGTCCAGTCTATCCCTTCGGGATGTAGCATCAACAGCAGGAGCTGGAGGGCTACCTCCTAGCTGGACTCGGCCGTTTGGTACTTCACAGACTCGCCCATGGTCATCTTCCTCTCAGTCCCAGACTCAACTTCAGCCCAGATCTGACACCAATCCCCAACCACCACACGCGGTTCCACAAAAGACTCGGCTGTCCCTCCCAGTCCAAAACTCTGTTCCTACCCCTGAGCAGACACCCTGTATTCAGAAGGGGTTCACCTTAGCAGACCGCGGAGAAGGCAGTAGAACTAAGCCTGGACTTAGTTCTACTCTGAAATGCCAGGAGCTAAAGAGGTCAGTTTCCCACACTCTGGATACCAGTCATAACTTCTCCATTGCCATGGAAACTGCAGATGAAGATGAATGGCAAAGGGAAGAAGAACTGGCAAATATGGCTTCTCAGAATAACACCAGTCAGGAACAGACAACGTCTTTGGGAAAAGGAAGCCACTCATTGACCCCGGCCTGCTCCAAAAACATACCGCTTCACAGCAACTCGTCTCATCAGGGAAGCTACTCACTCGCACAGACCTCACTTACTGGGGAAGCCAGCTCACAGGTTAGAGAGGTCTAATTAAGTAGTCCATCTGAATGAATTGAAACCTTGAGTCTGGATTGTCTTTTTCTTTGGTTGCAGACTTCAGTCAGTGCTGCTCCTTGGTTTATCAGCAACTCCAGAAAGAGAACTGTAAGTCCCAAAGTGCCAAATCTAACCAAAGCGTGCAAAATACACTACAATAGGTACACTGCTAGTGAAACTCAGTGAAATTCAGTTGGGGGGTATGGCAAAAATGTTGCCATATAGAAATGCTCAGTTATTGTGAAATATTAATTCACAAATAATATTATTGTGGCTTTATATGTTCAAAGTGTAGCCTAAAATGACACATCATTTATTCTGCTCCCTTACTCATATCAGTAAACCGCTTCATACAGTTGTTTGATGAACTATGCATGCACATCATTTGTCGGTTTCATAAAATGGTGATCTCATTACTGTACCAGACAGTTGTTGACTCAACTGACCTGATATATGCGTCACAGTTCTCTACATTTCCTGAGTTGTGATATCACTACCTGATTACTTAAACCAGATGTTGCTTTGCGTCAGTGTGCATGTCGTGTGTTCAGTTGCAGGATCGAACACAATTCAGTGATGAGGATCTCATTCAACTGAAGCGCTACTGGGAAAGGGGAATGACCAGTCTAGGCTCAGTATGCAGGGAAAAGATTACTGCTGCAGCAAACCAGCTCAATGTAGACACTGAAATAGTGAAGGTAAAAACCCTCATTGTAAATGTATCTTTTATTCTGGTTATTAATTTCAGAGATATTTCATATTTAATGTATGGGTCCCCCATATTGTTCTGCAACACTCATACCATTTTGTCTTTTGTGCTCTCTGGCTGTCAGACCTGGATCAGCAACAGACGAAGGAAGTGCCGCCTGATGAATATTGAAATACCACCACCTAAAGGCGGACCTGCTGAATTCACAAGCTCCCCGGGGAGTGACTCTCCAGTGGCGATTAGCCCTAACGACGATCCGCTCAGAACACCTGAACTTGGAGATGACTTGAACGATGGCCTCAGCCTCTCTGAAGGTGAGGCCACTGATGCAAAACGTATCTTTATTTGAACTGTGTGGCTTAGTAGTAAAGTACTGCTCTCACTTGCAGATAGCAACATTGACTCACTCCATCGGGAAGAAGATGAAGCAGATGTGACCAATGTTGCACCGCTGGCTGACAATGTGGTACGATTCAATATTTATTTGATTCTAGAGTTGACTCTCGCCACGTTTCATGTCCAATAACTATTATATACTGTGGCTTTGTTATTAATGGTGTCTAGTAGGTCTGCTGAATTAGTTGGTTTCACTTGTTGGCCTTTTTTACAAAGGATGAATGGGCGGCGATGATGTCAGATGATTCCTTTCTACAGTAAACATTTCTCAGCAATCATTGATGCAGGAAAAAGTCTTTATACATTATACAGTATTTGAATAACAGCATTTGGAGATTTTGTCAAAATAAATATTGATTTGTGGGAAGACCCATCATTTTGTGCCATTAGGTCATTTGGCTGGTGACCAGTCCATGGTATACCCTGCCTCTCACACAAAGTCAGCTGGGATAGGCTCCAGCATACCCCCATGGCCCATGAGGATAAGCGGTATAGAAAATGGATGGATGTTTTATGAATCACAAAAGGTAACATTGGTAGTGAATCTGTTCTGATTATCTTACTAATTACAGATTTTGTCAATATTACATGGGAATTTAGATGCAACAAAGCATTAATAAATGTGTGTTTTTCACAAATCTGTTTTCTACATTTAAAGCACCTTTCATGTATGGGCGTTTGTTTATATTTCCATTTACAAAATGGTTTAAAAACTGTTAAACTGTTTTCTTTACAGAAGGTCGAAGTCATTGATGAGGATGAAGAGGATGATTATGATGAGGGTGAAATAGTGGCCTCAAATCTAGAGCAAATGCAAAGCTTGCTTGAATTCAAGGCGAGGACACAGACTCCCACAGATTCCTGTCTAATCATTTTGCTCAGTTAAACTAACTTTTACACTCTTTTTTTGAAAATATTGCAGCATGAAGAAGTGCAGTTCTTAGAGAATGAGCTAGAGAACCAAAAACAAAAATACCAGGAGCTTGTAAGCTTCACAAAGAGGCTGTTGAGTGCCGTCAGAAGTAATGATGTGGAGAAACAGCAGGTAAACAAACAGTATATGTAGTTGAGTTTTCAATCTGACCATTTTGAAATGTGTTATTAATTGTAGTGCCCACGTGTGTTCAGGAACTCATTGCCAGTCTACCTCCGCCATGGGATCAGGTGTGTGACATGACAATGGACAGAGGAGCTCTGCCTGATGTTGTGTCAGAAGACAGGTCATCCAACTACAACATCACCTTGACAACTGATACAACAGGCTATGCTGTACATGCACTAGCGAGCGAAGACGTCCCACTGGTCCACTTTGAAGAACACGTTCCTATTAAAGTTTCTGAGTCCTCTGTATCAGAGGAGCAAATGCAAGAACAAGAGTGACTGTTTCATATCCAGTACATCAACTTGTGCCACACTGTCCATCACCACAAACATGCTCCGCGCCCAGTGCCTGTGAATTGAAGCTTCACTACTGTTGGGCTAACAATTCATTTTTTATGGTGTAGTGTCTTGCTGTTGTCCAGTCTGGACAATATATGTATAAAATAATAAAAAGAAATGTGAAAAATGTGTTTGTACCCTTGTGTGGATGAAGTTTCAGGAAGCAGTATAAATGCAGTGTAACCTCTTTAGGCGAACTTAATTTGATATTTGTGTCATTGTGTATATGATATACATTCCTGGTCAAAATTTTAAGACCAGTTGAAACTTTGCAAAAATGTATATTTCGCACTGTTGGATTTAAGGTTCTAAGTAGCGCTTTAAAATGCAAAAAGAATAAATGAAAAGGAGTCGCAAAACATTTTTTTGCAAACAACCATTAAAGTGAAATGGGCCGATCAATGAAGCATGTCCAAACCAATGTCCAAGGTGAATAACAATAATGGCGCAACTACTCACTACTAAGTCATTTTTTGAAATTTTTATTCGGAATTATTGGTAGGGTGGTGTGAATGGTTGTTTTTCTATTTGTGCCCTGTGATTGGCTGGCGACCAGTCCAGGGTGTACCCTGCCTCTCGCCCGAAGACAGCTGGGATAGGCTCCAGCACGCCCGCGACCCTCCTTATTGTAGGCTGTTCTCATTCTTGAATGTCCAAAGCAGTGGTCAGATTACAAGCATCCAAAAATACAGTACTGGTCATTTATTCTCCAGGAATAAATAGAATATATGTAGCCATGATGTGTTCATAAGTGCATAAACAAAAAGATACCATGCCTTTGCTGATGGTGGGAGATAAACAGCTGGAGTGAAAGTGGCTGAGCTTTAAGCCTCTTATTTCCTACAGAACAAGATACAGACGGGCTTCAGCTTTAACTCTTGGAATCGACTATGGTTGATGACAACTGGAAGCCCGTGGGATCCGTTCATTTATATTTCGTCAATCATGAAAATGAACTCGTCTTTTTCCCCAAATGCTGTCCTTATTGCTTACGAGCGCCGCCGCTTTGTAGAGGACGGGGGAAATCCTTAACTCAGTTGCGTCATAAATACGTCAACAAACTCATTCACTGACCAGGTACCACAGTAGCCGCCATATTCGCATCTATGGCGGGGTAGCGGTGCTGTTGCAGAGCGCATGGTCCCGTTATTAACACCATATCATCCCTTTCCGACACCCAATCCCACCCGGAGAGTGGTTCACGGCCACGCAGTTTTCTACTGAGCAGCCGGGATTCCACAGTGGGGGAATCATGCACTTTGGAGCAGGGGTCTAGGTGGACTACGATGCCTTAGATTTAGACCGGAATCTTGGCACAACATGGAGATAAACTGCGTTCGTAGTGAGGTGGGTTTCTACCTTTTTTGCTTTGCGCAAGGTTGTTTTTTGGCTTGCGTCGCCCAGTGGAGGGAGCTTGTCCCGGTGAAAGGTTACGTTAAACTCGCGTCACGACCTGCGGCGCATCGCGATGCATGCTAACCCGCTAGCTAATGCTAACAGCTGGTTAGATGTTTATTTTTATTGCACTGTCTGGGCATATCTATTGAAAAACTGAACAGTCGGGGTCCTGAAACCTTCTAGCATCCCATAATTACTACAGACTGTTCATATACGAACGCACAGTTTGCTTTTGGCTTTTGTTGCCATTTATACTTTTCAAGAGGAGTTTGCTGCTGTGCTAGCTTAGCACATGTAGCATTAGCATGTAGTTAGTTTTGTTATGACAGCTCGTGAGCTGGTAACTTTTTCTTCTTCGTTGTTTCCATGAAAAATAACTGGTAGAGTGTTTTTATGTGTTTACCGGGCAGCAAAACCTATTCAGGGAGTTCATACACAACATAGTGCAGGCTTTACAAGTGAAATGAGTGATGCCTTTGCATTTAAACTTCCTGTGTACAATAACCCATTATTTAGCAGCTCTCAATAGTTACATTATTACCATAAAGTGTCATTAAAACCATGTCTTGTGCACTTTCCACCATTTCGTGCACATTCAAATTGATATTCAGTCTTTTCCTTTACAAGTAACCAGACATGACATCACATTCATATTGTATCTGCAGCAGTCCATGGTTGTAAAGCCAAGGACATATCTCTCTCTCTCTCTGTCTCTTTATATATATGTATATAGTTTTGAGACGGAAACATATGACGGCCTTTTGACGTGGTGAATAGTTATGCATATCTTACTACTAAACACTGCTCCAAAGTCAATGGAATGGGGCACCTTGACAGCCTACCGATAACTGAAGCACTGAAGTAAACATTTAGATTAGCCGTGTAAACTGGACTACCCTTTTAATCTACTTTACATCCGTTTTTGACAGTGCAAGACGGTTAAACAAAGCCTTGTTATAAAGGGCATTAAGTGTTGCTGAAATGATCCGTTGCATGTTTGTAGAATGACAGAAAAAAGGCCTGCAGTGCAAGTGTAGGCTGCACTCCAAGCTGTGATGAGCCATAGAGGTGGGAGTGAAGATGCATGTGTTAATAGCCAGAATATTACATGATAGACATCCCAATGTGGCCAGAAGACAGCATGTAAAATCTTGCTTTGGACTTTACATCTTGTAGATTATAAAGGTTGATGCTGTTCATTTGGTGCAGTTCAACCATATTGGAAAGTGATTTGTTGGCCTCTGTTCTGTGGATGTGAGTGAGTATATGTCAGTGGCTCCACCCACTGAGTGGGCTTGCGTAGTGCTATGACTCATCCCCTCTCTTCAGAGGCTTGATGGAATTCAACACACACAAACACACCAGACTGAAAGCAGTAAGCGCACCTCTTAATTGAAATTTGCAGACCTATGTGCTGTTATACTGATTTACATGCACATAAATATATATTTGTATGCATTTGACTGCCCTTTCTGCTATTACTTCTGCTTTGCTGAGACTAACAAAGGGGTCATTAATAAACTCATCATTATGAAGGTGATCTGCTGCAATAAACCAAGTTACCCAAGATCATGACGTTATTCTGAACAAACACGCTGTGCCCGCTGTGATTGGAGATTAAGTCAGATGGCTAATAACACGGGACCGGTGCTATTGCATAGGAAGTCGAGCATGGATTCCATACTGTTTGTCAACAAATAAAACTACATGGTGGCGAAAGTGCTCTGTTATTGCATTGTGACTCATCATTTTCATCTGATGATTTGTTCATCATTCACGTGGGCGTGCAGAAGCTGCAGTTCTGTTCAGCTGAAAGCTTGCATGCACACACGTTCCTTGAGTTTTTGCTTTTTCTCTGATTGCTGTGATGTAATTTTTTTTTATCACTTGTTGTTGTGGCTGCAGGTCAATGGACATCAGATCATGGATGAGCCCATGGAGGAGGGAGAGTGTTATACACACTGTGTAAGTAATGACTCGTGCATGTAGCATCTCTGTGTATTTGGCTCACTTGTGTGTGTGTGTGTGTGTGTGTGTGTTTGTGTCTCTAGGATGACGGGACTTACAAAGAGATTCCTATCACTCACCATGTGAAAGAGGGCTGCGAGAAAGCAGACCCTTCGCAGTTTGAGCTGTTGAAAGTCTTGGGTCAGGGTTCTTTTGGCAAAGTAAGAACACACAGCAAACAAAATTTGCCTTTCTCTGTGCTCACCTTACTTAATTACTTGTGCTGTCCCAGGTATTTCTAGTAAGAAAAATTGTTGGCCCAGATGCCAGTCAGTTATATGCAATGAAAGTTCTAAAAAAGGCATCATTGAAAGGTAAGATGACTTTTCTCAAATCCCGTAGCACACGTTGTTATTGTTGACTTTAAACCGTCACTCCGCCTGTGTTGTTTACCAGTCAGGGACAGAGTTCGCACTAAGATGGAAAGAGACATCTTGGTGGAGGTCAATCATCCCTTCATAGTGAAATTGCACTACGGTAAGAGAATGGAAAATCACATGGCAAGTACTGTATGCAAATAGGTTTAATTAATTGTAGCTCACAGAAATGTGATTATATGTATCATCATGCAATGATCTGAAACACCAGTATTTCATCATATCATTGTTCATTTTGCATAATTGTCAATGACACATATGTTGTGACTTTAGTTGCAGTATTAGCCACAATAGACTCTATTAAGAACTGCATTTTATTTCTTATTTATTTAGAAATAATTGCCACTTTTTATTTGTTTTAAATACTTGCATCCCAGGTCTATCAAGTTCTGTTTTATTGTTTAACAATGACTGTTCAACAGAAAGTATTTTGTTTTTTTCCCCCTCTTCTTTTCAATAATGAGACGTCAAAATTACATATTTTAGAGCTGTAATTATACTATAATACTGAACTGTGATACCATGAAACCGAGATATTTTTGCTTAAGGATATAATACCAGTGCATGCCTAATCATAACTCCCGCTAGTCAATGGCTGGTCTGCACACTTACACACCTCGCTTCTCACAGCAGGGGTAATGCACACCCCCCATGTTGTGGGTGATTTCCACTCCTGTGACGGATACTTCACCTTTCGTGACCACTTGTATTTGATTACTGAGTATAGTCGTGACTTGCCACTTTATGAATCAAATTTTCCGGCCTCATTCTATCACGTCTTTTCAAAACTATATTAAATCATGTGAGTTTGTGGTTGCATATGGCCTATTAGGGGGGAAATGCATATTTAATCAAATATTATGGCTTTTTTTTTTACTTAAATAAATGTAAAAATACAAATATAAGGCATCCAGAAACTCATTCAGATGTTGTAATGTGACACAAAAGCACCAGACTTGATTGCCAAACCACAGGCTTTTGCAGGTAACCTTATAAAGTGTAACCTTAATTGGAGCCTTGCCAGTTCAGAACAGTTTGCCAAAAGTTCATGTTCACTCTGGCTCTGGATGCTGCTTTGTTACAATTCATGGCCTCCACTTTGCTGCAACAGTTTGTTTTTTTGATTTCATCAGTCTTCTATAGAGTAAATTCTTTAAAATCCACTGTTTTCTTGCCTCTGCAGCCTTTCAGACTGAAGGGAAACTGTATTTAATACTGGACTTTCTCAGGGGAGGGGATGTATTCACTCGCTTATCCAAAGAGGTAATAGTATGTCCTGTTGTTTTACATCTCATTGTATTAGTAGCCCTCTGATCTGTTCTTATTCGTCTGAAAAGCACTTTGCAGATCTTGTGTTTCTTTTACGAGTGAAAGATGAATGTTCTTAAAACCTAGAGGAATTGTTAAGATCACAGGTGGAACAGGTGTACATTTAATATTCAGTGATATTTTAAATATTTCTTGTAGGCATAGGCGATATGTCTCTTTTATTTATGTTCACATTTAATCATTATGATGGGAATTCCTCATGGAAAAACGAGTTCTTTCAGTTTTCACAGTATTAACTACTTGTCTCTTTGTAGCCCTGATATGTTGTTTTCAAAGATGTTTCACAATGGGAACTCAAGTAATATACAACAGTTCTCTTGATAGATCTTTTGTTGAAAGCATATCTGAGACACAAAGCAATAGCTGCTGGCAATGTGAAATCAACAGCATGCAGAATTGCATTACCTTGAAATGATCACACTGTGACAACGGTACTTTTTTTTCCCCCTTTATGTTTGTAGTTACTGATGTCTTAGCTTGCTACTGAATTGCCCTCCTCTGAGTTCAGAGAGTAAATCTGTCCAGTTCTGTACAGGTTATGTTTACAGAGGAAGATGTGAAATTCTACCTTGCAGAGCTGGCCCTGGCCCTCGACCATCTGCACAACTTGGGCATAGTTTACAGAGATCTCAAGCCAGAGAAGTATGAGACCTTGTTTTCACCTTGCGAACTTTCATACTCAAATCCATATCCCTTTAATCCAGAAATTCACACAACCTAACAATTTTTTTGTTGCTTCATAAATAATTACTGTGTGTAAAACAACATGGAGAAGTTTCTATAGTGTAGACTTGAAGCTTGAACCTCTTTTTTGCCTTTGCCTCTTGTCTTTTTAAAGAGAAAATGATTACTCCTAGTTAATTACCATAGTAAGTTGTAATAAGGTTGTATTAAAAACTTTCCATCATGGACATTTTGCTCTTTTTTAGTATCTTACTTGATGAAGCTGGACATGTAAAGTTAACAGGTATGTTTATACATCTTATAGTATAATATTAAATCCTGCTCTGGTAATACTACTATACAGGTGGTGTTCGGGTTATGTACGCGTTCCCTTCCCACACTGTGATGTAAGTTCTGTTTTTGTGTAAGTCAAACTGTACACAGAACAAAGTTGAATGAATTTAAATGAAAATACCTTAAGGTGTGTGCTTTTCACAGCAGTTTTTAGGCAAGGTTAAAGATGATTAATTACAGATCATACTTAATCTCTCAATTTTTTTTTAATTGCTTGACAGCACTATTAACACTGCCGCTTCCATAGGAGCAAAGAGAAATGAACCACACCCTGTATTCATCCATGGTGTGTGAGACAATTACACACTGCATCCTTGCAATGTGCAGCACATATTTATCTGCTGCAAATGCGGAAACTAGTTCTTGAGCGAGTCCATACAGTTTTTCATTGATTTATAGGAGCATGTATGTTGTCAAACGCCGAAACCTCGGAACGCCATGACCTGATGACCACCTGTATTTACATTTACAGTATAACATTACAATGTCATTTTATTCAGTTTTGTACATATTCACACTTACATATTAATCACTTAGCTGATGTGTATAGTGACAATAAAGGACACTGTTATATATTATTCTAATACAGTTGTCAGTCGTCATAAACAAACAACTGTAATCTGAAATTAGTTTGTGGGGTTTACTTGAAGACGCATTAAATATATAAGTTTGTGGAAAATTTTGTTTTTAAATGTTATATAGTGCTTTGGATTTCCTAAATGGAAAAAGCTCATGGAAGGAAACAATCACAACCCACACTTTTATGTGTTTGCTTTTATCTGTCTTGCAGCTTCTGGATGTGCCCGTCACATTTTTGTTTGTCCAAATGTGACCTAATTGGATGTCATTGTGTACAGACTTTGGCCTGAGCAAAGAGTCGGTGGATGCTGATAAGAAGGCTTATTCTTTCTGTGGTACGGTGGAGTATATGGCCCCTGAGGTGGTCAACAGGAGAGGACACACACAGAGTGCCGACTGGTGGTCTCTGGGAGTACTGATGGTATGGCACCTCTGCTTCAGAGTATATATGGTGGTTCCATGTCAGCCCCAAGACCACACCCTGTATTTCCATAATAAATACTAAATTATCTATGATGAACACAGCTAATGTTAATGTAAGCCCTTTTGGCAAGAAAATGCATGCCTCAGTTGTACTGAGTGGATTCTTCTGCTTATGATTCCTCAATTGTTTGCAGTTTGAGATGCTAACGGGGACGTTACCATTCCAAGGGAAAGACCGCAATGAGACCATGAACATGATTCTCAAGTGAGTTGCGCAGTAATACAGCACCTTATTGGAACTGAGATGAGATAAGATAACACAACTTAATTTGTTCCTAACACAGCTTTAGTGGTGGTTTTGTTGCTCCTGAATGTCTAAAAGTCAGGCCACAATTTCTCAAACACAAAACAGGTTGATGATGGAGACAGAGCCTAAACACTACCGATATTGCAGATGCACTTCAGCAAGCACGGGAGGGCATGTTTGGCCAAGTTGTCATTTCAAAGGCAGATGAATAATAAATGTTGTCAGAGTATACATGTGTGTAAAGTAGTGTAAAAAGTAAGCCAACAGGAAATAATTTGTTTCTCTTTTTTTCTTTCTAGAGCAAAATTAGGAATGCCACAGTTCCTTAGTCTGGAAGCCCAGAGTTTGCTGAGGATGCTGTTTAAGCGTAACCCAACGAACAGACTAGGTAAGTAAAGTTGCAGTTTAATGGTGGTCCTCCTAAGGGTGGACGTCTGCTTGTTCAAACCGTGATCTTGTTAACCGCTTGGCATTCAATTCAAACACATACTAAACACCATAGAGAGAACAACATGTGAGAGTGTTGATCCGTTTTAAAGAGGTACACTTTCATTTTGCCAGGTTTACTGAAATTGTGTGATCTGTGTCTTAAGGGGCCGGACCCGACGGTGTGGAAGAGATCAAACGGCACGCTTTCTTCTCCACCATCGACTGGAATGTAGGCACACTCTCTCACACACACACACACACACACATAATTCCTCATTTTTCACAGGCCCTCACATACACACGTATCTCTGTAGCTTCTTGCCTGTCGGTTTTGTCTGTGCCAACACTTTTTGTATGTGCTTGTCTGGGCAGATGGCCAGTTCTGGCTGCGTGTGCACTAATAGCACTGCGTGAGTGTTCAACAGCCAGCAGGCTTCTATTGGCTGGACACTATTGTAGAGAAATGGGAGGGCGTTCAGTGAGGAGGGGTGTTGTTCTTTCTTTCACATATGTTCATACATTACAAACAGCCTGTGGAAGGGTTTGATCCCTGAGATCTAAAACAATAAAATACGCCCATCCTCAGAAACTGTACAGGAGAGAGCTACAACCCCCATTCAAGCCTGCAGCAGGTAAACCAGATGACACTTTCTGCTTCGACCCAGAGTTCACTGCAAAAACGCCTAAAGGTAAATATATACTAACACTTGTGTTCAGTGCAAGCTGGTTATCGTAAAAACGTTCCTGCTGAGGATTTATACCTGTCACTACATAATTTAGCAGGTGCTTGTATAGTATATTCGTAGTCCTGTATTATGCAGAATCTTTGTGTGTTTAGACTCCCCAGGTATCCCTCCCAGTGCGAACGCCCACCAGCTCTTCAAAGGCTTCAGTTTTGTTGCTCCAACGCCGATGGATGAAAACAAGAGTTCTCCGCTCCTCAGTATACTCCCAATAGTTCAGGTGAAACTACTCAATCTCCCCCACCTCACATCTACATAAATGTGTCCAAAGTTGAAGACCACCATGAATGTTAATTAAAATCTTAATTATGAAATACACTGGTGAGACTTTATCGTCCCATACTGTAGTATTTACAGGGCGGCTATTATGTTAAAAAAGTGAATAAATCTGTGTCCAGTATGCTCTGTATCAATTTGTTTGCCTAACTGCATCACAAGCGCAATGCAAGGAATTATTGTGGCCAGTAGGTGTCGCCAACAACCCACCCACAACCTCACATTAACCTAAAAGCAGAACATTTTAAAAGTGTATATATATTTTGATATAGACATCGCGCCTGACTATAACTCACATGACCAGCCAAACTATGCAATAAAGTTTGACTTACAGTCTTGTAAGTATATTTATTCCACCCATCAAGGAAAGTCATAGGTCATGTTTTTGTGCCCCCCCCCTCCCTTTACAGATGCACGGCGGGTCCGCCAAGTTTTCTGATTTATACGAGCTGCAGGAGGACATAGGAGTCGGCTCTTACTCCATTTGTAAACGCTGTGTACACCGAGTCTCTGCCATGGACTATGCTGTTAAGGTAACCCGTCATCGTTTACTACTGTACCTGTACCGCTAAAAATAAATAATTCTTGGTCTAAAGCAACCAACTTTGATGAAATGATTACATCTTAACATGTATTTCATTTTCTGTCTGGAGTTTTGTACACCGAATGTAGCGGTAACATTCACTGCCTTTTCATTCGCATGTTCTCATTAACACCACTGTTTGAGCTGTCACCTGTTTGTATTTCATAGCTGTGCTAAAGCACAAGACCGTGGTAGCTAGTGACAGATTGGCAGCTAAGATACATCAGCTACTCTAGATGTGATCATCTAATATACAGTTCCTTGCCACATTGCAAGTTTTATGCCATTTTATGCCACAATAGCATAAAAAAATAAAATGTCCAAAAAATTACAATGAGCAATGAGTAGCTGTACCATCCTTGTTAATCACCCGAAAATTGGTTTGGGTATGCTTGATGCCAGAGTTTCCAGGAGGTTAGTGGAATGTTGCTCAGGTGGAGAAGATGGCTTCATGTAGGGCATCTACTGTCTGGAACTGATGTCCATTTTTATAAACTTCCCTTACAATCCATCCCTTGGACTTAGATCAGGGGTGGAAATGTACTTATCACGATCGAATATAGAATCAGTTAACCGTGATAAACGAGGGATTACTGTAGTAACCATTAAGAAACTGATTGCCAGGCTTCGCTGAACACCCTGCCAAGAATTCAGCATCCTGCATCTGTGAGGTTTACTGATACTCAAAGCACTGCAAAAGGGAGGTTTGTTATATATAGTATATAAATGGCTTGCCAATCCCTTTGCTCAAAAGGTTATGAGGTTACCTAGCAACCAATGACGCAATATGTTGCAAAACAATTGCGTCTACATATTTCTGATGTAGAAATCTGTCCTTCCGCTATTTTGTCTGCTGTTGTTGCAAGGATTTTGTGTTTTTATGGCAGTATCTAGGCAAAAACAGAAAAAAACCTTTATATGTCTTATTCTCAAGAATATGTTCAATCTTGGTTTATGTCGTGCTTTTGAGCGTTAGTGGTACAGCTGTTGAGTGATGCTAGCTATCCAGCAGAGGGCAGTACAGCTATTCATAGCAGCTCCAACTGATAAGATGCAAACTACATGTCTGTGTGTTTTCCTGTGTCACAGATTATAGACAAAAGTAAAAGGGATCCATCTGAGGAGATTGAAATCCTAATGAGATACGGGCAGCATCCAAACATCATCACTCTGAAAGATGTCAGTATGGTATCATTTGTTTATGAGCATTTGATCATGCTGTGTTTGGAAGTGCTTGTCAAACATGCTGACACATAGTTGTCTTGTAAATGGGTCAGGTGTATGATGAGGGCAGGTATATATACCTGGTGACGGAACTGATGAAGGGGGGAGAACTGTTGGACAAGATCCTGAGGCAGAAGTTTTTCTCAGAGCGAGAGGCCAGCGCTGTGCTATACACCATCACCAAGACTGTTGACTACCTCCATTGTCAAGGGGTGAGATAACACACATTAGTAGCGCACAAGCATAAGCGAAGCTCAGACATTCTCCAACTTTAACTGCTCGTCCTGTTTAGGTGGTACACAGAGACTTAAAGCCCAGCAACATCCTTTATATGGATGACTCTGGGAATCCGGACTCAATCAGGATCTGCGACTTTGGTTTTGCAAAGCAGCTTCGAGGGGGCAATGGTCTACTCCTAACACCATGTTACACTGCAAACTTTGTGGCACCAGAGGTGAGAGAGAAATGGCTCGTGGGTATACCACTTAGGATCTCCATGCTATAGTCTAATTGGATAGGTCATAAGGTATGATGCAGGACTTCGGGTCATTATGTAGAAACTGAATGTTTTTGTAGCATAGAAAACCTGTTAACCACCTTGAAAAGCAATAACACCCCGAGAGTCACCCCCTATTGCCCAATATAGTAGACATAATAAGATAACATTACTGATGCCTAGTGACCACTGTAGAATACTACATTGCATATTTTAAATAATAATGTAATTTATCTTTTTATATGTTTATGTTCAGGTACTAATGCGGCAAGGTTATGATGCAGCCTGTGATATATGGAGTCTTGGAGTTCTATTATATACAATGTTGGCCGGGTAAGAGAACAGGAAATGTGGTTTTACTTCATTTGTTCTTATCAACCACACTTTTAGGTTCTGTTAACAATGCAGCTATATCACCAAATATAATTTTTAGCATGTCAACTATTCATCTTCCCTATGACAGGTATACTCCGTTTGCAAATGGGCCAAACGACACACCAGAGGAGATTCTACTTCGAATAGGCTCTGGAAAGTTTTCTTTGACAGGCGGTAACTGGGATACTGTGTCAGACACCTCAAAGGTAACATTTTTCCAGAAGGCTTTAAAAGGTAGAATAAGTTTTTCCCATTATACTGATAAGTAATCAGTTGTCTCTGTTTTTATAACATTAGAACGAAAAGAGAAATACGTATGTGTTCATGTCTCACATAAAGATTGTGTCTCACAAAGAGCTTGCACTTTTCCTTTGATATAATCTCTTCCCTATTCTAAAAGCACATTAAAATAACAACATACTCACACAGAATGACTGCAATGTAGTCACTCCAGTTCTTAATGATAAACAATTCTTAATGACAATAATCCATGCAGTCACTCATTCATGGACATAGATGTGTGATTAATCCCTCTTGCACAATAGAAGCAAACTGAATGAATCAAAATAAGACTTAATGCTTGTTGAGTGGAAATATATTTATCTTCTCACCAACTTAATGTGCTTGCACTTTTTAGGACCTTCTGTCCCATATGCTCCATGTCGACCCTCACCAGCGATACACGGCAGAGCAGGTTCTAAAGCATTCCTGGATTACCTGCAGAGATACACTGCCACACTTCCAGCTCACACGCCATGATGCACCACACCTCGTCAAGGTGAGGGGGAATCCTTCTCACTAGTCCCTTTCATAATTTGATTATACTTCTCATCTCTTTACCATTTATATGAACAGTACATTACAGTATACGTACTCACGACTGAATGATAATGTAAGATGATCAATGGACAGATGGAATCAGAGACATGATGTACAGTACATTAACGCTTGATGAGAAAATATTTATCATTGAAGCATAAAGACATGAACATGTAAAAACGTATGCACTTTCTAAAGCCTAGGTCACAATGGCTCCTATGGTCGTTCTACGTGCAAAGAAAAACATAGAGGGAGCCTGTGGCATGCGGCTTAGGCAAAAATGTCCAAAATGTTTCATATTTGCAGTCTCCTATGTGGGTAGTGCGCCACACGTGCACCCCACATACATAATTAGTGTGGCCAATGCTCGTTCACTTTGTTTCGTACGTCCTCCATGCGTGTCGAGATCTTATTCCTTATTCTTACATTTACAAGGAGTAGCAGTGGTACATTTATGCTGTACACTTAACTGGTATCACTGTTAAATTATTACTAACATGTGGTGAATGAGCCTGTTTTTGGTGGAAAAAAAATGTTGGGGCCAAATTTCAACTGTGCAGGGATCCATTATATTCATTTTTTTAACCTTCAGGAATTATTTGTCTCTCAGTCAGAAAGCTTAGCAGTAATTGCTTTGCAGGAACTACACAATATTGTGTGAAAGAGTTTTCACAATATCAACATTGTCTCAGTTTTTGAGGGTCAACAAAACTTGGACTTCATCAATTTGGCGCCTTTTGTTTTTACTTTGACAAGATGTGTATTTGTGGCATGAAGTGTCAGAGTACATCTACAGTATTCAGGTTGAAACCACTATCTAATATATTTGAATCTGTATAGGGAGCCATGGCTGCCACTTATTCAGCACTGAGCCAGAAGACAAGCCAGCCCGTGCTGGAACCTGTGGCCGCATCAAGTTTAGCGCAGAGACGCAGCATGAAGAAACTCACCTCGACGGACATGTAGACACGCACGCACACACACACACACACACACACACACACAGGGGAGCGTGCTCTACCATTTTGACCTCACTCCCATACACAGACAGATGTCCTGGCCAGTCAAAGCTACTGTCTCCCTTTTTAATGTATTTATTTGATGCACACACACACTCATACACACCTCCATACACATGCCCACTTGATGAGGCTGAAAAGCGAAGACGTTTGCTCAAAAGCAAGACTAGAATCCTGTATCTGTTACTGCTGGGGAGACAGACTTGTATTTATTTCCACAGCTTTCATATGCACTTGCCCTCTTCGCCTTTCATTCTTTCTTCCTTTGGAAGAAATGCACCAGCTGATGTTCTCCTTCACTGTGATTGGCTGATACAGAGCTGCTTCGGTAAACTGTGCCCACGCCCTGCCCCCCACTGCTCTTCATCTATGTTCTGTCATCCTCCCCACCTCGGTTCTTTCTCCTTCCTTGATTGTGTTTGCTCTCTTCTTTTCTCCAAAATATGAAAGCAAAGGTTTACATGAGAGAGTGCTGGCAAGATGATGATTACTGAGGGACAGCCACAGACTGTTTCGTTACTCAAAAGTCTAAACCAAACAAAACGATTCTTCTTGAGACGGAGATAAATCTTAAGGAACAAAATCATCTTCCAGCACTTTTGGCGACATAAATGCATGCATGGACAGATGCTGTATTTCTTTAACCTTTAATTCATGTTTGTGATGCTAAGGGTGTATCTAAAGAGCTAAACAAAAAAAGGCTGCAGGTGGACAAAAGGTAATGTCTGTAATGAATGTGAAACAATGTGGTGAAGAAAACAGAAGTACTAGATTGCACATATACATATTACTTGCTCATTTATTAGGTATGCCTGGATGAAACTCGCACAGTGGACCGATGCTTCCCTTCAGGAGGCCTTTACTAGAGGTTGGGATTTATTTTAATGCTTCATTTAGAATTAAAATTCACTGATAGAATAGACAAAATGTCAGCAGTAAAGTAAACATTTGACTTTTCCAACTAAAAAGTCAACTGATCATAAAAACTATAATCTTCATATAGAATACAATATTTATTTATTTTTGTTTGATCTATGTGTACCTAATACATTTGCAATTGAGTGTATATATTATATATTATAGTATATACCGTGAAAATATGGACGATGAAGAGCATGTGTGGGAGCTGTAGGGATTTCTCTGGGGAGGAAGGAGATACACCCCTTCCAACCAGAGAGGCTGAATCAAAAAATATTTCCATAGATATCTCTTTCAAAAGACATTGTGGAAATTGTATAATATTGTATTTATTTCATTTGATTTTTAAGATTCTATTTTTCTTTCAAGTTCTGTATATATTGACATTAAAGATCATTATTGACATGCATTCAGTGACCTCACCTACTTCGCCTCACATGATTAACAACAACCTGAAAACAGGAAGTCAAAAATGATAAAAGTGCAACAATCTTGACGTAGCTCAAATACTGAGACAGGACCACCATACATCTCTGATGTTTGCATTTCAAAGAAGGGGCATTTTGGGGTAAATTAAATTAAATTTTCCTCCACTGATCTGGGTCCGGGTCGCGGGGTCAGCTCAGTCTCAGTAGGCCTCTCACAGGGCCTTTTCCCAACTGGGCATGCCCAGAAAACCCCACCAGGGAGGCATCCGGACTAGATGCCCGAGCCACCTCAACTGGCTCCTCTCGATCTGAAGGAGAAGCGGCTCTGCTCTCAGCCCCTCCTGAGCGGTGTAAAATCAGAAAGGATTTTTTTTTTTACCTATATTACAGAAAAATTGCAGTAAACTATTTAAATAGTGACGGTAAATAAGGGCAAAATACAGGAGGTTCCCAGGGAAAACAGGAGGGTTGACCGGTATGAGGACCACTCTTGGGCAAACTACTCTAGTTATAGTAAGTAGTTACTTTCCATAAAAATATTACTGAATTAATAATGGCATTGGTCAGCTCTGTGTGCCGTTTGCATGTTCTCCCCGTACGTGTGTGGGTTTTCGCCGGGTACCCCATGAGATAAAAGTCACAGATCAAATTGAGCCAAACATTTATAAAAGCACTTTTCATACATACAAAATGCAACTAAAAGTGCCTGACAGAGTTAAAAAAAAAAATGATACCCCCACACCTCAAACACACACATACGCATGCATACAGACACAGAATTAATATATGACTGAGCACAGAGGAGACAAGGGTGAAACAATTCATTTCCACAACAGACGAGAACATTATGTTCTGGGACATACTCTACACATCACATGTGCGTTGTTGTCTTTTACGTCATTAATGTTGAGGTAGTCACAATACTTCCATCCTCACCATTGTTGCATACAGACGTGACAGTCACAAAGTCTTTTGAACGACTCTTATGTGACCTATCAGAACCAGTTCCCAGGTGAATATAACAATGGCTTCTTTCCCTTGAAAGTGCAGACTCACTGACTTTTTTTCAAAAGTTCCCAGATATAGTCCCTCCAACGTGTCGTGGGTCTTTGCCAAGGCCTGCTTCCGGGCTAACTTAACCCGAGCAACCCCCCAATGAGGCATCCTAACAAGATCTTGGCTACATCTAATGATGGTCTTGAGTGTGTGGCCCCTCAAGTACAGGGACACTGCATCCAAACTGCTCCATTACCAGCATAGTGCCCCCTTAAAGAGGTGTACAGAGTTGAAGACGCCACTAGGTGGAAACACTGGCCAGTATATGACAGTGTGACACTTGCTACTCTGCATTCTATGTAAACATATGACCACTCTCTCTTGCTCCTCTTCCATTTTGTCTGACCAGTCTTGTGTTTGTGTGGCATGAATTTGGCTAGGAAAGCAGATGTATAGAGGCAAAGGAAATGCTCCATCATTATGCACACACACACACACACACACACACAGAGAGTTGCCTATGGACCAGCTGTCGTCCTCTCTCTGCGACTGTCTGAGTTGACTCCATGTCCCCCATGTCTCTCTCTGCCGGATAATGCATTTACAGCCGGAGCTGAGAGGTAAACAGTGAGGCTAATTGCTTTGACATGCTGCTCTTTGTTTTGGCCTCCTGGTGCTAATCAAGCACTCTGGTAATAAGTCTGCCTGGCAAGGAAACACAACCGTGTCCAGGCTGGTAGGAAGTAAAATGGGACAGGGGTATGTCACCGAGACTCCACGATACAAGTATGGTAGTCCACATTTGTACACGTCATCCACAGTTCCCACAGTGCCACTGTGGCTGGGTAGCGCCCCCACTCAGGTGTGAACCTATTTATCCTCATTAACCAGCAGCTCCCCATAGTCAGCCAATTAACACACTGCTCCAAATGAAGCCATTAGCTGTCACATGAGGTAGAGGCAATACTTGTCATTGGTCCACTGTGTATGTGTGTGTGCATCCACTCTTGCTGCTAATAAAAGCAAGAGAATTAATGGAGCGAGCATGTGTGATAATGACTTAATGTGGAACAAGCAGGACAAGCAGTGATCAGCCCTCTGTCTCAAATGAAGATATCACACACCGTGATTTACTCACTCAAAGCTATAAACGGGCCTTTCTACCCTCGCTTGTATGTGTGTGTGAGTTCATTAGACATACTGGTAGGCTAAGTGGGATGGGAAAGCTCCCCACTAAATGCAAAGATACCGCTTGACTGTTTGCATCCTGATATAAGACCCCTTAATTGCCACTTTACATCAATGTGTGACCACTGAACGTCACATTAAAGTTTGCAGGCACGCCAGACTCAAAATAAACAACGTAAGCAATGTACTGGGGGGGTAAAGGTGACATGCTAGGGATTCAGTTGTGATTACATGATGCAGCTGTGTTGAATTATCAATGATAACAGTCAATCGACAGTCAACAGTCAATGATGCACATGCTGAAAAAACAACATATGTAGATATGCTAAGAGGTGATATAGAGGTGATTAGATATCTCATAACAAAAAGGTTCTAATTAACAGCACAAATTGGGTAGTTCTTACCTGTGGTACTTGAACAGCAGAACTTTTCAAAAAAGCATCTCATCCTCTGTGCTAGGCGTGTAAACCTCCTCCCAAAAGTGTGCACTGCACATACGTATGAAGCTTCACCATAGCCACTATGGCTCCCACATTATAGCCAATGGCAAGCGGCCAAAGTTGTCTAATCTAATGCTCTTGTGTTGTGAATTCCAGCAGGTGTCCTTGCCCCTATTGTATGCCCACAGTGCCCGGCGTGCATAAGAGTGACCTCATTTCCCCTTTGGAGGCGTGCCGCTTATTAGTTAAACAATCCAAATCAGTAGTCTGTATTGCACAGAAGCGAGGTATCATATGCCCATCCAGATTCAAGTGTCCAACTAATTGTTCTGACATCAAAGTCAAAGAACAATAAGACCAGAGGCTTTTTTAACTACATCTCTGCAGTGAAGGGAGATGAGAATTGGGAAAGAAAAGGTTTCCTTGTGTAGAGCTGGCACTGATCCAAAAAGGTACAGAAGGGGATTTTTTTTAAACAGCACCTTGCCTTTCATTTACTCAAGTGGCGGCCATTCATTCCACAACCATGTTTTATTCAGGGTGATTACGATACATTCTAAAGGAAATTTGGGAATCAATTGGGTATCATTTAGAACTGTGTATTGCAGATTCTTGCATGCTGGCTTTTCCTGCTGTTCTTTTGTTCAGTGTTTACCAACCTTTTGAGCCAAGGCACATATTTCACATTAAAATAATACGGCAACAGGTGGCTACACAGGTAAACATATAGATACCTTCCTCCATCTATAGTGAAAGACCTGTCACTATGCATCACTGGCATAGATGTGTCGCTGCATGGGTTGGGAATCACATGTCTAATTGACCAACTAACAATGCTTGTCTGCTCCACAGACAACAGTGTGATCAGCCTGTATCTATCTAAATGGATGAGTCATTCATTTGCAACAAGTGTCAAAAACTACAAAATTATGATTAGGTTTTTTAAGAAACCCCCAATCTGGATATCCTACATGTATCAGACACTGTATGCATACTACACATTCACAGAAGGAGCTACTTTTACAAATATAGCGTTTATTTCTGGCCCACCAGAAGTTTCCAAATGATTATTATTTTAAATCTTTAACTAATCAACCTGTACTTGCCAGCAGGATTTGCAATGTTATTTTTAAATGACCGAAAGTCTTGAACCATCCAAATTATTCTTGTTATTTTGAGAGACGGTGCACTTTGTGGTGATATATGGGTCATTACGGTAATCATAGGGACTACATCACAGCAGCTCCAGATAGAAAGTGAGTGTGGTTGCATGTGTGGAGCGTGTCGAGCCCGTGTGGTGAAGTGGGTCTGAGAAGCATTAAGCTTTCTGTGACAAAAATAAGTGATATTTTAAGTCTTATGGGTGTTTTTTAGAGTGTTGTATTGTGCCCCTGCAAAAAGAGATCCAAACACATTCAGCAGATTGCATAACACTTCTACGGCTAAGATTAAACAAACAAATCCAGGTGGACAGTTAATAGTTGTTAAATTATAAAGAAATATTTCAATATAAACATTTAACCCAATGTCTAACAGGTCTAACAGACAATTAATAGAGAATGTTGTGAATGAGCTATGAAATGATTTGAAAATGGCATGTTTTTTAAAACCAGTGAAAGCAGAAACTGATACATTAGTGAAGCTCAATCTAAAAGTACAAGTAGGAAATAGGAACAATGAAAATAACCTGCTCTTATCTATTATTGTGTTTGTGTTTGTTATGTAGTTGTGTTCTTTAAAGGCAACTATTCTATGGTCTGTTTTCCACTCACTTTAAAGGACGATATGCATCTACTGTTTAACCTCTGGTTGTACTGCAACGGTGCTGAAATCAACTCGGAAGCTCTTTTATTGTTTTGTTTTGTATTGTACACGCCACATCTTTCTTCTGAACTTTTAGCAAAGAACCTAACAGAAAACAAAATAAGTGATGACAATTTTTTTTTAAAGCTGTGAGTCATTTAACCCCACCATGAAGTCACCATTCTTCTGTGGTTTTATGTGCAGGATCTGCTTCAGTTCCATGTTTGGAGAATACAACTCCAATATGTGTATTTGTTGCTGGCTTGGTTCTTTTTGTCCTTGACACATTTCCAAAGTCAATCATTTCTGCACTGGTGAGTTATTTCGATTACTCTTTAAAGCGTCCTGTCACAATTTCAATGCTTTTTAAGCAAAATATAGCAAAGTGAAGCGAACGTGAGGTTGGTTTTAGTTTTATCTTATTGTTTTGCTTCATCGCCTCCATCAGGATGTGCCAACCCGGCCTAAACACTTTGCAACTAAAACTGTCAGAATGAGTCTGTTTTTGTTCTATTCCATATAGTCATAGGCATCCTCTTTTACCTTCCATCCTCACTCCCTCTTCTCCCTCTCTTGCTGTCTCCCCCAACCCCCTCCCAGGGCCCGCAGACTGAGGAGATGCATAAATTCAAGAGACATTAGTATTCCAGTCAGGCTCTCTGTTTTCAAGGCAAGGCCTAGCACCCTTCCTCCTCTCCTCCCCTCCTTCACTCTCCCTCCCCAGCTCTATTTTTGAATCATTTAAAGAGTGCAGCATTGACTTATTTCTAAACCAACACTAATTTATTTTTAGGCATCATGGTTTTTTTACAGGAATATAGCTCTATTTTGCCTTTGCATGGCCAATTATACGGAGCTGTAGTCTTTGAAATGAGATTCATCTGCTCCTGATTGTGTGTGTGTGTGTGTGTGTGTGTGTGGTGTGTGTGTGTGTTGTCAGGCCCAGTGGCCCAGGCGATACATCACGCATGTCTGATCAAGGAGGGCAGAGGGCCCTGACAATAACATTTCAGAGGAACTGCATGCAGAATGCATCTCATTTTTCTGTGATCAGCCTGCAGCCAAGATTCTATCAACCCACTTGGATATTTTACAGTTGTTAGTGACACCAAAAACTTGGGAGGAAAAACACCATTTGGACATGACAAGCAAAAGCTGCTGCTAAACATATTTCACTTTACTTGACTTGATTTAAAAATATGACTATATTTAACAATGAATAATATAATGTGACACTAAAAGTAATATTTTTTGTGTGTGTTTTCATATTTGAATAATTATCAGAATATGTTCTGGACAGTAAACAATTGTAGCAAGAAATGGTTTATTACAACATACATAGTTTATTTCAAAACATAATACAAGCTTTATACTGAAAATAAATAATTACTTGAGCTGTCATCGAAATTTGGAATAAAACCGCCCAAACAGTTCAATTTTACTGAAAATATGTTTTTTTTACATTGCTAGTGAAGTGCAGGGATAACTAAGAGCATTTGTTTAAATTAATGACTTCAAAAGGGTAATATATAAAAACTGTACAATATTCGAAAAAATACCTGTGAAATAAACGAATAACAGGAGTATTTCATATTATAAAAATTTGGATAGTGAACGTACAATAAAATTATAGGCAGGTGTATCGCGTCAAACCCCTTTTTGTCCTATCCACGGCTCTGTTTCAGAGTCTACACAGTTTAAATGGTCAAAGATGAGCGGAAATCAAATAAATGCATTTATAAATAATTGTTTTTGTGACCGGCCCGGTCAGCTACAGGCCAAAACTTCAAGTGCTATTATGTTGGTAGCCACTACAACTGCACCGTGGGCCTATTTGCATATGCAAAACAATAATAATAATAATAATAATAATAATAATAATTACAGATGCTGGACGAGTATGTTACAAAATAATGATACCGAAGAATTGTGAGCCGGAGTGGACATTGGAATCAGTTGAGAAAATAACAGTAATTTGTGTCACTGCACAAAAAAAAAGAGGGAAAAAAATGAAAATCAAATCAAACACAAGTCCGGACAGAAACTAGAGGCGCTGGTAGATTATAGGCACATTTTTTTGTATTTATATCCAAATAATTAGACGGGCTCCACGCAGTGAAATGAATAATGCCCTGTTCGAAAGAGGCCAAGGCTGGGCGGGTATCTCCGGTGCTGGAGGTCTTCTGGAAGAGTCTGTACCGGGGCAGGCAACGCGTGCCCCCTCGGCTCGAGAGTCCGACCGGGGGTGATCCCTCCCGGTGCTCCGGTCAGAGGTCGTGGCACGAGGACGCGTCCCCAGCGCTTCCGCCGTGGGAATAAGGCCCCTCGTGGGGCTGCGGCGGCGGCTCCCCCGGCGGCGTCATGCGCTTCTCCTTCTGCCTCCGGTTGCAGAACCACACGCGGACCACCTCCTTCTCCAGCTGCAGTGTGTCCGCAAGGGAGGTGATTTCCTGCGCGGACGGTTTGGGACACTTGAGAAAGTGCGTCTCCAGGACCCCCTTCACGCTCACCTCGATGGACGTCCTCTTCTTCCTCTTCCTCCCCTGAGCTGCTATCTTGTCTATGCTGCTGGAGCTGCCCGTGGACGAGTCTGCTTCCTCCAGCCACTTGTTCAGCAGCGGCTTGAGTTTGCACATGTTTTTAAAGCTCAGCTGCAGAGCCTCGAACCTGCAGATGGTCGTTTGGGAGAAGACGTTGCCGTAGAGGGTGCCCAGAGCCAAGCCCACGTCCGCCTGCGTGAAGCCCAGCTTGATCCGCCGCTGCTTGAACTGTTTGGCAAAGTGCTCCAGCTCGTCCGAAGTCGGCGTCTCCTCGTCGGAGTGGTCGTGGCAGTGGTGGCCGCCCAGGTCGCTGTGCTCCGGGCTGAGCGTGTCCCTGAGGCCCGGGTGCATGCCTTGGCCCTGCGGGTTGGGCGGAGGCGTGAGCCCGCCGTGGTCCAGCATGCCGTTGACAGTGAACCCCGTCTGGGAGTAGATGTTGATCTGCTGTCCGCTGGTGATGGAGGAGTTGTGGGACACCGGAGTCCCCCACGCTCCCGGGTGGTTGCCATGGTTGTTGTGGTGAGGGGAGTGATGGGCGACGTGAGGCGAGCGGTGATGGATGATGCCGAGCTGCAGGTCTTCTCTTCCCGGTTTGACGTCCTGCTGTTCCATGGAGGTCGACCAGGGGCTGCTCTCCGACAGATTGCTCGCCCACTGGTGCCCGAGCGAGTGCCCGTTGCTCTGGACGCTCTGCAGGTAGTCACTGTGCAGGAGTTTCTGGTGTCCTCTGTAGGGGCTAGCAGGCTGCATGGCCTGGCTGTCCGGGTGGATCATGGGGCTGGAGCTAAGCAAGGTGTAGGGGCTGGAGGCAGCTGTGGCCATGCTGGCTGCTGAACCCCACTGGCTCTACTAAAGTGCGGGATCAGCTCAGCCTCTGACATCTCCCTCTCTCTGGAGTCTGGGCACCAGCCTGGCGTTGACGGACGGCTCCGCCCACCACTCACAGACCGAGCTCGGCGCAGCGGCGATACGCCTCCGCCAATGACGACGCGCGCAAACATCCCAAACCTCCGCCCCTGTGTGCAAAACCACGGCGAGGAAAGGGTTACCGGCGGTCGAACCGGAAGTGAGTCGGAGTCCTGGTCCACTGAGTCTGTTTGTGGAACAAATGTGCGCGTGGAGCGCAGTTCCTGTTTATTAATTTAAGTTTCCAACTGCTTTACGCACGACTTTAACGCTGCTCCTGTCACCCTTGAGGAGATTAAAGCACCGGTGGCATTTGTCAGACGTGCCAACACTCAATTTAGAAGGATGCAATCAAGCCGGGCTGATAATCATTAACTTTCTGTGAACACTTTTTTTTATGATGGCACGTCTTCAAAGATAAGATCTTCCACTTTTATACACGGACCATTCCACATCCATTAGACCAGGCGACATTTCATGCAATAGATTTAAAACAATGCCTACACGAGTCATAAACGGTACAATTCCACTCGTTTATTCTACCCATAATAGTCTCGTCAGACCCCAATAACATATTTCTGCCCAAGTAACTTAGCTGCTTCCATGTGAAGAATGTGTGCCAGCATCCTTATTGCTTTGCAATTCCATTAAATATATTGCTGGGGCTCCCAGGTTAAGCTTGATTTAAATTTGCATACATTTTCATACATTTAGGAGAAATGAAAAAAGAAGGCTGCAGCCAGCAGAAAGTCATTAAAGAGCGCCGAGCCGTGGAGGAAGCACCGAGGAGGCCGGAGTAGGTGAACGGATGGCGGGCTGGATGTGTGGACATGACCGCTGGACATGGACGGGCCTAACCGGAGACATGAGGGACGGATGATGGCTGCATGGTTTCTGCTATATGAGGCCTGGTGGAAGGTACCTTATTGGCCCGTTTGGACTGGAATAATAGCACTAGTAATCATTTCATTCCATTTAGTTTGATATTTTTGATGCATTGTGCTTGAGGGAAAGTGAGTGTTTCGTATGTGCTGAGCTAATATTGTTGTGTACGTTATGTAAAATTAAATGCACAATTTAGCACATGAATCGACTCAGTGCTGTGTTTTTATAACGATCTTGTGCGTTTTTACGCACCTCAATTTCAACGAAAGAAGAGCCAAAAAAACACGATTTTATACATCAATATACGTTCGAAGATTTTTTTTTAAGTGTGCATTTGGTTGCGAGGTGCTTGGAGAGGGGGGTTGTGTTGCTCTCGATAGTCTAAGTTTCTAAGTGTAACAGATGCTTCTCTAGAAACGCTCCTTGTGCTCATTCCTTTTATTCACATCAACATTTTTCTGCCGTCGAGCTCGTTTCCATAGTGAGGCGAATAAAAGGCAAATCCCCGCTCCGCGCCTCCAATAAAGAGCCCATTCACAGATAACCCGACAGCCCTGCAACACTGACTGCCTCTCTCCTACACCGAGGTGCACATTACTGCTCAATAAGACAAGATAATCACTCATAATTTCTCTCATTTTTGTCTTTTCGGAATTAATAGTTTGTTTTGGAACCGTGCCTGTGTTTATTTTGAGGTTGTGGTAACGTCCAAATTTAACCCAGATGATCAAGTGATGCAGGGATTAAAAATGATAATTCTACAAACGTCATTTGTTTGAAAATAGAACTAATTGTGACGTATTGATAGTACATTTCTGAGACAGTTTTTCCACAAAGAAGTATAGTTACCTCAAGTTCAGTGTTTGTGATTTATTCCTGAAACTATCCAATTGTTTGAATGGAATTATTCAAATGTTCCCAGAGTTCCAAACAGTTTTCAGCTCACGCCTTCTGTTCTCTTGTTGTTTTGGAATCAGTGCATTGTGTGCTTGAGTCACTTTGGTGCAGCCGCTACATTAATAAGGTTTAGTCTGCTATTGAGACAGCACTGGGCCTCAGGGTGCACCCTGTCACTGGGTGTCATGACCTCTGCAAACTTTCCCTGCACAGCTTTGACCCTGCATGGGAGTTAAGACCTCGAGAAGAAATATCTCACTGAAAATGAACCTCAATTAAATCCATCCAAATTAAAAGATTGCATCTGATAATGATGTGAACTATTAGTTGATTATGCTAATGAATTAAAATGACTAGAAGGCAACAACAACATAGAAGTGTTTCAGTAAAGAAGCACTGTTTAATAATTACACACACACACAGTGCATCTCCCAGACAGTAGTAATCAATAATATCCCATCGGCTTGGGACTAGCTAATAGAGGAGAGTGACATCCTTTGAACATATTTTCCCATGGTCATTAAGTGGTGACCCAATTTTAGGAACCAAAAAGCAAACTAATGTATGCTTATGTTTAAAAAATGTATTCAAAACACATATATAATCATTTTCAACAAAACCATAGCCACTTACACAAAATGTATTTCAGAGCAAAATGTCAACAAAAAGTCAATTTACTAAATTCATATATTTGTAGAAGATGGCGCTCAAAAATCTAGTTTGAAAAATATTTGTATTTAAAAGTAAATACATATATGCTTCCAAAACAAAAAAAACATCTGCGAGCCATTTCTGAGCCCCGATCCACCGGTTGAGAAACTCTGATTTAAAAGATAAAGGATGTTCCTTAAAAACAAACATGACAGCTGACACAACGTCTGTTTTAATCTTCAACCTAAAACCCAAAAGTCAAAGCTATTTCCTCTCATCAAGCAGAAAAGAATGTTGTTGGGATGTTGATGTTTTTGCTGCTCTTTTTATATTCCACCAGAAAATAAATTGCAGTCGATGAAGCCCATTTTTTACTCCGTGAATTTCTCACTGCAACATTTAATAGCCGTCAAAGGTGCATCAGCACCTTTACCTCCAAGTAAGAAGCTGCATATGTATCAGAGTTCTGGACATTTCAATAAATATGATGTAAGCAGGGGGCAAACAAAGTGACATTTTGTGGCAGTGTTGTGACACTAAATATGTCTCATCATGAGATAATGTTTTGAATAATTAAAGTGTGCACAAATTGGAATTACATTTTACCTGAGCATTACGGGGCTTCAAAGAGAGTGTCAGGCCTTCAACCTGCATGTCAGCGTATTCTCTATTAGTCTTCCTATGATGCAAATACAAGCATAACATTATTTGTGTTTGCGGTTCATTACAGATTGAATTAAGTGAAAACAATAAACCAACCCCAGGTTAGGGATACTTTTGCACAGAAAATATGTTGCAAAATATTTCATTATCTGCGAGGTTCAATTGAAACTGTTCATCTCACTTTCTCTCAAAGTCAATATTTGTCAGACAGATTATTCCTTTTTCGTGTGCGCGTGTGTTACAGGTGCTGTTTGCCAAGTGGCTGTATATTGTTACTGTGAGAGTGAAAGAGCCTCTGTTGGTGCAAAATCTACATAACATTACCATCTGTTAAACTTCAAACCGCCACACACACACACAGCAACGAAGAAGAGTAGAGAGTCTATATAATAATATAATGTAAGCTCTTCACTTCCTCTCCAGCTCCTTTTCCTCTTGTGCACTGAGAGGTAAGAAGAGCTCTGGGCTGGGGGACCAGTGAGGAAGCACTGATTTAACAAAACAAAAAAAAACAAAACCCTGATTTGGTCATCTTGTTATAACACTTATTATATGTTGAACCCTGCACCAGCTAAGCATGTGCATGTCCATGTCTGCACATACACACACATGTCCCTGTGAAGGAGCAGGCGGAGCCGACAGTTGCACATCTGCATTTCAAACACAGACTCTCTGGGATTCATTATTAATTAGCCCACTGAGCCCTCAAGGGCTGGTGATACTAACACACACACACACACACATACACACTCATACACAAACACACCTAACCAAAGCTGCACAGAAGTGTTGCTCTGCTTGGTCCAATCATCCAATCTCTTCTTGATGCCTGAGTTAGTGAATGATAAAGGATGATGAATTACTGGGTGTGCTAAGATGAGTGCATATCAACTGTATTCAGAGTAACACGTTGAATGTTTGGATGATGTAACTCAACCCGAGCAGCTACATTGGTGCTTTTGTGACAATTAATAAACACTACAACAACAAAAAAAACCCAAACACCTTCACGGCCTTTGTTTGCTTCATGTCATATTGTTGTGTGTTTTCCTTAGAATTGCTTAATTGTGTGTGTGTGTGTGTGTGTGTGTGCAGCGGCAGTACAGGCAGATCAGAAAGACATACAGTGATTATGCATGAGCAATGTCTCCTGGGTCTACACAGGGAGAGAGAGAGACATCAAACACAGCGAGAACACTCTGTCCACAGCACATGTCCCACCGCTGCACAAAGTTAGGGCTGCAGTTTACCAAAATAAACACACGGCGCTGCGTCTTATTGTGTGGCTCGGCATTAGCATGCGGAGGGTTCTGTGCAGAGATCACTCAAGAGCATCAGATTGTGGAGGATTCTCAGACATGATGGCGTGTTGACTGCTAATATTAGAGCGTATAGCGTCTGAAGCCTGACAGGGCCGATGTTGCTCTTTAGCTCGTTAATTCCTGGCTGGCTATAAAGTGAGCGCAGGTAAATTTCCACCTGCATCCTTTATGACTCATGACTTGCAAGATGGCTTCTCTATGTGTTCTTCCGCTGCACATAAACGCTCCTCACATGGTTGGCTCGCTCCAGGCTATAACCTGGAGTACGATAGGTCCAGAAACTTTGGATTTAATTGCATAATTGAGCAGGACCGGGCCGTCATTGCCTTCTCCTTGAGGCCCGCCAGAGGCGGAGGCTGCTGCTCAGCTGTCCCCTTCCATCCGTGGTCGCCCTCGCTCAGCAGCCTGGCCTGCAAGCATCAGCACCTCTTGAACCAATCGGATCTGATCCAGTGCCAGCAGTGGACCTCCACTGAGTACATGCACTTCCTGATGTTGCTGAGGATGCTGGGTAGTGGTGTGATCTCGCCAGCACAGCGTGCTCTTTGTTAGGCGATGAATTTGCAGAAATGTTGTTACAAGTTTTGAAAGGGAATTCTACTTCCCCTTTTGGAGCGCTCCTTTTGGCCTCCTCTTTCATTCTGGGGTGCATATATGATTTTTGGTTTCATAGCAATTCCACCAGGAGTGTCAAAGGGGAAGAATAACAAATATGGGAAACATTTAATCCAGAAGAATATGTTTATTCAGAGACATGCGGATTTGGGATGAATGGACCCCCTCTGATGTGGTCTGCTGCCAGTGTGTATGTGCATGCACGTATGTGTGTGTGCATGCACGTATGTGTGTGATGCTGTGTGTTTGAGTTGGACGTACGAGACGGGTGAAGAGACCCTACACCTCCTGTGGCCAGGAACTTTGGGTGGGGAGGGAAAGAGGTATAACACAATCTCACATTTCTCATTACATATGGTATGTGTGATGTGTGCTTGTGTAAGTGTATGTTTGTGTAAGAGTGTGTGTGTGTAGTATATAGTCTATTACAGAAGCCCACAGGAGCATATGCAGATATTTTCAGTCACAATTATTCTCATCACCTTTGAATGGAAATGGTAGAGCCTGTTCATGAAATCCTAACATCTTTTACATGTTTTTAAATTTTTTTTTATGAACTACAGCATTGTTTCCCATCCTTTGTGAGCCAAGGCACACATTGTACATCACAACTTCTCACGGCTCGCCACCAAACAAATTTGTTGTGTGCATAGCAACAGGTGGATAAACAGTTTAATTATGTCCCTTCTGCCACTTTTTTCTCTTTGGAAGATTATTCCATTGCTTTGCTTTGCTGTAACACTAATTTTGTGTTGTAGGTATTGAACCAAGAGTGTTAACCAGTTAATTTCCACCAAGTTTTGTGCAAGTCTCGATAAGAATATAACAAGAGGGACGTCTCTTTCCTTCCCATGCATGGCAGAGTCCCATTAAAGTACCGCATTCCGCATGCCGTGATGTGTTTTGCTGAGTTTGACTTGTTCTTAGAGTATGTTATGCTTTAATGACAAGTGTTTGTTGCCCCAGGAGTTAACTGGTGGTTAGCCGAACAGAAATATCTATCTTCTGTGTTTGTGTGCAGCTTCCCCATATTTTATAGCCAAACACTGTCTCCCGCAATGTTAATTGCCGAAACTGCTGCTTGCCATAAAGTCGTTGAACAAAATGCGGCAAAAGCCACGGCTCCCCTGGTAGCCTGGCTAACGTTTGTTTAATCGTTTGTGTGAGTTTTTGGCATGTGCAGTATTTTCATTTTGCCCTAACCCGCGGCTTTTCCACCTTTCATTATATTGACAATAAGAAAGCAATGTGAGGTATTTGTGTTTTATTTACTTGACTGGCAAATAGTAATGGTAATGGTAATGGTAATGGTTTTATTTCATTTGAACATGCATCAGGTTACAATTGAATGCATCCCATAATCAGTTCCCAGTTCCACATGTCCAAAAGGAGTAGGAAGAAGCAAAGCTTGTTAAATCCTACCCCTCCATCTGGTACTTTTGGTACTTTTACAATCAGTAGCTGTTACATTTGTTCACTTCCTGCTTTCCTAATATATATATATATATATTTTACATTTTTTGTCACGTACTAAAGTACGAGGTGATATGACCATACAGTGACATAATGGATAAATTTTTTAAAAAGCACAAATCCACTGAAAGTCCACTCAAAGCACAAATCCACTCACACGGTGTGGTCATCATCATCATCATCATTCTATTTCGTGGCCATGTGTCATTAAATCGAGTCTTCATGTCTGAATCGGACAGTTGTAATACTAAGATACTAATAACGAGAGTTGATGCAAATATTGTTTAACCTTGTAGTAAGCGAGTCAACATCAGGTGGTGAGCTACCTGTTGTAGTCTCCTGCCCCGACACTTTACCCCGACGCTAACTAAGACTTTGTTCACACTGCAGATCATTCCCAATTTCTCCAAAATCCAAAATCTCACACGCTACATCCAGGTTGTTTGAGAAGCTTGGAAAGTAGGTTATTTATTAGACTCCTCGCTGTTTTAAAGCACACCCAAACACGCACCTCCAGCACTACTATTAGTTCAGTATGCCAAATCCTGCTGTCTTCCTCTCCTTCCTCTCTCTTCCTCCTGAAAGAAGGTCTTATTTTGGCGATGTCAGCTGTCTCAAGGGCATCCACAACAAAGACGCTTTTCACTCTTCTGCATATCCTCTCCCGTCCCTCACTCTCTGCACCTCATCCTGACTGTTGTATCATGCAGACGCTTGTTTGTGCCCTCCTTGCAGAGCTTATCTCACTCTCCCGCTTTGACATTCTCCCAGTTTTCGCCACTCGACTCGTTTTCGAAGCTTGCATGTGAAGGGTGATGTAAATGAGAACTAAAAGACTGACGCAGAATATAAACAAGAAAGTGTGCGAGCAAAGTAGTTGTGTATGTATCAGCGGCTGGCATAAGAGCAGAGGAGGGAGGCATGCAGGCAGCAGCAGCTGGTGAAGACACAGTGTCAGGAGAGCTGAGAGGCAGGGAGAGATAGGACAACAGAGGATGCCTCCTTGGCCCAGTGTGTAGAAGGGGGACACTGGAGCATAACAAACAGGATCCACCTTTCTGCTTGGCTAATTTTCCCTATTAAAAGAGCCCAGCAGGAGCCTCAGCAGTCCACCAGCTGGAACAGAGGTTATTTTAGTGCCTGTCTGTCATCAGGATGTGTGTGTGTGTGTGTGTGCGTCTATTTTGGTGTGTTCGCCCGAGGTTTGGGCAAGCATGAAGATCTTCCATAGGAGCGGATTCAATTCACTGATATTAATTTCCTTCTCTCAGTCATGCATAAACAAAGAAAATCTAGCATGGCTGTCTAGTGTATGTGTTTTGCTCTGCTGGGTGCAGCTCCAACGTGTTTGGTGCTGATATTGATGTATATGCGCCCATATTTGCTCCGTCATCTCTTTTATGTGGCTAAAGTCATCAGCCCTCCACTCCTCTGTCTCAGTCAGATCCTAAACTAATCCCCACCTCCGCCACTCTGACAAGAAAATCCCCTATTTTAATGCATGCACACACACTCCATCTTCCTCTCACACAACCCTCACTCGACCCCCACCCCGTCACACCCTTTCTTACATATTTTCTGTGTACCTGTGCACATCATATTGATCCCTTTTCAACATTCGGTAAAACGTACCTTTTTATGTTATATTAAAATATCCTCTATGCGGTGACATTTTCATATGTTTATACAGAAATTCAACACATTTTTTTTTAATGAAATCATTTTTTCCCCTTATTGGATTCACTAATAGCCCCATTTAGCAGGGTAATGTGCCGACTAAACAGTGTCAAGTTCAGGCCTTTTTGAAAAGGCTAATTAAAATGTACACTGAGTTAGTGGATTGTTTTTCACCTCAGCTGGCCGTGTTGTATATTTGCTGCAGGATGTTTATGGACACTAATATTCATGTTGGCATTATGGATTGGTCTGACACAACATTAGGTACACATCTGCACAATCTGATGAATAATATCTTCAAATTCTGCCTTTATAATCCTAATTTAACAATATGGTTATTATTGTAGGTTTTCCCTGCAGTGTTGCATCATACTGACAGGTACTTCAAATACAATCAAATCTCTAAAGCCATGGGTGTCCAAACTTTTTCCAGCAGGGGCTACATACCGAAGAAATGAATACTACATTTGGCGTATTAAAAGTCCTGTGTGGGACACCGCAAGGGAAATGGTTGAATGCCTTTTCCAAGTCCACAAAGCACACATGGACCACTTGGTCCAACTCCCATGCATCCTCCCTTGCAAGGCTGAGGAGCCGATCCAGTGTTCTGCGACCAGGATGAAAACCGCATTGCTCCAGCAGCCTGGAATGCAGCTTTCCCAGGGAGGCTGAGGAGTGCAATCCCCCTATAGTTGGACCAGACACTCTGGTCGCCCTTCTTGAAAAGGGGGACCAACCCCAATGTCTGCCAACCCAGAGGCGCTGTTACCGACTTCCAGCCAATGTTGGTAATGTCGTCCTCTACAACATTAGAACTTACTGTAAACAGTGTAGACCAGGAACTGCTTCTCCTTTCTGAGGTGTCAATTGGTTTGTCAGAATCTCTTTGAGGCCGACCATGGCCTCACCAGACTCCTCCCACACTTGGCCGCGGCCCAACTGCTTCAGGAGTCTCACAAGGCGTCCATGCTTTATAGGACTCTTTCTTCAGATTGACGGGAGCTGTGACCTTCGGTGTTCACCATCGTGTTTGGTGTGTTCGTTGGTACGACTGGCACCGACCACCTTGTAGCCAAATCTCCAATCAGCTGCCTCAGCAATGGAGGCACGGAATACGGCCCATTCAAACTCAATTCATTTCACAGTGTCACATTAGTGTTATATACAATGTTTACGCAGTGTTTTTATTTGTTGATTTGTCAAAGTGCCTTTGTTCTGATTAGTTACAGCCTCATTTTTCATCAGGGGAAAATTATTTATCAACAACATTTACATTTGCTGGACCAAAACAGTGACACAATTGCATCACATGATCAAGGTCCTTGACTTGTTCTGTCATGAACCAAGTATTCATGAAATAACCTCACAGAAGATGCTCATTGTTTTGCTTCCCAATACTCAAACCAGCTTGAACCATAATACAAATATATAACTATAAGATATCAACATTTTTTTACAATGGATACCTGAATGGCAACCATTCAGGTCTTTAATCAGGTGTTACACACAAGCAGAAAAAAAAGAATACATTTATGTAATTGTTTGTTAGATGCTTTTCTGTGATTAGTTTGTGAAAATCTGTGTATGTTTTTAGATGATTTTCTGTATTTATGTAAGCTAAAGTGAATGACACAGACCTTATTCCAGTATGTGCAGTGGCTGTCCGCAGCTACCAGCCGGCAAAGAGTGACCTTGACATGCGTGTGCAAATACAAACGCACACAAACGCAGCACACGCACACACCCTGCAGGGGGAAACTGACAAATGGCAGTGCAGCAGCTCAGTTAGGTGGCAAATGTGTGTTTAAACAATGCACAGTGACGCTTACACACACATAACACTTAGGGACTGGGTGGTGATATGAGATTGATTTGGTTCACTCCCTCGCTCTCACTCTTTGAAACCTGTGTGCGTTCACACATACACACACACACGCACACACTTAGTGGAATATGAGTGATGTGATTCAGGACACCTCTCGGCAGCCACTCTGCTTTCCATCGTAACGCCTGAGCAGAATACTAATCACTGGATAACATTACAGCCAAAGAGAGAGAGGAGAGAGGGCGATGGTCAGTGCTATGCAAAAACAAGACACATCACAGAATAGCTTATGTTCTATTAAATAACACAACTCCTGAGGTGGGGATTTAAGGCTTTGTTTCTGTCTGTTTTATAAGCAGCACGCATTGTACAACATGAATTATGCTGATTGACAGGCCTGGAAATAAAGACGATGTTACAATTTAGTAGGATTCTGTACAAAAAGTACTGCTTTGTAATTAGTACAATGGAAAGTAAAAGAGTTAGAATTAGTGAAATGCCAACTTTCTTTATGAAAATATTGCAGTTTGGTGTTGAAATAAAATATAAAGAAAAAAAATATAGCAGTCTTATATTCATTTCCTAACAGTTTTTTGTTTAATAACAATAATTATTTGACGGCCAAACATCAGCTTTTTTAAAAGTAAGGGCAGAAATGCAATACAAATGTATAATTTAAATGTTATTACTATAGCATAGAAAAACACAAGCAATTGAAATGTCCATAAAATGTCTGTATGTACATTAGTGTGCATGCATATATTTCATAAAATAAATTGTATTATACATTTATTTTCAGTACCAGCACCAGCTGGAGAGCAGCAAATCAATGTATTTAATATATATTTATGTTTTCCTGAATGATTGAATGAATTTGTCTGCCAAGATGGAGGACTATATACCCAAGCTCACAAGGAGGTGATCGGACTTTTACACCAAAGTATCGCAACTTTTCCTGTAGAAGGACAGAGTACATATACTTTATGTACAAATAAAAGGTAAGACCACAAGTTTTTCATTTAAAGGGGACCTATCATGATCATTTTTGGCTCTTTGTATTGAGTTGTGGACTCCTATAGAGCAGCAAAACACCAGCACCGAAAGTTTATAGATCTTCTAGAATCTGCGCCTATTCGCTAGCTGTATTTCTTTGGATTTTGTGAGTCCCACAATAACGGTCTGTTTTAATGTAATCCACCCACAGTCCGCCTCCAGGTACGCCCACTCTGCTGTGGTTGGTCACACTCCTGAGTGCTGAAAAGGACTTGTTGGGCCGCTAGCTGCAAACCCAACTTTATAGGAAATTATCATTTTCATCACAGTTAATGTGTTCATTTTTTGGTATGTCATTCCCAACATATGAATCCTTTTCAACCCAAAAAAGCTCGTCCTGCACTTTAATGTGACTATATACCAATGTAATGTAGACTATGATGAACAATTTGAAATGGGCACACAGAGTTGGCCATCTTGACTACTACAGACTGGAAATGTGGAAGAAGCACAAATCTTGGAGTCCACTCCCGTACTTCTAAATTAAATGACAAAAAATATTTTGACACTACATAAGCCGTTTAGCTTCAGCTTGATCTCAGTCCGCCGCAGATTAAAGAAATCCATTTTGACACTGACAGTTCATATTGTGCGTACGTTTCACACACCTTCATTTAAACATGATCATCAAGATGATTTCATCACCAGTAAAACGTGAACCCACAGAAAGATATGGTGTTGACAATCTATTTATTTATTTTGCACTAAACAGTGTGCATGTTTTAATGAGGGAGTTAACGATACTACAATACTACTTGACCGTGTGATTTATGGTGTTCCCCAAATTGCTTGTGGTTTTGACCATAAAGGAGTAAGATCATGCATGATACATCTATGTACGATACATATATCTGAAGTATTTTCTCCAGTCACTCATGCAGTCACTCAGGTTTTTTTGCACTTAGACCGGACAAAATCAAGAACAAGGAAGTCGATGGCAATGTATTTTTTTAAACAATATAAAAATCTTTAATTAATATAACCCAGCAGTCGTCAGCAAGAAGTGACTTAACTCAATAGCACTAACCGCAGTAAGTCATGCACACCTTGTTAAGCCCACCCCTCTCTAATGTGACACCACACAGAGGCACCATAGTGTCACCACAGAGTCTAACGCTCTTTCATAACTTGCTTCTGACCTGAATACATCAACAGTAATACAATTCCAACATCGTATAGTGTACTGTATATATCTTCAACAACACATCTCTCGTCCTCCTCGGAACGACACTGTCTCTTTGACAGAAGACAACAGCGAGTTGCATTCAGAGGCAGTAGGAACATCACATTAACGTCTTTATTATGCGTGTATGTGAAGAAAAACAGTATGTGGATATTCTTATCACTGATTATTGTAACCGATGCTGTGGAAGTACATTTTCCTGCAATTAACTATGCTCAGAAATCCTGGAAAAATACACTTAAACACGTTAAAAATCTATGATGTCTTTGAACACAACACATAGATGCAAATATGTAAAATTTATTTGTTTCTACTGTAAAAAGGTAATATTTCACATATATTGGTAGTTAATTGTGATTAATTAATTTGTAAAAATGTGATTAATTAATTTAATCATTTCACAGCCCTAATTTTTCATGTGTAATGACACCTTCAACTAACAAAATGTTGATACGGTGTAAATAAACTCTTAGAAAAAGACATGGAGAAGGTCTGGGATGAAATTAGATTCACTTCTTCCTACTCCTTTTCAAGCATGTTAAACTGTGCAAATGTAACCATGTTATCTTCTGAAACAAATAAACCATACAATGTTGAAAAATGTCAAGTAAAGTGTATCGATATCAGCAATACTGGCCTGGTATTTACTTGGTATCGGATCCATACAACTATGTACGCCCCGACTGTCTACCCTTGGAGAAGCTGGCTGAAAATCAGCACCAGTTTTTCCTGCTAAGTTTCTGGCTCATTAGGTTCATTGCATCTTTCCTTTACTGTCCGAGCTGCATTGACAAGGAAGTCCAAACTCAATCTCCCCACGACCCTCCCGCCCCTCGGCTGCCTTCTCAGTGCAGCCCCATGCTGAAGCAATTATGTCCAGCGTGTGAGTCTTCCACCGGCAGTGTGAGGGTGATTGATGATGCTGTCAGCGCAGGGAACATGTTTTAACGTCAGAATAATCTCCCTGCTAATATATTACATCCACTGGATAGGGTTCAATCATTACTAATAGCGCTGCTAAGTTGGTGAGAGGAGAGATGGTGTTCTGAGCACGTGCCTGTGTGTTCGTGTCCGTGTGTGTGCATGTGTGTGTTTATGCACATTAATCAGAGGCATGGGGAATCTAATAAGGCCCACCAATAAACGCCTGTGCTGGCACAAGGTGGAGAAGCAGCCAGCAATTGGGAGTGTTTACTTCTTACATAATTACTCCAGCACTTCCCATAGCGAGGGAATCAAGTGAGACACTCTTATTGTGAAAGCGAGAGTCTTACCACCACTCCATATTATAATATTTTTATGAAATGAAAAGAGTTGGAAAGAATGGAGCACAAAGACAAGCGACGCTTCAGAACGAGGCAGGCTTGCGACGTCTAATCCGCACTGTCTAATCTCTCAAATTAGTGTGACGTTTGATGAAGAGGCATGAGCTGGTATATGGAGAAAAACAGGGGTGCCCCCACCCACACCCCCCCAACCTCCCCTACATTACAGTTGCAGCCATGGCCTTCGCTTCTGAACAAATCCGTCTTTAAATGTGAGCTGTGTTGTTCACAGCGGTTCTCCGTCCTACCTCTGCCTACCCTGCTGCTGTCTTTTCGCCACTTGCCTCCTCTCTTATCTGCTTAGCGTGCTGCTGATCACGTCGCCCCATCCCCCACTTGGCGTCTCCTATATGCATGCAGACGCACATGCATATATGTTCCAACACTGGCAAAATAAATAATTCAAGATACAGCACAGTTCTGCCTGTTTAGTAGGATTTCACACAAGTAGAATGCTTTGTGATTAGTCGACACCTAACACGTTTTATGATAATATTATGGTAAAATATAGCGTTATTTTGCACCATATTTCAATTATATTTTGGGAAAATCCTCCAGTTTAAAGGTTGACGACATGATTACAAATTTATCTTTTGCACAAAAATAAAACATTGAAATTAGCAGAAAATTGACAGATTCAAAGGAAAGCCTAGGGATATTTATGTTAATAATTCATTACTTTATGATATATATCAATAGACTATTGCACCTTCTTCAAATTGTGGTCATGCAAATTAATTAATGTGCGGGGGTCCACTTTGGGTCTCCAATTTGTGAATGAAAAATTGTTTAAGCTTTTTTACTGATTCGTTTTTGTTGTAATAAATTTGTCACGGTCGGGCTTGAGAGCTTTGCGGTGCGACCCCAGGATGCAGAGAATATTGGAGTTCAACAGGAGCTGCAGTAGTTTGACACTTGATCAAACTTACTTAAGATTTGTCAGATCAAAACACGATTGCTGCATATTTATTAAAAACATGTGATATAAGCCTCTATTTCGGACTATCTCTGACTAATTCACTACTTCCTGGTACAACAATCTAGGCATCATGGGAGCAGTAGTTCATTTAGCATAATGCCAGCGTAAATGATTAGTACTAGCAGCTACAACTGCAGACATTATTTTAACTTCTATAGTGACTGTATACTTAGTTTCTATTTATGGGAAAACGTTCAACAGTTAAAAGCATCATGCGTCCTGTATTTTGTCATAGCAGTTTTCCTAAAAGTAAAAAATAGTCCATCATAAAGTGTATCATGACATCCGTCAGCACTTTAAAGCCGACATTGCGCTTAACTTTCCATTTTCTGTTGAAAAGGTGTTGACAAAAGTATGTAAAGAAAAGTATTCCTCGGAAGAAAAGAATAAGATGAAAGAAAAGGTGTGAGCACGTAGGGATCGGTGTAATATTTTGCTGGTGTCAGCTGGCTCGGGGCCAGCAGAGTGTTGGTGTGTGTGTGTGTGTGTGTGTGTGTGCGCATATGTGCATGGTGCAAACAAAAGCACCCTCACAAACACCCTTAAACAGATTAGCTCGTCAGCTGAAAAACAAAGGGTTAAGAGTGAATGCAGATTTCACAGAAAAGGGGAAGGAGCTGAGTTTGTGCGTCTCGATTTGGTGTGTGTGTGTGTGTGTGTGTGTGTGTGTGTGTGAGGGCGAGCAGGGGCCAGCGCGGCGGTTGAGCGTGGTGATCCCTCTCTCTAATATTGTGTGGAGAATCTCCTTGCTGGGCTCAGCTGCCAATTCTCTCCACTGTAACACTTCCATTCTCCTCGTCAGCTGGTGAAACAATGGCGCCATCCTTCCTGTGCTCTTTCACACAAAGACGGCGGCTCGGAGACAGACGCTAAGAGTGAACTGAGACACAGCGGCAGGACAATAGACCCAGACCGGTTTTATGTGGCATTGTGTTGTGTGTTTGTGGAGACAAAGAATAAAGACATTTCTTAGGGATGAGACTTATTCCTCATTGTTGTCACTTTGAGAAGATGCACATTGTACCGATGTTGGACTTTTGGAGAAGTTAGTTCAATTCTCATGTGGACACAAACTTTGACACGGCGTCTGTTCCGCTCTGAAGATTGCATCCCATCCGCCGAACATCCCATAATATTCCAGGAACGGCTGCTTTACCTGATATTTTCCCTCCACTGGCGGCGACCAATGAGGAAACGCAGAGCCCCAGAGGAGCCAACCAATCACGACAGCTGAAAGAAGCTCTTTATCTACAGGAGCTTATTAAGCTAATTGAATTAGCATGTTGTGGTTTCTGAACCCAAATACGATTAGCCTGTTATTACTGTGTTATCGGGGTCCCTTGTTACAGTAACAGCAGGTTACTTTTGGCTGCCTCATTGGCTCCTTTTCCCCGTTTACACGCTTATCACTTATTCAGGCATCTCCTCATCTGATAAATACCTGGCCACGGTGTGTTCAATACCAGTTCTTACAGTGCTAACTCTTTGCCCTCACACATGAACTCATTATAATGGGACAGGTCTGTGAATATTCTTATTCATCCAGGTCCATGCATTCTTAGAACTGGACTGCCCTTGTTGTCTCTGAGACAACGTTTGGTCTCTCATCTGAGCAGGCTTCATTAGTTCAACCTCTGACTAAAGCTGTCCTATCTAGTCTTTATGGGGTAGACTGTATCATACGGAAACATGTATTTAATATGTTGCCTCTTAGTAAATATGCAACCAAATTTTAGACAGTCCTGAGCAGTACTACATTTCCATTTTTATGTTTATTGTCATATATTTATGACATTTTCATTTTTATTTCGAAAAGCATACACAATGAAACGGTTCACAAAAAAGCACAATATTAAATAATAAATAACAAATCGCATTTTGTGAACATGTCCAACTATTAATACTGAGCCAGAACATTTAATTGGAGAGAAATTGAATTTCCAGCATTATTATTATTTTGAAATAAATGTCAAATTTTTGATTTTTATAATATTTCATTTTTTAAAATCTCACCCAAACATCCCGAGTGAAGCAGAAATAAAGACATGAGAGAAGCAAGGCCTGAGATGAGCTGTGGAAAACAGTTTTTAGACAAATACAAATACACTCTTTTACCAAGACATGTATTTACATGATTTGTTTTTGTTTTGGAGCGAAAGACAACGTTTTGCAAAGGAAAACCTCAATGTTTAGTCTCAATAACCCCTGAGTTAAGTGTCGAACACAGCTCGCTTTGTGTGGCTGAAGCTCCCCTCAGCAGCTGAGCCTGGAGTGACAGAGGCAGGCTTCAGAGGGAGGGTTGGAGGAGATGGCCAGATTGGGTGGAGGGAGAGTCAGGGGTGACTTGGCGGGGGGAAACGAGGGTTTAAGGGGGCGTGAGGGAGCTAAAAGACCAAGTTGGGGGAGTCAGCTGGTCCCCCCCCCTCCTCCCCTAAGCCTGTGAATAACACACTGGGGCTGCTCTGTGCCACCTCCACACCACACTGTCCTCACCTCCAATTAGCATGCTAATGAACCCGCACATGTGCGACCGTGTGTGTGTGTGTGTGTGTGTCACCTGAGGGCTCCATCCCACTGCAGCAGAAAACAGAAACAGGCTGGTATTCAGAGAAATGGCTGCTGCTCTGATAATTGTGTGTGTGTGTGTGTGTGTGTGTTGTGGACTGTGACCCAGTGCTTCCTCGCTGGTGTTATGGTAACCAGCTAAATAGGAATGTTTTCTCCGTCTCATTATAGGCACCACGGTGACCTTTGTGTCCTATGATTGCTGAGCTGTGGATGTGTGCACGGGAGTCGCTAACGTGATTAACTAGCTCATCATGAAAGAGGCAGAGCATATTTACAGGAGATCAACAAATAATGCAAAAAAAACAAACAGAATACGGCACTTCAGCGGCCTCGTTTAGATCGCTGGATGTGTAACAGCAGTGCATTATGGGAACAAAACAATGCAGCTGAAATGTGTCACGGATCACAGAGGAAGGACCCAAGTGCGCGGTGACAAAGGAGAGGCAGGAGTATGACAGAACAATGATTCTATTTTGCTCTTTTCAAGGCAGTGTCTCCCCCACCGGACTGTGCACGCCATTGGCTATGCATACACGGCAGGTTTGAAGTGTCACTCCACCAGGAGTGTGAGCACGCTGTGGGCCGCTCTGAAAGAGGATTCACAGGATTTTATAGTCGTGTCATGGACATCATTGATGGGCCGCTCGCATAGCACAATCCCTTAGTGACCCACGATGGTCACATGGTCCCTCATCCTTGAGGTTTTTGCTTTTACAATGTACAGTTAATGTTATATCTTCTATGCACAATTCAACATCTCCAAAAAGGAGTAAGAAGACGTGGATCTTATTTAATCCAAAAACCTCTCAATGTCTCTGATATAGTGCTGATACTTGATGTACTACGTTCTGTGTTTACCATGTTTTTTATGTAAAATAAAAAAATCAATATGTGTAATAATAAACTTAATATAGTTTATGTATAGATTATTCAGTAATAAAATAATAAATATTAGGGATATCAAATGATTGTGATTTTTAATCCAATCAATCACAGTTTTCAGATTAATTAATCATAATTAACTGTAAAACCCACTACATTTAGTGGAAAAAAACTGATTTGTACATATATAAGATGCACAGGTATATAAGATTAAGATTAAGATATGCCTTTATTCGTCCCTCAGTGGGGAAATTTGTAAGCTGTACATATGTCATAAAATGGAATATTGTGAATCTGTGAAGGCCAGGCTTTATTTGACAGGAGCCAATCAAAACCCTCAGAAAATTGCAGGAGGTCACTATTCAACATAACAGCATGACTCATAATGTCATCTTACAAAGAACGCTAAACTCATCACACAGCAACTTGATACTCAAAAGGTATACCTAAGAAATATACAAACAAGTACCAGTATGATACTAATTTTAAAACATAGTTTATAGTTTTCCCATAATGCAATTCATCTGAGTAAAGCCTTTAATTAGAGGACAAGCAGCATAGACAATAGATGGCTCGATGACACTGCAATGTTGCTGTTGTCCACCAGAGAGAGCCAGAGGAGCCCAGAGGGAGGCTGACATCATTGTAGCACCCAGGCATAGAATATTACATTCCCAAATGGGTGGCCTTAATGCTCATTTTAAAGCCATTCTTAAGCTTGAAAATGCATACAATTTATCAAGATACTGTTATCAACCGTCATTTATTAATTAATGAATGTTTGAAAAACCACGATGGATGACGGAGTTATATTCAAACGGCAATGTAGCAAAGGAACGACTGTATTTGGGTCATGTTTGGCCGTCCAGATGTGGCCTGCAGGCCACCTGTTAAGTTCCACTGGTATATAACTTACTTATAAGCGTTGAGTTTCTAGCATATGCAAATGTTTCACAGGATTTTTTTATTTATGAACGTTCTCTTATCACAAGAGCTCATTGACGCTTTCAGTGGAGACACAATTCTTCTCATTAAAACGCAACATCCTCCTCCAAGCCTTCACCTGACACTCAGTGATAGCATTTCTGAAGCTATTATTCCTCCACGGGCAACAGCATAATCTTGTTTCTGTTTTGTCCCCGTGAGTGCGTGTGTATGTACAAGAATGCCTATACGTGTAAGTGCATGAGTATGTGTGTGCACGGGGGCTGGTGTGCACAGACACAGGCAGCAAAACAGTAACCTTTACAATAATCAGCTCTGTCTGATGGGCCTCTTTAATTAACCTTGTAGGAAATTAATCCCAGTGTTAAATGGACAAGAAAAAGATGTTTGATTACCACCGTGAGCCAACTGGGACTTCTGCCTCTGTCTAATTGCCCAGGAAGAGAGAACAAGAGGAAAAGTAGCCAGAATGTGAGACATAGGGTGAGAGAGAGGAGAGAGCAAAGCATCTCCAATACTGTGGTGTTATTAGCGTCTGTGTGAATGTCAGTTAGTCCCCGGAGCGCTGATAAGGCTTCACCGGGAAGAGCGGAGAGGGAGAAATAGCCAAGACGGGAAGAAGACCAACACAGCCATGCTCATTCAGTGTTGGACATGAGGTGTTTCTGCCCAGCACGTTTAATACCTGCAATTTTGTGTTTCTTGACGCCAAAATAACCACATTTTGCTATTCATTAGAATGCAGCTTAGCTTCCGTTTTGTAATTACTATTTATTATACTGTATATAAATCGCTATATTTAGGGTGCGTTCACGAACACAGTCCAGGACCAGACAGTGGGACTGAGAACGCCTGAGAGACCTCGAGTGCAAGTGTGAACGCTGACCTCACCAACGCACCAAATACGAGCGTAACAACACCCAACAAAAAAGCTCAGTGAAAATCAGAAGCATAACTACCATTGGCAGAAGGTCAGGGCCAGCAGACAAAGCCTTGCTGGCCCTACTATCGGAATCACTGACCTTCAACTTTAGTATTTGCTCAGTGGAATTTCTTCATTATGTATCATGTTTCTTCCCCCTAAAATGTGCCAGTATATAAAAAATGTGACTTTTGGTGAGTTTAATGATGAGTGTAGTGACACCATTCAAAATGAAGATAACACAGCAAAGCATTTTGTATGCTGCACTGATAAGACTGTATTTTCTAATATAATGTCAGTGCTAGAATCTCCCAGTTCAAGGTCATACCTTTGCAATAAATCACATGCGAACATTAATTGGCATTTGTGTATTTGTAAACGTAGCTGCTGCATTTTAGAGAATTGCAAGGATGCTTCAGCAGTTATGTGATAAAGGTCATCAAAAGTGTTTCCAGGGTAAGACTGTTTCATTCTTATCTTTTGAATCACATTGTGGATTCCTGCACTAGTATTAGCTCCATTCCTGCGTCCCAAAGGCCCAGTGGAGCAGGTGCTTCCCCTCTCCTCTTACTAGGGTCTTCAGATCTCTACACTGACCTCAGCTCTCCATGACTCACCCCCGCTGTGTGCTGGCTCTGTGTGTAGTCAGACTATGTGTGTGTTGGCTATGTTCATCCATGTGTGTCGACTTCCCGGATCGCTGCTGGTGACTGGGTCAATAAACCAGAAGACATCGGGAAGACAACCAGTGGACCGTTGGTGTGTTGCGTTCACAGTTTGCTGTTCCGTGTCTCTATCGGGGTTCCTATGCAAGAATGGAAAAGTATGGATTTAGATTTGATTAATTTCCAGGTATGGAAGACGCATTCCTCAAGTATGAAAAAAATATTAAAGTTTCCAGGACAGTTACCACTAGACTGTTTTTAACAGATAAAATGATGAATAACTAAAAAAAAATCAAATAAATCCATCAGTTTTTCTAAGGCACTTGCTAGGGTAGCTATGATGTTTGGGTAAGACCACACATTGGTTGGAAGATTTGCAAGTTTAATGGCCAGGCCTCCCCAACCCTTTGCATGAGCTGCATTAGCTAGCTTTAATCTCCTGGAAATTATATGTTAACATAATTACAAAACATATTCCTCATGTGAGAGGTAATAAACTCTAAACGTTAGAGTGTATGTACGTATAATACAATGTTATGGTTTTTTTTATGGTGTTTTTTTAAACTTTGACCTTATGCTGAAAACTTTTGGGAAACTGCTCAAGTCAGTCCCCAAATTGTGGAATTTTTGTTCGTTTCCACTTTTTTTGTTTCCATTTTGAATCTACTCAAGGCAGCCGCTAAGCTGATTGTCTGCGGCTCAAATGGCCTTCCTCTCGTTACGAGCCCGTTAGTGTTAACTCATCAGCGGGGTCAAACACTATGAAAACACACATTATGACACAGCCAAAAGATCACTTTACACAATTTGAATAAATACAAGGCAATTTGTCACTGTCATGTCAGAATTGCCCCTTTCTCTTGCCTGCCCTCATCCTTTGGCCCTCTCATCCTCCTCCCCACCCACACCCCGTTCTCCACTCCTTGCTTCCTCAGGCTCCCCAGCAGGAAGCAGTAATGATGATTGTATTAACCCCTTGTGGAGAGCATTGACCTTTGCTTCTGTTCAGCTGGAGGTATAAGTCTGTTTGAGTCCGTGTGTGAGTTGGTAAATTATATTATAGTGTTGTCATCATCAAGTGGAGCAAACTTTACTCCTGTATTTATAGGCTCGACACTTCTTCTGAAAGTCAAATTGAATTATATAAATTCAAATGATCTATATATTATGAATAATAGTGTATGTGGACCGCTAGGTCTGTTTGTTGACTGCAGTGTGTCTTATACCACACAAGGTAGAGTGCCAAAGTGGTGGATATTTTAATAATGGTAGGATTTACAAGCTGTGACAGTGAAGTGCAAGAAACCGTGTCATGCACCAATATCCGGTGCACTGTGGAAACAAGGCTAAAGTATTAAGTGACGAACAAAAACTCCCGCAGCTCAGTAGTAGTAGTAGTGTTTGACTTTCACGTGTTTTTTAAGCAATGCCTGCAATCTCAAACTTCACTATGTAATTTCTGGGTAACACACAACAACAGGGTAGCGGAACAAGTTATATTGTTATTATTCAGTGTTGTTTATGAATATTGGTTGACTAAATAACACTTGAATATACATTTTAGTAGGGCTGCAATTATTGGATCAATCATGATCAGTGAGTCCCAGTGAGCTCTTATAAACCAAAATACAACTATACAGTATTTTGGCAGTACTGTAGTACAGCAGTGTGGTTAGCACGTTGGGTTTTTGGTTTTGAATATCAGTTCAGACCTCTCTGTGTGGAGCCTGTACGTTCTCCCTGTGCTTGTGTGGGATTACTCCGGTTTCTTCCCACAGTCCGAAATCATGCATCTTAGAATAACACTGGGCTAGAAAATGTTGGACTCGATCTGCTGCCAAGATAAAACTGGCTAAATCTCATTCATTTTGATAAGAAGAACTTTTCAAGATATTTCATAATATTGTTTTACATCAAAATCGCATCTGTTTATACAATAGACTTACTCTAAATAATATTTATAATATATCTTTATCTGTTAAGTAATGAACAAGAAATATATTAAGGTGATTGAATATCTTATAGAAAACAAGCAAAAGTACCCGGACCCTAACCAGATTCCTACAGTAGTCAGCAAGCTTAGATGTATTCCACTTTCCTTGATATCGTTTCTCCATAGCTGCAACGTCCCTGTGGAATCGTTCCCCATGTTCATCACTTACGTCTCCACAGTTCAATGGAAAGGAATCTACATGGGAATGCAAAAAGTGTATCTTCAGTGACATATTGCAGCCGAGGGCTTTGTAGGACTTCAGGGAGTTTGCCACCAACTGCTTATAATTATCTGCCTTGTAGTTTCCAAGAAACTCAGAAGCAAAAGTCAATTTCTGCTACTGTTCATGAAATTTTTCTACACGCATGCATTTTGTCCATTTCCAAAAGAGAGAGTTCTGCATTTTATGTTATGTATAGGAATATGTATTGGAATATGTATTGGAATGCGCAGACACCCTGACACGCTGTCTGTTCTGATAAACTTGTTTTTTTTTTTGCATACTATAGTATATCGACATATCTATTAAAGACTGTTCAGATCAGAAGCAAGTCCATGGAAACACTGCAGGAAGAGGTGCAAAGTTGGGAAGATCTAGAAAGCGGATTATCATGTGTAACTGGTTCATAGGAGTCCACAACTCAATACAAAGCGCCGGAAATGAGCTTAATAGTTCCACTTTAAAAATATTGATTGTTGCTGCTTACAGTGGCCCATTAACTTATCATGGGGTCAATGCCTTTTTCATACGGGGCCATTTAGGTTTGGATTGTTTTTTAAAACGGCATTTTGTGTGGACTTGTGTGCGATACCCCGTTTCCAGTCTCTAATCTGGATGTTATGACATCCCTCCATCTCTCCACACCTTTCACTCCACTTTCTTAAACACATCCTCTTCTCCTGACACTAACATTTGAATAAATCGTGTAAGATTCCTTTCTGTATGCCCATGCACGGAAAACCATGAATTTGACCTGTTTGGGTAAAACACTTCAGGTGGACCCATATGTCCTTTTTGGCATTTTAGAACTCTTTAGTTTCTTTTCTTCCTCTCGCCATCTCCTCCACGTCCAGGACCCTCAGGAGATGTAGTGATAACCGGGGCGGACGGGAGGAGGAAGGGAGCGGAGGAAAGAAGAGTGGGTGCGGGCAAGGGAGCAGTGGGGAGGAGGAAATGTGATGTCCCGACTCAGGGATATTTAATCCTCACAGTGAGGGGTGCGCGTCTCTATCGTTCTGTTTGGCTTTGGCAGATCAAAGCTGTAGTTCAGATCATGGCTAGATCACTCACTCTCTCCTCCCGAGTGGACACACACACACACACATACACACATTTCAGTGCTTGGGTGGACTGGTTAGGATGTTGTTAATGAGGCAGTGATTGATGTCCTTTCAACTGTTTCACTGTCTTACACCCACAATATAAACAAAAATGACATGTCGTTTATGTGTCTAAATAACAAGTTCATTATTGAAAATGAGTACCACATTGTTTATTTATACTCGTTATACTCGGGAAAGTAATGACTTGTGCCTGCCCTTATGTTGAAGTTATCAATCACGGTTATCAATCGCGTGCATCTTCTAATTAGGAAACAAATGAATGCTATCAATTGGATTACTACAATGTACAAAAAAATGGTCCAAAAAAATATTTTTTTCACCATCAGCCGCTCAATAAATAAATACAAGCGATAAATGAAATGGACAAAAAACATTTAAAATCACGTTTACCTTTATTACCCCTCCTCGAAACAAGCTGTAAAACAGCTGCGATACATTCAGAATGCTGCTGCTCGAGTCCTGACTAGAACCAGTGAGTCTTAGCACTATCTTCCTGTCACTCAAAGAATAGACTTGAGAATTTTATCTTTTTATGGAATGATTTTATTAAGTGATTTTGCCCACTTTTACCCTGTGAATAAATTGTGCTCTATAAGTAAACATTACTAATAATAATTTGGAATATCATTTATCTGCAATAATTTGTACAAGAATTATCATCCAGCAAAATTAGCATTATCCAGCTAATAGCAAACATATACATTTCAATGTTATGTTGTATGTAACATCTGTATATATTGTGAGAAATGCATTATGATCTTTAGTTATTGGATGTAAAAAGCGCTTGCCAAGTGTTTCTAAAAGATATTGTGTGAGTCAGGATGTGAAAATATTTCATTTTATTCCTATTTCATCACCCTGAAGGAATTTGTTAACTGTGAGAGCTGTAAACTGTATAGCTGGTGATAACAAAAGTGATGAATCCAATGTTTTCTTTCTATTTCTATTTTAATTTCATACCAATCTCCTGAAACACACACACACACACACGCACACACGCACACCATTATACGCACACACACACACAGCCCACAGCTCCCCTGCCACTCGCCTTCTGAGGCTTGCAGGTCTCTGATAGGAGGCCTCTGAAATGGAAAACAGATAAGAGTAAATAAGCAAATAAATAGAATAAAATGCAATTTCTGCTGATTCAGAGCGCTCGGCGGAGAAGAGAGAGAACACTGTGCGAGGCCTGATGACAACAAATAAAGGGAAGCAAGGTAAATACCTCAGTGAAATCATGCAATTCTCATTTATTGAGCTACATTTGTCGCGACTGAGTGCTGATAGAGAGAACCATATCAAGTGTTGCCGCCGTTTCTCTCCTCCTGATCTGTGACCATTTCAAGTGACTGAATTGTGTCATTTTATTTCCATCACAATATGTTTTCATGTGTTTTTCGCTAATTCTTCACCATTGTTGCAAGTGTTCTTTATGGGTCCCACTATGGAAAGGACTCATGTTATGATTCCAAATTCTCCTTTTCCTCCAGAGCTCCGGGCTTTGATGCACAGTGGCAGCAACACACCACTCCAACAGCCTTTCTTCTCAGACGTTGCTTAATTACACTATCATAGACTGTTAATTACCTTATCACTGCTCCTCAGCGCCATGGTCAGTGTTTTGAATGCCACATATCAAAGCAAAGCGGCTCTTTTTCATGTGCTGTTTGGCTTTTTTGTGGTTGGCAAAAGGGAATTAATGGGTTATTTTTACAGAAACAATGAAACAAAGAAAGAGCTCAAATGGATCTTGAAGGCCGAACAAGCCTAATTTGGATCAGCACCAAATTACATGCCTTAATAGATACACACTTTCTGCATACGCTGCGAAATTAGGAGACACACTTCTGTCCAAGAAGTTAGACGCTCGTCCTTGGGTAATGCCTCACCGCCGAAGACAGCTGGGATAGGCTCCAGCATAACCACGACCCTCGTGAGGATTGATCTGATGTGATTGATGTGTCACTGTTGTCAACGTATCACTGTGCTTTAACATGGAAATGGTAATTAAGAAATAATTGGAGGGGCTTGGGACATGTTGCTGAAGCGTGAAAGATGCACGCCATACGTGTTAATTCCGTGTGCACAGATGTTAATGTAGACTGCATGTTGGCTTCCCGTGTGCTTATCCAGCGTGCGTGTGTTCATTCCTTCAACTCTCCCAACCACCCACTGGATCTGTCAGCTCGGGGAAAATTTCAATTTTGCAACCAACTCTGCAGCCTTTTGATGGATACGTCTTGCTGCCTTTTATCTCTCACTGCGTCTGCAAACTAATTATTTTTTTCTCTCTTATTCTTTTTCCCACTTCCCCCTTCAGGCAAATATTTGTTTCCTCTGAGGTGAGTGTGTGCAAACCATCCTCACAACTCCATATGCTGCGAGCTGCCAATCAAGTAAGATGGAGCCCTGAAACTAATCGCAATGCTCCTCCTCCGCCCTTCTGTTCCTCCTCCTTTAGGAGAAATGAAAGACTTTGGAGAAACAAATACTGCGAGAGCATGTGTGTGTTAAGAAGATATTAAAAGAAAATACAGACATGCAATACCGAAGAAAAAAAAGAATTGTTGGTACACACACGGGTCTGTCCGTACAGACCTCTCCTTGTCAGTCTGTGCTGAAGCTCTTGGTTTTATTTTACCTGGATTTATATATCTACTTGTTTATTGTTCGAGGGGGATTCTCCGACATCAGAAGTAGATTTGCTTTGTTTGCCAGAGAACGGAGTGTGCATCACATTTACACATTGATTTGTGTGCTGAGGTTGCGCCAAAGCCATTGGTAAAATACAGACAGGAGGCCGATAAGCTTGCAAGAGATGGGTGAGTGAAGGTTGGCATGAAGTCGCATGTTCAGTTATTGACTGAACATACTACTTCCGTTTTCGGCATGAATTAGTTCTAAAGATCAAACCAAATTCATTTAAACCCAATTAATCCATTCCAGACACACAATATAGTTTTCCATGCAGAAACCAATGACACATGGGTGGATGCATCTTGTTGATGCAGACTTCCCGTACATCCCGACGACTGTTAGGACAATCTTTCAAAAGCAGATTACATCCAGATTCTAATCTAATATTGCACCCTGGTATGTAAAAAGTCTTTAAGACAACAATCTGCATTGACATGAAATATATCATTTATTTGAAAACTACTGTCTATCGAGCTGCAAAGTCCAGTACTGCGTCACCATCACATAGTTTCTCCAAAATAGACAGAAATGAGAGCACAGCTGGAATTGTGGTCTTCATAAAAGCGTGCTCCTTATGTATCTGGCACAAATGCTGGTGGTATATAAGTAGAGAAAACAGAAAAAGTGAGCTGTGGTATTCATTTTGGCTCCAAAGCTCTTTGGCTAAAGCAGCACTTGTGTTGGTAACAAAACACTGCGACTGTCAAGCAGACGGCTTGGATTTTGGAGTGGTGAAAAACTCAAACATCATACATATTCAAAGGCATGGAAAATAGCGTGCATAGTTTGAAAACGATCTTGGATGTCACCTGGTGGTATGTTGCCGGTATAGGTTTGATCCATGTGTACAGTCAGGCTGTCATCATAAAGTATAAATGTATCACACAAACCACTTTTTAGTAGCATTGTTAATTGTCACACAGGTTTGAAACAAATTGAATCACTTTTAGTGTTGGAAAACCATAAAAACAAAGTTTGATCACAAGTGAGGACACATGGAGTCTTACTGGTGTACTTACATATTCCACACAAAAAAATGTGCACATGTTTTGCATAAAACTATGTACAAAAATCCATAAACAAAGCAAAAGTATGTAATTGTTTGGTGCTCACAGTGGTTGTAACAGTAGTCCAACATATACACACAACTATACATCTTAACTATGGTAAAAAGTATACATGTATTGACCACCGTCCCAGCATTGTGGATTATTTCTGCTGCGAACTACGAAGTTGACTTCACCCCCCACTCCATACTCTTCTGCTAGCTTGGTCTTGACATCAACATTTGTAATTAAAATCATTGTTGTAGGTCTTCCCTTGTTCTTCTCTCATCAATTGCCACTGTTCAGCAGTGAAACAATCCATGTGTGTGCCTCGCACACTTATTAAACGTATAAAATGTAAAATGTCATCTACTCGCCACAAAGACGTTATTATGTATGATCATCCATGAATAGATGGAATCGGACTGCTGAATAAACTGCGAAAAGCTTGACGAAAAAGTATTATCAGTGAAAATAAACACATAAACATGTACAAATTGTGTTTATTCTGCTGAAAAAACATATATATTGACCAAAATTTGGCAAATTTGCGGGCCCGAGAATGCTGAATTCATTTAAAAAGTTCCATATCCACACTTATTTATACACTTTCTCAATTCATGTTTTTAGAATACAATTTATTATGTTAGAAGTCATCAGTTTTACCATTTAATCATGGATATCAAATAATAACCAATAATTCTAAGTCTCACTTCCAGCCATGAAGTCCTGTGTGTTTATACCAAAAGCACATTGCTTTTACACTGATATGTACAGTTCCATATTACCCCCCCACATTTAAAAACACTTGTAAACTGACACCCTCCTCTGTTAGGTCCACGTTGTTACTGCGTCCCTCTTGCTATCATCGCCTGTGTGTAAGCGAGCCCGTCTTTGTGAGGTTAATTGAAGGCAGGAGCTGTGACTGTCTCAGGCATAATCTGTCTGCCTTTACATTTGTGTGTCTGTTTGTGTGTGTGTGTGCGTGTGTGTGTGTTGAGAGGGATATCGTTCATAAGTCCACTCTTGTTATTTACACAAAACTGCAAAAAGAAATGCACACAGGAACTCTCCTTTATCCCTCCACCTGCTCCCTCTCTACCTTTAAACCCTCAATACGGATTAGCAGTGAGTGTGTGTGTTTGTGTGTGTGTGTGTGTGTGTGTGTGTGGAAGGAGGTGGGTCCGTTCCTGGGGATTTGGGATGTACAAAAGAAACAAAAAAAGCAAGAGTGATGCCATAAGGCTTGCTTTTCTCATATCAGCACTTATCAGGGCAGTCATTTTTGACAGGAGAAAAGCCTTTATCTGTGAGAAACTGCGTCCGTGCTTTCACACACACACACACACACACACACATACACACAGAAGTGTGTTTGCATCATTTCACAGGTCCTCTCTTTGCCTTTCCTCTACCCTTACCTGGAGGTAAATGTCAGCCATGGCCTCCAATGGGGGGGTGACACCCCAACATGTAACTGTGTTAACAGACTTATGCCCTCCCAACATGGGAATAACTAGCACACACACACACACACACACACACATACACAAAGGCACACGCTCAGAGGGCTCACACACACAGAGCAGGTAATCGGCTCATGGTTAGGGGGTTAAAGCATGGAAGAAAAGTGCTCTCACCAAGTGTATCCCGTCTTTGACTGGATTAGAGCCCACTTGCGTTTGGAGGGACTTGTAGGGTTAATGTTGCTTTCCTTGTGTTTGACGACAGCCTGCATGCTTTTTTACTATTTTTGACAAACTGTATTAATGTTATTAAAATACCAAAAAATGAATTACATAAAAAAATAACATGATATAATGATTTCAATAATTTATCAAAGAATACACATCTGACAAATGCAGTTTGTACAATAATCACAAATCCATAATCAGAGTTCAAAATCTTGATTGGTAATTCTTGCACGTGCTTCCACTGCATTTCATATTTTTTCCTCTTAAATCCAACCATGCATGGGAGACTTGGCCTCTGAAGAGGAGATCTGCAGAGACCTCTGCTGGTTGTCCTTGGGAAATGAGTCATTTCACTTGGGACTGGGAGGCACTGGGAGTATTTCTGTGTAAATAATGCTATTTGGGCTCATATTATTCATAACTATATCTTCATGGCTTGATAGCTCTTGTGATAACTTCTGAATATGTGTTTATTCTTTCTCTTTATAGTACATTGGATGGATGAAAGAGAAAAAAATATGAATATTTATTTATGCCCAGCGTTCATTTGACACCCTCTCCAGGTGGGATAATGGTACCCTCAGTACTGCTTACATGAAGGCATTAAAACCAAATCGAGTCTCATTCATCGCACAGTAAGAGTTCCAAATATATTATGGTATGTTGGGTCCAACAGATAATAGTCAAACTTCAACTTACTTTAAGAAAACATACACCCACACAGAATCCAAGGAAAAGGGAGTCATCAACTCAAACCACTATCTCACTCATGGTGGGATCAACCCAAAGAGCCCAAGTGCATCACGTATTATTTCACTACAAAAATGGTATATATGAAAAACAAGCAACAAAGTATATATACAGTTGTAACATACAATCTAAACTCCTTGAGAAAGAAAAGAATGCTCAGTTTATCAGTTTTACATTCTCCGTATGTCAGGTTATTCCTGTATTTCGCTATCCTCCTAAAGCATGTAAGGCATATATTGCTATTAAAATGTTCTAAACGTGCCGGTCTTCTTGCTGACAGTAAACAAGTGTGATATTTCATATCATTATGTGATGTTCATTGGTAGCCCGTGTTAGTGGTTAATTTTATATGTTATTATGCTTAACTCATGCAAATGAGCAATTTAGATTAGCGAGGATGGTGGAAAATGTTTACCGGAGCAATAAATAGGGTTAGTCGGAGAGTCACTGCATCATAAACACTTTGACACACGGGTTGTTAAAAAGGGCAAGGGAAAAAAAAGTACATTTAGCACTGATTTTAATAGTGACTGATGTCACTATAACAAACATTTATGTTCACACATTACATGAAAATGTATGAGGATGTGTAATGTAATGATTGGTAGGCAAAGTAAAAGTCGTAAAAAGGCATGGGATGCAGTTGACTGGACCTCCAAAATGCATCAGTTCTTCTCCCAAGCAACTGCACATCCATCCCTCTCCAGCTAAATAATTCCTGCTTCCACACTTTGATCCCGTGCCAAAGTCAGGACAGGAAGCACAGCTGCATTGCTTTGCTTCTTGTCTTTTATAACGCTGCATTAATGCAATGCATTAAACACTGCATTGTTGTTTTTTTATCCACCAAAACTAAAACACGGACTTGTATTGAGAGTTTCATGTATTTTTTTAATGAAAACAGAGGTTATATTTCATACAAAGGATGATGTTGTTGTTCAACGTTCTGTCCATAGCTATAAATTTAGTGAATTTATTTATTATTTTAATTTTAATCTCTGGTACTGCAGGAGCAGAATAGCTTCTGGTCCACCTCCAGTCCGCTCGGCAACATCGCCGTAGCACATCCTAAAATCAGGCCTCCAAAATCTTAAAATAGTAAAATTACACAATTCCACCGCAGTAGGCAGTCATGCCTTTACACCGTCGTAAGTAAGTTGTGTCCTTTCCGATGCCAGATGGCCTCCTCACTTGTTGGCAAGCAGTGCTCGGCCCACAAGCATGAAGATCAACCCAGACACGAGCTCCAGGGGGACGCCGGCAGCAGCCACCATAAATGACAGACCATAGAGCACTGAAACCTGGGCATCAGAACATGTCTCCCCTCTTTCTTGCAGGATGTAGCTCTTCACATCCACCACCTCCATCCACAGCACGAAGAGCAGCAGAACGAAGAGGAACAAGCATGCTGTGGAGAAACACGTTGCTGTGTTAAAACCCCTTCCTATTCTTACTATTACCATGGCAGCACTGTTTACACCAACTGTGGTGATATCAACAGCTATTGAGGGAGTTATGTGCTAATGGGTGTGCAGGGTGTGTTTGTCATGTGACATCCATGAACAGCTGACTGCAACACACTACAAATACGCCACAAAATGTATGTCTTGAATCTTAAACCAGTGATTGGGTTCACCTTGAGTAAAACTGGCGCTCTTCACCGCGCACTAATGGGAAATCACTGCATTTGCCTACAGCCACGTACCAGCAATGATGAAGAAGACTCCTCCCAGCTTGTAGAGTTTATGGCTTATAAAGGGAACCCCACAGACCAAGAGGAAACTCCCAGCCAAGGCCGAGACCAATGCGAGGATTATGAACACTGTCCAGAAACCTCGAAACACTAAAAGAAATACAAACAGCATTCATTATTATCCGGTCCGTACAGGCAATGTGTAAGCTAGCGTGTCCTACTGGAAATATATGGTTTAGTAAGTCATCTTTTGTGCAAACATTGGCTTAAAGGTGCACCACCTGCCGTAGCGTCATAGATGGGATGAGGCACACGGCCAACTGCAACTGGAAGTGGGAAGAGGTATCCGTGGACACACACCTTGGATTTTGGTTGGTTTGCTGCAAGTGAAAGAAACACTGTAGATTCTCATAAGTGATTTCAAATGTACTTTTGTGGTATTCTTAAGTTATTACAAAAAAATGTTAAATTACAATCAAATATCAACAGCTGTGACTTTTTAAAATTGTACACTTTTTATAATATTGATATTTTATACAGTAATTATTGCATTTTTACTGGTTAAAGCTACAGTCCCATTGTGGAAGCCATATTAACGCATTCAATCACAGACATTTTTCAGTACCCAAATATTGACACAAATATTATTTACTTTTGTGACAGCTCAAATATAACAACTACACCAACATAAACAGCAGAAAAAGGGGTTGTTTACATTGAAATAACAATTTCTTTACAAATAAATCATCAACTTCTCTCTCACGTTCTCCTTTTGAATTTTTTTCAGTCCACAGGATCTCTGCTGAGCTTTCATCAAATGCACTTCTGCCCCCTAGTGGCAGTTTTGATGGCTTAAAATTGCTCTGAACTGAAATCCTTTAGTGGGGAGTTGTCTCATCACCTCTTAAAAGATGTATAAATGTTCTTTACGTCTTTGGTATGAATGAATTGTAGATGTCTTTAAGATTACTAATAATGTTTATTAATGTTGTGTGAATGTATTTATTTTGTTGTTTTTTCATTTTATTTTTATATTTCCTTTACTTATTGGTTATTTCATTTGTTTATTTTTATCTATATGTTTTCTTACCCCAAAACAGAACAATATTAGGCTGGTTTGAAAAGTCTTTCTACATACTGAAGAGCGTTGCAAGCACTGCATCTGTAGCAGGCTCCACTTGGAACACACAGCGCCAGAAAAATCCTTCGTGGTGGAGGGTGCGAGACGCAGGAGAGACGGTGACTGCTTTCACAAACTGACGAAGAATAAAAAGAAACAGGCTGACATCAGTTGTCAAAAAAAGAAATCTCTGCCAGTCAACACATGGCTGTGCTGCTGCTTGCTCAGAGGCCCCATGGCACTAGGAGCTACAGTACTTGGAAGATGCCAAGACATCCAATGTGGTTGTGATTGGGAGGTTTGTGCAGCTTGCAAAGTGAACCTATGAAACATGCATGCTTGTACTTTCCACTGGCTTGTCAAAAAACATGATCAATGACACATTGCAACTTTAATAGTTAGTCCCATTCTTACATTTTTCTGCATGAAAACGTTTGGATACCACTGCTCTTATGTAATTAGAACATCAGCATCAACATCATCAGATCATCAGCACATCTCATGGCGGCGTATGACTTTTATGCATCCCTAACTTTCCAACAGCAGAATTCCTGGAAGCTTTGAGTATGTAAACACAACTAAAGAAACAATTGAGGGCAATATTGACTGATGGTGATGACAATGGCGATTGTCCCTTGGATCATTTGTTGAATACACTCAAAATAGTCCATTTAATATTACATCAAATATTATGTATTGACTACAAAGTCTTGTAATCTTTGTTTTAATGGTCTCTAAATAACATCAATATGGAAAGTGAATGTTACACTGAAAACAAACACTGCTCAAACTATTTCTATATACATTTTGAGTCCTTCAACCAATGGTGACGTTAATAAACTGCCATCTTTTTGAATAAATGTCTTACCTCGGTCCCGTTGGCATCTTTATCTACTATTGTTGGCCATAGGTAAGATCCACAGTTGTCACTAGCCACCAACCAGTAGTCTGTCCCAAATGCCAAGAAGAAACACAGCGTCCCCAGTGCCCCAAATATCCCCCCGGCCAAGGCTGCTGCTCCCACCCTCATAGCTCCAGGCCAATGTCCTCTTCACAAGTACAGTATCTTCTCTACAGACACCTCGTCGTTCGTTGTTTGCCTGGCAGCCCTCTGCCCAACCCTAAACGAAACTCTCTGCGGGCCACTCCCGCGGCATGTCGGGGGGAAAGAAGCTCCAGTAACTAAAGAGGGCAGGTGGGGAGGGCGACTACAGTTATTTTAGGAAACATGTGTGTCCTCGTCAAATTACCCTTGGTGTGCCACGCATGTGTAAAGGCAACAAGGGCTGGTTGTGTGCCTTTAGAAGGAGGATGACAACCACGCCAGCATCTGGGACCGTAAAGTATTTGTTATGATGATGTGAGTCTTGGAAGGGCACGTTGAAAATGAATTAGACTGAAGACGTAAATGACCACAAATCTCCACAACAAGGCAAGGACACTTTGACAGAAGGTTGGACTCATTCCTTGTAACAGTTTATTGTTTTGTATCCTTGTTGTGAGTTTTCCTTCAGAAAGAAGCTCGAGAACATGTGTTTTATATGCGATACAGAGCAGGAATATGGTCATGAAATCAATATGTATGAAAATCCTTATCAGGATGTTTTTATTGTGTCATTGTCTTGGTGTGCCTCGGTCAAGGTCATCAGCATCAGTTGTGTTTTTGTACCTATACCAAGAACGTGATATGACCAGTGATGTGAAGCTCTGACTCTGTTTTTTTTTTAAACTTTTCTATGTGTATTATTGTCCAATTACACAGGTTGTAGAAGGTCATGGAGTATAATAAATGTTTCTGCAACATTATATTATTGCTGACATGCTGACAAACAGAAACTGACAAGTGCGATGAGCCAACTCAATGTGAACAGTGTTTCATTTTTTTTATTTCCATTTGTACAAAAGGTGAGTGTGTATTTTTTTTCCTGCTGATGAAATCTGCTACAGTTATCTATCACCTGAATCATGAATCATCCTCACCATGAATCATCCAAACTCAAGATCTGTTCCAAAAATGGGTCACAGGTCAACTGTCATAATATAATGCTGTCAACTGTGTTTCATCATATGCATATATTTCATTCATTCATTGATATCATACCGCTTATCCTCCTCTGTCAGTGTCATAGATGAACTGGAGTCCATCCCAGCTGACTTCTGGCGAGAGGTGGGGGACAGCAGATGCAAACACCACACACAGAGAGGTCTGAGCCAGTGTGGAAGTCTAAAATAGGATATTTGTTGCCATCTGCTGGAGAGCCCTGGATTCAAACTACAATTGCCTCAAGAAGGACTTGATGATCCCTTTGTACAGCACACCAGCACATATAATTACATATTATAAATAATAATAATAATGTATAATTATGTTTTAACCTTAAGAGGTTCATATTATTGCATTTTAGCATTTTGGTGTATGAGCCATTTTATATTTGATAGACTTCTTGTTCCTGAAAATCATAACCATCTGTGGGTGGAAATTTGGGTCTTCTTCCAGGCCTTGGCAAAATGCTCACACATCCAAATACTTACAATTCTCCTTCTTTGCTCTTCAGCGAGTCCCTTACACTCCCTGTATCTATTTTTTACTTCAGTTTGTCACTTTCACAGTTTGCTTTCTTACACAAGTCAACACTAGGTGTCAGTAGTGACGGGGGGATATATTCGGATGTAGTACAAAAATCTACCAGCAGGTGTCATGTGCGCAAATGCCATCCACCCATTCTCTATCCAGCTTGTCCTCAGGCTTCATACAATGTTTCACTTTTACAGTGACACTTTTCTTCTTCTTCTTCTTCTTCTCATTTTAAGTGTCAAAAAGTGCACTATGTACATGTACAGTACTTGAAATATCTGTGTTAAGCTAGTTAACAGTACATCTTCTGGTTTAGTACATTCCAAAATAAATCATGCATTTCAAAATAATTGAAAAAATGTCTGTTTTTTTTTATTGTGGATGAACTTCCTCAGAAATGCGCAGCACTGGAGTGCTAAAGTTGGATGAGAAAGGGGCTAAGTTCAGGTTGCTCAGGCAATGCAACTTCTTCCCACGTTCTCCTGGTGCCTCTTCCAGATTGGACTCCAGTGAGTCGGAGCCCTGTTGGTGCTCACTGGGCTGCAGAGGAGGCACCAGGCCATGCAGGAGGCTGTTTCCCAGGTGTGAGTGACATCGAGCCAAGTTGTCAGTCAGGTGCTGTAGGTATACCTCGACCAGCTGTTTTTCCAGAAGTCCATTCAGCAGTGAGTTGGACATGGGCTCCAACTGAGAGGGTGGCACGCCCATGCTGGTGTTTGCATCACCACCACCCATAACCAGATAGCCCGGGTCTGACAGTGATGGAATAGACATGGAAAGCAGCTGCTTTTGCTCTGCACGCTCTGACCGGGTCAAATCAGTGAAAAGATCTTGCTGAAGGGTGCTTGCTCTTAAAGTGTTACGGGAGATGAGGCCTGAATCAACGACCTGGAGGTCGGGATAATGATCTAGGAGACTGCAGGGGCCCGAGCAGAGTGTCATGTCAGTTTCAGGTGTATGAACAGATGAACACCCAGGGATAGAGAGGCCTGAAGCTTCTTCTCTCACGCCATGAAAATGACTGTGCTCCCGCTCCTGCTGGTCTGCATCTAAAGTGATACAATAAACCGTTTCCACTTTGTGGAAAACTTCACAGTGTAGTCACTAAGTTATATATTTTTGCTTCCTACCTGTTTGTTGAATATGAGTCTGTGTCGTCACCAAACTTGTCTCCAATGTGTGTCCCATGGAATCAGAAGCACCATTTTTTTCCTCCTTGTAACACAGCAGTCGGAGAAAGCTTTCGCCCAACATGACACACAATGAATCTTCTCGTTTTTAGCTTCGCTTGAATGCCTTCTGCTTGGTGTTATAAGACAAAAGCGCCGACGGTAATGGTAATGTGACTGCGGATGTATGAGATCTGCTGGCCTCTGTCACTTCTCCAACTGTGAAGTGGCCCCTTCCACCCCCTCAGCCTACTTCCTTTATTGAAAATGTAAGCGAAAATAAGAAAAGAGAAGTTGACGACTAATTCTATTTATCCTATTTTAATACCTCCTTTACTGGATGTGCAGAATAATTATTAGGGTAGCTAAGGTGATATGACCGCTCATTTACTGATAACATTAAAAAGATAGCTCCGATAATTGTTTTTAAAAAAGCTCCAATGAGGCGACATTACGCCTACAAATCAAGCACTCCTTTCATACGACCTGTCCTAACTACCCCGAGCTCACTTGTAAACAAACATTGCCTTCGTAATGTGGAGTCTGTCAACACATCACACCTTACCAACCACCTGAAACCCCAGCATCACTACGACGGGGCTTGTTCCTATCGTATCAGCATTTGAAAAGTGCTTTGCCAGAGACACCTTTTGGCAGAAGCGGCGTGATGTTGTGGGGCAACATCTCCATCATCTCCAAAACAAGGCTTGTCATCACTGGGCGCAATATCAATGCAGAGATGCATCACAATGAGATTCTGCAACCTGCTGTGGCAATCCCGTATGTCCACAGTCTGGGGCGGACAATTTGGGAGTAAAAGTATGGAGTGGCCTGCCAACAGTCCTGACCTCAATCCAAGTGAACATTTGGACATGCTGTTCATGCTAAAAGCGGCCAATTCAACCATGTTGGCTGACTTTTGATGATTCCGGGTTGAGGAGTGGAATGCCATCCCACAGCAGTGTGTGTGTGTGTGAGACTATACTGGTGCTAATTTCGAAATACGTGATAATGCAGGTAAAATGTACAGCATACATGCTACACTTTTTAAAAAAACAGCCCACAATTTTCACATTTTTTATGTACGTTTTATGCTTTGTAATTTAGCACTTTGTTTGACTATTTTATACTTTAAAATATGTTTATTAAGTGTGGGGGGTGTATTGAGGGGAGAGTTCTGGAGCCAAATATAACAATTACAATTTTTATTGCAAGGTAGCAGGAGGGCTGCTAACTCCAAATTGTTAGTATTGTTTGTTTACTTCATTAAAATCCATTTCAATGTATAACTTTTCCACATTGAACCCCGGAGTGAAAGACTACAAAGACACATTTCATCTTTTTTATTTTATTTTAGGAAAGACAACTAACCCTTCCCTTTAAGACTTTTTAAGGTTTTATACCAACACAATATAAAACAGGAGGCTTACATAACAAAACATCAAAAAACAACAAAGTCACATCTGTTGCTAACTTGTCTCGTTGTTAAACGGAAATCTTCGAGTAGAAAAAGGCTGCTTTTAAAACAGCATAAGACAGCTTCAATGAAGAGCGCGTTAAAACTTTTTTGGAGCTCTGACAGAAAGTGATGCTGTTTTGGCAATAACAAGAGCAGAAAAGTACATTTTTATATATTTAGTAAGATTTCTGATTGTTCGACTGGACAGTCGTATACATTTTTATTGATATGGAAGTGGACTACATGGTGAGCTCATTGTACACAAGGATAATCTGAGGGAACTTAGCACAATTTATAATTGTGTATCAATGTATGCTAAATATTTGATTGACATGTTACTGGACCAATAGGCTAGCAGGCTGAGGCTAACATGAGGAAGCTCTGAACTGTCTTGATAACCAGGATCTTCCGTTTTTTTGTCTCTGCACCTCTCGACACTGACAAGGCACAGCTGACAAAAGAATATTAAAATCGTGAAACCTAAGATTTAAAATTGTTTTTTTGTTTTTATTCCAGGTTAGGCTAGGTCCGGATGAAAAAGCTACTGCTGTGCTTTCTTCAGCAGAGCCTCGGCTTCCTGCGGAGAGACAAAAACAGCAAGAAAAGGACACATTGTGAGATATTAACAGAGATTATATATAAATAATATCCCCTGATACATTAAAGAGGAAACCCCTTCTGTGTTTCTATGGCAACCGGCACACCTTCCTGTATTTCTGAACAAGACAGAAGGGAGGCGCAAGTGTGCAGCAAACACAGACTCCAGTGTGAGTATCACAAAATGTTTTTTATTGGTGGCAATGGGGTCTACTGATGCAAGTGTATTCCCGTAGGAAAGCACTTCCAAGAAATGTGTAGTATTTGTAATGAGTTACTACAACTTTACCTTTGATCCTGGGGGAGCAGTCAGGCCTAGAAATGCATACACAGCATTGTCTTCTCTGGCATCAAAGAAGGCCTCGTAGTTCTGCAGGGCACAGAGAAGGAAAAAAAACTTCAGAGATGCCAGATGAATCACACACACACCGACTCTACTGACTTTGGACGAGTGCCTGAGGGCGACTATATGAGCACTAAATACCTGATGGATAAATTGAACTTGACGGAAAAGCCTCATCTCTGAGGATGCAACACCTCATTCCTTCATTGTTTGATTGGAGACATTCAGCAACTTCCAATGAGGCGCTATACGGGAGCTCCTGCTATATTCTATTTAATACAATATGACTTTGTGACAAAATGTAGTCTGTGGGCCAGTTACGGCCCTTTGCTGTTTTTTTATTGGCTTGCAGCACATGCTGAAAATATAACTTAAATAAAACAGAGGGAGGCTGATATCATTGCAGCACCTTTGTAGCCATAACCAATGAAATTCTTTGCATTCCTGTATTACATTTTTGTATTACTGTACAGTGTGTGTGACCTCTGAGTTAACTTAGGTAAAATAAACTCCACAGTCTAGGAGTGGAACTCATTCATAACCTTATGGTTTGCAATGGTGTAACTGCACTGCTCTTACATGGCTTAATATGGATGCATTTCTTGGGTGCCGTCGCATTCACACTTTCACAAACACACAAAGTGAAAGGTGGTAAAATGGTGTTGATAAAATTCACAGCAGCCATGTGTGCCTCACCCCGCAATATTTGCTCTCATTAAATATCTGTGGTGGTAGCGGGTTCCCTGTGGCTGGCCGCGACTCCTCCGGAACATGCTCTCGCATCCACTTCCGATTGGCCTCGTTGGCGGCGATGTCACACTCGTCAAACTCAATCTTATTGGCTGCCAGGAAGCCCATCACGTCCTGCTGTTGCTTTTTAATCTACGTGTGTGGGAGAGAAGGAGAGGAAGTTGTCAGTTATGTGTCAACAGCAAGGCAGCCGTTTGAGGAAGCAGATGAGCCGAGCTTCACCCAACAGTTAATTTGTCTGCGGGGGAAAATTCCACACTTCCGTTTTGCTGTGACAAATCACAGATTAAAAATTACCAACTGCTTTTTTTAAACCATTTATTTGCCGTGAAGTAATAACGTAATGCAAGAATATTATCAACTATCATACATGTGTGTTTCCCAAAAAGACTTGGACTTTTATTTACTCTCTGCAGCAGAAATATGGTATCTTGTTTAATATTTTTGAGGAAATGATTCAGTCAAGTGGTGTGGGAATATTAATAATGAGCAAGGTGAGCCCATCAGGATTACAAATTAGCTGAGCCATGATGTTGTCGGTGGAACCGCCCATACAATCAAAAACAGCTTGGTCAGGATATAAAATATAAAATATAAAAGGCTCAGAGCACAAATCAGTATACGGATCAAAAAAAGATCTGGTGTGGCGATGCTGCAAAGAAAAAAAACGAAAAAACAAACAAACAAACAAAGTACTATCTTACATCATGTTCCAAGAACCAGGGAGTAGTCAAACAAATTGTAGAGGTTTGTGCTGTACTATTTGACATTTAAGTTGTGGTTTCATCCACTTTAATATTGAAATGTACAGAAAAAGATCTGGTGGAATACAGTAATTACACTCCAGGACCACCAGTGGTGGCAATCCATGAGTTACTGATACATCCATAAAAATGTGTATTTTTGACGCACAAACACTCCTGCTAACTGACGATTTCAGACTGCATCGTAGCCCTGCCCCGTTCTACATGCGTGCCTTTGTGTGCATTGTCCAATAGGGCCTTGATGGGTGCGTGTTAGAGGGAGGATGGCCCTACAAGGCCAGACGGAAACAAGAGCTCCTCTGGGTCTCGAGAGGAGGTAACCAGTCAGACACGAGCCAAATATGGTCTTTTGCAAGTAGACACATACACACACACTTCCACCCTGAGCTGCATATCAACACACACCTGGGATACCAAACTAAGCCCACCTCATGATAAAACGTCAGGGTTGTAGGTATGATAATCATTTAGATAACGCCACGCCCCTCCCAGCCACATGTTGTGAAAATCTGCAGTGTAATTTTACACTTTGAATCATTTAAAGATAGGTGACATATGTGCACTCTTGGGGAGAACATGACAGATGGCACAAGTCGCTCGGCTTGGAACTGCTGAGTGGAACGCCTGAGCTCGCTCATTCTTAAACACACAGTCCTTTCTCCTCGGGAGGAATGTGCACACCCTCTCCTCATCCATGTCTTTTCTTGAATTTGACTTGCATTTGCTTTGTAGCGGGGTGACAAATGGGTTAAACTTAAAGCTTTTGATCCACTGTAATAGTGTTAATATTGTGTCCATGCAAAAATAATTATCGTATGGTCATTTTGATATAAAGGAAACCAACAAAAAAGTTTGGCCTTGTGGATAAACAATTTATTAACTCTTAGCTATCTTTCAGGAAAGTCAGGGCACAACTTTCTTCACTTATTCTACCCATACAAATGCTACACTGCTGAATCTGATGTGATTTTTTGTTAAAATCCTTTTTTTATCTGCTCGCTCACATTACCCAAGAAATGTGACTTGGGGAAGTGATGTGCATGCGTGAAAGCACAATGTCACATGCATTGCCGTGTGTTTACAGAAGTAAAGACTGCTGCAAATGATTAAGAAGAAAGAGGGGAAGAATTGTGGCTATGACAGTTTTGGAAAATTAGTTGAGACTTTTGTTCCGGGGAGCATGTTGGTGGATCACATACTTGTGATCTAACTAATTTGTGAATTGACCTGCAGTGTGAATGTTGCCTTAGTTTGCTATACTCCTTCATTTCCATAATCTGTGTTTCCCCTCGCAACATAGTCAAACAGCTTGTCTGTGCATGCAAATAACACTGAGACTGGCATCATGCAAAAACAGCCGACTCATTGTTTGCCTAGAAATGGATCAGGTGTTTCTAACACTCAGAGAATGAAAACTGCTGATGCAGGCCATTCCACACATGCCACCATGTTTTTTTTTTTTATAAATCCACCTACATCCAGATTGGGTGATTAGACAACATCCATAAAAAAGTCAAATAAAAAACAACAGTGAGTAATTCAAAGTTATAAACATGCATAAATGTGATCTTTCACCTCCACTGCTGCAACTTCAGTAACAATAGCTGATTGTTTGCAGAAGATTAGAAGACAAGTGAACAGTAAAGAGGTAACAAGGAACGGAAACTTTGCAATGTGACCTTTGAGCCTAGCTTCATTGGCCACCCCATCTTGGGAGAGATATCCTTTAAAATCTCCATATGTGTTGTTGTGAGTGTGCAATTTGAACTTTTAGAGCACCTCCCTACAGAAACACCTGCTGATCCAGAAGCTACACCATCTGAACACCCCCCCCCTTGTACCAATAAATCGGTGCAACTGACTCAGTGTGAGCCAAAAAGGTCAAAGAACCGATGCGTGATAATAATAAACAATAGATTTAAATATTAGACTATATCAGTGTCATCATTGCTATCAGGTGGTGTTCGGTTATGTCAAGGAAGTGATATTAAATTCAGGCCTGATCAATCCCTAAAAAGGTCAGGCATTATCAGCAGTCTGACAAGGGAGGGGATTGATTAAATGAACTGCATCCAGCACAGGTTTGGATCAATATTCCGGAATGTAAACTGAGGCTTCAGTCAATCACAGTGAAACAAACAAGACTACCTGTTTTTCAAACGTTATTCTGTATGTGAATGTGAGAAGGGAATAATGGTTTTCTGTTGAAACAAATAAAGTTTGTGCAGAAAACAGAGGCTTGCTGGACGCTTGACAGCAACAGCATAGCCTCCACCCAAGCTTCAGCTCAGTCAGCATTACAAAAGAACACTCTTGGCTGAGTTCCCTCGTTGCAGCCTGAGGGGGGAAGCCTAAAACTGACCCATTACACAATGTCTGACCTACAAATGCTCAGAAGGAATACATAAGAACATACACAGACACAACAAAGGCACCCTATCCTCTGTTATCTCTGACTCTATTGTGGCAATAAGGAAAATTGCACAATTGTATGGCTCCAGTGTGTACCACGTAGTAAAGACATGCTGCAGGATGTGACCTAAAATCTATATGAACATGTATGTTCTTGTGTTTGTCAGCATTTTGACAATAATATAATGTTGCAGAAATATTTAGTTGTCATTTAATGCCACTCATCCTCATTTGGGGCAAGGGGGGATGCTGGAGCCAATCCCCAAAACCCACGTAATCACAGGGAGAACATGCAAACTCCACACAGAGATGCCCAACAAGGATTCAAACCCAGATATTCCAGATCTCCTGACTGTGTAGCTAACATGCTAACCACTAACCCACTGTAACCGTACGGCTTTGTCCTTCCATAAAGAGGAAAAGTCAGCAGTTGTTGTTTTTTTTTTGACAGACCTTTGCACCAAAATATTCCTGGAGTAGTATAGAGTGCATCTAGTTCATATTTAAATAAAAAGTAAGAACTTGTGACTTGTTTCTGATCTCTTTACATTGTACTGGTTTACTCAGCATTGTGGTCCATGAATGAGGATCTGCTGCTGGACTGATAAAGTGCTGAATCCCAGTGCTGAAGTCCCCTTATATTCATTTATTTGTGGTTACATAAAAGAAAATACAAATATGTAGCACTTTCTGCTCATGAATCATGACCAAATTGGTGATCTCCTCTGCAGATGCCTACCACCACAAATAGATTGTAGTCCTGTGGGAAAAGCTGGAATATTTATCATTAATCAATACAATACCCTTCAACAATCTGACTCATGCAGACAAAGAATTTGAAGCGTCCCTTTGGGCTCACTAAATACAGACTGGAACTGTAGAGCTCAACATATTTTGTCTGTTTCCGCACATTGGAATGCCATTTTTACTGCAATAAGCGGCAGCTTGGGCAATAATTGCCAGCCGTTCAGCAGCTTTTCAGCCATATACTGTGTGCTGGGAAGATTTCCTGTTGGACGGTGAAAATGACTAAGGTCTATTAAGGGTAATGTGAGCTGATATATACAGTAGAACCAAACCTGACTTGTTATGGCACACAATCGTTAAAACAGAAATTGTCTTGACCAACTAAGTGAGTCTCTGAGTTGTTCTACTGGTCTATGGTTCTGTCCGTTTAGACCACTGCAGTCTCTGCCAATAAGTTCCTGTAAGAGCAATAATGCCACTTAGTGCTGCCTGGTTGAAAAGAGGCTCTGTGTGAGTGAGTGCTGAGTGAAAGCGTATCATACCAAAGGTGATGGAAACCCCATGACAAGGCGATTTTGGTTAAGTAAACTGAAAAGAATATAGCAATAATGACAGTGAATGGATGCTACTGTTGACATGCACTCATGGAGCCCAAACTATTAGAAACAACTCAGAAAACATCATGCAGTGCAGTTCTAAACCACAAAACACTTAAGTACTGGATTGCTTTACCTAATGCTTTATGTAGGGGGTGGGCGAATCGATCCAATATCAAAAGCGAGTGTATTTACTTGGTATCTGATAGATATGAGAACATGCAGTATCACACACGCCTTTGCATCCAAACGATATTGACATGCTAAAAACAATGTGTCATTACTAACCCAGACCACCAAGAAACTGTTGTGCAGCTGTATGTCTATAAAATCCCAGGGGAATTGCATCACAATCATTCCTTTCCACTCCAGAGAGAACTGGCACGTCTGGAACTAAACACTACAGATAATCCAAACCATCCCAAACTGGGAATTTGCAGCATTTTTTTTATAAACGTGTGTATCTTCTGTTTTCATGCTCGGTTCTAGAAACTTATCAGAAAACACAAAGACAAAAGCACACTTTACCAAGTTCCAATTGCTTCTTGCAACACAGCATAACAAAGTAAAAAAAGGGGCAGACTTTATACAAAAGTCATGAGGAGGGGCCATGCAAGCAGATGCCAGACATTTTCATCCTGATGCACATCAGTTTAGTGAGTTCAATTAAAGTTCAGCTAACCTCAAATGTGCTCGTTAAGGAGAGGATGCTGCAAAAAGCCTCTTATCACAATAAAACTGCCATCTCTCATCCCTTACCGAAGTGGACCCAGAAGAGGACGCTATGTACACTTTGATCACCATGGTCGGTCCCCGATGGAGGCGCTTGCTTCTCTGGCTCCTTGCAAATGCTTCGCAGGACTGGATTGTGGCGTAAAAACGACAAAGTCCCCAGGTTTGATCCTGCGTCGCAGGCAGACTGTGCGTAAACACTCCTCCTCAGTGCACTGGATGGAGCTTTGCATTCCTCCTCCGCCTCTACCCGGCCTCCCCGCCCCTTCCAGCCCCTCTCTCCGGCTGTGAGCACACGCTTGCAGGAGACACGTACATGCAGAAGAAGGCATAATGAAGATGGCAAGGATGCTAGGGTGTAGGTCTGCAGAAAACGTAGATGTTATTGTTGTTTTTACGGCACACGACATTCGAATGCGTATGTTTCAGCAGCAAAAATGGCGAATGAATGTGACACAAGGCAAGATTAAGTGTCTTTGTGCAGCAGACAGCAGTGAGAGTGGAGGGCGGCCATGTTCAAGAGACGGACTCAGTGGGCCCCCTGCCGGCGTCTGGAGCAGACGACGCATGCCTTTCCACTCAAACGAATTTAGGAAACAAAAAAAATGTGTCAGCGAGGACAGTGGGCGCCATATTGGACCCGAACTAAAATACGGTTGACGGTAGAATTGCTCATTGTCGGTGGCTGCAGATGCAAGCTGGTTTATTTCGGGGGGGGGGGGCGTGGGCACAGTTATAGCAATATAGTGCACCCCCCTCTTACACAATCAGCACAGTCCTATGCAGTCAACATGTCCTCGAATCCTTTCATTCTTGCAGGCTTCCTCCCATCTCTCCCTGCAAGAAGAAGAAGCCATTCGCGCCGGCTCCAAAAATTCCAAGTGTTCCGCAGCCCCGAATAGAGCCGCCTGAGTGGCTGACGCTGCTGTCCATCAAGCGTTTAGCCGCACCCCTCCCCCCATTCAACCACTCGCCTCGCTGTTTCAGTGTGTTTACTACACTGGCCAGCATAGGGGGAGACACTCGTCTTCACATGCACTGAGAACAACTGTTATTTAGTTGTATTTGCGTGAAAACCTCCAAGATCTCAACATGCCCAGGAGAAAGGTGAGTATTTCAATATAAACAAAGACACTTTGACGTTTACTGCGCGCGTGAATGCGATGCAAAGCCTTGCGAGACATTCCTAGGAGACATTACTTAATTATAACGGAATTTATGGCGCTCGGATATGGCTGCTAATTTTCCTCTATTCATAAAAAAATAGCGGATTTTTTATGCGTTGGAATGAATATTTTCCGCTCATACGGTGCGAGCTGGCGCTGTTGGATTGGGGAGCTAGAAGTCTGTGTCTCCTCCATGCAGTTAAAGCACAAGCCAGCAGCAGCCATGCTTTGCAGCTCTTGTCCACCTTCGTCGGCGAGACACCGAGGACAAAACGGCTCGCTTATCGCCGTTCGCCTGCCAAACCGCTACAAAACACCATGAGAAAATACTAGAGTGGCTTTACTTTGCATTTTGGCCACAAAATCCAACATTCGTCGCCGCGTTTGAATAAAATTATATATTTTCTCTCTTTGTTCGTGGTCCCAAATGGCTGCGGTGGCACGGCTCTACCGCTGGGTGGCGCGTGTGAGTCTCGTGGAGGTCCCTCCCCCCTCCTCCCCGAGACTCCCGCGCCAGCTTTCAAATCTGAGCTGTATGCATTGAATGGGAGGCAGACATGGGGGAGTGAAGGGGGCAGACGAGGCCCAGGGCCCGCAAATGTGTCCCCAGAGGCCTGCAGGGCCGAGCTCTCAGTGTCCCTCTCGGCAGCCCCGCTTTCCCGCCACATTTACAACACCCAAAGCTTTAAAATCTGCTTTTTATGCGGCGGGTTGGTGATTTTCTAAGATTTGAGAAAGTTTTTTCAGTGGGTTTGTTTTCAACCATATTACGCACACAAGTCGTTTTAGAGTGATTTCCTGTGCTTATAAACAATTTTTATTTGGTATTTTGGTACCAATCTGTCACATTCTTGTTTTGCAGAGACAAGAAACAGAAGACGAGGAGGTAAGCGTGGAGCAGGTTTCGTACCGCTTTGCGGAGCATTTTTTTTAATAAAAATGCAATTCACACCAGTTACTTGCATGCATTCCCCAAAAACGACAAAGCGAAACGATTCAAATAACATGTCATGTTTTTCAGCCCAAGAGGAGATCAGCTCGGTTATCGGCGGTAAGAAAACACAAATATGAAGAACTTATTCACATTAGCTTCTGTAACTAATTGACACGGCATAAACTAGATTCAGTTTTTAATGCAAAACACTTTAATTCATGTAAATGTTGATTATTCATTCAATAACCTGATTGCAGGCATATTTTTGCATTATTAACCTTAAAAAGCTTTTAAAAGACACAGAGAAGATAAGTCTTAATATAAACTTAAAAAACACCAGCAGCAATGTTTGAAATTCAGAAATATGTTCATATCTGCACATATTAGGCTGTTATAACATGAACAATGGCATACTACCTGTTAAATTTAGTTGCACACACATTAACATTTGGGCCTACAGTACCAATGTAATACAATAATTGTGATAATTTTCACTGTAATATTATTTTAGAGGGCTTTACTGAAGACACATGTTCAGTGCTGCACGTACACAGAAATATACACTTTTGGTGTACAATTACAATATAATTGCATATCCCTCAGTATTATAACATAGTTTTTAGAGGACTTTATGACAGTCAGTTAGGATATCAAATAACTCGTAGCCACGTAACTTTGTGCCGTTTCTGATCCCGTCTTTGCCCACAGAAACCGGCCCCAGCTAAGGAGGAACCAAAGGTCAAGAAGGCAGCAAAGGTAAGCTAGACTCGCACGACCCGTAAGGCAAACAGCTCACATCTTGTCATGTTGTCATATCCAGAAAGAAAAGGCTGTGAACGACAAAAAGGAGGACAAGAAGACCAAGAAGTCAAAGGAGAACGCCGAGGCAGAGGCCAATGAAGAAAACCACTCTGAGAACGGCGAGGCCAAGACCAACGAGGTGCCCGGCGACTCCAACTGTGGTCTGTTCGAGTTAATGAAACGGTCAAGCGGTAACCTCGGTCTTTTGCTTTGTCTTTGTCCCCAGGTGGAGGAAGCCCCCGAGGAGACCAAGGAGGCCAAGTCAGAGTAGCACCACTGCCCCAGCGTCCCTCCCTCCCCAGCCCCAACACAGCTCCTCCCCTTGACGCTCCCCTCTCAAGTCTCTCACACGGTTTCCCTCCAAGGCGTATTGTTAACAGAGGAATATTTTTATCAATGATTTTATAAGTATCCGTACAGATTTTTAGCACAAAAAGCAAAGCTGATTATGGAGCACCTTGCAGATTTGCAGTGGTCATATCAAGTGTCTGCAAGCAAGAAAAACACACTAAAATCTTTTTTAAATGGCATTTCGTGATTGTTGAAGGCTTGTTTGGTGTAGAAAGTGTGTCCCCTGCCCCGCAACCACCCTCTGCTGGATTGGCTTTGTCGTGACTTGTGTAGTTGTGTGTTTTTCCCTTCACTTCCTCTGCAGATTTAGACCCTCCTCTCCAACAGTTCGGCCTCCTACCCATGTTTTATTAACGGTTCAGCCATGTTGTAACGTGGCTGCTTCTTTTAGACCTTTTAATGTGCAGTGACTTCCCTTTTTGCTTGTGTCTCATGAGCTCGTTTTTTTTGGTTCTCATTGAAAATGTGTTTTTGAAAAGAATTGCGTGTTGTCCTTAAGAACGAGGAAGACGAACATGTGAAACATTCCTGGAACAGCAATGCCTCCGACCTGTCTCCTAGAAGACCCTGCATTATGAGAAAGAAGAGAAGAACACAGCTCCTGCTCCATCCATGCTGTCGTGTCAGCTTTTTTAAACACTGTTGGGTTTTTTTGTTTTTTTTTTTGGAAAGCAATTTGAATTGGGAAATCTCACAAACGCAGGTGTCCGGTCCCGCTCTTATGTTCTGAAATTCTCTTAATAAAAACAAGTCCTGGGAATTTTCCTCAAATTGTTGCTTGTCTGGAGACTTTTTTTTAAAAAATCGTGCCATATCTCACAAACGACTGAGGTTGGGAGAAACTCAGAATCCAAGATGGCCTCATCTTAAATGCATTAAAATGATGCATAATACAGGGCAACACATAAATAATGATTGGACTAACACAGCCATGTTCATGTTCTATGCATTTTTGATGAAGTCAAGTCTGACCCGATCAAGGTCATGCGTCTGGCTAAAATCCTCTTTGGAGGCCAAGCTTTCCAGTAACGCCATCTTCGCTTCATGTAACGTCCTGATGCCACTTTCATGTTTTAACGGCCCTTAAGGCTTCCCATGTTCACATTTAACTCGACGTCAACTCAAGCGTGTGTTCCATGACCCACATTCACATGCATGCATTCTCAATTAAGTATCAGAGTATTTCCAAACATTTCCAGCCACACTTGTCCCACAGTCATCGATCTGTCTGCAAGTGGGTGTTGCTTGGCAAAGTGACTCTGGCTTAGTCTTTTTATAATGTGGTCCATGTTTACTAATGCCCTTCTCGAAAAATGGGGTATTTTTAAATGAGAATGTGAATCATAGCTCTCTGTTTCTCATTCTGCCGTGGCTGCAAGTAAACATTACAACTAGCGATCATCGCTTTAGACTCCTATTGGTTTATTTTGTGCGTCAGACGCAATTTCTCTGGGACAGCATTGTCATGGCCGAGCACTGGGCTCCATTTTGTCGACATTGTGTCTCTTGAGAAGGCTTGTTTTTACAAGAGGCGGCCGCTAGATGGCGACATCGCCTCATTTCTCATGAGCTTAGAACACTACAGAACACGACTACTCATTTTTTTACATCATGAAACACTTCAATAATGTATTTAAATGTTTTATACTATACTTTATACTTTTAATACTTATCCTAATAATAAAAACAAATTAAATGTCTCGTAAAATGTGAAAAAGAGTCCAGAAGTTTAATATTGTAAATGACTAGTTCACAGGCTAATCGGAAAATTAATTAACTCATTGATTTATTCGTCTGAACTGGACTCCTGCAATCAAATCACCTTTCAGAGATATTCCAATGATTTGTACACGAGTTTCTGGACAAACATCCTGATAGCTTATCCTCACCTTACCCTGCCCAGCTGGAAGTCATGCAGATTGGTAATGACATGTTTTAACTCATATTGGTATCACAGAAGTGGTAGGCTCTATTATCCACTTATACTTGTAAAACTATGATATAATAGTGAATGTACACATTCCATTTATTCATTAATTGTATTTCATTATCATTGATTTGTGGTGAATTAGTTTATACTTTGAACTACGTTGTTGGAATTGATAACTGCATTTCAGACCAAATGGCTATGACCGGTGGGATTCCCCAGGGTTCAATCTCGGGACCCCTTTTGTTCAATATGTACATGCTGCTTTTAGGCCAGCTAATACGCAGATACAATGTGTCCTACCACAACGATGCAGACGACACTAAGATCTACGGCAGGTGAACATGGTCTTGCAGATTTACTTTGTCACTCCATGAAACAGATCAGTGTGTGGATGCAAAACAACTTTCACCAGCTAAACTCAGACAAAACTTATCTGTGGCCCTCAGAAACAAAGCGAAGGTGTTATTAGCCACCTTGAGACTTTTTCTCTACAACCCAATCATCAGGTTAGAAATCGAAAGGTAATAACACACTCAGACCTGAACTTAAACAACACTGCACGAATCACGGGAATGGTGTCTATGCCAGATTGAGAGAAACTAATCTATGCCTTTGTCTCCTGTAGGCTAGACTATTGTAACAGCCTCCTCACCAGGCTCTCTAAACGAGCTCGGGTCTGCATTAAAGCTTCCTGTTGCTCGAGAATAGACTTTAAAGCAGCTCTGCTTGTGTGCAAGTCTTTTCATGGTCTTGCGCTGAAGTACATCTCTGACATGGTAGCGCCACAGGAAGCATCTCAAGCTCTGAGAAGCTCAGGGAGTGGTCTCCTGCGGGTGAATGAACGCCTATGTCAAGCTATGAGGCGGGTTTGACGGGGGAGGAGCCAGCTGGTGTATTGTACGGTGGCCCCACGAAGCAGCAGCATAGTCCAGGCTTTGTAAAACTGTCAAAAATATATAGTATACTTTTATGGGCGCCTCAATTACTTGCGTTTATTTGCTATTTGTGGGTGGTCTCAGGTGGGAGCTGGGATTTAGTGTAATGTATACTGCAGAAAATCTCTTGTGGGTGCTAAAAAACCCTTTTCATCATCTGTCAGCATGGTCCTTTTCTATTACTCTCATATTCACCCAGTTGGATGGAGAGATACTCATACAGAGGCTCTGTGCGATGCATTCAACATTGGCTCATTTTTGAAGTGGAGAGATGGGCTTCGATCGGACTGGGGTGCAAACTCTTTTTTGGTAAACACCTGCTTTCTTTTCTCCGCTTGTGCTTGTCATATTTCTCAGTTCCAAGACACGGATCGATCAGTCCGTTCACACTGTCTCCTGTGATCAGGCCTCTGGCTTGTTAATGGCTTGGCTGGTGAGACCACAGGCAGACGCACACATTCACACCGTCTCCCCAGGCACTCTGGCATCAAAGAGCTCATTACTACACATTACTTTTTCCTGTGTGTGTGTGTGTGTTTTTAAACTTTAGATTCACTCACGTTTATCTGTGGGTGCTATTTCCTCTAAATAATCACAGGGCATATTTGGTGTCATCCACCCACCGTGCACTTTCTAACTCTTTCAACTGTGACTAAATTAGCCTTCATATTCTCTTTTTAAACGTCTGCGTGTCCTACTCTGTCAACCCACGCATTTCCAGCCTCTCTATCCTCCCCACACCCACTGTGCACATAATTATGGTCATGGCTTTGCACACAGGAGGAGGGGGTGGGTGGGGGGTGTGACGGAGTTTGCACACACCTTTTTCTGCGTAAAGCATGAGGATGACCTTTCATGAGGAAGTGATTTAAATGATGTCCTGTCGTCACCAGGGACACCGGAGAGCGAGTGGGGATGAGCATCCACTGTGGAAACAACGTCACAATCGAGCACAAGCTGAGACAAACACACATAATAGCAAAGAGGACAATGCACACACACACACACACACACACACACACACACACGCAGACAAGGAGCCATCAGGTGCAGGAGTCAAAATACCCTCCCTCCAGACAAAACCTTGTGGTGCTTGAAATGAACAGATGTTTATAGGCAAGGGTCCCTAATGTGCATCTCAAAGAGGGTTGCTGTCTGGTTGTCTTAAATTGTTTATGCTTAACTGTCTTGTTTATCTGCCAAGCTGGCTGCACTCGACTGGATGTAAAAAACTGAAAGAAAATAGAAACACAGGAGGAGGAGGAGGAGGAGGAAGGAAGAGAGAGATAGAGGAGGTGACGGATAGAGAGGGGGGGGGGCAAGAAAGAGTACCACAAGTGTTCAGGGGGAAAAGAAGCTGGATGCAAATGGGGATCTATTCTCTCTGCGCATGCAGGCAAGATGGAAATGAGTGGGAGTCTGTGACGTCAATCAGTGTAGACACAAACACGCACACACACACACACACACACATAGACACACAGAAACTCCCCCTGTCATCCAGTCCCATGCTGAATGATTCCTCAATCCAAACAGCAGCAGTGCTCCACGTCACAAATGCAAACAGAGCCAACATCAAATGTAACACAAACATTTACACACAGTTTCATATTTCATGTTGTCAGATTCAGGGTGTGTGTGTGTGTGTGTGTGTGTGTGTTGTGTATGGCAGGTTTGTATTCATTTGATTCCACTGAGGGTGACAGACCTGGGCTAACAACTTCATACTGTATTATGAGGATTATGCGACACTATACAGGCGCAGGTCAATAAAGCCATTCATTTCAGTAGTTCCATTAATGATGATTACAACTAAAAACATAAATGTGAAAAATTGGCCAAAACTCTCCCAAAATCTCTTGGTCGCCTAATGCAGTGCTGTGGCCATCATGATACGCCTCCATCCCTCGCTGTCCTGCGCCAAGTCCATGCCAATCCACTCATTAACGTAGGAGGCCAGATCTGTCCTCTCTTCCGTTGACTTTGCCAGATATGACCAATTTCTTCAATCCACCACTCGCTCTCAAGTCATGCAGCTTGCACCGCCTGATGGAGTCCTCATCTAATTAGCACCCAGATGTTTGTCCTGTGTCCCAGGTATCCTTAGAATCTGGAAAGCATCCACCCTGCTTTTGTTGTTTTTAGCATTAGCGATGAGTAAGATGTGATTTCTGCACTCCTTACCATCGCTAACCTCCTCCTGGTCTACGGTTCGCTTGTGCCCTCACTGTTAATGCATGAACCCAAATCCACAAAAACGGTCCACCTCATCAATTACTTAGTCATCTAGCTCTAGCATGTCATCTGTTCTTATCCACCGCTGTAATCTTAGTCTTTAATCGAGTCATAGACATAATCACCATTTAACAGGAGCCCCATTTTTTCACTTTCCATCTTAACTCTCAGTTCCATATTGTAAACTAATCAGCAAATGGACTGCAGCAAATAAACTTCCCGAGCGTAGACCTGAACACAGTATTTCAATTCATTGATATGCACTGGTATAAATAAAAGCATGGTCACCATGTACAGCACCTATTAGACAAGAAATAAAATATTGTTGGTCTCCCTTTTGCAGTTTAATATAGTATACAGTAATAGTTTCCACTCTTTTGGGGACACTTTGTACAAGATCTTGACACGTGCTTTGGTGACTATTTTATTTCATTCACACAGAAGAACATTTGTGATGTCAGAGGTCACTAATGCTGGACCTGAGAGAGGGCCTGCTGTGCTCACAATCTTTTCTTCCACAAAGATTGGAAGAAGCGAATTTCTACAACATGTGTAAAATATTTAATGTGCGTGTGATATCGTTATTTTTGCCAATCAGGCAATAAGATGCACAAAAATGTCATACGTGCCTCATCCTGAATAGGTGTGGGCATGCGTGAGCTGAAAGTTGCTTGTCACTGCCACTGTCGTGCTGCCTAATGGGTTAGCCGGCTATGAGTGTGTAGTTCAACGGTCTCTATATAACTTTTAAAAAATGAAAACAGCTGTAAGGCTCATTTTTTTGTCATATTTATTTTCATCGTTTTTTTTGAACATGTTGAAAATGTTGCTATCCCCACCTCACATTGTGCATTTCTTTCGAGTATTATCACATTATTAATGGAATACCTGAACAAAAAGCAGAATTGTCGCCGACTCATGTGGTTGTGGGGCGCCCGCGGGCACCTTGATGGCGACTCCTGGTGTAGTTATGTGTCTATGACTGGTGTGCATGTAACCCACTTCAGTCAGTTAGGGTAGGTTCAAGCTGATATGCGGTCTAGAAAATGTATGAATACTAATATTATGGGAGCAAATAAACGATGGCACTTTTATCCCTGGAGATACACCTGGTACATTTAATGCCATTACAAGGTGTTCTGAGAAAGGTTTCACTTCAGGCATCCATTTACAGAGTGTGTCTCAGAGACATCATTCATTCATGTCTGCAGAGTTGTAAGACACGGGTCACCTATCTGGAGGGAAAAATAGCATTGCCTCGCCACTTCTCTGGATGAATTAGCAGCTTTAATGTATCTGCTGGGGTGAATGAGAACTATTTATACAGCAACTACTCATCTTGCCAATTTCTCAATTTCTATTAGCAAAATGCTTATCCTTGCTGTTATTCATCAAGGTTTTTATCTTCTATCTAAGTTGGATGAGGGCTGAGTCATAGTATTCAAGCAGGCCCATGTGTGGGAAGTATACGGAGGGGTAGTGGGTGAGCAAACAGGTAAAAGGCGGTGCAGGTTAATTTAGGCGAGGCTTCAGTTTTAGCAAATGACAACAACTTGAAATGATTTTGATTCGGTAGGTCGCCATAATCTGAGTTCATGCGAAGTGTTTTATTATAGCATGCTCATTTTAGAATGACATTTAAAAACATCAAACTGTAAAGGCCAACCAAAGAAAGAAATAATCTGTCAGCCATGTCCGAAGGTCTCCCTTGTTACAGGAATTTAAATCATCATTTACACTGCAAAATGCATGTTCACACCATCGATTCCGGATCTAAATATATTTGCACATCTGACACGGAACTGTCAAACCTGGATGAGTGATGGAGACGTGTGGGTGAGATTTTGAAAATATATATCGACGGTCCCACAAGTGGGCAGCCCATTAGGGAAAGCTGACATGCACACAGCTATGTATGCACATGCACATCCTCGTGTGTGCGAATGTGCACTGTTCTGACATCACTGCTAACGTCACTGCAGCCACCTCACACACGGTGACTCCCCTGTGACTGAAGGCCTGACAACATCCCACCCTATCCCCATCAACTCCTCTGTTCCTCCCACCTCTTGCTTTATCACCCACCCTGCTGTCCTTGTCTTATTATTGCTGTCTCAAATCCACTTTCACTTCCCTCAAACCATTTCTTTGTTCACCCACCTTTTTTTCTTTTCTTTTCACCTCCCTCCCCCTCATTTGCTGTGTAGGTCTTTCCTGTCCTCCGTCATGCTCTCCTGCACCCGCTGTACTTTCTGTCTGTGTCTCTATGGAAACCTTGAGTGGACAAGAGTGGCTCAGAGGTCTGTGAGATGCTGATACAGAGCCTAAAAGATCACACACTCCTTTTCTTCCCCGAGACCCGTGCAGCTTTGTGCACACAACTGCAAGCCTCCACTGTGAGTAAATAGATTGCGTGTACCTGTGATCACATAGAAGCCCCTGAAGGCATTCTCCCTGTGTGCCCATGATATAATTAGTGGTGTGAAGTGGAAGGGAGTCAGCTGGGAGGGAGTCGCCTTATTTCATTGTACTGTTGGTCTCCCCCATTAATAGGTGGCAAACAACAACACTACGGAATCATAAATCCAGCTCTCCTGCTCACATTTACACATTGTTGCGCCAGCTGTGTTGTGTTGTTGTGCGTCAGCGGCTACAAACATGTCTGAAGGACAGGTGATTTGTGATAAGAGGCCTCAAACAGACACAGCTTCACGGCTTTGGGTTGCTCTGCAGGGCACCATCGTGATGTGACTGTGTGGCTTAAGTGGATCATTGCTGCACCAAATGGGTAGGCGGATGCATCAGCTATGCAATCTTGTGGTGAAAATCTGACCTACGGTTGATGGTAAATCACATAAGAACAAAGGAACTAATCTGTCAACATATTGTTTGTTTGTTGAGTACCCCCTTTATTTATAAAAATGAACAACAAATGCAACAAATGACAACATTAAAGAAGACATCAAAACAGGCAGCAGTACCAGGGGTTAACAATTGAACACAAAATGTATAACCTAGGTCCACACCCACCCCAGTTCAAAGATAAAGACATAGCAAGGATGTCTCACATTTAGGCACTTGATTTCCCTGCCAACCATCTTTGGTCATAGTTGTTGTTGCTTTAAATTAGACTCAAACAGGTTTCTTATCATATTTGATTGTAATTAATGCCGAGAAGTCACAGCAGTTTGCCAGGCTTTGAAATGATCCAAAGATGGTTTTAACCTGACCACCTCCAGTCCGTCGAGTAAACTTTAGCCTTAAATGAAACAAACCACGAGATGGTTCAGTACTTCACGTGACTACACAAAGGATTCCAGCACATTTCCTTACAATTTACCTGAAAACGATGGATTGTATTCACACACAACATACTGCAACCAATATGCTGTACAGTCTATTGCAAAGGCATTGTTGTCGGCATGGTGTACAACCAGTAGGATAACCGCTGAGAATTATCTTGGGAAGTCTTGCAAAAATATATATATATATATATATTTTTTTTTTAAATTAAATTAAAAGCCTTTGCTTTGTGTTATATATTTATATTTAGCTACTCATGCATTGTCTAACTTTCCATACATTATACTTAACAGGTGTGTCCGTATTTGTGCATGCATGGAGTTTCAATATAGCACTGTACACAATGGTAAACCCATCCTTATATACTTCTTTTGAATCTACCCTCCATTAAAAGAATAACAAAGTTACATTAAACCGTCTGAAGAACATCGTCACACAGTATTTGGCAGTGAGAGAACAGTCCCATGTTATCCATGCACAATATTAACCACAGGCAAGGTCCACAGTCTAAACAAACCCAGTAAGAACACCACAGTAGGAATAGAAGAATACATTAGAGTTCAAGAACGTGGAAGTGCATTGAGTGTCCATGAAGAAACCCATTCTTAGTCCCACGGACACCAAAGACTTGGGACTCATGGGTGAGCACAGCATTGTCGGGAACAATATCAGAAAAATAATTCTTTATATTCTTGTTAGAACATCATATATTATTTAATGGAGTTTTTCGGTAAAACCGCCACCACGTGTCTATCATAGGACAAACTATTACCACTCTCCAGCAATTGGACAATACCAGCAGCTTTGCTCTTGGCTGTCTCTTTTTTTAAATTCAGCACGCATGTTTGCATGACTTCTACACTAGTCCGGTCTGTGTGTGCAGGTGTAAGGGGTACGGTTGGTACAGGAGAGTTGATCCCCCTTGGGGTATGTAGTAGCTGCAGTAACTCGGTTCTGTTAAGTAGGGTGCGCTGTGCTCCGCAAGGTACGGGGCAGGCTGATAAAAGCATGTCACATGGTCTGTGTTGGGGATAATGTTCTGCTCCCCGAGAACTTTTAGTGCCAACACTGTGATCATGTTTAGAGTCTGTCTCCTCTCATGGCCCATCAGACATACGGTGCTGTCGTCGACCACACGACGAAGAGTCATTAGATACTGGTACTTGCTCCTCTCCTCACCAATGAAGTGATTCTTCAAGTAGGACAGGATCTTCCTTTGCTGCTCCTGCACATCAGGGAAATCAATGAAAAAGCGTGAGCACATGTAGCGCTCCAGTGTCTTTATTTGAGTCTCGCTGGCCGGTCGATAGTCCCTGACCAGTAGGTTGCTGTATTTCAACAAGCCGCCACCTCGAATCTCCTCGGGATTCCTTGTAGCGATTAAACGATAGCGCAGGTGGTCCATGGCGGCCTCAAAGTCACCATACATGCTTTCCGCCAGAACCTCGACAGCAGGGATAGAGCCTTCTGCCTGAGGAGATCCGCTATGTTCACTCATGTCTGCAGTCTTTTCCTGGGTCTCATTGTTCCCAGACACAGAGCTGGATCCTTCATCTGCATTTAGAGGGCTCGGTTCCCTTTGGTTTGCCAACTGAGAGTGAGGCAGCGCATGTGAGGTTGTACTTGGGACTGAGATTGGAAAAGAGACATTCTCTGGAAGCTGTGGCGACAATGAAGCAATATTTTGCTCCATTTTCTCCTCTAGTTGTAGAACTGGGATTCCTTGCAAGGCAGAAAGCTCAGTAATCTGCACATCACTGTCTGTGTTGTCTATCAAAGGTGTGTCTGAGGATACCTGAAGTATAGGATCCGCTGATTCCACTGGAGTAGGGAAGCAGACGAGGGGAGGGCTGAGGCACGGAGAAGGTGGGGTCAGACAAAGAGGAGGAGGGCTGAGGCTGAGCATAGGCGGAGTGAGGTAAGGGGGTGAGCTGAGGCAAGACGAGGTAGGACTGAAGCTCAGGGGTGGAGAGCTAAAAGTGGTAGCAGGGCTGACGGTGTGCAGCATTGAGGACGAGAGGCAGTGAGAGGGAGGAGTCAGGCATGGTGGGGGGCTGACGCTTGGGGGTGAGGGAGTTAAGCAGGGAGGGGACAGACTGAGTACAGGAGGTGGGGGACACGAAATAAGGGTATTGTGGCAGGGTGAAAGTGAGTGAGGGGGTGTTGTCTCTTCAGGTGCTGTGATCTCTTGAGGGTTCTCGTTTGGCCTGTCCAGGTTGTCCAATAATTTCACGTTTTCCTCTGCCTCTTTCAGTTCAGCTTCTGATGTATGTGTGGACTCGTGGACATTTGAACAGGACTCATCTGCTTGGGAGTCCAAGCTATTGGGGGACTCAAACTCTGTCAGTTGCGAGGCAGAATCACCAGGGGAAGACTGCCTTTGCTCATCCATTTGTGGTTGCTGATCCTGGCGTTGAATATTTATCTGACACAAACCCTCTTTGATCAACTGAGATGATAGCACTTGAGGTAGAACATTGACGGAATCAGGGGTGAAGTCCAGATTTGACAAGGGGTTACTTGCTGTGTTGCATTCAGAACCATTGGTTTTTTCAGTGACGTCTGAGCAAGTCGTTGTAACAGGAATGGACTCGTTACTTCCATTAAGATCAGATTGAGAGTTTTGGTCTAGACAGGAAGCTGTGATGGGGTCACTCTCAGAGGCCAGGCCAGTGCAAGGAGCGGGGGTAACCTTCCTACACATTCTACGTGGGGGTTTCGGAGACAAGTGTTTGAGCACCACCATGTGAGAGAGTCTTTCTGATGGCTTGCAAGAAGCAGAGGAGGTCTTTTTGTCAAAAACAAGGCCAGGTGTTGCAGGCGTGTCCTGAGGATCCGTGGTGCTGTCAGCCTCGAGTCTGTCAGCTGATCTTTCAATCTGTAGTGTGCTGTGTGTATCCTGGGTGTTGTTGTGTGAAAGTGGTGTGGCGGAAATGGAGCAGAAACCATCATCTCTCTGTATGTGGTCTGTCTTTTCCTCTGATGTTAAACTCTTTTCACTTTTTTCTCTTTCATTTTTGCTCTTGGTTTCCATGTGCACCTCAATCTCAACTTCTTTTTCATCCTCTAAAGTGTTGTCTGCACTCACTTGTAAAGATGTGTCAACGTCTGGAGTATACAAGCATTTTGTTTCATCTTTGTCGTCCTCATTTAATCGCTTAGAGACCATTCTTCTTTCAGGTGACTGTGTGCTGTTACAGTCCTCTATCAGGCTTACAGGCTGTGTCTGGACCGGTTGTGGGCTTTTTGTCAATTCCATTTTTTCTGTGAGCACATCCTTTACAACAATGCTGGTTGTGTGGTTTAAATTTGCTGTTTCTGATTGTTCCCCCTTTGTTGGCCATTCAGTTGAGTCCTCATTTTTCAGGTTAGTCTGAGCCTCAGTGCTCTCAGTGGTTTGTTCCTCTCTAGATATCGTGTTTGAAGATGTGTTCACCATGGGCTTTAGTTCATTGAGATTTCCTCTGTGCTGTTTTAACTCTGTGGATGTTTTATTTTTGTCATCATCTTCCTGTGGGGAATTTTGTGTTGATTTCATACCATTTTGGCTCTGGGCTTTCTTTCCATGTATGTCATCTGCCTGCCCTGTGTTACTTATGTGAGACCCATTCTGTATATTGGATGTATCTTGACCGGTGTTTTTTTCTGTTTGTGCAGTGCTGGTCTGTTTAAGCTGAGATGACGCATCTTTCGTTTTCACCAGTTGGTCCTTCAGAGTAACATCTTTATGTTTATGCAAAGAGTCCTGCTGCATGTAGGACTCAAGAAGACGATCCAGAATAATTTGGAAGGAATCAACGCTGAACTCAAACTGCCTCCTCAACATGCTTACAAATTTGAGCTCCAGGTTTTTGCCGCTGTTGTTTGACAGCGAGATGAGGCTCCAGCGGTCATGCTCACTGAAGACCTTGACCATCTTCTGGACATAGGCCTCCTTCATTGTGGCACTGCTGATCCTCTCTCTGTTCACCCCTGATGGTAGGCAGTCCAGCAAGCAGCCCAACACCGACTCTTTGATCACCTGGGGAAATGACAGGAGGTATAACTAATGACTGCAATACTGTCTGCATTACCTGACTTTGCCTTTGGGTATAATTCAGTTACAAATATTAAAAACAATTCAGCCTTCTTGAGATATAATCCATTATTGAATTAGTTAAGCTTACAATTATCTCCTTGTCAAAATGAAAGCACAAAAATCAATACTGCAGTCTGCCACAGACACTCGCAAGGAGCTAAATGAAACTGCAGGACTGATTATTACACTAACTCTTTAACTCTCTCTTTCGTCCTCTTATGAAATATGCAGCTGTATGAAGTCATACCTGAAACTCTTCCTGACTGGGCAGCTCTACCCCAAAGATAATATCCAGGTCTTTGTAGCTCATTCTGTTGTCTTGGACCAGGACATGGCTAGCTGTGGAGCCATTTAGACGCACGTCTCTCACAGTGATTCCCTGCTTCTGCAGACTGGCCCTTACAGCAATGATGATGTCACGAGGGCGGAGCTCCAGTGTCGGAAAGTTCCCACGGCCGTGGATGGGAACGATGTCTGACAGAACCTGATGAAGAACTGCCACCTGTTCGGGCTTCAGGCTGTGGAACCTCTGCCTGGATTTGGTTTCAGACATGCTGCTGCCCTTAAAAGAGAAAAAAGAGCCGAAATGAGAGTTAATTATCGATACTAAAATTAACAAAGTGTGCTATGTGTTAATGCACTCTCTCACACAGACAGCCACACATGCGAACACACAGACAGAGTCCCTGCCAGTCTGCTGTCTGCAAGTCACAGCTTGGTTGACAGCTTTTCCACAATGCTAATATAACTGCTGTGTTGACAAGCTGACACATGGAGCCATTCATGAAGCTGAGCTTTGCATAAATAACCCCTCTCCTGTGAAACCAGATCACACTAAATTAAGTGTTTCACTGGGATCACACAATCTGAAATGCATAATGCACGATGCCAGACCCCTATGAAATAGAGAGTTTATTAACTCGCCCTCTCAGTCTGAAATATTATATCGCTCAAGCTATGAGCCACATCTCAGGATAGATTGAGATGAAAGCCAATACAGTTATTACCAATTTGCACTGGTTCAGACAGCTTAAATCTTTGTCTGTTGATTGTTTCCACCAGCAATGCAAGGGTTAAACTGAATGAGTCATCGCCAACAGACATCATTAATCACACCAACGTCACTAATTAAGGACACACATCTGTTTTTGTGTCCGCGTGCATACGACATATCTGCATATTTTACAAACAATAACTCCTGCACACATCCATGCAGCTGAATGTGCCCAAGCCTTCCCATGGCACACTTGGAAAATGGGGCAACATCCGCATGCAGAGTTTATATTGAGCTTATCTATTTTGTTTATTCTTCCCATGCGTGATCTTACAGGCACTTATGAATGCAGTCTAAAAATTTGCAATCTATTTGTCAGTCTCTCAATCAGACAAATTACATTTAAATCTCTTTTATGAGACACGGAGTGTGCTTGTGTGCACAAGTCAAAGTATTTCAGAGAACAAGTGCCTGAGTTTGGCTGTGGGGATGTGATTCATTGCAGTCTATTATGATCTATTGTTTGCTTTAACCAATACTTGTCACTCACCTCTACAGCTGAATGCAGCTGATTGCTATGATTTGTCAATACAAGGAGGGAAATGTTGAGATACTAATGAACAATAATGGTCTGTGTTCTCCGGCAGCAATTTATCAGTGCCTGTAACAACCACAAACAATGTACAATAGGCAGCCTTTATAAATCTTTCAATCCATCTAGCACTTTCAGTACACATGAATCATCATTCTACTCTTGCACACAAACACTACTATACATAGCAGCTGTAAAGCTTCGGAAACATAATACAATAGAAGTGCTTATTCAGAAGAAAAAGGTATGCTTACCGCAAAAAAACATAAAAAATAGAACTTCAGGCTGGGATCAAAAAGCTTCAGAAAATGTTGTCTGTAAGCCAGTCTTAGCAAAGCGAGTTGTAGAAAACCATCTGTGATGTTGACACTGACCATAAAAACAATACAACTATGTGGAAGGCAGAAAGACACTGCAGGACCGCTATCCAGCTGGCCCCTGTATCCCCCCCTCCCCTTTCACACTGTTCTGCAAACTTGCAGCCTGAGTGACTCATCCAGGCGTATCAGCTCTGCTCGCACATAACGCTCAGCTTTGGTACACACAGGACTACATCTAAAACTAACAAAAACAATAGTGTCCACTCCATACAACCTTGCCGTTGCAAAGTGGTCAAAGTTAGAGTGGTATGGTTTATTCTTACTTAGGGGGAATTGTTTATTTATATCAAATATGTGGCGGTGTATTGGTACATGCTGTTGCCTTTCGTGTAGACGGTGTGCGATCATCACCAAAACCTAGCCTTTGGAGAGGTCTTGTGCTCGTCCTAAGCCTGGGCATCAAGAAGGGCACAAAAACTCAGCCAAATGAAACATGTTATTGACTCTTACAGGAGAAACTAAAAAGACAAATAAAATCATACTAATAAATGTCCAAGTTCCATCTCCACCATGAGTAAGTTTCATAGTAAGTCATTACTCTACGGTAGAAGTTCTCCTTAGTTTTATCCTCCCATGTCAGCTTTTATACTAAATCTAATTAGTGAACACTTGACATGCCAGATAAAGGTTATAATAAAGAGTGGTAGTTTAGATTTAGATTAAGTCCACATTAAAAATTGTACATAAAAGAAGTGAATGAACCGACTCGACAGAGCACACCAGTCTTACCTGTTGCTGAGGCAGAGCGACTGGCTAACTCCTGGTCTCACAGCGGTATAAAACCTCTCGGAACCACCGTGATTCACGTCTGGATGGTGTGAGGGTGTTGTTTTTTTTGTTTGGAAGTCCCCACCCACACTGCTGCTGCTGCTGTTCTGTCCCTGATAACACATGTGATGCTCCACTTCATGAAGGAGCTGTCCACCGGGATCGTGGTGCTGAAATGAAGACTCCGCTCGGTCCTCCCGCTCCTGTTTTCTTCTACGGGTGCCCGGAGCGTAACGCAGTTTCCATGGCGACCTGCCGTCATTCACTTATGACTGGGGTGTGTGTGTGTGTGTGTGTGTGCACATCGTAATCGGGGTGTGTGTGTGTGACAGAAGCGGTGAGAGTGAACACAGGTCAAAATAGGCGTTACCAAATATGCCAGTATTGCAACAAGGTGATATGATATGGTACTTTGGTACTATTTAGTACTTATCTTACTTTACTTGAACTCGCGACTAAACTACTAACTACTACTTTTAAAGCATCCGCCCCCTCCCCCTCCCCCACCTACACAAATACACACACACACATACACACGCAGACCACATTATATCCGGTGTCCACGCGGAGTATAAGCAGCTATGAGTCATCCATTCTGCTCCCTCCTTGACCCAGCCGTTAATCCCACCCAGCCACGCCCCCCGGCCAGTGCACGTAGGCACATGGAGCTTTTAGTCCGGCACAAAATGTTTTTAATAGGAATAATAATCATAATGTTTCACTCACCCCTACTCGGAATGGGTGTGTGTTAAAGAGTCAGTCAGCAAACCGCGAGGAAGAGGCCGTTTCATACTCGGTGTGTCACAAACCCAAGTGACAAAACACACAAGGGGAAAAACATTAAGATAAATGGGCTGAGCTTCGTGGAAAATGTCAAATTACTCCTTCACGAGGCAGCATACATGACGTCACTAGACCTGGGTACAAACTATTTTTAGCCAGCACTGAACTTGTTGGCTTCGGACACGCGCGCCTGTCTACTTCGAGAACAGTCGTGACGTAGGAGGCGCGGTCACGTGATGTAAAATCGTGACCGATTTTGATGACGATGAGAGGAAGCGGGAGGCATCCAAGCGGGGACTGTCTCCAAAGATGACTACTCCTCAAGATTGTTTACTACCCTTTCTCTTCGCAACGAGTGGGCTCCTTCAGCCTGTATTACGCAAATTATCTTCTTGTAAAGACTTAAAATTATTCCTTTGAGTAAATTTCATGCAAAACCCTGAAATGAGCTTTCACTGATTCTGTCAAATAACGAATTGTACAGAATACGCACACATTTCCCCCGACTGACTGCATTTTTAGGCTAAAGCGGAAGTGCTCATGCGTAAACATCTCTTGGCTCGTACGAGGTGGTAAATGCACCAAAAATAAAAACATTAGTGTGCTTGCAGTCTGCTTGTGGAAACTTTGCCCAGCAGCTGGCCTACACTGCTATAAGGTTAAGGGTATAAAGTTAGCATTGTTTCCTTAAGCTATCTCACGCCCTAATTCTTGCCCTTTTCCTTGTTTTGCAGCACTTTGGTTGGCAAACCGTTTTGATTACAGCACTCACTACTTACTATCATTAACTATCACAAATATACCAATGTTGTATTTATGTTGACACTGTCAAATATGTATTCATTTAACATTACAGGTACTTTAATTGGTCGTGGCGAACTCCAGGACGTCATAGTGAGATATTCTAGTAAGACAAACTATTTACTGTGTCGTAATGAAGGAAAAAGTGACACCCAGTGGACAAATTTGGACATTACAGATTAGGCCTCTGCCTGTCAACAGCCATTATATGAAAAGGGGAAAAACAAAAGTATGTTTTGTATATATGGTATATGTCGATGATATCTAGCACAGGTTTAAAATGGTAGAATTTATATTTCTCCCAGAGCAGAAACAACTCCCCACAAAGTTGGCAACTAATCCAACTCCTGATTGGATTGGAAGTGTGTCTCATACGTTATCTTGTTGAGAAACTACATTTGTGTGGAAAAAAATTCACTTTGTTTGTTACACTTAAATGTTTTGCATCAGTAAACAGATTTGTTAGATAAGTGACAACACAGCCAAACACAAAATTTAAATGGACGTTTTTATTATTAAGGGAGGGAAAAAAATCCAAACCTAAATGGCCCTGTGCGAAAAGGTGACCCAAAACAGCAAGTCCACCTGTGAATGACGGAAGAAAAATAAAATGAATACTTTGGAGTGACCTCATCAAAGTTCTGACATGAATCCTATTGAGATGCTGTGACTTCACCTTAAAAAGGCGGTTCACGCTCAAAAACCTTAAAATGTGCCAGAATTCCGCCACAGTGCTGTACAACTGATTGCAAATTTAAGTGTGACATAAATGCAAATAATAAGAAATCAGGAAGGGGGCAAACACTTTTTTACACCACTGTATATGGGTTTAATTTCCAAGTAGCACTTTGCCATTAGCTTGATTATTCATTGAATCCTCTTCCACTCTGACTTAAAACACTCAGTCTGATGTTTTTGTTTGGCACTCCATAGCTGTATTTGTAAAGAATGCAGTTCCACCTGAATCTTCCCTTTTCCAGTCCCCCCTCCCTCTCCTCTCTGCCAACAGGGAACAGATGAGAGGTCAAAGGTGTCACCTGTAGAGGAAGCGGCCTTCTGCCACTCGCATGCCATTGCCTTATTACACACATACGTATTTCACTAGATCCGAGGGGGGAGGTGAGACTCAGCTGGGAGCCATTACAGGTGCTATCAAAGCAGACACAAATATCTATACATGAACACACCCGCACTCCTGTGGATGATGGGAGTTCTCCAGAGTGACACTCAGCCACCTCTGACCCTTTTTGTGTCCTTCCTAATTATCATCAGTGCACACTTAACTGCATCCACAATCATCATCATTGCCCCCAAAGTGACACAAATCCCCCTTATGCCTTTTTACCAGCCACTTTGATGACTGAGGTGCCTGTGGTGAGTTTGTGCTCACACGTGATTCTTTAAGTCCTCAGAGTTACACCCGATACACCTCCCATTTTCCACTGACCCATGTGATCCAGCAGCTGTCAATCATCTTGGCGAGGAGTTGGATTACTGAGAGTTAAAATGTCCCTCGCCAGTTAAAGGAAACACAAATATTTTTTTAATGTTTTGTATTTCATGTTAAAACCCACGGCCCTGTTGAGGTCAAGCGGTGCAGAAACTGTATGGATGGATGTTCTACTAAAGCAAACAAATTCCGTCATATTGTTGTTTGCACAGGGATGCACTGCTGTGCTCTATACAAACATCTCTGACCTGCCCTTGTGACTACGACTATCGGTGTGAAGTGTTGTTATCAAGTGGTTCGACTGTCAGGAGCCAACAACACCACCTCCTGCTTCCCAAGGTGCCATGTTGAAATGACAGACAAGGATGTCGTCCATGTGGCTGACATTTTGCTTCTGCACAAGTGAGTCATGCACAACCAGATATTGTGAGAGAAAATGTCACCAGTTGGTATTTGTTTACTGCACGTCAGCAATTTAATTCAAGTGATTCTTGTATGAGAAATGTTTGGAAACATGCATGTAACAACTTTCAAAAATATTCAGAAACCAACATATTTACACATCCTTTTAATAACTGTCATCAGCCTTCCATCCATTCCAGTCCTTTGTTTCTTGATCAGTTCATGATCAACTTTTGCTGAACCATCAACCACAGCCACCAAAATACTGAGATTTAGTCTCTTCCTCTCTTTCACAACTCACAATTTGTTAGTAAGAATTAAATCAGGTGCCCAAAGATGATGGGATATTATGGTGCATATGTAGGAACATTGTCTGCCATGAAGATCATGGCCTTCTTGAAGGCTACACACCGCTTGATAAATGTATTTCCCAGAAACTGTCTGGAGTTCCTTTTCATTGGCTCATAAAAGCTGCAAAAAATCTGTCTTTGGGTATTTCTTGGCCCAATCTTGCCACCTCAACTTGAATTTTCTGAGTGTGGTTTCAGCCTTCTTTAACTCGGCTATGACTGTAAGCACTTGATATTTTGTATTTCTGTAGTCTCAATAGTTTACATATTCTTAATGTTCATTAAGGTGTGCAAAGATGGAGAACATTTGCATGATGTGGTGGTGCGGTACCACATCAAGCAAGCTCCTCTCCCTGTCACCTTTTTTTCATCCACCTTTCAATGTGAAATATTCAATTACTACGTGTGAAGGGTCAGGTCAAACACAGGAAGCTGAGCTGATTGGTTCTACTCTGGTATTGATGGGCAAGTGTGACCAATAGGCTGCTAACGCTGCTCCTTATAAGTGTGTGTCTAATCGCTTCAGTTCAAGGGTTTCTCCTTTTTCCACTAACCTCTTGACCACCGCTTCCTGTCAGACGTGTTAATACTTTTAATCAGTTTTACTGTCTTGTGCACGCTCACACACGTGTGAACGCTGACACAATCAATACAGCTGGCTCCATCAGTCCTTGGTCTCCGGAGCACGCTTCATTAAGACCCAACATGTCTCCGGCACTAACACACACCTGATCCTGCCACCCCTTCCCTTTCGTCACCCTTTTAACCCCCCACTTGACCATCACCTCAACCCTTCACCTGCTCAGATGTCTCTTGCAGAGAAACAAGAATGTATACTTTGTTGTCTGAGTGCTGGCAGTATCAGAATCAGACCATAACGACATGTGTTGCACATTTCCTTTATCTGTATTGCATTATCATGAGTTTACACAGAGAACTGTGTCCTCGGGCTACATAAAACAAATGACTCAGTACCTGGTGAACTACGGCAAATTCCCCACGGACAGTTCAAGTTAAACTTTAGAGCCAAAATTGTCATCTAGCATCGATTTAACATGCGAGTCTGCAATATGATTTGTGTTTTACATTTTACCTACTAATCATCAGCATATCGACAGAATTATTTAGCTTCCAATTAGGAAGTCCCATTCTTATATATTTACTTTTATAATTGAATGAAATCTAAAACAAGAAAAAATCTGTCCTCTCACTAATATTAATGTTTGATGATAACCTTAAAAATAATTAAAGCTTTCTATATATACTATATTTGATGAGAAATAATCATTTTAAGTAGATGCATATCAAGGAAATGAAACTCAAACTGCTAAATACAAACCCTGTCATTTGGGTTTAATATAATCCAATAAATATCCTCAGATGGTTTTTCCAAAAATGAGCACATTGACACCAATAACATTATTATCATAACAGTGGAATGGTGTATTGTGATTTGTGTGTGCCTGTGTGATGCATATGGTAAAGCACTCAGCAGGTCGGCTGTTAGTCACACTCCTGCGTCTCAAATTGAATTAGCGTTGACAGCACACAGCGTCAAGCGTGTGTGTATGTATTATAGCATGTGTGTGTGTGTGTGTGTGTGTGTGTAAGAGATGAGGGCGTTCTAGCTGTTGGCAGGCTGTCTGTGTGTTAGTGTGAAACAGAAGAGAGGGAGTGAGAGGACCATCCCCCTGAAATCAATTAGTGTATGTCTATGATGGTGGGGGGGTGATGGGTACATCCTGTAGAGGGCAGTCCAGATAGACAGCACCATCTGGGATAGCAGGCAGGTCGACCCTGGGCTAACATGAAAGCGTCGGGGCAAGGAAAAAAAGGAGAGGAGTCTCCACCAGCATTAAATCACTCTTTTCTTGCTATCACATATGCACCTCCACCTCACCCCCTCACTGCCATCTGATACATCACCCAGTGTGCATCACTCTCATTCAATCTTACTCTCCTCTTTTCTGTATCTGTTCCTGGAGTGATAACCTGTCATACGCAGGAAGCAGAACAAGGGATTTTTCCTTCTAGAGGAGATAGGCCAAATAAATATCTCATGTCTTCTCCCAAAGGAGTTGATTTATAGGGTTTGGATAAAAAAAAACACAGGTAGCAAGTCTGTCTCTCTCACAGACATACAATGTAAGGAATTAGCACAGGAATCAATCAATCATAAAAATCAATCAATTTAATTTTCTTGTTGTTTTGAATAAACACATTTAGAGACACTGTTTTATGAAGTCATAATGAAAGAGTGGCTGAGTTATATTATTATTTTAGTTGAAATGTTGGGGTGAAAAAATGAGGCTATTTTTGCTTCATGAAGTACGAAGTAGAAACGAGTAAAGGGAAAGTGAAGAACACACTGAAAGGGAATCAGCCTCCATTAACACTTTGGCTGATAAATGTCATCAGTGTGAGGCCCAGATGTTTATTGGGGGAAAACTTTGTCTTGCCCCCCCCTTCTCTAAAATACATTCACACACACATAGGCATACATATGCAGGCCAGGTGCCATGCCACATGTTTAAGCTGTTGGTCCTATAATCATTTAACCTTTGGTCTTGTAAGACAGGGGCCTGTCAGGAGCACATGCCAAGACACTTCTCTACACACACACACACACACACACACACACACGCACACACGTCAAGCTTACTGACATACTGCCAGGAGTGTAAATGCACCCACACGTGCAGCATGCAGAGTTCGCATTATAAAGATCGTGAATCCATGATGAGTATTCTTCCAGCATTTTCCAAGTGCAGAAAGATAATGTGGAGGCAGCAGGGAAAGACTTTCCGTATCCCGGAGTACGCCTGTTTGATTGGTCTCTAGAAGAGCACTTAATAACTGTTAAACTGCCCTTGCTTTTCACATTACTCACTTAGTGTAATTCAATTTCAGCCACAGCTGTTTTCACTCTAAACTTTACAGCTGAGCTCAGTCCTGTCCAATAATCCGACCCAATAAATAACCAGCTTTTATTAAGTTTGTAGAGAAAATAGCATCCAGTGTAAACAAGAGCCAGAGAGCCAAACACAAGGCAGGCTGCAGGGCATGTGTAAATCTGAGTGCTCGCGGGGCACTATATGGCAGCTATTATTAGGAGATAACTTGCATGTATGTGGCATGTGTGAGAGAAGTGTATGTTAATCTAATGAAGGAAGTATATTTACACTTGTAGTCTTGCTTCTCCTGTTTCAGGATGCCATTTCACATGATTGGAAGCAAATGACTTGAGGGTCAAATATCTTTCCCTTCACTCCTTGTCAATCATGTGCGAACAGTCGAAAAACTTTGCTTTGTTATTCTAAAGTTGCCTGAGCACAATTTCCTAATTGTGTTAGCCGCCACTTTTAAGACGAAAGCAAGCAAATCATTTTAGCAACTCAAATGTATTGATTATTGACAGGCATGTTTTCATCAGTCTTCCCAAAACAATGATTACACTCGTTTAATATCTGTCGCTAATGCAGTTTATTTAGAAGAATTAACTTAATGCAGGATGTTTCAAGAATATAATCAATACCACTATACACAGTTGATGCCTGGAACTGTTTAATTTCACTTTATACCATGAACACGAATAGGGGAGCTTCTCAGTCATTCAGGTCATGGTAATCCGCAGACGCAACTAGACTATTTGTTTGTGGAATACTTTCCACCTTTCGTCCTAAAGGCCCTGATACAAACATATGGAACAGTGGAGAGCAGTTTCTTCTGGCCCAGAAATAGCAGAGCATTTCCTCATCTCAAAAAGAGGGGGCATTCCTTGCAGGGCAATGATGTCCAATTTCTGGATAGGGCAGACCACTGGTTTGAAAGAGGTGTTAAAGAAGCCATGTATATGAAAGTAGAAAGGACCTCCCTGAAAAGAAAAGGAGGTTGGCATCAGAAGAGTGAAGAGTGACCACTAATTAGTTTGTCACCAGGCAGGACGGCCATTCAACAACAACAACAACCTGATTGTGACCACCCTCAGTAGACACACCAACCAGGGACTTATACAGGGAAACCCCACATCTACAATTTAGAGTTGAACTTTACAGGATAAGGCATATGTTACCTAGTCAGACAATGGTTTGTCCCACCTAATTATTGAGCATGACATGAACTGATGAAGCCTGCCCAGATGAGAGGTGAAACGTTCAGTTGCAATCGATTAATTTCCCTGAAAATACAATGACCTGGATAGATGAGAATATCAACAGGCAACAGAAGAAGCCTTTTGGATGAAAGATGAAAGTTGCCTCGATTGAACCTTGAAAGGGTTAAAGGAAAAAAGAAATAATGAAATAACTTTCCTTGCTTCATTCCGAGGCAACACAATCTGTCTGTTGGCCCCATGTTTAATCATAATGTATTGTTTGTTGTATTTATAAAAGACTTTCCAGTCTTAATTAATGTCTTAGTACCATAAAATGATAGCGGTATCTTCCCTTTCACCTACCTATTGCCAAAGCACATATTCCAAAAGTGAACTTGTACTTGATGGTGTTATGTGTGTGTGTGTGTGTTATTGCTGTGTGTATCGGGAAAGAGGCAGGTGCAAAGTTCAGCTCCCCTGGTATGAAAGCAATTTGTCTAATTGAAAGATCAGGAATTAGTTGGGAGTTCAAACTGATTGTCCTGCATAGGCAAACATGGAAATGACACACAGTATCAAATAACAGGCCAGATTACATGTGTCTGTAGACAAAGGGCAGGCTGTTTGATGGCAACGCACCTGACCGCTCACTCAAACGCGGGTGATCCCCTGCCTGAGTTCTTCAATTAACTTCTTCCTGCTATTTCCACGTCTAGCACACATTAGCCGACTGTCATGCGTGGCCATGACAAGGTAATTGCTGTTTGGCTATGAACATTTGTCGGGAAACAGGTCATTTCCCCCGCTTTGCCCAAATCTAGGTTTGTAGATTGCGGCAAAGGAGGGTGGGGCCTAAATCTCAGCTGAAGCAAGGAATAATAACATTGAACTGGCCTGACCCTTTTGTTGCGGACAACAACAGTGCCAGCTCAGGCTATTAATAATCTTTCACTGCATAAGTCCTTGAACTTACAGATACACAAAACCATGGAGCAATACACTCACAAACATGGCGACACTTTTTGGATAACACTTTTATATGCAAATTGCATACTGGCTGACTCCTGTCACGCCTCAGCCTTCCCTCACTTTGGAACAAGACCCCAAAATACATGAACTTCCAACCCAAAGAGTACAATCCACCACTCTTTGAGTAACCCAATTATGTCAAATTTCTACTTATTACGGTACTTCATCACTTTTTAGAGCAAAATCCCTAATAACAAAAACATGTAATAAACATATGCCACCTCGACACTTGCACAAATTCTGCCTCCACACTGTCCCAAAATTTGCTGTGGAAATGTGTGTCATTTAGATGGTACGCCCGTGAAGACTAGCTTGTGCGCTGTTCACGTTGTGTGCATAAGTTGCCACACAATACATTGTCACATTGTCACAAAATACCACGCCACCACGTTGTTTGTGGAAACAACGTGGAAACTAGTTCGTGCTAGTGGCCTCCAGAACTTTTGAACATTTAAAAGTTTGTTGTGCACTGGCGCGCAGCCCGGCCACAGTTTAACCATAAACAACAGTTTACGACAAAACTTATTGGCACGCAAAAGGATGTACCACTGTGGGGCCAACATATGTGCAAGTGTCAAAGTGCCTAAAGAGCATACCAGGTAATTTAACCCAGAGTGCTGCATAGGTCAGGTGATATACCTTTCTTTGGTTGCAGATGTTTTTGGTGAGTTGTACAGAATCAGAATCCTTTTGTCCATAAAAAAAAATCCTGGCCACATTTGTTCATGGCTGTGCATAGTAAAGATGATGTTTCTTTAGGATTCCTTATTTGGAACTGTTGATTCAGATGCCCTGTTTGAAATAGTTTTTTAATATACAGTAACAGTGACAGGCTTCTTGATTGTTTTGGTTGGTTTTGCCTCAGGAGAGGTGGTCCCTTCAGTTTTGTTACGTTCATTGGGCTTAAGCCCCTTAGAGGAGGTGGTTGGCCGCCAGGTGCCATGAAGTTTGGTGCAGTGGGCCCTCTGTCGTATCTTCAGCTAGTTTAGTATGCCGGGAAATAGCCGTAAGTTGAGGGTTCAAGGGGAAGCTATAGCGATACAGACAATATGGGCCTGCACTGTCTGAAAGATAAGGAAGTAAAGCCGAAGCCGACCCTTGAGAACTGAGAGCGGTGGAGAGGGGGATCAAGCAGGAGGGGCTCCCAGGAGACCGGGAAAGACTTGGATCCCGACAGTTGGGCGGTTTCTTTCCCTGAAGCGCAGGAAAGAGCGGGAGTTCTGTTAGTGGAGGGACTGGCGACAGGCCTCTGAGTCTGTCTGCTCCCAGAGAGGAAAAGGGTCTGCTGGGAAATGTGGGGCTGGTCAAGGTCTTTCCGTAGAATGGAAGAGCGATGGTGTGAAGAGCAGAGTCCTGGCCTGAGACCGTGGGGAATGGAGGGAGTGATGAAGAAGACGACAAGGGAAGGAGGCTCTTTAGTGAGGAAGCAGTGCTGGTTGAAGACCCCAGGCTTCCTGTTAATAGATACAAGAACCATGAATGACAACAGCCTGGAGTAGAAGAAGCAATGCAAGCCCTTGTTAAAGATACCGTGAAGCTGTATGGCGAATGGCTTGAAGTCCAAGCTGAGAGGAGATCTCCAAGGATAAGACTCAAGTAAACCATCCAACACACCCCTATAGACACGAAGACAAACACATAAAGTTGCGGAAGCAGGAAAAACCTTTCCGGATATTTAAATGTTGGCTCCTTGAGGTGTGAAATTCTGCACTGCCCATGCCAGGTTTATATGAGTGTTTTATGTGGTATCACATGTTCATGGTTTAACTTAACATCTCTCTTGAGCCCTGTAGTAGAGTACTTTCTATAGCTATAACAAGTGTTGATGTTTGGTGAGGTTTCCCTTACCTGTTCCTTCCTGGATCCCTGAAGCCTTTGGCAAACGGGTTTCTGTCTATCTTCAGTTTCGTGATCTTGGCCAGACATGCGGGCAAAACATGCTAGTTTAGATGTGTGCTAGGTCAGCAACAAGCACATATATACAACAATTATTTTTCTAAGCGATGGAATACACCCAGCAGTCCCCAGGAGTAGAGTTTTGTCACTGACTTAATAGGCCCTGGACTCCAACAGGCAGCCGGTCTTAGCTCGTTATTGAGTTTCTATAATAATACAGTCACTGATCATAAAAAATAATCTTGCTGAAAAGAGCTGGCAGTCCCGGCGGTGGACGTCTGTTACTGGGGGAAGGTAGCCAAAAGCAGAAGGTAGCAAACACTCTCTGGCACCACAGAATACCTGGACAGACCCCGTGGAAGTGGGCCTCATCACCTTCATGATGTTGAGATTACAAGTTTGTGAGGTCAGTCATAACAATCACTACACATCTGCTTTTGGAATATATCTGGCACAGTAAGGGTGGAGATTTTTTTTTCTTTTCAAATTGTAACCCAAACTTGGTTGCTCAAAACCTTTTGTATGTAATTACTCTGCAAACCATTTTAGCATGCAATGGAATCATGCAGTTTCAGTGAGCATTACCTGTTGATTCTGATAGGCTGTGACGGTGGTGAACTCTGTTTCTGGGAAGGAGAAGCTGTACACTCCCTCAACAGGCAGCGACTGGATCTGGGACAAGTCCATTCGAGGGTCATGCTTGATGATGTGCACACGTGGCTTGTACTTATGCATGGACTGCAGGATTATCTGGAATAAAAAATGGTGATATTTCACAAACAGCGCTATTTTAATCTAGCTCAATTTTCCTTAAATTAACATGCAGAATTTAACATAACCATGCGGAAAAAAATGCGGAAACCATTCATCACACTTTCCAAAAAACTTGAAGTGATGTCATTAAAGTAGTCTAAACATGTCACATGAGAAAATGGAAAGAAGCAAATAAGAAACTGACATTTGACTACTAAAGTAGGCCCAAAATAATATTTTACTCAACCATGATGGAAAGCACTGCAAAAATTACACACTTACATAAGTCTCTAGTATTTTTCAACATAAATAATATGTGTCAAATATGTATATTAACGAAGAAGAAAAAGTATCATTAAAAATTTGATGTTTTATTTGTTTAATGCAAAAAATAGTTTCCAAGTGAAGAAATTCTAATTTATCTATCCCTTTAACAAAATGGTATTCAGCACAGTATTGCATAAATTGACTTTCTAATTTCTATATATTGGTGCTGGGGGGGCATACTTTAATTTTAAAGTATGTCTAAATGTACATAAAATCACATTACAGAGCATATTCAAAGCATTTATGAAATTCTGAAATGATTATAATTTTCAGAACCAAAATCCTTAAAGTACTGAAACACTCCTGCATGCAAAAATATGAAGTTTTATGATGATGATTTGTTTTTGCTCAAACCAAGTTTTCAACACTCATTGTATTCTGGAAGAATAATCCCAGCACAATTTTTGGATGAATTTTTGGGATTACATTTTTATACAAAATAAACAATAGTCCACTCTACACTGTTCATGCAAGTTTGTGCACTAGTTTACATACATGCCCTTTGTCGTCCATTTCATTGTTGGTCAGTTTGACTCTATCAAAGCTGATGACCTGACGCATCCAAGTCTCTCCTTCGCACGGCGAGTCTGCGTGGACGTAGAGCCTCGGCGAGATGCAAGAGTGGTCTGTGTTTCCTGCCACCATCCACTGGGAGCTATGGTAAACATACCTATGGCAATGTGTTTGTCAGATAATAATCACCTCATAAAACACAACATGCACACTAATAATACGTTATAATAAACGCACCTGTAACGTTTAGAATCCACGGGCATGACATCCATTGCTATGTAATACTGCTGGCGTGGGTCCAGGTTGCTCACTTTGACCCGCACCGATGGAAACATTCTCCTGGGGGTGTGAAGAATGCTAGTTATTATACACAAATGGAAAGTATAATATACATTATTTGTTGTATAAAAATTCCGTAAGGTTGTTGCCAAGTGCAGAAGAAAAGTATTTCCTTAGTGGGACTTCCCAAATGGGACAGCAATCCCACGGAACCCAAATTTCAACAGTTATAAACTAAGATAACATTAAAATTATTGCTAATTTATCTTACGGATATTAATAAAGTATATATGCATTAATATTCCGCACAAATACATTTAATAGAAGATTTTCTGACTTGTCTAGAATTACATTTAATGACAAAGCTTATTATTTGTCTCTTGTAAACTTGTGTTTTAAATAAATACAACTTTCCTACACCCATCTATTCAACATGCCATGCATGTATATGAATGTATTAACGATTAATAAATGACACCTTACTTTGGCATCACTTAAAATAATTGATATAATGCCACCCGTCTGCACCATTATACAGTAGGCCTATGAGGCCATATAATATCCTGCTATATGGATGGTTAATCCGTTTGAAATTAATAATATATGTTCATAGGTGCAAGGTGTTTGACTCATTAAATAGTTTACTACTGATATTTTGAGTGCTTATGGAATTGCATGGTGACATACAGTAAGTATAATCAATAATGTACTTGATAGTCAGGGTTTGCGTCTTCGTCTGAATGTCCAAAGTGTTGATCCAGATTACCTTCCCGCTTTGGTGATGATCATCTCTGTGCCGATCTCAAAGAATCTTTTCCAGAGTTCGGAACCCTGCAGCTCAACGTGGACCTCTCTATCCGGTCTACTCTCACTGCGTTTCGGTTTACTCCCTTCTTCTGGGGGTTCGGCCTTCTCGACCAGGTCCGGATTACAGGACTTGGCCTCGGGCCTCTTTGCTGCTGAATCCACCTTCTTCGGAATCTCTGTTGAGCCTGAAATTGAAACTATACAATTTGAGCAAACTTTTTCAATAATATATTTTACATCGGTTTAATTTAACAGGAAATGTGAGTTTATTTTTAATAATGTTACTTCTTGTGACCTTGCGCAAAATTCTATTCTTAATTTTGTTCTTTCGTTTTACCGGTGAAGATGTCCGTGTGTCCTTCCCAACTTGAGTCATGGTCTTCAGACACTTTCAACCTCTTGCAGGGTTTCCCCACCAGCGCCTCCACAGAAAACGCGTGCGCCCTGGAGCTGAGACCCTGCATCTTGCCCGATGACATCCTGCCAGTTGTGTATCCGTCCGAACCCTGACTTTGCACCACCAGGTTTGAGCATTCCAACTCATTCAGGCCGGGGAAGGGTGCGTCAGAACCCCAACAGAACCTCAGGGAGGTGTCGTCCTCCTCTCGATTTGGGTCCTTTGCGCTGCGTAATTAATCCGATTCCATTCCATGTGCTCTCCAAGATCCCCTACATCCAAATCCTTGATTGTTGACACGCCTCCCCTTGCTCAATACATTATTCTCCCTGCTGCCCTTTATGCCTTTGAGCAGCCCCATGCCTCAGTGGGCTTGGTTCCCTGGTTGCCTCTGTGCGTCAGAGAGAGGGAGGGAAGATGCATGCGCATTCCTCACACCAGGCCACGTGCAACTACAACGTCCTTCTAAACATTTATTCCTTATTTAAACATCCATTCCTTCCAGATATATGCAAAATGACATTTTTTCCTACATCGACATATAATATTTCGTCACCAAAATGTTTCCACTGAATATTTGACATATACTTGCATGTTCTTAAAGTGTTGCCTTTTAACCGTTGTATCTTGACTTTAAAAGCCCTTATAATATGTTTCTAAATGCTTTAATACTTTATTTGCACAGAATACTTTTACATTGTTGACGCATTGTTGTCCTGTGAAAGCGATAAGCTTTTAATACACTCTAAAAAATAATTCAGAGTATCTTTTGACACCACTTGATTTAATACATAAATGCAATGTAAAAAATGCAATTAATTGATTTAGATAAACTTTCTCAGTTGCTAACTTTATTTTTTTAAGTTATGTTCAAATAATAATGTTGGCTATTACATGAACTTAATTTAGCATGTCATATACACTCAAATTTTATTGTTGGTAAGCTTAAAACAAAATTCAAGTTGCTATGACTTAATAAAATTAGCTAGGCAACATAATTTTTCTCAACATTAACCTTTCCATTTTAAGTTCCATCTCCTACAAGACAAGACAGTGCAGGAGGCTGAAGCAACATTTCATGGTGAGTAAAGTATTTCTAATTGTTCTACTGAAGTGATGGCTTTAAATTAGTCACAGTAGACTTTCATTGAGATGAGTAAAACTTAGCTTGTTTAAACATGTGACTGCTAGCTTGTATAGCACTGTTACCACATGTTAGTTGTATTCTTCCTCTAGCTAGTTTAGCCGTGTAACTGCTACTTACAGCAACTGTTACCCAAGTGCCACAGCCACATTTTTTCCAGGAAAAAAATATATTTTGTTCATTCACATGTGCAGCTGGTCTTTCCCCCAAATGGTGATCTGATGTTCTGAGAGGAATCAAAGTAGTAAGTACATTCTTTATCTTGTCTACCTGTTTAAATCTGGAGGTGGAAATTTATCATCATGTAAATACAATGATGTAATCTTAAATTACTTTAATCAGATTTACATTTGTTAAATGTGTCATTGTTTTAAAATATGGGTTGTGAGTGCAAACTTTGTAGATTTGAAACTTCTACACAAACTGGGTTGCTAAAACACTACAGGTTGCGTCATGGCCATGGTGGGGAACGTCTGCCATGCATTCACCAGCACTGTTTTTGTTCATTTAAAACATGGGGTAGCCTGAGATCCCATTTATCAAGAAATCACTCCCGTGAAGCTCAGCAAGGTGTCAGGTCAGAAACTCTTTCCTTCACTTGCCAATGTTGTAGCACTAGTGCAATATCATCAGAGAGAGAGTTGTTTGTCCACCTCAGTCACCATTTGAAAAAATACGAGACTGTGTTATGTGTGTTTAAAAACTGTGATTTTAGCACCAATATCCAAGGGACATTTGCCTCTCACAAAAGCAGAAAACACACTCCTCACACACTGCAAGACTTTAAAGACAATGTGCTGAAGAAGACTTGTGTATCCTCTCCAAATGCAGATGACCACAGTGACATGGAGGTTCAAGATGTTGAATTTTCTGTGACAGATGATGGTGATGATGATATCAAAGATCTACCAAACCTCCTTGAAAAAAGATTGGCATTGTTGTTTCTAAAACTTGAGAGTATATTTAATGTCTCCAACAGATGTATTGAGGAAGTTATTGAGGAGTTACACTTCATCTCCCATTCAGCATCAGGTCCCATCATCAAAAACATTTTACAGTCTTGTTTGGGAAAGCATAATTGTGAGATTGATGAGGCTGTGTTGTCAGACATGGTAACAGAGCTTTGTAACGCAAACCCCTTGACCTCTACCCTGGGTTGTAGTGGTCCACTTTCTACTGCTTACAAGAGAAGAGCATTTTTTAAGGAGCAGTTTGGTGTGGTTGAACCAGTAGAGTATGTACTCAGTAAGGAGGAAAACAGAACCTTCCAGTACATCCCTCTTCTCAAGTCATTGCTACAGACTTTGGCCCAGAAAGAGATCCAGGATTTTGTCTTTCATGATGAATCTCCAAGTAAAAGTGACTTTCAATACAGGACATTCTCTGATGGCAATTACTATAAAACAAATGAGTTGTTTTGTGCAGAACATCCTACCATTGCCATAATTCTCTATATGGATGACTTTGAGATTTGTAATCCTTTAGGTACATCCAGAAAAAAACACAAAGTCACGGCTGTGTACTGGATGTTAGCTGGTATGCCTGGATTGCTCAGATCTTCACTGTCATCCATCTTGTTAGCAATTCTCTGCAAGGCTGATGATGTGAAAAGATTTGGTTGTAGTACTGTGCTTCAGCCACTGCTAAAGGATCTTGTGAGCTTGGAAAAGGAGGGTTTGTATATCCCAGCATTAGGAAGAAAAGTGAAAGGAACTGTGTTTTGTGTTGTGGCAGATAATCTTGGGGCACATTCGATGGGGGGGTTTGTTGAAAACTTCTCAGGTTCTTATGTGTGCAGATTCTGTGTGGGTGAACATTCACAGTTCCAGGTGGAAGAGGTTCGAACAGGGGCATTTAAAGCCAGAACCAAAGAACAACATGAAAAACATGTGCAGACTGTACAGGAGAATCCTCTTCTGACACATGTCTGTGGAGTAAAAAGGCAGTGTGCACTTACAGAGAATCTGAAGTACTTCAGTGTTTTGTCAGGTTATCCACCTGATGTGTTACACGATCTGTTTGAGGGCATAGTCCCCCGGGAACTGGCTTTGTGTCTTCAAGTGTTCATTAAGAGTAAATTCATCACTCTCGAAGAACTCAACAAAGGCATTAAAACATTCCCCTACAAATGGTCGGATAAGACGGATGCCCCACAGCAGGTCCCTCTAAACTTTGCAGCTAAGAAAAGTGTTGGAGGGAACGCCCATGAAAACTGGTCATTGTTGCGATTGCTACCCCTTATAATTGGACCAAAAATCCCTGAGGGTGAACCAGCTTGGGAAGTACTTCTGGTGCTCAAAGACATTGTTGAGCTTGTTCTAAGTCATGTTCACACAGAAGAGACTATATGTTACCTAGACAGTAAGATCTCTGAACATAGACACAGGTTTCTCCAGGTTTTCCCACAAGAAAAAATCATCCCCAAACTGCACTTTCTGGAACATTATCCGCAGCTGATCAGGGCCTATGGTCCACTTGTGTTCCTTTGGACTATGCGCTTCGAGGCGAAACACAGCTTTTTTAAACGTATTGTCCGGCACACTCATTGCTTTAGAAATATTCTGCTGACAATGGCTATGAAGCATCAGCTGATGATCGCATACAACCAACATGATTCCAGTGTTGTGAGACCTGTGTTACAGGCTACACAACTGTCATCTGTGGATGTTACTGTGCTAAGAGAGGACATCCGAAAAGCACTACAAGTTAAATTCCCCAGCAAGATGCATGTTCAAATAGCCAACAATGTGTGGTACAGTGGCACAAAGTATGCAGTTGGGATGGTTCTGGCAAATGGGTCAACAGGTGGTCTCACAGATTTTGGAGAATTGATCCAAATCATTGTTGTGAATGGCACAATTCTGTTCATTGTGAAAAGTTTGATCGCTTGGTCAGTTGAGCATCTCAGGAGTTTTACCCTTGAGAAAACAAGCACTGTGAAGGTGCTAGAGCCCACAGAACTGTCTGACATGTTCCCATTATCATCCTATGTGCTTGGTGGAAAAAGCATTGTAACCCTGAAGCGGTACATTTGTGTTCCATAGACTGCTATTATATCCTGGCAGAAGAACAGAACAGGTAACCGAATCAAAGAAAAAGCCAGACCAACAGGATTCTGTAATAAACAATGACATTTTGATAATGAGTTATGGTACTATTAACCTACATTGAGATGTATAAAAAAATGCTGGGACAGAGTATGTTATCTGAGTTGGTTGTTATTTTTTATGTGACATTCTTATGAACAGGTTGACAGTATTTACAAAAAAGTAGTTTTGGCCAAGCACTGTTTAACCCTTCCATGCATGAATTATTAAATCTTAAAGAAAAATGTATTATTAAAAGTGATTGTTTTTCACTTTCAACAAGTTAAAATCTTGGTATTTTTTATGTTATTTTTGTGTGAGTTGTACATCTGTTCACATTTAAAATGAAAGAAAAAAACAAAATTTGAAGTATATATATTTGCTGTAATCAAATTGTTCTCTTGTGAATCACACAAAAATTTGGAATAAAAAATACAACATGATGTTACATCTGAATACAGGCATGATACCCAAATTGCCCTTCACTTGTTGTTATAGATTAATGATGCAAAATATTGATATTGTAAAAAATATGCAAAGATTATATTTTTATGAAACTTAGGATACAGGTTTTTGAATTAACCACCTGGTAGTTTGACATGGTACTGAAACCTGATGGGTGTACAACTTATTTCCAAATATCTGTCCGCTGTAGTAGTGAGGACCATGCATGAAAGGGTTAAAGAAAAAACTGTATATTTCTTTGAACATGGCTATAATACTTTCTAACTAATTTCAAACATTTTGTGTATTATAGGTTTATCAATGGCGCAACCAGCTCATCTCCGAGTGATACTGTCAGACCATGATGTTCAGAAACTGACATTACCATCTGGAATTCCAACAACAGTTGAAGAGCTCCATTCACTTGTTCAAGTTACATTTGGTATTCCCAGAGATTTCTGTCTGCATTTCAAGGATGCTAATTTTGGAAATGAATTTTTCTCCTTGCTTTCAACAACTGACATTGTCGACAAGGGAACTATCAAGGTTGTGTATATTGATGAGCCTCCAACCGTAACTCTGACCTTGACAGATGTGGAGGGCTCCTTTGCAACTATAAGTGATAGTGTGCTATCTGATGATGTCTGCTCATCTGCATCCTCCCATGACACATTAGATGTTTCTCCAACATCCCTGACTGAAAGCTTCACTCAGCGATCAAAGGTGTGGCCTGCAGAATTTCGAGTTCCTCGTTTCTCCACCAACACAGAGATTCTGCTTCAGTCAGGCAATGAAAAGTTCATTTCTTCTGGGATTCTGTTTGGTACCAAAGATCTTGTCTCACTCTTGCCAGACATTCTTGGAAATTTAGCTGAAACAATTTTCGAATACACTGCATATCCATCAAGTGCCCAACTAAGTCAGGTAGCAGAGACCTTGGTAAAAAAGCATCCCTGCCTCAAGGAGCCCGGATCCTTCAATGGATATTATGGATGGATCCAGCGGCTCAAATACAAAATGAACAACTTCAGGTCAAAACTTCGTGGGACTGGCTGCCCAGAAGTTGTGGTGAACTCCCTCAAGAGGAAAGCGTCACATGAGCAGACTCCTGCGAAAAATGTTAAAAAACCAAAAAAGGCTGAAGTAAATTACCTACCTCCTTTTCCAGAAGGTGAAACCAGTGAAAGTTTGGAGAAAGAGAGAGTTGAGCTCTTGTGCGAAGTAATGAAAATGGAAAATGGTCAGGTGGTTGCTGAAAAAATGGCCAAGACATTCTCTCTTAGGAGGAAAGAAATCATACATGAGGCCCCAGCAATCAGGGACTTCATGCAGCGCTGGCCTGCATTATTTGACGCAAGACAGGTAAAAACAAATATTTATTGAAAATTCATTCACTCTCTCACTCACCATTATTTGATGCAACACATGTACGTAAGAACAAATGTTTGTTAAAATCTCACTCACCATTATTTGATGCAACACAGTTAAAAACAAATATTTGTTAAAATTTCACTCACTCACTTGATGCAACACAGTTAAAAACAAATGTTTTTTCAAAACTCACACACTATTATTTGAACAAAAAATACCACTTTCCTCATTAATGCTATTGGAAAGTAGTAGTTGAAGCTAATATCTTAATGTTATGTTCCACAGATAAATGATGAGTTCAAAAGAATAACTACAGTAAACCTGGAAGCGACTTTCATGGCCAGACTTGATCAGTGCACCAAGAAACTAATGGATGTGGTTTCGTCAAGAGGAGGAGCTTCAGGAGAAAGGATCAGGAAAATTAAGGACCTACTTCTTGAGGTATGATAAATATCTAGAGTTTCTCTTTTTATGAAATGTGCTATGGGCAGTTAGACATACAGATGCAGAATAGACTCATTTGAATACTTTGTCCTGACACCTACTCTACCCTTGTTTCATATAGCACAATACAATTGAAATGCGGAGAGAAGTAGCCATCCGGTGCCTTGTTGTATACCTTGGAGAGAAAGAAGAGGACCTGTTCATAGAGTTTGGGGTAGGTAATGTAAGATTGCTCTCACACTACTCAGTGCCAGTCATTTTTTTTAAAGCTGCAATTTTTATCCAGGTGTAACACACCGTAAGTCCAAGTAGAGCACCCCCGTTGTTTGTATTTTAAAAAGACGAGAACAGAACCCTCCTTCTCTTCTCCAGCAACTTCAGACAAACGCACCACTGCTGCATATTTTTGTAACATGGCATTTTGCAACACCATACTTCATCAACAGTAAAATTAGGTGCTAGTGTATAATATGAGCCATCAAATGTTCTGGTTGGTTTTTCATTTGGAAGGTCACATCGTTCAATCCTCAGAGTTTTGAGTTACCATGAACACACTATTAGTCAGACGTAGCTGGAGAAAAGTGTGATTTTTTAAAATACAAACTATGTACCCTATTTGTGCTATTAATGTAGTATTATGACTGTTGTGATCATTATTTGTGGATATCAGAAGCTTTTTTGTTATCTCAAACTCGTGATGTCTTAGACCCTGGGTTAACATTATGCTGGAATATTATGTAAGCTTTGATAGCAACGTAAAGAAAAAGATGACAAATAGTTTAACTGGTTCTCCTATATTATGCAACATAACATGGTCGAGATACAAATTAAACATGAAGATGTACTGTACAGACAAATTTAAGGTCAAATGTAAACCATGAAAGACAATAAATCCATTTTCTTTTCCTTTTAAAGGACAACCAAGAGTTCGAGACCAGCCTTGAAAGTCACATGATGAAAATCGCCATTGTTGGAGACAGGTCTACCTCTGGATCAGAACGCTGGGGAACAGCAATTGTTGTGGAAGGAACCAAATGTTTGGTTGAGAGAGACATTCCAAGGTGCTGTGCCTTGTTGATGGGTGTCATTTATGCCCTGAACCTCAGCTACTGCAAAAAACTGAAATATACTTTTGAATCTTTTCAAAAGTTGTTTCTTGACCTGGATGGGCTGAGAGGCAGTGCTAAAGTCATGGGTCTGAAAAACATTGTTTTCTAAAAATTGCAGATCCCTCTGTTTCAGAACACTGACACTGTCACATTTTCTTCAGGCAGCGTGATTTTTGAAGAGGCAAACGAAGAAAAAAATTGAAAATTAGTTTCTGTTAGGCTAGTTAGTATTATGCTGTAAAGTATGTTCAACCTTCATGACAGTTGTGACAGTGGACAAAAACGGTATTAGTTAAAAAATCTGTTCATATTTTAGCCCAAAGTTAGTTTATTGAACTGAAGAAAAGGAGACTGTTTCTCATATATTTACATATATACGTATATTACACTCACATATTTTAGCCCAAAGAGAATGTTTTTAGTTTGTTTTCAAATGGCTGATGCGGGCTTAGTTAGGATTATACTTATGTTACTATGCAGCTTTCAGTCTTTTGCAGTTTGTCTCTTGCCATAACATTGGACGAGTTGTCTTTTGCTGTTATATATCCATGAAGACTTTGTATCTGGTTATTTTGAGCTGCTCACACAAACATACATAAGAATTACAAACTTTTGTCACAGAGGAGCAGTTGAAATGTAAGATTGTTTTCTTACTTTCTTTTTGCAACGCTCACGTTCAAAATAAAAATATGCAGCTAATTGCACAAAAGCAGTGGTTGAACTGTCTTTCTTGAAAGTACAAAAAATACCAAAAAGAAAAAATGAAGTATATATATATATATATATATATATATATATATATATATATATTAAGTTACTGCTACTTAAAAAGCTGTGTGCATTGTTATTATAATTAAGTAGACAACAAAATTAAACTACTTTGAATAAAATGATTAAGTCAGTTGACACAACATATTTTTTTGAGTTACGAACTTAAAAACTTGTCCCTATGACAACAATTATTCAGTAAGCATTACTTAAAATAAGCTTTGAGTGAAGAGGAAAAGCTATTTCGTGCAATGCAATATTGTTTGTTGGTTCAAAGCAATTTCAAATTAAGTTGTCATAACTAAGAAAGACTAATGGAAACTGTTGCGTTGATTTTTTTTGTTGAGGCTAAACATTTTTTTTTTGAGTGTAGTCAATAGTTTGTTGAGTCATTTTGACTAATTTGTCTGCCATCTATGGTGATGCCAGTGTTTTTAATGACCCAGACTGGAAAAATGGAATAGAAGAAATCCAAAAGTCGTGTTATGAACCGCTTAATATTGTAAATATATTTAAAATTCTTATTTTTTCTCATGAAAATAGGAAAAGATTTTCATTAATTTTCTATTTACACATACTGTAAATAAATCACACATGCGTCACATTTGCCATGTTGTTTTCACCCAAGACAATTAGACTACTTAATGCAAAAAGCGGGTATGTTTCCAGGCCTGGGAGGTTATGAGGTGGCTATGTAAATAGAAGTACATTTCAGACCACTAGTGGCTAATTAGAGCTACAAATATTTAAGTCTGTTTATTCAAACCAGCTGGAAAGTAAAACATCACCGCGCATTTCTCTTGAAGCAAACATTTCCTATATTAATTTGAAGGCTTTCCTTCAAGTCTTCTCTTGTCTCCTGTTTCCCTTGCGGAGAAAGTTCCCTTCTTTATTCTTTTTTAACGGTGACCGGTGATTTTGCGCACCATGCAGTCTGGTTCTCATAAATGCGGAGATCAGATGGAGTTTGGCGCACTGGGGGTGGTGGTGGTGGTGGTGGTGGGGGGGGGGGGACTCCGCCGTAATGACAGCTCGGGATTATTACATTACTGCTCGACATGAAATAGATCCGCTTTACACAAATAAAAGTCGGCGCAGGCTCGATTTAAAATGTTTTAAATCACATGATATAATTGCTCTGAGGAGAAAACAAATGAGCGCTGTGTTTACAGCACGGTTGGTTTGGTGGCTGATGGAAATCTCTGACAACAACCGGGAAATGGAGAAGTATGACCAACAGAAATCACATGTTCTCTGTCATCATAAACCGCAGCTTGGATTTATGTTTATTCCTCTTCGAGTTTGTCATTGCCTTTCACAGTGCATCCCAATAAACGTGTGGTCTATAGGGGAAAAGTGGAAGTTCAAATAGGCCCTCACATGTATGGTGGCCGATATGGGCACACTCCAAACACTGAAATGACCCTAAAACAAACACATAAAAACCTACAAACAAATGCAACGTGGAAAATGCTGAACATTAGAAATGTTGCAGTCACATAAACGCTGCAGGATCAAAAACATGCTAAAGAAAAATTAACCAAAGCCAAAAACACACAAACACCCGAAAGAACTGCACAATAGAAATACTGCAAGTTCATAGGAGCCAGAGCTTATGAGGTATTATGCCAACATTAAGCATGTACCTTGGTTGCGGCCGCCATACTCAGAAAGCAATAGAAAAGTAAAAAATAATTTTCAGTAGCTCACAACTTTGTGAGGTTGTAAATCACCATCATGAGATTCAGTCAAGTGACGTTTTAAACTCAACAAGATCTTTGTAGTTTTTTATGTTCTGAATCTAAATGTGTCCCATTCATATACGGATTTATGGGACATGTGTTTGCTCTAAGAGCGAAAAACTAGGAGTTGTCAAATGTGTATGTAAGTCCACATACATGCCGCGTTCTATGCCGCTTATCCTCACTAGGGTCGCTGGAGCCTATCCCAGCTGTTTTCAGGCGAGAAGTGGGGTGCACCTTGGGCTTGTGGTCAGCCAATCACAGGACACATATAGACAAACAACTCATATTCATACCTCTGGACAATTGGCCAATTAACCTAGCATGATTTCGGAATGTGAGAGGAAACCGGAGTACCCGTAGAAAACCAATTCATGCACAGAGAGAACATGCAAATTATATTATGCATAATGCATATTAATCAACATAAAAAATGCTGTTGTTGGCATGCATGTCAACCTGATATCAAACATAATTTATTCCCATTAATTTGATTTCATGAATGAATTAATTGATTTGTCTGTGTTTATGTGTTGCACTGCAGTGTGGCAACCAAAAATAATCATGAACAATTGGACACCAACATGGGCATATTCTTCCAAAATGTCCAAAACACTATCTGGCAGTGTGTAGTAGTTTGTTGCACCACCTTCAGCTTGGATTTTTTGCCCAAATATTCTGAATAAGGTTCAGGTTTGGATTCTGTGGTGGTCCATCATTGTCTGAAAATGGTGTCTGATGCTCCCTGAACCATCCATCCAGTTTTCGTGTCCTCATCAGGGTCACAGGTTAGCTGCAGCTCATACCTATGAATAATTAAGAACCTCCAGTGAAGCATGATGGTTTTTGGACAGTGGAAGTCCACACAGAGTTTTTCTCAGATTAAGCAGAAACTAAGCAAAAACTATCATTCTCACCACGTGTCAGAAGTTAATGCATGACTCCCAACACTGAGGGTCACTGACCTAGGTTTGAGGTCAGGGCTCTCAAGTTCATCCACACCAAACTCATCTCTGCATGCCTGTATGGACCTTGAATGAATGAATGAATGAATGAATGAATGACTCAAGCACAGTCATGCTAAAAAGAACATAATTCTCCAAATGATGAAGACTTGATGTACGGTAGTTTGACCTTGATGCTCACGTTGGCTGTCAATAAATTAATTTTGTCTGCTTGACAAGTAGTGTTTTTTTACAATTTGTTCTAATTAATTTGCTGAGGCTATAGTGTGCGCTTGCGTGTGGTTGTGTGTTTGTGTGAGAAAGAACTGGCGCCTAAGAAAAATGACAAGCTGGCACTCATAGCTGGTGTCTTTCCGCACTTTTGGTGAGCAAAATAATGTCTGCATGTGAGTGTATAAATATTGTAGGGCTGTCTCTTCTGTTTCTCGGTGCTGAGTGGATGTGACGGGGCCCCCTGATGGTTTGTTTTAACTTAGGTCCTGATGCTGAGCAGTTAGTGTGTATTTGTGTGTCAGGGAGTGTGAGGGTTATTCTGGGCATGGACTGCAGGAGCGGATGCCCACTCGCTGCCAAACGTCAAACTTCCAGCACCCGTCAGCAATGAAATATGTGGGGTGTTTGCACATAAAATGCCGTGCACACATAGCGTATTGTTGCTAGAATGACATGTGAGCTGTCTGTGTTGAATTTAGAATTTAGTACATGTTGTATTATGTGCTCATTGTTCCCAGTTTTGCAAACATCGTCATTTGGGCTGCCAAGTTGACACTGTTACTTACTCTTGCATGCAGTCTTTTCATCCAGGAATAGGAGTAGTAATTATGATGACATAAAACTAGAATAAAACAAATGCAAACAATAAAATCTTGCAATATGATTAATTTAACTTCCGCTAACCTTGACATTGCACCATCTGCATGCATGCGTGTAACGTCCCATTTGTAACTTATAGGTTGCTGCTTGTCCCGTCCTCGCCGGTACTGCCTGCACATTGTTGTCATTACACAGCAGCTTCCACTGCATGCACTAATTAAGATTTTAATGATTTCTGAGTGGATGTTTCTGCACATTTATTCAATATAACATATTATTATAACATAATATAACAGCCAAATGCGGTGCAATTTGAGTTCTCACTCATGCTTAACTCAGTTGCTAACCGTCAGTCTGTTGGACCAAAGGGAGCAGCAGTGACTTACTTTACTATCTTTGCAATAGACAAGATCACTTTTATATGTAAGCATTGCCCAAGAATGCAGACAGAGCCGGAATAAGGCAATAGCCCTAACTAGAAAACGTGTGCCCCGCCTTTTGCCCGAAGTCAGCTGGGACCGGCTCCCGCAATCCCCCGTGACCCCTTATAAGCGGCATGGAAAATAGAAGGATGGATGGAAAGATATATATTTTTTTTACTTTACATCCTAATAAATAGATTTAATATTTCTATCTTGGCCCTTCATGATCATATTGGCAGTAAATTCTGCTTCCTGTCAACATGACAGATGTTTAAGAACCACAATAAAGTGCGTATTGCTATATCTAGGGACCCCAAAACAATGAAACCATCATGCGGTTTCTGTTGCTGCAACTAAGCAATCATTTCATCTGTCTTGCAACCACACGGAAATATGAAATGTCTGCCATAATGCTTCAATACGACTCCACTGCATGTGCTCTTTTTTTTTAAAAATTGTATCTCTTATACAATTTGTGATATACAATCACATTAGTAGTCATCCTCCTGGGTGTTCTGAAGCTTGTTGCCTGTTCCATTTCATCAATCTCCAACCGTAATGCTCCACCTTCAGGTCTGTGGGCTGGCAGTGTTGAAGGAATACACACAAGAGGCCTTTTAGAGTTTGGGCAGATTTAATGGCTCATATGCCAAGGCACCCAGTCTTCACTGGCAGTACCCTGGTCTAGGAAATAAGGAGTGGATTGGGTAGAGGAAAAGTGCATCTCAGCCAAGACGCAGGCCTTTCACTCACCTCAAGTGTGTTGTGGAAATTATCTCAAGTCGGTTACACATCTGATTATTTAAAAATCCTTACAAAATGTTAAAGTATGAGACGATAGTGTAGTTAGTACATTGCATTGGTGTAACCGGTTCCCACTGTATATGTATGTATATGTGCTCCGTGGTGCTTATGGCAGCCATTGCCAGCTCTTACGTCCCCAATTCAGAGGTTTTGTGATCAAACAGAACCTGACGTAATACCCAGACTGACCTATAAAAGGTGATTAGTAAGACTAGTAGACAATCGTGTTTGCCATTTTGGAGGTGTGTCTCACGTTAAGCTTTCCACTGTTGCTTATGGACATTATTAGTTTGTTTAGTCTGCTCGGTTGGCTTGATCGTTCTGTACCAAATGTCACATTCTTGGTTTTGATTGTAAATATTGATCATGTTGTATATACTTATACAATGTTTTCCTAGCTAGCTTGGCGGAAAAATCCCTCTTAACACAACTCCTACAACAGGATCAGCTTCCGAGCTGTCAGATAATCAGGCATTTGCTTATTTTGGTCAGAAGGGGCGAATCTGGCTCAGAATCACCATTTACTGTATATGTGTTCTCTGTTTTAGATGGTTGGTTCTGCCAACCCAGACGCTAATGCAAAAGGGCACGTAGATCCACAGGGCTTTGGCAAGTTGGGAATAGATCCCTTGGAATGTGGGTCGTTCGCTTCAGATGAATGTGAGTTGGTGGAAAAGTTATCCGCAGGGCGTTAGTGTGCAATTTCCTAATACCATAATGTAAAGCTAGCGTATTATATTAGGGTGTTGTTGTAAAATCATTCCCGTCAGTGCTGACACTCAAACGTAAACAGTCTTTCAAGACTTAAGCGGGATTTTGAAGCGTTCTTAGTGCTGCTAACGTGCATGCTTCTGAGGCATGGTGATAATTTGCAAGGAAATCCATTGTTTTTGTGCGTATGTGTGTGGTAGGAAGTTGTTTTATAGCCCTCTGTCACACACAACTTGGTATGTTTTCCTACCACTGAGAGCAATCATTCTGAACACTTTTTTCTATCATGGCATCACGCAGTGGAGGGAAATTATTTATAGATTGCTCTTATAAATGATGGGTTTCATATATCTGGATGTGGCCGGGTGGAGAAAAGTGAAAATTTAGGAGAATAGAGACCCACTGAAGCCGCAAACTCTTTCAAAACAACATGTGAAAAATCAGCAGTTCTTTAACAGTTAGCTTGTCATTTTTATTTGCCTCTTCAGATGGTCACAGCGGTCATCTTTCAGGCCATGCCAGCTTGGATTGGCTCCTGGCTGCAATACACAGGCCTGGCCCTGGTTAGCACACTTATTATCATCACCACACACTGTAATTCACATGTCAATCACAGCTGGGAGCTGAGTGGGCCCAAGGCGAGATGAGCTGCTTAGAGGGGGCCTCTGTCTGAAGTGAAGGGCTGGGAGGGCCACGGTCTGCCCTTTGAATACTTCCAGCAGTCCTTGTATGAAACTTTGATTCCTGAACTCTTCAAAATGGACTTGTACTGTGTAGGGTATGATTTGTTTGTTGCGGGGCCTATCTGAGCTTGAAGGAAGATCACACTGTCAAAGTATGACCGGTCTGGGCAGGAGTGGGTGACAATCACCAGGGAAATACCAACTATCTAGAGAATACATACATTGTGGTAAAGAGCCTGTAACCAGCTTATTGTATCAAAATAGGCAACATACGTAGGGATGATTTTTTATTTGTGTCATTCTGTTTTCATAAAGATTAAAGTGATTCAGTGATTCTGAATAGCTACAGCCTCTTAGAAAAACTATAATTTAAATGCTGCCAAAAAGGAAACATGCTATTTCAATCCAAAGCACAGTTGTTGCCCCACTATCCTGCACAGTGCAACACACACACACACAAGTACACACACATACACAGACACAAACAGATTGCCTGCCAGAGTGTGGTTTGCATTCACATTGCTTTAATGCCCTGTGGTTTGTGCTCTATCAGGAACCTGAGAAATGATTTATTAATGGCCCCCGTCTGTATTTACACATAATGAGTCTGTCAGTGTTAATAAAGAGATCAATTTTCTGTCTGGAAACAGTGCACACTCTAATGGATTACTGTCAATGCTAAACAATAGCTCATCCTACAAATGCGCCCCAAAGCAATTGTGTTCAGCTGTATACAAGTGTGGGCATTATTGTCGGAAGGTGGGATATTATGTTTTAAAAACATTTTATTGGAAATTTCTCTAATGATGTATTTTTATTAAAAGGAACAGTCCTCACTTGCTGAGGCTCACATGTGTCAAGAAGCATGAAATATAGGTTCCCTACTATGCTTTCTTCACTTTTTTCTATCAAAGTGTCAATCATGGTTAGAAAGCCCCACTGTCTATAGTGTGCATGTGTGTGTGTGTGTGTGTGTGTGTGTTGAAGATGGGGATGAAAACAGAGACACTTGAGCACTTTGACAGTGAAATGAGTTGATGTGACATCATTTTGTCCCCTTCTGGTTCCAATCAGCCCATCCTCCCCCCACTAATAGCACCTGATAGATTAATGACTGATAAAGAGTGTGTTTGTGGTGTGAGTGTACATGTGTGTGTTTGATAGAGGTCCGCACAAAGTCTGCAATCAGACGGCTTGCAAATTAGCGCTCCATAACTACATCCTGACCAGGGCTTAGACTTCTGAAGGACAGGAAAGTCCTACCAGACAATCAAGTACACATGGACACACACACATAAACAGGCTATCACTTTCTTCATTGCTTCACAATATTGGTGCATAATACTGCACACGATGATTATGCTGTTTACATCAGGACATGATGCTGCAATGCCGACATGTCTTTGTCAGAATGTGTCTTTAAGCAAGGCATTCTGTTTAGGAATTAAATAAAACCACTTCCGCACCTACACATTGAGTCCCTGTACCAATGACCAGGGCAAAGATCCATCCTAGGCGGTTTTTATTGGGTAAATATTTCATGAAGAACTGCTCCTATAGAAGCCATTGGACTGCGAAAGGGGATTCATATTTTCCAAATCAGTGACAATCCCGCTTTTGGCTTCTAGTTACATTATAGATATTATGAAAGAATGTGCTTTCATGGCTTTCTGCCATTAGAGATTATATCTGTCACTCCTCCACACCCCTGGGCCGAATGACGTGAGGACAGTAAGTTTTTCTCTGTATTCAATAAAGGAAACAGGACTCAAAAGCAACGAAACGAGCCATGTGTGGTAATTGGGGGCAAAATACAGATTAGTGTTATGCCTTCTCTGTGGAAAGGTTTTCTGTGTGTGTTTTCTGCTCCTCCTGTGAACCTGACAGTGATGTCACAGGATCTGGAAGTGATTCCACAAAGCTATTATTCTACTGGCTACAATTCAGTAATGTGTGTGTGTGCGTGTGTGTGTTACAGAGAGAGTTCTATAGATGCGAGTTCTATAACTGAGTCGCTCCCTGCAGTCCCAGAATGATGAGGTTGTTTTCTTCGAACCCTGCTGGAGCATAGTATAACAGACACCCGTCCATTTCATTGTATTGGTTGGTCTTTCCCTTTGCCTGTATGGAATCATTCATTTTTAGCTGAAAGTTTTTTTCACAGAGCAAGTAGGAACATTTAGATTAACAATACGATCTGCTCCAATGGCTGGACAGGACCAAAAAAAAAGGCTATTAGCAACTCCAGACATCGGTGAGCTTGTAATTTGCATATATATCTATATATATATACACATACATATATATATATATATATACCACCAACACTGGCCCTTGGTGTGGGATCATTACATTTCCCTGAGGGATGCCAAGCTCCGAGGATGAAAAGAAGGAGACAGGCAGTGATATGAGAGAGTGATGGTAGCTTTAGAAGCTGATACTTACAGGAAAGACTCATTTGTCACCCGTGTCTCAGAGCAGATGAAGTTTTGCCACCATATGTGCACGAAGATCCGTCCAGCTATGCAACCACAGCATCTCCTCCACAACGAAGCATGGACTATATAGTGGTTCCACATGAAGAAATTTCAGTGATGTCATTAAGAGCTGAGCAGTTTCCAACATGTTTGGCCTGCGTCCCACTTTTGCATGTTTTTCTGCATGTGTGTGTGTGTGCGTGTGTTTTGACTCATGTGGTCTTGCACATCTTGTAGTAAAATGGATGATAGAAGCATGCACTGTTTGAGAAAGCGCCTGGCGAGTGATGTCATGCACAAGATCGTTTTTCACACTATGCATGGAGTGTGTGTTGGCGTATACATTGCAAATCCTGTAAATTTGATTGCTTTCTCTGGACATTTACTACAGCCTATAGGGGTATGTAGACATTGAAGCCACCATCATAATGCACACTGTTTTTGTGTACAATTTATGTTTCACTTTCAGTTTGAGTAACAGTAAGTGTATGTGAGATGTCATCCGGCTGGATGGAGAGTTTAATCTGCTGTTAATCAGCTCCTCGGAAAAGTCATTCAAGCATTGATTGTGTTCTGGCCAATCATCACTCCCATGTCGCGCTTCCTTCCAACCCTCTTCCATGTTCTCCTCCGCTTCCACCTCCTTTTCCCTTCCTCTGTTGTGTGTGATGCTGAGAAGCCCTCGGGATTAAATCTAAGCCTTTTGTTTATCATCTCAGCTATTACTGTTAATGTTGGCTTTCCCTCTCTCCTGGAGCATATATGTATGTGTGTGTATGTGTGTGTATGTGTGTGTATGTGTGTGTGTGTCCATGCATGCATGTGTGGGCAAGCGCTCAGATCAAACACAGCGTAAGACGAGCTCATAAACAAGCCTTCGGGACCATTTAGCCTTTTCTGAGAGAGTGGTGAGGGCGGAGTGGAGAGGGAATTTGGTACAGAAATCAGCTGCTCTGTTTATGTACCTTTCAGTGGTGATTACCGGTCCAATCTGTCTGCTTAACAGAGGAAATGTCATAGCCTGGCGGAGTGTGTGTGTGCGCTTTATGCGTGTGTTTGTGGGAGTGGGAGATGCTGATGGTTGAGTTTCATATAGACCTGGAGATATGCCACCATGTTGCATGGAATTAGAGCGTAGGTGCAGCAATAATTGTTTATTTATTCATACGTACAAGCCTAGCAGAGTAAAAGCAGAGGACCACCACAGACTAGCGGATCGAGGATATGTGTCAGACATGCTGTAGCGTCTCGGCTATGGCCAGTGGTTCCACACCGTGCAGTGTGTGGGCAGACACACTGGCAGGTAATGCCAGACAGCACTTCTGCAGAGTGGAATATTCATACTGATGAATGTATTATGCTCACTAAGTGCTTGTTTAAATTCATTACAGTACAAGATTAAATCATTTTTGTATGCATAGCTACCTCAGGGAGACACAAAGTAAAACACATAGCTAAAGTGTTGTGCAGGCTAAATGCCCACAAGTGGTGATGGTGTCATCCTTAATGCTTTCTGGAAATCTAAACAGCTTTTCATTTCCGTACATTTTTCAAGTGTGTGTCATTTCTTCTCATGTTTAGTGGCTGGAACAGCACAACCGCGGTGCTGATACTTTATTAAACATGATTATTTCACATGGTTTTGGAAAGTACAGGCTCAGGTTGGGAAAACAATCACAGCACGGCCAGCGAGCCAAATGCTTAAGCTCCATTCTCGGTTGATGTTTGAGGAAAGAGGCCATGAAGCACACAAGTGGAGAGATGTTTATAATCAGACATCTTGTTTCGTCTTTGTTTTCACTTTCTTTGTCATTCATTGTATTATTATTATTATCCATTATCGTTACCGTTATGATCACAGACTAGATAGGACAGCTCCAGTCTAGACTGGTTTGAAGTAAGGCTGCACTAATGATTGTTTTTTGAGTCAATTAACCCCAAGCTTGTTGTTTCGAGTGATGGCATAATCGGTTAAGTCCTAGACTGACCAAATCAATATATATATTGATTATTATTGATATATATGTATATATAGATGTATTGATATTGTTAATAAAAAAGAATAAGAATAAAGAGTAACTTTGCTTTTCTTTTCCTTATTTAGTGTATTTTGTTCAAAAAATTGTATGAAATAAAAATAATAACTAATATTTATATTGTTGATGTCATTCAATTATCTTATGTTGTTAAGATAGGTTGGTGAACACTTTTATACTGCATTTTATTCTGATTATAATCATGATTAAGTCATTCAACATCACCTACTCATTCAATTATGTTGAAAATGTTCCAGTTAAAAGCATCTGTATCGGTAATAGTGGATATGGTTTTATTTGGTATTAAGTCGATACCGCTAGTGGTCAACCATATAGTACCTCGCGTTTTTTCTGGGAGGTAGTTTCCACTGATTTCCACCAGAGGGCACTAGAGACAGCTCCTCTTAAAAACAAGCCCATTTAAAACTAAATTAAACGCAACGAACGCAACAACAAATTTGACAGAATGTATGTTTGTCACTTACTGTCATTGTTTGAAGATAAATCTCTATACTACTCGTTCGCATGCATTCAGAAGTTGGAGTGTGTTGTTTTGCCTGCCATCTTAATCCGCCTCGGACACCGGAAGTGCTCCATGCACGGAGGCTGGAAAGTGCGTCACAGCGCAGAGCTGCAGAGAATAAACCGAGCCTGCCGTCCTGCACCCATATCGCAAGGCTTTTTTTGTTTCTGCACTTTTGAATTAAACCTTTTTTTGCGGCAACATGGTGAAGATTGCTTTTAACCCGGCTTTGGCGCAGAAAGCTCTCGGCAAAGAGCCTGTCGCTGTGAAGGTGAGCGACTGTGGACGGTTCACATTAATCCCGCTAGCAGGCCTGCACCGGCTGCACGCAGCAGATGCACTCGGTGGGGGCTTTCCTCGCCGTGCAGTGTGCACATTGGTGCAGTTATACCCGGGCCTTAAACTGCAAATACCTCTGATAGTAGTACACGGATGAATGCATGACTGCAACGCGTCCTTGACTATGTGTGTGTGCGTGTGTGTGCGTGTGTGCAGGACCCTGAGCTCGGCACAGCTCCAGTGGGCATCGCGGGTTCCACAGGTCGTTGTCTGGTCACACTGCTGGGCATCGCCTTCATCCTCAGTGGACTCATCGTGGGGGGAGCATGTCTCTATCGTTATTTCACCCCCAAGGTAAATGTATTGCTATTACATAACATAACAGCTATTATACATACATGATCAATTGGAGGTTAATATCAATTAAATGTGTGTTGTGTTCATGTATTGGTCTATAAAAAGTATCAAAAATGAAATTATGTAAGTGCTTTACTGATACTTGACATTTTTGAAGATCATTGAATCATTTTTTGTTGTTGTTGATCATGACTGTAATTAAAAAAAACATTTTTTAGACAAACATTTTTGGACAAAAATAAAATTTAATTATACCAGCAAAGATCCCAAAAAATCCACTCATCTCTTTTGAATAGGAAGTCGTGTAACAATTTATAAAGCTACACCACGTTAGTTCAACGGGGTCAGTTTAGCTCCATTTAGGGTACTCTGTCTCCCCCTGGTGGCAGTATTGATGCCAGCTGTTATCTTCAAGCTTTGTGTGTAAATAAAGTATCCGAGTGCAGGTACAGTTTCCTGTGCCCCCATGAGATGACATTTTCCTCTCATCTGTCGTCCAGAGGCTGTATCACGGAGCCATGCAGTTCAGTGACGTGTCAGCAGTGGGCGATGCCGAGAGCCGGCCGTACTATCTCCCAAGAGTGGAGGAGGAGGTGGAGATTTCTGACAGTATGGCCGTCATCAGTGTCCCTCCGCCCCGTTTCAGGCCCGGAGACCCCGCTTACATCCTGCATGACTTCAACAGGGTGAGGGAAGGCCCCATGAGGGCCCCACGAGGACCCCAAAGTAAGTAAAGTACTATGCTTCAGTTTTGTTCTCATGTATGTGTGTGTTTGAGTAGAAGCTGACAGCATATCTGGACCTGACTCTGAGGACCTGCTTTGTGATTCCACTCAACACTTCAGTGGTGCTGCCCCCTCAGGATCTCATCGACCTCTTCTCACAGCTGATCGTGAGTACGCAGCGGCCAAAAAGCACAGGAGACCCGACAGCAGCAACATTTCACCTGCGGTAATCCAGGGATTTAGTGTCATTCCAGAGATTGTTTGTGTTTTAATCCCAGCAGGCCTGTCTGTAACAGAATGTGGTTTGATGAAATAGTAATGCACCAACGTCTCCATAGCTATACTCTCATATCAATGGAATACTGTACATTGCGTGGATTAGCCGTTAATCCAATTTTTTGTGCTTCTGTCCAGTCTGGCTCGTACCGCAGCTACTTGGTGCACGAGGACCTGGTGGTGACCGAACGTATTGACGACATCAAACCTCTGGGCTTCTACATCCGGCGCCTGTGCAATGGCAAGGACACCTACAGAATGGAGCGCCGTGCCAACCTCCCAGGTAGGAATGTAACCGTTCACTTTTCAGTGTTATTTGCAGTTCAGCAAGTAAGTGCGGACAATTTTGAGGTCTAAAGGTTTATACAAAACCAAAGCAAGGCACATAGACCCACTTGAAATGTCAATTTCTATCTTATAATATGCATTTTTCATACTCAGAATGCATTTTGGTTGCTATCCGGGTATGCATTTTGTGACATGTCCATGGTCGTCATTGCCTTCTTCTCCGATTTTGGATCAATTTGCAATAAAAGTGACTGTATCAATTAGTATTGCCTCTGATCACACCTTTATATACCCACCACTAATGAATGATAATGTAGGATGATTGCTGTACAGATTGCTGTCACTTTCGCATTTCACATGATGTGTTCAAAGACCGTTGAATAAAGTGTGAAAAGTCAACGTTTTCAGTGAAGCATAAAGCCATTGACATGTAAAATGCTGGGCTTCTGAATCCCGACTATTCGACACAATCAACTCAACTTCATCTTCACTCTTTTGTGTCCGCCAGGTGCAGGGATCCATAAGCGTTCTGCAGAGGAGTGTTTCACCATCCATCACTTTGAAAACAAATTTGTAACCGAGACACGGATCTGCAAGGCTTGAAGGGAAGCCGATCTTGGTGCGAGAGCGTGAGAGAGTTGTCGGGAGGAGGTGGAGGAGGAAGCGACATTGAGCCGAGGCTCCTGTTTTATTTGCATTCCCTGTTTTAACCCTCAGTGACACGTGGATTTAAGTTCTAGCCTCCTCTGCTACATTCTCTTAAAGCTGTATCGGTGGTCTTAGCTGTCAAGTATTAGCTCGCTAGTCTTGTGCTAACAAACGGCATATACTCCTGTTAACTGAGGTTTTACTACGTTTTGTTTCCTCTGTCGTGTTGCCGTAGCTTCCTGCAGAGTGAATTGGTCGCTTCTGTTTTTCAACATCTAATATTTCAACAGCGTGCGTGTGTGTGTGTGTTTGGCCTGCGCACATTCAGAGCAGCTTTGTAAACTCACAAGGAGATGTACAGAATTCTGTGATGTGTTATATTATTACATGTTTTAGTACAATAGCACAAATCACCTTGGAAATGTCGGTTGCGGTTTTAACTGTCTTTTCATGGATGCACAAGTCCTGCTGTATGATGTGTATTTAATGATGTCATACCTGATGGTGAAGTATAGCGCCCTATATGACCAGTGCTTGTGTTAAACCCCCGTTGTGTCAAAAACCCTCACTTTCAAAGTGTAATATTCTCTTATTTGTTCAGATAATTTCAATTCTTGTATCCCCGCCGTTCTCAAAAGGTTTAATACGTATATAAGTTCATGTAGATTCACGATTACTCAAATGAATTGAAATGGAATTGATTCAGAAATATATGAATTTCTATGTCAAAAAGCATGCTTATTGCAGGGCCCTCGACATAGACTATTTTCAACGGCGTCACACTGAAAGACAATCACACAGGAAGTGTGTTTTTCCCCAACTTTGTAACAGAAGCAGCTACATGAGTATTAGATACACAACAAATACGTGTAAATATTTACCTGATCTCACTTCAATAAAGTAGAATTTACCCACTTAATTTAATGTTTGCTGCTCATCTTTGTGCGAATGAATTGGAAAGCTGACTAACGGGTGTATTTCCGTCTAATAGCGTCTAACAGAAGGCCTTCTTGACACACACACACACATAGCACAGTTTTTCAACATGTAGGTATGACTCAAAAATACAGGAAGAAGAGGCAAACAATGCATTATCGCACTCTTTCACTTTTTAGAGAGGTGAGGAAACTGCTCCACAGACTCTGTACCTTCATCGCGGGCTCTTCGGCAATCACCCTTATCGATGCTAGAGTCCACTGCTGTCGACATTTTTTTAATACAATTTGAAAAACTTTTAAATGACAGAACTTCGCTTTTCCGGTAAAGGCAACCGCCTCCTCCTCCAAAACTCCAATGTTACCAGAAGTAGAAAATGGTGCACTAAAAACAGTCCTTCAACAAGTCATGAAGTCCTCCGCTTTGTCAAGAAACAGGCCTGCTGGAAGTCCCGTTCTCCGATACCGTTATGTCCGGTTTGCTCAATCGCTTCCAGAATTCATCGGTAGTGAAGTAATACATGATGGGGTCCAGGCAGCAGTTGAGGCTGGCCAGGCAGAGTGTGACGGGATGACATCTCAGAATCAGGACCCTCAGGGCACAGCTACTCAACGTATTGGCTTTGGCCAAGAAATCCAGAGGCATGGTGATATGATAAGGAGCAAAGCACACGAGGAAGACAGCGGCGCAGCTAAGAGTCATCCTCAAAGCCCTGCGCTTCTCCCCACGATCAGGAATGGCCCCGGCTTTTGGCCTCCGAAGACTCCCGGCGGTTAAGCAGGTGCAGGCTAACACCAGACTAAAGGGGATGATGAAACCTAAGAGCTCGGCGATGATCAAGATAGCCCAGGCTGCCGATGAGCTGATCATTTGCATGGGCAGCTCCGAGAAGCACACCTCGTCAGCTCCAGGGAGGGTGGCCCCAGTGTCCATGTGTCTCAGCAGAGGGAAGGCCAGACAGCACAGGCAAACCAGGAGCCATCCCAAGGTGCATACGATTACATCCGCCGTTCTTCTGGAGGTGTTGTACCTCAGTGGTCGCATGATGAGCTCACAGCGACGCACGCTCACGCACACCAGGAAGAAAATGGAAGCATACATGTTGACGTACTTCAGATAGAAGCAGATCATGCAAAGGGTGTGACCAAATGGCCAGCTGTTGTTCAGGTAGTAGTAGATCCTCAGAGGCAGAGACAGGACCTGAATGGAGTATCAGGAGCGGTTAGAACTCATATCTCAATCAGTCCAGCTACGATGCATTGAGAAGAGTCGTTCGTACCTGTAACAAGTCAGCCACAGCCAGATTCATCATGAACACCACAGCCTTCTTGGTTTCCCGGACGTAAACCCTGAACACCCACAACGCCAGGATGTTTCCCAGCAAGCCCGGAACCAGTATGACACTGTACACCACCGCATACATATGGTGCTGATACGTCCGCAGCTCCCCCGTGTTTTTGCAGCTGTCATTCATCTTAAAGTCACTAATCGCTACGGACACGATACACTGGAGATCCACTCCGAGCTTGCATCAGGATCACAGTCTGGTGATAGTCCATCATGGTGAGGAAGAGGTCATACAAGTTGAAAGGTCAGTGTTCCCTTCATGGAAGAGAGACAAAATATGTTGACTTCAAAGTAAGTAGAGGAGAAAAAAGTGACCCCACATCCACACCAGCGACGTGTACGGTACAGTACAGTACAGTGCAGGAAGCTCTGTATCCATCCGGTAGTCTGTTTTGCTCTGAGAACAACCGACTAGAAAGTAACTTATCATATCGTGCATATAAACATATCTGGTGGTATTTGCAACACATATGCAAAACCACAATGATGTTAACGCTGCGCTCTTTAACGTAATGCATGTCCACATGCAAATCAGCCAACAATGACACCGTGACAAACATCTCGGCACAAAGAATCAGGCAAATACGGGAATAAAACCTCAGGAAATCTCTGTTATGGTCATTAAAAAAATATAATCTTTGTATGTATGATAATGTTTGGTGAGACACACAAACACCAGACTTGATCGCCAGAATAACATGCTTTTATTGCTTTTATTGTTTGATTGTGCCTGTTGTATCATCTCCAACGAGGGGGGATATAGATATTTATATATTTAATATAAATATCAATGATAAACAATGAAATATTGATTCATCTTAGTGGACCAGATGGGAAAATAAATGCCTTTATTCTTATGTAAATTTTAAAAATCATATGGAAAGTTACTATTTTGAGTACCATTGCACCTGCATGAGATACCCAACTGTGTGAAAGCCCCCCCACACTGATACACCCTGAAAGAATGATGAGTCCTGCCTCAACACACACCACAAACAGGTCACACAAGCCACACTGAAAATGCTCTACCCCCTAAGTTTCATATTTTGTCATAATTAACGTGCTTTGGGGGTTTTCATAGCACTCACTGAGTCTATAAATCTTTTCCAGGTAGCTCATCTTAAGTCACATTTTTCAAAAAATATTTATTTCTAAGGAAAATAATAACTGGACAGGTTAATATTATGGATGTGTGATTGAAATTATATTTGGATTGTGCTGCACAGTGGCCTAGTGGATAGCATGGTGGCCACAGGAGAGTAGATCTGGGTTTGAATCTCCATTTGTGCATCTCTGTGTGGAGTTTGCATGTTAGCTTAATTGGTGACTTAAATTGTATGAATGTGATGTGAATGGTTGTTTGTCTGTAAACGCCCTGTGATTGGCTGGCCACCAATCCAGGGTGTACCCAGAATATTGAGTGCAATTGAACACATAATGTATAAAGAATGCTTAAGCTACAGAATACCATCATACAAATAAGCATCTGAGTGGAAACCATCTTGAATAGACTAACATCTCACACATTTCTTATCATTTGTCTGTGGGAGGAAGTGTGGACACAACACGGAACTTCGTGCACGTGTACTGTACTAACACAACCACAGTGACACGAGCATGCGTGTAGTGGACATGGGGTCTCTCCTACACACACACACACACACACAACTCCCATTCCTCCCAGCACAGAGATTCACATGAGTCATTCCTCCACATTCCAAGCATCCAACTCTTGTAGAAACCAAACCTCACACTTTGTCTTCAGTCGTAGGAAATATAATTACCAACTCCAGTATCTCACCTCTGTCTTCAACCTTGAAGCCTTCTAGCATCAGGAAGGAGAAACATCATCCCAATGCTTCTCCACACTCTCATTCACTTTCCATGTTTGCTGCTTGGCCCTCCAGCTGCTTTTTGTTCTCGTATCACTATTTCCGCATGATGCCTTTATGTGTCTCTGTCTTTGTTTCACGTGCCTGTCTGCTGCAGAAGCTATTCAGCCCCCGGAGTTTCCTGTGAATAAGGGGGAGGGGTTTACAGGAATTTTCTGAACTGTTATTCTGTTCAAGGGCATGTTTCCATTGGATAAAAAACATTTCCTACTGTCTTTTTAAATTGTTTAAAAAAAATGAAACAGACATTTTTTGTTACATATTGTGTAATTCTTTCACAACAAAAGGTGCTGCGATTCAAGGCAAGAAAAGGAAATCAGACGTGTGCATATCTCTGGTGACTTGATGTTGTGGTGAAAGCCGACTTCAGAACCAGGTGGTTTATGGTTTTGAGGAACGGCTGCAACTGCCGTCAAGATGAAAATGAACTCACAGCTGGTTTGTTTTGCAGTAAAAGCCGATAAGATGAGGCTCTCACAGGCGTCTCTCCTCGGGTTAGAGCACAAGCCCAGCCTGCCGTCTGACTGCAGTCAGCAAGTACTCGGAGTTGGATCATAGTGCAGTCAGTTTGTGCTTGTCAGCGTGCTATCAGATTGATGTGGGTCATGATATAATGTTGCATGACTTTCTACAGCCTGTGTTATGTCTAACTGGAAGTATGACATAATTATCCTTGCTAAATCGGACAATAAATTACATAGAAATGTCTGCCATACTCCCTCCATCTTGACGGGGCGAGGGCCCGCATAACCTGGTGCTTGTCACGGCCACCCGTCCATAGAAAGGTTTTTTTATAACAGTTCTTTAGCAGCAAGTCAAATGCAAGATATTTTTGTTTTGTTGAATGAATTAATAAATTTGACTCCCAAGATGTAGGATTATATACTTATAATCCATAGACTCCATAATGGATCTATTATACTTTTTCCACTTTTCTGACCTATAAATGTAGTTAGAATGTTGTTAAATGAGGTTTGTGCATTTGGAAGTGAACTTTTAAAGAAGTTTGGGATGGTTCCAAATACTCAGTTTCAAAATATGTGATAAAAGTGCCTCTTTGTGATGTCACAGAGGGGCAGACTTCCTTATATGGTGTATGGACGTGGTTGGAATAAATTAAAATGGAATGTTTTGTCTGGAAATACAGCTGGAATAGATTATGGTTATTGTGTGTAGCTGCTCTACATGAGTCCACAACTCAATACAAAAGGGCCAAAAATGAGCACAAAAAGCTTTATTTGTAGATTGTCGTCGGGCTAACATATTTCAGAGTTCCAGATAGTTAAAATCAGATGAGCTGACCACCAGTAGAGAACATCTGCTGGGACTGTGAAACACACAACTGCCATTTCCTTTCCTGAGCTCCCCAGGGAGGATTTAAGGTCAAAGAATGTTTCGGTCAGTTGATCTTGACGTTGATCTCGTTAGTCCCACAAAATGCGTCAAGATGTGTTCATCCTCACGTGTTTTATTTCAGTTGGGTCACTCAGCCTCTCTATTTGAGAAGCTACTCTCAAAACTCAACAATCTGTGTGTGACCGCCGTATGGGAGCTGACCGACGTCGACGAGCGCCTGCTAAGGTGCAGCCTGAATTCTGCAGTGAGGAAGTAGTAGAGCAGAGGGTTAAGGCAGCAGCTCAGGCTGGCCAGACACAGAGACACGGGGTGGAACTGGAGCACAGCCAGCCTGAAGGCACAGTCTGATACAAGGTCCTGCTGTACCATGAGATATAACAGGAAGTTCATGTGGTACGGGGCAAAGCACAACAGGAAGACGACAGAGCAGCTCAGCACCATCCTCAATGCACGCCGCTTCTCCACGGTACTTTGCTGCCTGTCATGGTTGTTGTTATCAGCGCTGGTGAATGAGGAGAGATGCCTCAGCGAGTTGTCTGATGCCTGGTTGTGGTAGAGGGAGCGGCTGATGCAGATGGAGCTACAGCTAATGGACGCCAAAGGGATCAGGAAACCAAACAGCTCAGCCAGCACCATCAAGGTGACAGCCAGAAGGATTGGAACGCGCCGCATAGGCAAGTCTTTAAAACAGCGGACTTGTGCTGCATTGGCGCTCGTTGGTTGGTTCAAAGACGTCACGTTGTGCGTGATGTAAGCTGCGGGCCGTTGGGTGGAGGTGGCATGCAGGAAAGCGGGTGTGTTGAAGACAGCCTGAGAAGTTCCAAATGTGGGAGAGTCACTGCTGCTCGCCCGCATGATGATGAAAGGTGAGCAGGCTAGACCGACCAGCACCCACACTAGGACACTGATGGCAAGGTCATAGCGGCTCCTCCACCTTCGAGTGGCGAAGGGGTGGAGCAGGAAGACACACCTCTGCACACTGATGCACATCTAAGACAAAAACAATGAAAGCCATTTTGAATGACTTTAAAGGTTTCCTGCATGTTTAAACAAACTGAATAAGAACGCATAACCTCCTTATGAGCCAACAATATGTTGTGATCGTTTATGAAACAGGTAGGTCTTTAGCTCTACAGAAAAAAGCCTCTTCCCATTTTGGCTTTATTATGGGGTTTTTTTACATCTGAAAAACACTTTCTGGCTGCCATTTAATCAAGTATTGAGGATACTATTTACTTTACATTTGTAATTTTATTCTCTGTAAAGTATCCATATGTTATGAATCATTCTGTGTACTATTTTCTTTCTGTGTACAGATTTCTAAGGTAATTCATTGTGGTGAATTTTCAGCCTTATTAATTATTATGTGTATGAATAAATTGCCTTTGACAACCTTAAAAGGCACTCATGAATAGAGAGTCAATTCTCACAGTTGCTCCTTACCAGGAATCCAATGGCTGCGTACATGTTGAGGTACTTCAAGTAGAAGCATAGCAAGCAGATATTATGTCCAAAAGGCCATGTATGTGTCAAGTAATAATAAATCCTGAGTGGCAGAGAGAGGATGTGGATCAGGTCTGCTAAGGCCAAGTTGATCATGAAGATCACTGTCTTGGTCTTCTTTCTGTCACACAAACACAATACAAACAAGTGAACCATGTCAAGACATGTAATGGTGTGTGTGTGTGTGTATGTGTGTGTGTGTGCACCTGACATGTCTGCAGAGGACCCACAAAGCTATGGTATTGAGTAGCAACCCTGGGATGAAGAGCAGCAGGTAGAAGTATGTGTACATTTTGTCCATGAGCTCCTCCCACTCTATCATACGGTGGTCGCATGATGTGGTCACCAAGGAGCCGCTCCATGACCGGGATGCATTCAGCATCATTCCTTCCATCACATGAAAATAGCCATAAATCAACTAGTTTTGCGTGTGCATTTGATGCCAAAAATAGTCATATCTTTATCTGTGGTGTGATTACAGCAGGAAACCAAGAACCCTCCCTTCCTCATAGATGGTGGCCTGATTTTATAGTTCCTCTGTCATTTAGTGCACACTCACACTTAGTTACTACATGTGGAATGGCAGACTAAAATTAAGGAAAAAAGAAGAGAAGAAAGACAAATTTGCAGTAGCTCACAGCGGCAAACTTGCAGCAAATATAGAAAAAAACAACACAAGATAAAAAATATGCAATGGGAAAATACTGCAATTGTATAAACACTGCAGTGTCAAAACCAAATCTGCAACTTTGCGTAACTTCACAGAAGTTAACGAGGCTACAAAGGTGCCAGACCAGAGGGATTTCCTGTTGTGATTTATGAATGTCACCTTAAATGTGTAGCACTATGATGAAAAAAAACAATGAAGAATATCATAAACCTTGTGTGCGCAGGCCACACACTTAGGAGACCCGAGTTTGATTCCACCCTCGGCCATCTCTGTGCGGAGTTTGCATGTTCTCCTTGTGCAAGCGTGGGTTTTCTAGGTTAAATAGTGACTACAAATTGTCCATAGGTATGAATGTGATACACTGAATGGTTGTTTGTCTATGTGGGCTCTATGATTGGCTGGTGGCCAGTCCAGGGTGTACCCCGCCTCTTGCCCAAAGACAGCTGGGATAGGCTCCAGCACACCCGCAACCCTCGTGAGGATAAGCGTAGAAAATGAATGAATGAGTTACCTTGTCTTTTGTCTTCCTCCTAGTATGTGCATTAGGGCAGCAGGTCAGACCAAGGTGGGACCTCCGTGCAGCAGAGTGGTGGCGTCACTCCACTCTGCAAACAACAGACTGTGGTACCGTGGCTTCAACGCCATGCAGTTGTATATGAACATCTCAGGCTGAGGTTAACATTCAGTTGTTTGACTTATGCGGTACAAAAAAGGGGAAGTGATTGCCTCACACTTTTATGTTATGCCACACAGACCCTGCACAAAACGGTGGAGGTACAGAAAGTAAGGAAAACATTTATGCATTTACAAATATGAAAACTACACTTTGACAATGTCAGACAGATCCTTATTTCAATAATATGTTAATTATTGTGGCTATAGTTTGCAGTAGTGCATAATAATGGAAGAGAATTTCCCCATTCATTGTACTGCAAAGGTGTTTCTGCAATATTTATATCTTCCGCTAGAGGTCAGCATGGCGCAACATTTGTCGTCATGAGCATGATGGGCTACATTTAAAGAGGTCATGTTGATGTCCTCTGGTGCATTTTTTCAGCAACACTCTTACTAACCCATTCAAGGAGCAAAGCCCCGTTCTTGTATGTTTCTCTTGAACGCCACTCCTCTTTGCATCATGGTTTTCCAGCACATTTTATCTGGTTGCAGCCATTCCCCCCAAAAACTCTTTCTACCATGTACAATGGATACCAAAAAGGCTCTGTATTAGCTTTGGCAACATTTCCACATTCAATTTCTGCAATAATACTCGGATAAATTAGTCATGCAAGCCTTTGTGTGTCTATGTTTTGTATTTTGTCTGCTTAGCACAGACGCAGGGGCGAACATTCGGGCGGCCCACTTCCATTCCCAAATAAGGCCATGATTCTGTTCCATGCATGGGTGCCTCAGCTGTAGCATCGTATAGAACATCACAGAAAAAGGTTGAACCCTTCTCCAGCAGTGCTGTTCCGACAATGCAGTTCAGATTACAGTTCAGATTACAGTTGCTCATTGCAATGTCATCATTAGCAAGTGGAGTTCAAAAGTACCACAGTGCATCTTATGCGCATCCTAACTGTACCTACTGTAGGATTACTATTTGGCGACTCTCTGTCTCTTGTAGCCTGTCACTTTTTACAGTGCATGGTCTAATAAAAAGCTTGTTAGCTTGCCCGGCGTCACTATGCCAACGGTTCAGCATTCAATAAAACATTTGTTCCCGACTTCAAAACAGCCACTTGTCCCTGTGGAGGCCATTAAAACTCCCGTCTGCTGGCACGTTATGGAAGTGTTCTCTCCGTGGAAAGAGTGCATTTATCCTGATAACCCTAATGTATTGGAGTTCATGCTGTCTCAGCAATAGGAAACGCAATCACAACGACCTGCTGAATCACGCGTTGGCTGTTTTTTTAACCTTATTATTTGTGCTTTTGGGTGATTATTCAGTCAACACTCTTCAGTCGTACTTTGGATTGTGTACACATTGCTGTGAGACTTTGAGCAGCTCTACAGTCTAAGGCCAGATTAGGAGAGAGAGACTTCATTCAGGAGCGAACAATGGACAATTGCTTTGGTCGTAATAGCCATTTGGCCTATGACAGAGCAAACAGGCCAAGGTTCTCAACTGGATCATAACAAGAACACATTGTCTGCTTGCTGAAAACAAAAAAGGAGAAACCGTCTCAGAGTTCAAACGTACAACCGTGCTGTTGGAGGCCAGTCCGCAGTGGGTTTGACCAAACTAACAAACTGAGCAGCAGGATCCTGAAATAATAAATGCCGCAATGAAAGCAATTCAAAACAATGATTTAACGGCCCTGAACTTCAACACAAGACACATTGTTTCTCACCAGATTTGCTGTATTGTGTTCATAATACCGTCCGCCATATTAACAGACATATTTTGTTGCCAAATCTTGAACTTAAACAACAAAATGGAAGGTCTCGGTGAGTTAAATATAGTTAAAAGTCCAGTGCATGAGTGTGTGTGCTAAGCCTGAGTCATTCGAAGATCTCTTTTTAAAAGGTTCTTCTTGTCTGTTTTCTGATTGCACCTTCTTAATAATAAACAGATACGTTCCTTTGTTCCCAAGTGGTGGATTAGTTGTTAAAGCCCAGACCATACTTCGGGACTTACCACCGGACTTAGCTAATCTGCTCAGTTATGCATTTGTCACTTTCAGGACAAACAACCTTAATTTTTCAAATCCAAGGTCTCTTGAACCCACTCGTCCTTGTTTGGTTATTCTTCTCATCAAAACTGACTCTCTGATACTTTACTGTCTTTTCCATTCCTGGTCAAAGTGTGAGTGTCTCTTGGTAACGTGTTTGCCTGGTACTGGGTCTCTGTGTCGCTGCGGGGAATGCTCTCAGGACGAGATCCGGACCCTTTGGTCCCCATGGTCAAACTTTTTTGGAAGCTCTCTGAGGTAAAGTAGTAGACCACTGGGTCTAAGCAGCAGTTGAGGCTGGCCAGACACAAAGTGATGGGGTACAGAGTTCGGGCAAAGCGCTCCACGGAGCAGTTAGCCAAGGCCTGGGTCCTCACCAGGGCATACAGGAAGAGGATAGAGTTATAGGGGACAAAGCAGATGATGAAGATGCCAAGATGGACGAGAATCATCCTCAAGACGCGCCTCTTGCTGTCAGAGCCGTGGCCAACAGTCACTGGACGACGCAGTGTTCTCAGAACCAGTGAGGAACATACCAAGTTGGCCAGGAGGGGAAGTAGGAAGCCAACGATCTGGAAAGACAGCGAAACATCATCATTATTTTAGGTTATGTTTCTAGATAGAACTAGAACTTTATTCTCTCTTTTGCAACATAGGTTGAGTTTACCCCAAAGCTACAGTTCTGCAGGTGAATTAAGTGGACGAGACATGCAGCATAGATGCTGGAATGTCTGTGTAGATCCAGGTCATGATATCGAGGCCATTGGACTCTTTTTGTTTGTTAAAGATGTTTCACCATGTTTCAATACAAAATTAAAATGTTTAAAATGACTTTAATGGGATTGGAGAATTCACCTCAATGAAGATGGTGATTTTGGAAAGGTAGGTCCTCCATGTGCTCTTTGAGAATCCTTCAAAACAGGTTGTGGCTCTGTTCGTGCTGTTGATGGTTGAAAAGAAAGTGACTGATATCCCTCCTCCCACGATCGTGAGCCACACAGCCGCGCACACCAGTGCGGCGTTTCTGCGTGTGCGGATGGAGCGGGAGCGGAAAGGGTAGACTATGGCCAAAAAGCGGTCCACACTGATGCAGGTGAGGAAGAGCATGCTGCCGTAGATGTTAGTGATGAAAGCTGTTCCGGAAATCTTACACAATCCATCCCCAAAAGGCCAGTGGCGGTTAACATTGTAGAAGACCTTGAATGGCAGTGTAAAAACAAATACTAAATCAGATAGTGCTAAATTAGTCATGAACATTGTCGTCTCGTTGCGCATCTTCATGCGGAAGCAGAAGACAAACAGCGCAGCGCAGTTGGTGATGAGACCTAAGACGAAGACCACGCTGTACACCACCGAATACAAGTTGTACTTGAAGGAGTCGTCAATGCCGCAGTCCTCCATCCCAGTCTCGTTAAGCACCAAACTAGCCATGATGATGGTGAGGAGGTGCTCCAAGGAACAAGCTCACCCCAGGATGGAATGTTACGTTAAGGATGAGAGGGGGCGAATATGTGGGAATGGGATGTGTCAGCAGGGGATCCCCCAGGCAAGCCTTCTCCAAGCCATGGCGGACACATAAATAAAAGGCCGTCAGGATGCTCGGCACTCCTGCAGAAAGAAGAGGAAGAAGTTCATGTCATTTCCTTAGCAGCAAAAACTTGAGTCAATAGACATTTAAATACATGACAACACAAAACATTTTAAAAGTGACTATTTATCATTCTTAATCATCACTATGGCTGTCGCAAAATTACAGGAACTTAAATTTCTTGAGCTGAAAAGGTTTGGAAAAAGCTGCCCTATCAAATGCTGCACAAAACCTCAACTTTAACCGTCTTAACTTCGATTTATTGACTCATTCCCATCCAAAATAGGAGCTATATGCCACATTTTCCTTGCTCTAACCTTACCTCTTTGTGCCTTACAAGGGAAACGACCATCTATTCAACAAATCACTACTACTTCTTTGCCGGTTGCCAGTCGAAGTACGTGACATGAATACGCTCGTATAAACATTTAAGTATTGTATAGACTCACATGACAGGCTGCACTGTTAGGCCTCAAGGAGTCAGTGTCTTTGGAGCTTTGCTTTTCAAAAGAAAAGTCAGGAAATGCTCTGGAGACATTACAGGCCTTGTGTTATACAACACTCCCTCACCAGTCGTTTAAACTGGAATACTGGAATTGATCGATATCCTTAGTGGATATGGATATGGAGCCTCTCCCAGTCTGATACTAAAAATGTTTAAGTGAGTTTGGATGCGATTCATAAACTCACACCACAAAGGAAAGGCTGTGAGCTTGCATAGTCCATCAGACGTGTCCGGTGCCAGCTGCAAAGTGACATCTTTACGGCGTTTTCACACGCCTCTCAGAAAGCTTCCACCGACTTTCACAATGCCCTCAGTGTACCCATCTGTGGCGAGCCCACACTCGCATAGGCCCGTCCACACAAACAAGCAAACGGTTCCATGTGACCGTTCACACACAAAACCCACATTGAGGTTATTCAGTCCAATAACGTGTTTTTTTTTTTTTTATTTCCACACATAACAAAATGGCTGCTGTGCATGAAAGAACTACAGATTGACATCTCAGCATGCTGTGGATTATATTGGCAAAAAGATTACAGCCTCCGACATGTGTGTTTGGTTTCATGTACAGGTCATGGACAGCTGCACTTAGACGCCCCCCCACTCCGACGTCCGTGGTGGTGACAGAAACAGACCCCTGGGACCTGCTGATCCCTGTGGATCGAATTCAGTTTGTACATCCAGCTGTTGCCTTCCCTCACTCACACAGACGGTTTAAAGTGGAAAATAGTGATGCGTTCAGGAACGTCTTCTTGCTCAACAAAGACTAAGAAGACGTGGACAGTGGAACCCGCTTATATTGACAGCCGTCTGACTTGCTGACTGACATCAACATACAAAACACTGACAATAACTTCCCAAAAAAAGGATTTGAGAGAGGGAGCCGGTTGGATCACCATGTCTGTTCTGGCTCATCATCATTGACTAGCATGTTCAAGCAAGCACAATCATTTCAACATGTACTTCAAACTACTACAAGAACAAAATGTGCAGTTTGTTCGGGAAAGGTGAGCTCTTCTTTAGTCATGTGTCCGTTGTGAAATCTGGAATTTTTCTCAAGAAGTTCAAGTAATGGCATGAAGTAAAGACCATAGCAGTGTTAAGAATCAAACCAGAGGGCTGAGGTTGGAGTAAATTAAATAGACTGTTTGGCTCGGAAACAGGAAGTCTGTGGAAACACTGCAGAAAGAGGTGCAGAATCTGAAAGATCTAGAAAGCTTTATGTGTGGGTTAGCTGCTCTATTGGACATGAAATAAATCTTAATTGTCCATGGAACTGTATTATGCACATATTTTCTGTATGCGTCTAATCGTTATCATTTTCTTAAGACAAAATCACTGAATTTCCTGTTTAAATACAAAGCAGAAGCCAAAGATGAGGGAGCCACCAGCGTCTGTTTTCGTCTGTATAATTTCTGTCTATGGTTTATGCAATGAAATGTGTGTCCTAATATTGTAATGCTGTAGTTGTCGATTGTTTATGACCGAGTTGTGTTTTAAAAGTAATCTTCAGTAGTTGTTCAGTTCCTTTACATTTGAGTACTTTCTTCCTCCAGTCCTTCATTAAACTTGATGTAGATATTTATACCTTTCAACTTGCTTCTGTTTCAACAAAACCACCTTGTTTTTTTGTTGTGAACGTCATGATGATGATGACAGGTGAGTAGTTATTCTCGCCAGGTATTGGAATGCATGTATCCATGTTGTTGATATCCACAACCAACGCCTTAGATCTCAGCAAGTTAGCCACTTCTTCCTCTACTGAAGCATCACCTTGTTGTCCTTAGTTACCAACTGCACTGGCATCAGACCTGCATGTAATGTGGCGTCACAATCACATTGCTCATGTGTGTGATCTGTTCCAAAACACCAATCTTACACATCATTTGCATCATTCTTCAAAGCATCCATGTTTTCTTCCAGCCCATCACTTGTTTACAAAGTGACACATTATCATTCACAAATTACTTAGTGTTTCCTTAAAGATTTGTTATGCTGTTTATCTCTTTTGTTGTTGGTTGTCGCTGGTTTTGTCAGCGATTATCAGTACTCGTAACTTGTTTTTTTGACCAGAAAGTTTTGAAGCCAGTGGTGTCAGCAAATAGATTTGTATTTCTGGTGGAGCTCTATAGTCGGGAAAAGTGTCAAATCAGTCCAAAACCTCAAAATATGTGCAGAGGTCTTTTCAGTCCCTCCTCACAGGAAGTGACATCACCAAGAGAGTCAAAGTGTATATGTTACGTGTGGAATATTTGAATATCATCTGATAAGCTTTCATGTGCTGGTATAGACAATGGATGAATGGATGGGATTCAAATGTTTAATTGGCTATTACTTTAATTAACCTAATTTACTTATGCTACTCCTGTAATACACAGCGTGTTCTGCAATTGATCTTTTTGTGTTAAGTTAGTTTAGTTGGAAATTGATCATGACAAGACTTAGAAAATCATTGCAAAATATTCTATGAGTAAAGAGTAGAAACTCACAGTGATGAATGGATGATGACAGCTCTCTTCTTTGGCAGCTGATGTTTGTCAATGTGAAGCAGCTGTCAATAAGTTAGAATCCCACACGGTACTGTTTTCACTTCTCACTGCAGTGGCTTCAGTCTGCAAATCCACGAGAAGAGAAAAGTCTGATCTTTTGATGTTGTCTCTGAACAGTTATTTTCGAGTTCTTCCTCCCCAGGCGTGCGTCCTGTCTGTTGCTTGTGGGCAACAGCTCAGCTTTGTGTGCTCGTGCGTGTGCGCGGGTGCCAAAGAGCGGAGGGCTGCACAGGAAAGCACACAATAGCACCTTGGCCAAGCTGCTGGGGGGAGGAGAAAGGAGGAGACAGGGAGGGATGGGGGCCAAGCTTAAGTGCACACAAACACTTTTATTGCATATGTGAGCACCGTGCACGTTTATGCTATTCATTATTACATCAATAAGAATGCTGAGTCACACCAATTCTGTTAAGCTCTACACTAATGCTTTTATGTGGCAGTGTTTTTGTTTTATTTTTTATTCAAGTAAAAGTACATTCTCTGTGTGGAGTTTGCATGTTCTCCCCGTGCATGCGTGGGTTTTCTAGGTCAATTGGCTAGGTTAATTGGGTAATTGGTCATTTTGGTTGGCTGGTCACTCCTTGGAATGGCTCTCACTGTACGTTGCTAGAGTCCCAAAGCTTTAGAAATGCCTCCAGAATGCTTTCCAAACTGATGGATCTCAATTGTCTTCTTTCTGGTGGGCAAAACCCTTACCATTCTGGGTTTCCAAGGCAAACAATCTTCACATCGCTCAAATCTTCGCCATAATCACTGCAAACTTCCTTTGTGGTACACCGCTACGTTTGTTTATCTGAGTGATAATACCCTGATGCCGTCACTTCTGGAAAATGAGGCTAAAACTACAAGAGCCAGTTCATCATGGCTGATGTCAGGAACTATAAATGTAATTTTTGTTCCCTTTCCAAAATGTAACAATATAGAACATAATTACTAACAATATATCATACCAGGTACTCTTGTAACATAACGTCAGTGCCTTCTTGCACTCCTGTTAATAATAGTACTATATTTTAACTGATCAAAGTCCTGCCGCTGCATTGTTATTAAACAATTTTCATGTCATTACTGACCAAAAGATTTATTTTTAGCAAACTGAGAGGGTGTTGGACACATTCCCATTGTGTTGAGGCTGGCATGGGGATGTTTGTGTGTGCATGTGTATGTATGTGAGAACCAAAGAAAAAGAGACACTTGACAGAGGGGAAATGGTTTAGGGGATAGCGTCTGGCCATACCACAATAGCAACAGGGAGGACAGGATATCCTGCTTACCGCATAAGCTCAAGTCACGCACACACGCATGTACTAATAAAGTGCATTACACACCATCAGATGTTCAACACCTCCATTGTTGGAGTCCACTTGATTGTGCCACATGAGTCACGCACGATAATAAAAATGGGTTTGAAGAAGTTTTATAACCACAAGCTTGTGTGCCATCGTTTGATTTGATGAGATGCTGTACAGTTTGGATGGTCCTACAACTCAGGTGGGACCTTGCCACTTTGCGGTTTGAATTTTGTGACTTCACTCTGTCAGTTTTTCAAAATAATATCAGTTTTGTGGTTTAATATGGCCTATAGTTAGCAAATACAAATATAAAATTGACTATAGGGGTGCTATTTCATGTCAGGAGGTCTCAAATAATGTTAAAAACAGTATTTAGAAGGCTGTAAATAGTTTTTTTACGATCTTAACTATGAAAATATTCCATGTATAGATAGATAAGGGATTACTGTATAAATTAACATACTTTTAAATGTTAATTCATGCTGACTGTCTTAACCCAAAGAGTGAGCATTACCAGAGGGCGCTCTAGTACATTCTGCTACTGTAGGCTACCCCTGGAAAAAAATAACTGAAACATCAACTGGCGAAGTTGTTCAGAAGTGACACAGAGGATGAAGAGTTCAATGGATTCAGTGATGACTCATGGAATGAGATCGGGAACTTGGTGAACTTACTTGCTCACCAGTAACTTGCTTGAATCACTGGCTTGTCCTGAATCTGAAATACATTTCTACATAAATATGGCATAGTATATTTTAATATATATATTATATATAAATATATATATATTAATCTGTTCTGCTGCTGCTTCATTCATACGCATATACTTCACTGGCGCCCCCTGCTATATGGAGGAAATACTGCGTGTTGAGGACTATTACTGTACAACGACATTATTTCTGAATCCACTAGGTGGGGGTGCCAGTTAACGTCATGTGTTGAGATGTCGTGATTGGATGAATGATTTGACAAAAAGGGTTTAATTTGGCTGGGCTACAACAGCCCCCCCCATTCCCCCGTCTTTCTGTGTTTGGTAACGGTAACCAAGCTCTGCTGCTTGACCAAGGCTTTGTGTGTCACACCAGCAAGAACAAAGACCCCATTACAGCAGCCGGCTCAGTCCTCTCCCTCAGCCGCCCCTCTTCTTCGACCCCCGTGTCCTGCCCTCCTTTAATGCAATGATGAGTGTACTTCCTTTACTTTTTTCTCCCCTTGCCTACGTCCATCCTCATTCATGTGCTCCAGGAGGCTTTAGGAGCAGCCCCATCGTGCCATACATACCTCTGCCCTGACAACAGAGCCGGACAAAGGCAGCGAGGCAGCACAACACAGGAGACTTCAGCTTTACAGGCTTTATGGACTGATGTTAACATGGCTGCAAAGGACTCTGCAGTAGTTTGCATACGTGTACGCGTCCAAAGCTGACCTTGTGAGCGCCCGTTCAACTCTGACCCTAATGGGTGCCTGCAGGCTCAACATTGAGCAGGGGGGGTGTTTACCCCGCAGAACTGATAGCTGAAGCATGAACACCCATGGTTGAGCACTCGTCCTCCAGACTGAGACTGACCAGACTGACCCCGGCCTGCACAGACAGTAACATAATAGGCTAGCGCATAGCAAGTATCTGTCTGTTAAAGATTCTGTAAAGATTTCGTAAAGATTTAATCAGTCCATCACTTCCTCTTGATGAGAAAACCAACACAACTTGAAAAGATAGTTTACTTCATCTTAATCTTGATTATTTTTATTAGTGGATGTTATTTATTCAGTCAGAGGAAGCCGTACCGGGGGTCTTTAATGTCCCAATACAATAACAAAACCTCTTTTCTTTGCCATTTGGAGTCCATAGGGTTGGATTTAGTGTTTAGTTTTTGAACAATAACAATAAATAAATACAAATCATAAAGCTTAAGTATCACAGCAAGCAAGCAAGCAAGCATATGCTATGTACATGATATGTCTCAGGTAATATAACACAAGTAGAAAAGTAATAAAATAAATAAATGAACAAAAAGTATATTAAAAATAAATATAACAAAACTAAATTAAGGTTCATTATCTCAGCTAACCACTACTGGAATACCCGAGTAGGGTGGAAAGAGTACTTACAAGGCTAGAAAACAGAGACCAGCAACGCGTACCACAAGAGAACAAGCTACACAGGTAAGGCAGCCAACGAGACAGGTGCTCATGGAACAACAATCTGGCACCAAACAAGTCCAGGTGCCCGGCTTAAGTACCACAGGTGAGTGATTGCATGCAGGTGTGAGCAGGTGGCTCTGCCCAGGCAGGCAAGGCAGTGCACTGCAACAAAAGGCCGAGAGGAGGCAGCAGAGAGACATACATAGAAACGTCAATATTAGTAAGGATTAGTATAGGATTGTATAAATGAAACAATGGACAAAGAAAATGTCATTAAAAAGTTTCTTAAAAGCTTTTCCCAAGATTTTAGAACCTGAAAAATTCCATTTGTGTTTGCTAATGTGTATTTTTACTGTATATTCAACGATTTATACACTATAACCAGTATGAGAAGTATCCCACAACACAACAGCTGTTTTTCCTTTCTTTTTAATATACGTGTTATTAAATTAGATACAGAGTACTAAGTCACTCATATGAAAGTGATTTTGATGTGTATATATATTTTTCCCCTTCAATTCCATGGTCTTTGCAGTGCATCAATTAAGGACTAAGTGAGACTAAGTGACAAAGAATCAAAATCAATCAAAATCACCTCACTCACAACTGATGCACCTCACTGCCACCCTCTGCTGGACTCATTCAATATTGCAACTAAGTGTACAGTGTAATAAATGTCTTAATAAACAGGTAATAAATGAAATCATTAACTATGCATGGGAGAAACTTCATTCGAAAGTAAAAATCACATTAATTCAAGTGAATTGGAAGTGTGTTGATTGGCTACTGACATAATGTATGACAACTGTGATGTTTGACCCTTGCCTTGGTGTGCCATTTTGTTTTTATGATCACCTTGACCTGTGTTTGACTCATACCATCAGCAAATCTCTGACTGTCTGTTAATCCTATTAAATTAGTGTCTGGAAGAAAAAGAATGACTACGTGCTTGATCCCTTCACCGTATATCACATTTATTACCACATAAATTTCTTGGAAGAATTTTATTATTTGTACTTTTTTATGGGCTGTCTGGCACATTAAGACAAGTGAGACGGCACGATAGCATAATCTTGTTCACATACAGAGGAGATCGTAATCTCTCACTGTTAAACAGTTCACAAGCATTGCATATGAAAGCTATAATTACACAGAACACTGTAACATGTGCAAACACATGATTTTGATTTATTATTTGGTCAGTTCGGTGGTTTTTAAGTATTTCTCTGCGTGTGTTCCTTTAGTGCAGTGCATATGAACATGTCATAAATAAGCTAATGCTGTTCTAACTTTAAAAAGTAGTTATATGACATATCTATAGAAATATTTCAGCATGAACTAATTCATTTTAAGTGCATTTGATTTCAATTAAAATGACATCTAAGTGTCTGTCTGAGATGAACATTTACAACCAAATGTTTAATGAAAGGGCTGCACGCCGGACGAGTGGTTAGCAAGTAGGCCACACAGCTAGGAGACCCGAATTTGATTCCACCCTCGACCATCTCATCACCATGGAGTTTGCATGTTCTCCCCGTGCATGCGTGGGTTTTCTAGGTTAATTGGCAAGTGAGTGTGAATGGTTGTTTGTCTATATGTGCCCTGTGATTGGCTGGCGACCAGTCCAGGGTGTACCCCGCCTCTCGCCCGAATACAGCTGGGATAGGCTCCAACACGTGAGGATAAGCAGTAGAAATTAATGAAAGCAGCTTTTTTGTTTGTGTGGACTAGAATGGAGCAGAACATAAAGCAGCCATAAATTACTTAGTGATAATGTCTTCCTCAGACAGATGGACAAAGCGTGCAGGGAGAGTGGAGGCACCACTTTGGAGCTCTGCACGGTCTGGAGAGCATCATGCTGCAGGGAGTTTGATGGCAGCAAAACCAGTAACTCCAGTAGAACAACTATCCAAACGAGGGTACAGAGAAGTTTGCAATCTCTGAGCCAGTGTGACACCAGCATCGCCTCCAGAGACAGGAGAACCCCAACAGGAACTACTGGTGAGTATCAAGGCTGGTTACACAGTACATTTACAGCCTTCACCCACTGGAGTGGTACCACATCATCATCCTCTTTCATGGACCACCAGGCCAGCATACCTCCTGTCATCTGAATAAGCCAGTGCAGAGCCACCAGTATCAACAAAAGCCAGCTGGGCCGGAAACACGTTGGAGGGTTTAGTGGAGATGCAATGGGAGTGGAGCAGCCACACTGTACCAAATGACCAAAAGAAACCCAACTGAAATGAATTGAATGAATAAATTTGTCTTTATACGTAAAGACAAATGTAATCTGTATTATGACCCCAAGGGGGAACTTCAAGCTGCTGATTATTTTATATGCACAAAAGGGAAAAAACACTGCTCTAAATATGTCAAAACATATTTAAAAAAATCAATTATTCAGCATAATATTTAGCTTGACATTATGCATGGTGTGTTTGTGGTGCACTATTCATCAATCTTCAGGAAAGAGGTTGGACTTTATCCAAGACGTTCTGGCATTAATGCTGCGCAACCCTCCTCCCTGAAGACTGATGAGGAAATAGTCCTTGTACACGCTGGGTGGAGTTCTGTGATATCGGAGGCCTTGTTTCTGCACCGCCTGGTGTAAACATCACTGACAGATGAATGGCAGGCTACACCCATTGACTTCTACCACCCACTACAGCGCTTTCCAGTCCACTACAGTTGCCAAACCACGCAGTCATGGACTGGATCAGGACACTGCCTACCATACAATATTCAGTCAGTGTGCAAGGCGTCATGTGTGGTGCGACGAATTGCTGATGTCAGCGTAATGTAAGCATGTGTATGTTGTATGAGATACTGACTGATGTTCTGATCCACCATCTCTTACGTAGGTCCAACATCAAGACACACTCCAGAATGCCAAAAAAATATTTAGACTGTTCTTCCTGTAGTGGTAACATTCTGTCCTAGTACTTTTTCCCTTTACAGTGTTCTGAACATTCAGTCAACACAATCAATGATCCAATCCTACACAAAGCTCTTTTTCACACCATTAGTCATTGTTGTTTATGGCTACGTCCTTTATGGCTATGTAGGATGAGACATGGGTGATATATTCACTGGTATTATATTACTTCAACAGTCCAAAATAAAAGGACAGAGGCTGATAAAACAACATGCTGGACACAAATAAACTAAACTATGTTTATATGGTCTCAACCCAGGCCGCCTGCCCTTGACATTGGTTTTATTAAAACAAATTTCAGAGGAATGATTGAAATCCCACTACCGCTTTCCTGTTTTTTGTGTGTGCAGCAGTTCACAAAAAAACATCAATTACCATAATTTCCGGGCTATGAGACGCACCAGTCTTGAAGCCACACCCACTAAATTTAGAGTGATTTGTCCAAATTCTAAAAAGACATATTGTGGCACACAAGGATCAGGTAGCTCTTTGACAGTAGCCAATCATGAACTGTGAGAAAAGTTATAACAAGCTTATCAGTCTGACTCAGAACACTAAAATCATCACACAGTAACTTAACACTCAAAAGCTATACTTCAGAAATATACAATAAATGTACCAATATGAGTTAAAAATGAAAAAAAACAACAAAAGGGTTGACAAGCTTATGAGTTCCCTTACAGCTTGTGATTGGCTCCTGCCAAAACACAAATATTAGTAGAAGAAAAAAAAAAGTAGCAGTTTATACAACGGGAATTACGGTGATTATTTAAGGACTCGCCTTCCAACTGCCATAGTCTTCCTTCAGCGAATGGCAGCCCCTTGTGTTTGTCCGAGAGGCTGAAGCCAAAGTGGAACTTTGGTCTTTCCATACAGTCACTGCTGTTCCAACATATGACATGTGGAAAAGAGCCACACTCCATCTGAGTCATGTTGGCAGGGAATCAGACCCTGAGGGGGTTCCCTTTACCACTGACATCAGTTTATACCTCTATCTCTTCCCACAGCGAAAAAAAAATGAACATGTTGCAGACATGTCAAGAAAACACTGAGACCAGGATTTATCTCCAAGTGAATAGTTTGATTCCATAACTTTCATATTAAATTGTAAACTATAAAGACAGCTTGTTATATCATAATTGATGAACTTGTTTGAGCATTAACATAGATTGTTGAAAGCTGATGTTTTAGCATTTTGGGGTGTGCATCTACTGCACACATGGCACAGGTCTGCATTGCACACTCATCACTCATCTGGCGTGCCTCGCTTCAGTTGTTCCTGCTGATGGTCGACAGAAAACAGGTGGCTTTAATTTTACCGTCAACGTGTTCAAATCCGTGCGTATCAATCACACAGCATGAACGTGCAAGCTCTTCAACTAACCCAGAACCAGAAGGTCTCCAAACGCAAGCATCTAGAATAACGCTGGGCAGTATCTTTAAAAAAATAAAAAATAAAAATAAAAACTTCAAAAGTAACCACAGCGCAACCCTAGTGAGGTTAAGCGGCATAGAAAATTGATGGATGGAAAGGAACCACAACAAATGATCCTCCAGACACGTCAAATATATTACAAACATCTTTATGTAAATTCTATCTCACTGCGTTGTTGCGTGTGTGTGTGTGTGTGTGTTGTGGCATTACAAGCACTGTTGTTGTCTTATTAAATACTACTTATAGTAGAATATTTTCATGATTTATGGTGTAACTGTCAGTGACAGTCAGCAGAGGCACGATGAAAATATAAAAAAAATAAAAAACTGTCCACCATACTGTTATAGATATTGTAAATGTATTTTCTTTTAGATTCCAATTGTTTTCAACATTTTGTAAAAATAAAAATCACGGACTTTCCACATCCTGACGCTGCTGTGAATGTGCCTGCTGAGGAGCAGCAATTAAGTCTTTAATGTCACCGGTGACAAGATTGATCTGAGGTAAAGAGAGAACTAAGGGCTCTGGAGGCCAGCAGCACTCTTGGAAAAAGGTTCAATATCCATAAGGTCTTTTGGGACAACAATGCTTAGAAGTGGAGACACCGATTCAGACAGGAAATGTTTGCAAGTGATACATGAGCTGGCTGGCAGGCGCGTGAGGTAAGAAACCTGCGTCTCACAGCTGCCTCGACTCCGCCTAAATAGAAGGCAGACTAGATTAGGTGCAGGTGTGCCACAACGAGGCACCACAGCAGGTGAGCATATTTTGCTTAACAAGCTAAACCTCCTAACCAGCCAGGACTACTGTTCTCATTGCCGGTCAAATAAGCTTCGCTTCATAACTCAAATAAAATGAAGTCATAACCCAGACGCGTCCTGTCTGAGTATTTGACAAAATGCTTGTTACAGGATGTGTCCACATGAAATACTTCGCTTACACTTCATAAAATCACATCAGTACTGATAACAAACTTTCTGTAGATGCAGGATGTCGTTGAACGGTGATGCGAGATCTTGGCCTAAATCTGTTAACACCACCTGAAGTTAACACCATATTGTTAGAACTTGCCTTCCAAGAGGATGTAATGTTTTGGTCAAGTCGTAGCGGGTAAAATAAATAACCCGCAAAAAATGTGACTTATACTCCAGTGCAACTTATGTATGTTTTTTTCTACCTAAATGCACAAAGTTGAAATATTTCAGTAAAAAAGTTTGTAAAAATGTCAATATAATGACACAAAGAAATGTAAAAAACAAACAAAATAACAAAGATGTAGTTTGTAGAAAGTTTGGTTATTTTGTTACAAGAATAAAGTCAAAATATTCTGTGAATCAAGTCAGGATCAAGAAAATGTACACAAAAATTATAAAAAAGAAAATAATTAGAACATTTAAAAACTCAAGGAAAAGCTCAAATTCTTTTGAGAAAAAAGGCAAAATAGTAGGGAAAAAAGTCATAGTCTAACAATTTTACGAGATTAAACTTGCAATATTATGAGGAAATTATTTAGCAGCACAAAGGGGGAATATTTGAGAAAAATTTTTTAAGTTGTAATAGTATGAGAAAACCTAATTTTCGGAAAATTAAGTTGGGGAATAGTTAAAAAACAGCAAAAATGGCAAAATACGCTTAATACGTTTTGTCACCCATATCACTAAGCTAAGATGCTGTTTTATCTTGAACTATTACTGCAAAATATTGATGGTATCATTGGTTTATATCTATATGATGTGTATAGCATTCCATAATGCAACCTTTACGGAAACATCCGTCACACTGCGGTCCTGCAGACTAGGTTAAAAACGACAAAATCGCACATTTCAATCCACTTTTATCACCATCCTGTCGATATCGTATATTTAAATGAATCAAACTGCTGAGACAAGAGAACATTTCAGAGATAATGTGACCTATATAAACATCCTTGTCTGCAGGATATTGCTTAACATCTGTTAGAGCAGAATAAATAAGACACAGTAGGACCACCCAGATACAATATTCATAGCGCTTCACTTTAACAGGCTTTTCTCATGAAATTTGATGTATGGACCGTATTAGCATTTGTGACAAAAGTCGAGTGAAGAGAATGAAAAGGAGGTTGGTGGGTTTTTTTCTTCTTCTTATTCCCGTGTAAGGATTACAGCTGCTCCAATAAGCACACCCTCAACATCCAGTAAACACAAGTCAACACCAACGTAAAATAGGTGCGTTGATTAAATGGCCAAAATAATTGTGTGTGCAAATTTTATGAGTTTGCTCATGCAATTTAGCGCTTGTTATTTGGATATTAGTGGATCAAGCCCAAAGTACAAGTGCGTGAATTGAGGGACTCGAGAGACTCGTTTGTACTGTATGCAGCTGGGACTGGTCTTTTTGGCGTTTATACTCCATTTTATTACAATGGAACACATTTGAAGAGTTCTTGCAAAGTGCAAGCACTATGTTCCTGCGTTTCCTCAACTAAAAATGACAAGCACTTGATGTTTTTCTTTGATCATTTCTGTAATTTTCTGAAGTGGATGGCTGCATATGAAACTGCTCAGGAAGTGCAACAACCCCTTTAGTTGTTGTGACTACAGCACATCCTCCCACTTTTGGAGTGCTCGACACAAGTTATTACCAGTTTAACATTCTGTGGGGGCGGTGGGTGCATCCTGTATGTCGAAAGATGAATTGTAGACTTCCATAGTCACTGTTACATTGCACAATATAATCAGGCATTGTATGAAAGTATTTAATTTTTATATTTTGTAATGATTAGATTTTTTCTACTGTACAATTCATGATTTTGCCGACCAATATCTAATATTTGTTTGAATTGCTGAATTATTAGCATGGACACATCAATCACATGGCTTTCATCATTCAACATTTACTCTTGAACTATCCAGACAAAAGTTAAAGCTTCGCTAATTATTACTGGCATCCATGCAAACCATCCCAGGATTCCCAAATGTTGTTTTGTTTGATAAATGAGTTGATCGCTAAAGTCAAGGATTGCTAAATGAGTTACAGATGGATTAGCCACAAATGCCTTATGGACTGTGAAAATGAGCCTGTCCATTTCCACCGCAGCATCCGGACTTCATTTTCAAACATCACAAACTAAACGGATTAGCAACTTACATCGGAAATGCTTGGAAAACAACTCTTCTGTCATCACTTAAATAGAATCACGTTGTTTGACCTGCTCTTTACCTCGTCACACCATTTGAATCCGGTCCTCAAGCTCGAGACATCTGAGTAAATGCGACTGAAATAAATAATGCAAATTTAAACACTAGATGATATGTTTTGGGTTTAGTGGAAGAGTCTGTTTTGATCATAAATCCATTGCTACTGGTGGTCTTTTTCACCACTAATCATTGCTGCTGTGTTGCAACCACATGACCTAAAGGCAGTCCGCGTCACTTCCGGTAAAATACGCATCGTTGAATGTGACTGCATATAAACTCATTATCTTTATATCATTTGTGTGAGTGTGCATTGTGTGTTGCGCAAAGACATGCTATATTTCTACATTTGTAAGTTTTACTGTGATATGGTTCGCCAATGTCGTAAGATGAGTAAAGTTAAACAACTGGAGGTCAGCAAATAAATGTTATAGTTAACCTTACCATGACATGATTTACCGTGTGGCTGCACAGTTGATGACATCACCACAGGCTGGCTGCAGAGTGAGAAGGGGAGTCCCACCTTCAGGAGGTTCAAAATAAGCGACACTCCCCAGAGGCAGCCACCTGCAACAAGTGTTGAGGACGAGACACTCGAGGGCGATAACAAATCAGACCCAAGTGGAGATCAGCTTTGGAAGGGAAAATTACTGGTAAGCACTGAGATTTTTATCACAAAAATATCATTTGGCTTAAGAGATACAAGAAAAGAAGAACTGTAAAATCCACATATTTTTCTTTAAACTTTGTGTACTAATTGTTAATTAGAATAGCACTAATCTAAGTTGACTTTAATAAAAATCACATGCCATGTATACTGACTCTATACTGTACTAGGTACTGTACATCATCATCCTCTTTTTCAGTCCATTCTACAGCACTACAAAGTATATGTACATAAATCTGTACATTGTTAGTGCTTATGGATCTTATTACATGCATGAGGTAGCGTGAGTCGATGTCAAGGTCAATTAATTAACCTGTGATGGTCTTGCTATGGTTTTGTTTACATTGATTACCTCCATTATCCATCATTGTTCGGCATATTTTGTTACTGACATATGGTTTTCCACAGCCTTGAGTTTGCTCTGGGCAGCTTCAGTTAGGAAGAGTTTGTAGTGTAATCCATCCACCCGAAATAGAGTTGTTTGTGCTGTATTCCTCAATTTATAAAGTGTACTGATAATGAGCAATGTAAGCAAAAGTAGTATTTACGGTACAGGTAAGCAAAGCAGGTGACAATCTGTGAAACAATCTTTCAAACTGTTGAATCAACAAGATGTTTTTCAATTCCATCTGTCCTTGTCCTAACCACAGATGGAGCACAGCAACTCGACTGTTTGTCCATCCATCGATGACTTCCGTAATCAGGTTTACTCCACGGCCTACTGCCTCATCACCGTCTTCGGCCTGACTGGGAATGGCTTCGCCTTAGTGGTGTTGATCATGATGTCCCACCAGAGTTCTCCTTTCAATGTCTACATGCTGAACCTGGCTGTTTCCGACTTGCTGTGCGTCAGCACTCTGCCTCTGCGGGTTCTTTACTATGTGAACAAGGGCCAGTGGAACCAGGGCGATTTCCTGTGTCGCATCAGCTCCTACGCCCTCTATGTCAACCTCTACTGCAGCATTTACTTCATGGCGGCCATGTCCGTCACACGCTTCGTTGCCATTGTCTTTCCTATGCAGAGCCGTCAACTGGTGACAATGAGCCGTTCACGTCTAATGTGTGTGAGCATTTGGATTTTTATCTGTTTAGCCTCCTCACCCTTCTTGATGACAGGCCAGAGAGTTGACCCAATCACCAACAAAACAAAATGCTTTGAGCCTCCGCAAGGTCAAGGTGTGTTCAAGGTGGTCATGCTGAATAATTTGTCTTTGGTGTTAGGGTTTCTTCTGCCCTTTTTGGTCATCCTTCTCTGCTACACTGGCATCATCCACACCCTACTGACCCGCACTCCACTGGCCAGGTCCCAGCAGGACACAACTTCCAAAGCAGTTTGTATGATTGTCATCATCCTTTTGACTTTCTTAATAAGCTTCATGCCATACCACGTGCAACGCTCCATCCACATAAACTCCTTGTCCAGGACCGACACTTCCTGCACTGAAAGGGTTGCCATGCAGAAGTCGGTTGTGGTGACGCTGTGCCTGGCAGCAGCCAACTCATGCTTTGATCCGCTGCTTTACTTTTTCTCTGGGGAAGGTGTCCGCAACCAACTGTCCTCCATGCGCCTGTCATGGACAGCCAGCACACAGACACGCTCACTGAGACTTAATGCTGCTGGCATTGAGTCGGGCGACCACCGACAGCTGTGCGCTACTTTGTTTCCACAAAACACGAGCGCTGTCGAATAAGGGGAACAAGACATTTTATGTGGGGGGTCTACAGTGGATCGCTGCATAGTTGTGAGCCTGAAAGTTTCTTGATTAAAAGAATTGTTTTTATTGGCAGGAAAACCTGCTATATTGTCCTTGATTAGGCCTTTTTATTGCTATAAAACCCATCTTATTTGCCCTGAATTGTTAATGCTTCAGTTGCACAGAAAGGAGTCAAGTAGTTGCTTGAGGACGTTTCTACATGCAGGGAATCAATGTGGGGCTTACACACTAAAATAGATGCAAACGTCTGAAAACTGGCTTCCCAACAAGCATGCCTTGCGGCATAAACAAGAGTATAAGATAGTATTGTTTTACATATACAGTAGTGTATAAGTGCTTATTTTGATACCCACATAGTCCGTGTGGTGTGGTTACATTTAGTGTTCCACAAGTCTCACTTATTAGTTTTGGTTGCACCGTGAGTGAAAGAGGTGTTTGTGGCCAAAAAGAAGTTATTTTTATGGACTGAAAATGCACATCTAATCTAATCATATCATCTGCTTTTTGATCATTTTTGTCAGTAAAATTACAAAAAAAGAATTAGGCCTGACTGAATGATGGTAAAAGATTTTCTTAGATGCTATTTGATATCATCATTGACTGTGGGTTTCACACGCTACGTATGTCATTTATATTACCATGTCATTAACTTATACCACAGCCACTGTCACAATTAAAACATATATAAATAGTTTATAGTTAAGTGAAATTGTGTTATTGTAATGTGTTTTTGGTTGGAGAAGCATTAATAAGAGCATGGACCTCATGCTTGGTTTTGGGCCACTTGGCTGCACTGCAGTGTCCTATCTTTTCATACTGACAAGCAGTGTCCACTAGATGTTACACCAGCACAGATATTAAAAAGATACTTCCTCTTCGTTCAGTAGACTAACCTGATGATTTTCCAGCAAGGAGTTAACACTCGGATTGAAAATGTTCAATATTTTTTTTCTGTTGTCACTCGTAGACTTGATCCTGCAGCAGACAAATACCACGAGTTGATTGGAGTTCAGTGCCTAAAGCTTCAGGGCTCTTCATAAGGTTAACTGGCATCTCTCTAGCCACGACAAAACTAGAAAAAAAGATTAATTTCAGCTCAATAAAAAGAGCATACTTGGACATACGATTGGCTTATAGGTTAATGAGAGACATAGCATAACCCTGGAAGTAGCCTGCCGAGGCTGCTCATGACTACAGAGAAGGCCACTGTATTTAGCTCTTCAGAAACAGATAATATTGAGCACATGATTGGCTCCCCAGCCTATTTGCACAAAAAGATGTTTGTTTCACTCAGAAAGCACAGATGGCACTAGCGGTTTAACTACTCACTTCTTTCTGACCATTAAAAAAAACACAGAAGGAAAGTCCTGTGTAAAATGTTCTGAAAAATAGGGGGAAAACCAGGAAATAGTGTATATTTGTGTTTATCGTCATCTTATCATATCGAAGCATGACCATGCAAACAAGTTGGGTTATTTTCCAAGAACTGAACTTTAGACCTGTAGTAAAGTGAATCGGATGTCCAGATAAAGTACAGGATTGGTGGCACGCTACTCTGTGCTATTTGGTCCTTATACAACTGGAGCAGATCCAGACAACAAAGTCAGTCAGTGAGCATGCAGTCTTGAAAATACGAGTTTTGAGTCTGGATGTGAAGATTGGCAGTGAGTCAATATTTCAGATGTCAGTTGGTAATGAGTTCCAGAGTTTAGGAGCAGAGCAGCTGAAAGCTCTGCTTGGCGTTTCTATGATGGCGGCAGGAGGAGGACCAGAAAGATTGTATTGCTGTTGAATTGTCGTGATGGAAGTTCCTACGAGATCTACGCTGAGGAGGCCCTGGGCCAAACCGAGGGCACGCTGGAAAAATTGGTGGAAAAACTGGTGGAACTAGAAGACGAGGTCTGGGCTTCCTTACCGAGACTTCTGTCCCTGAAACCCAGACCCAGATCAGCAGAAGGTAATGGATGGATGGATAGCCTCCGCAAGCTGTCATGTCCACCGTCTAGAATTATTTCCAAACTTTGCCTTTGAATTGTAAATATGCAATTTGCAATGACTGTAAAGCATTGGATATGGGCGCGGGCAGTAAGGCGTCTTCTTTAATATTTCCAATCTAAACTCACACCTTGTGCTTGATAATATGAATATGGAAGAATAATCAAGTAGCACATACATATAGGTCAGCTCATAGGGGTTAGGTTGTGTGTTGTTAAGTCTTCAATAGTTTAACAGCCAGAGGGAAGACACTGTTTTGTGCCTGGTTGTTTTGACAAACAGTGCTCTCTATCACCTTCTGGAGGGGAGGAAGTGGAACAGTTTGTAGGCAGGATGTGAGCGGTCCGCAAAGACGTCTGCCCCCTTCTTGACCCTGATTCGTTACGGTTCCTCTATGCGGGCAGGTTGTTCCCGATGGTTTTCCCGATTGTCTGTTGCAGTCTGCTGCTGCCCAGTTTGGTAGCAGAGCCAAACCAAACTGCAAGTGAGGCACAAGGAACAGATTGTATTGTTCCTTGTTAAAGGTTATTAGTTCCTAAGGAAGGTTGAACAGTTTCAAGAAGTACTGAGCCTTTTTCGATTCCTTTGTACAATAGAGTTTGGAAGTTTAGCTTAAAAATGATATTTAATATTATAAAGTTTAACTTCTTTTTCTGTAATGAAATAAAAAGGTGATTGAATATCTTTTCTTGATTGAAAAACAAGCTAAAGTATCACTTAAAACAACAAAAGGTCCCTTTATTCAGTATCTGAATGACTGTTTTTTGGCTGGTCTTATAGTCAGCAGCGGAGTCAAGCCTGACCACATTCCAAAAGTAGTCAGCAAGCATAGAAGGATCCCACTTTCGTTGATATTTTTCTCTATTCTTCGTCCAGTCTTGAAATTTTGTTTGGATCAAAAACAAATAGCAGCATCTGAACGCCTTGAGCTGCGTGTTACGTCATATCTGAGCATGCGCTGAAAGAACGCGCCCGGGAGAAAAACAAGAAAAGATAGAATTCTTGCTAATATTTTATAATTAACATGACATGACGGGACATGTTTTATATAGATATATACATATTTTTTTTTTTAAAGAAAAACTGGACTTATGAATAAGTGTATAAATTCTGTTCCACAGATCGTGTTAATGCACACTGAAAGCTGCTTGCCGACCGCCAATAAACAACAGAAGAACAAAAACACGACGAAGAACACACCCTGACAACTTTCCATTTAATTGGGTACAAGATACCTCATGTAAGTTTTAACTGCAAAGATGAATGTTCCTTTGTTATTTTCATCACATATTATGTCTGAAATGTGTGATGTTGCGTCAGCTTGTCTATTTTGTAATGTTTTTTTTTTCTATCCACATTTCAGACACTCTCATACTCATTAAGTCACATCCAAAGAATGAAGTTAAAAGCCACAAGCTGAGCGCTGCTGTTTCTAATGAGTACTCGCACGGCCGGTTCGAGCACATCCACATGCATGGCATACACTTTACATAAAGCAACTCAACCAACATGAAAGACCACATGCACTTTCATTATTTTAGGTTGCAAGGCCGTGGTGAGAGGTGGTGGTCATTGTTGAGTTCAGGATAAAAGATGCTGATGCAGACAAAATGCTTATTGACAGCTGGAGCTGTTTGAGGAAATGACACCTAAGGTAGGGCAGACTTCAATTACTGAGCCAACCTCTCAGACTGCCTGCACAGTTGGAGCTTTGCACGACACTGGAACATGATTTAATTCAAACACTGTGTTACTTATTGCATTACTTATCCAAAGACTTGGGTAGAAACTTGTGGTTCATTTTAATATTTTCATCGTTAAAGAATGGAAACCCTGTTTATAACTTTCTAAAACCATTTTTAAAACATAGACATGAAATAACACCAATAAACTCATATTATTCATTGTGTACACTGGATTACAGATTTGATTATGCTACAGGGACTTTTGACGACCGTTAGTGCTCAAGCAAACAAGCGAGTGAGCGGTTAATCTCAAACTTATTTATTCTAAACTTAAAGGAAAACTGCACTTCTTTTACATTTTTTTATTTCATGTGAAATATGGACACCCCTTTCTCATTTTGTTTTCTAAAGATATAAAAGCAGATAAAAAAGATGGCGCTAATGGGATACACACAAATCCCACACATAAAACCTTCTGGAAAAAAATCCAAAAAGCACCAACAAAGCTCTATTTTTAATGTGACATCATATTAACTAAGTTACCGCAACATTGTTATTATTATTATTATTATTATTAACAATGTTACGACGATAAAAGTACAGGCATTTGTTTCTGTGTTGGTAAGTGCTGGTAATGCTGAGGACCAAAATATGACAAAATACTGTAAGTATTACAGTTATCGTGAATCTACTTGTTAACAACATGGTCACAACAAAACCCTGTTGGAGGTTTTTGGAGGTGTTTTAATAGTGTAGTCCGTTGATCACCAATGAAATCACACGGACTTAAGAGAATTAAGAGAATTTAATAAGAATTCAAGATGGAGGTACGAGAGCGTGTTTATCTCAGCTACAACACCTGCAGAAAGATGTTAGGTGTTAGCCTCGAAGCCAAATGGAGCAACAATCCTGAGAAGTTATGCAAACTCTTTGCTCGGCTCCAAAATGAATAAAAGCCTGCAGTTTTTGTGTGTTTATGTGTGTGGGTGTTTTTGTGATCAATTAAGAGCTAAGGATTTTGAGGATCTTAAAAAAACAAGGGAAATGGCAAAAGTGAGCTCACTAAAAGTAATGTAGTCATGTGTGCTGCGTCTGGGTCATCTGAGGAATTCGTCACTCAGGCAGTCTTGTTTACTTCTTTACTTTACTTACTATGTTTCCAGTGCAGTTTAAAGTCATTTTCAATATTGGTATATTTGATCAGACTTTTGAAGCATATCTATTTTTAGCAAAGGCTAAATGTCCAACTGTACACTCATAAAGCTGCGAGGGTTTACTTGGAAATGTGTTTCTAAATAGTGCGTAATCTTGATCAAAGGGACACATAATTAAAGGATAAAACACCGCAGCAAAACAACAAAACTCTTGCGCTGTTCATCTTTAACTGAGCATCACATTCTGGTTGTGGAGGTCTGATGGTTTTATTTTTGTTGGCTTCAGGCTTGTGACAAACAGTATGTAGTTGTCCCTTGCCCCTTCATGCTTCAAATTTAGCGGCTTTACTCGATCATGGTTTTTCAAAAACATATTTATAAATTATGGTGTTGTATATTGGCAAAAAGAAATGTAGATTTAAGCAAATGTTTAATTTTTTTCCCCTCTTTGACTGATTTTTCAAGGCACACAAAATATCGTAAATATACATGTCCATCATTGGTTCTGTGTACAGCGTGAGTGACTTAAGCGTTACTTTGTATACCCAAGGACCGCCCTCACATCCGCCTTCTGAGCTCCACAGCACCAGCAATGCTTCTGACAAAGTGTGTCCGACAATGAGTGCTCCCTCTTGAGCAGGCAAGGTGGACGCAGCGCCCACGTGTCCCAGTTCTCCTGAGCTCCACAGCATCAGCGGGACTTCTGACAAAGTGTCTCAGACAATGAGTGCTCTTCCTCTGGCAGGTGACGTTGGATCAGTACCAGCGGTGGCTATTAGTAGCTTAATTAGCTCTCCAAAGACTATATTCATTTATTATCACTCATATGCCAACTAAATTAGTTCGCAGTAGTCAGGAATAGTTTGGGAATGTGACCAACCACAGCAGAGTGGGCGTGCCCGGAGCACGCTGAACATGTGCTGATGTCTCCAGCCATGTTACGCATGACAGGCATCAACATTTTGGAGTGACTTTTGATGAACATTTACAGATAAGATTTCCCTTTCTGTTACTGTATTTCCGTAGGGGATCTGCAAGTAGAACACTGTGACATTTACTTTGAAAAGCAGTAAGGCGAAACATCACATCCTGTGACAAGTGACATGATTGACTGTTCAACTCCAACAATCACCAACTGGTTTCTTGTTGCTGGTAAACGCAACACAATCCTCATCTACTACGTCTGGTGATGTTGTCAAGACATCTTTGTCCCTTCTGGGTAGTAATTAGAACAATTTTGGTTTCATGGTGTAAAAATAATGTGATGTGTTACGGCTAATAAAATACATATTCAAGTTGTTAAATGGACAGCATTCATCATGTGTTTGTTGGGCTAAGAAAAGAAATAAACATACCAAAAATGTACTAGGTATTCTATCACATAAATACATATAGTATTTAGTATCACCCATCACTTCTATTGTTTGTACTACATTGTTTGGGTTGGTTGAACCAGATAACAAAGAGAAGCTCCAGCATCAGTTCAACTTTGTAATACAGGTTTTTGGACTCATTCAGCATGAATAAGCTAATGTCTTTATAGGATAATATTATTGGCTAGATGACCACAAGATTAAAGATGTAAATAATTGATACTAAAGCCACTTGAATATGCTTTTTGTCTATGAATACCTCTTTGTCTATCTGTGACAAGATTTATGATAACTACGGTAAAACACAAGTGTTTTTGTTATCTTTACATGCAGGATGTTCCTCAGGATGTGTGCACATTGAGACACAAAACAATAGTGTGGTTCAATAAAACCAAGTTCTATATCTCCGTAGTTTTTATATTCAGACAAAGGGCTGATTTAAGATATAGATACACGTGTTGATTGAAAAAATATCAACGCCGTAGCCAGGAATGCTGAATGGCAAATGTGTGGGGAGCCACTCTACTAAACAGTTGTTGATGTTGGTGATGATGGACGACACTGGTATTCTAAGACCAAATTAGTAATAACTCATTTATTAAATTGTTGAATGATATTCAAGTGACAGAGCAGACTACATCTGCTCACCTTTTTTATTTTAACGTGTGTTTTAATATAGACAAAATCCCTATTGTGCAGAATTGTTACTGTTCTTGAAGAGCCTTCCCAATAAAGTGGTCATTGTGTTGTCCTCCACCACCACATGATACCTAATGGTCACAGTCTCCTCATCAGGGTTGTCTTCAAACTGCAGGCTGCATCACAAAGACACACACACGGAAAATGACTCAGTTGCATACAATGTCACGTCTGTTGCCTTGACTCATATTTGGGTTGAAGCTGGTCATGAAGCCGGTATGACCCTCATGGCGTCCTCCTATGATCCCACATGGTTTTCAATTTTTGAAGCACTACTGATTTCTTTCAATTACCAACAGTAAGAGCAATTGTTATTCTGTACCAGGCTGCTCCTGCACGATGGACAACAATTTCAATGAATACGTTGTTTTCTGTCTGAGAAAGTGTGGTGAATTACCTTCATCTTCTCCATCTGTGAACAAAAGTCACGGAAAGTTATCTTCGCATTTCCACGAACTGTGAGAGTTGGCTCTTGGGCCGAAGACAATTTGCTAACATTATGGCTGTGAATCCGCGTGTGGTTGCAGCAGTTTTGTCCTATCTGTGATCTTACCACTGGGAGACATTTATTTTCCTCACATTAAAAAATAAATACTTGTGGTCGGGTTTTAACACTCTCAGCACAAGCTGCCAAATCCCCTTACTAACTGGGTGTACGGTTGCAAATGTGTTAAATTCATTCATTATTATTTCTGCCAATCAGCTAATGTTTGCATGTAAAGTATGTTACCAACCTCCATGATGGGGAGGATTGGGGCGTGGGCCAAGGAAGAAACCATGCAAGTTATGCATACATCTGCCTGAAGGTACAGATCCAAGAATTTGTTTTCACTTTGTTTCACTGCATTGCTTGGCAGACGTCTTCACTCCCTGATTTCTCTTTTATAGTTGTTTGGGGGGGGGGGCTGCTTTGATGGTTCCCATTTAGATGAATGATTCACATGTTTAGAGGTTTATTTGTTGTTGGTTGGTTTGCTCTCTGAGGTCATTCTCATGCATCGGCAGTGGAGCACTTGTTGACGAGTACTGGGGGCCATCCAGGATAAATGACTGAGATGAGCTCAACCAACCCAAAACAAGAGCATCTAGGCTTAATTGGTTGCAAAAAGCTCAAATCAGAAACCATCAAACCAGTCAAATTGTTGCGTATTTGTATTTATGTGAGATGTGTATTTTATATATAGTATGTGTGAGACTGTAAATTTATCTAATGATTTCAAATTCTACTTTGACCTTGACCAGTCCTTCCATTTGCAGACTTCAACCGGTCCAAAATGCAGCCGCTCGCCTGCAGCTGTGCTTGCGTCACTCCATTGGCTGCCGGTTGTTTTCAGGATTCACTTCATAGATTTTATTGCTTCTTTTTCAATGTTTTTTATTTGATTTGCTGACTTTGCACCCCTGCTATAGCCCTGAGGTTCTTGTGAACAATCTTTCTTACATTGTCCCAATTCTAGATTAAAAACAAAAGGAGACAGAACTTTTGCAGACACAGGCTCTAAGTTATGGACTTGTCTCCTTTGGCAAATTAAAACTGAGTAAGCTAAATTCAAGCTAATGCTGCACAGACTGTTCTTAACAATCATTTTCCTCCCTAATTTGTGGTCTTTGGTGGATAAAATGGATGAGTTACAACTCCACATCACCAACGGTAGGAGACTGTTGTATTGCAAGGTCATGAATTTCACCGAAAACATGACAAAACTGCAAAAACAACATTCACAGATTAGACAACTACAGCCAAAATCTAACTAATCAGATTCAACTATGAAATTCCTCAGTCAAAGGCACCCATCAACATCTTTTGTCTTCAATTGCTCCACACACTTATTGTGAGGAGATATGGGGTGATAACAATAAAAACAATCTTCACTCGCTAAATGTACTGCAAAAAAGATCAGTCAGGATAATCCATAATAGAGGATATGTAATATTAAAACTTGTTATACAGTTAACTTTCAAAGAGTTAAATGCATAAAGCTAACAATAACTTATTACCTAAAAATGTCGTACAAAACTTCTCCCCACCACTGTACTCAAGCCAATTCCCCCCACCTTTGAAATCAAACTTTTGCCCATGTGTGCAGCAGAATGTGTAGTACGTTGAAATAGGATTATAGGTTGGACAGCTGGAGTTTGCAGAGTTTGCCTTTTGTCTTCTGATTTCACTGTAGAGTAAAATAATCAGTTACAGTCAAATGTCACGGCGACAGATGGAAAAAGTATGCTAATCGGACAGAAAAACAACTCACAGCTTCACGTCTTCAATTACACTATCTGCCAACCAGTAACTTGAAACATGAGAACTTCATTACCAGGCCGAAGGTGAGCACTCTTTCGTCCATAAATCACCCAAAGATTAGGTGCACACAAACGCAAACAAACAAGGAGACCACAGCAGACAAATTTGTTCTGTCCAAACAAATACTCAACATTCCTGTCGAGTGGCCACACACACACTCGCATTTACTTCCACTGAGGTGGGCCACCATTGACAGACACCATCTTTCAAGTGGAGAAAGGACAACAATGTGGTCTGTGAGTATGTGCAGAAAATGTCCTTGAAAAAAATAATGTGGCTGAGTTGACTCCATGTTAGCACACAACTGGTCTCATGCGCTGACCTTTACTGGGATGATGGGGATTCACTCATGCTTGCGCTGTAAAATGAGTTTAATAACTTCCAATACTCCTGATACTCAGGTTAACCAGAGAAGTCAGTGCATCTGGAATTTATGGCTCACTTTATTGTGACACTTGGTTATATCTGCAAGAAATAAACATGAAGGTGGTGCCCCAATGTTTGCCAAAACATCTTTCACTCTTGTAGGAAGACAAGCATACCTTACGTCTGTGGAAACATTTGTCCATTCATCTCCTTTGTGAGAACAAGATAGTCTGTTCTAGTTAATCCCAAAGGTGATCAGTAGGTCAAGGCTCTGCATTCCTAAAATAGGTATTTCCAGCTTAAATGTACTGCTTATTCCTCCAGTGGGACACATTCAGTCGTGCAGAGCGAGATGCTGAAAAATGAAAATTGATGGACCCCCAAATTGATGCTGGCTGGCTATCTTGGCTGGTATTTTTTGTAAAGAAGAGCAAAGACAGAGACAGCCATTATATGGGCTCAGGCCTTCAGACAAAGCTGATGCTTATCAACCTTGTAAACCCCTGTAGAAGCACATGGGATTTTGCAAAGCATACGGTGAATATTTTCTCCAGTGCCTTTGTTTTTGAGGTATAGCAACAGCGAATTAGCATTAAGTCGTCAGTCAAACAGCAGCACGCGCAAAAATAGCGGAACATGCTTACAAAGCCAACACAGAGAGCTGGACAAAATCATTCTGTCTCAATACTTTTCAACATCTGGGTCAATTTTAACCTGTCTCCAACCTCTTTCTATTGACCTTTAGCCTTCAGACCAGAAGCTGAAGAATGGACGGATTTGGTCCTAGATAACAATATCTTCGTGTGAGCTTTCACTCAGTTAAGTGAAAGGAAGGGAAAAGTCAGCAGGATGCGAGTTGGACAAACTGCCTGTCTTGTTTAATCCACATGTTCAATATATCATTTTCTTTTTATAATGATAATGGTTTCCCCAGCTTGAATGCGAACCAGAAACACTTTTCAGCCCTGAATTTATCTCTAGCGGCTTACTAGCAGCAGTTTCCTGCAGAGGAGTACCCGCTTATTCCGATTTCGTTCTTCTTTTTGGTCATATCATATAATTTCTATAAAGGGTAAAGAATCTGGCACTAGAGCACCTTGCAAAAATATGTTCAGCAGATGCAGGCAGCAGGTTTCCCATTTGTTGATGTCATCTGGAAGTCACTGTTCCTGTTCTCAGGATGACACAGTGGTCATGTCACTGAATTCTTTGTGTGTTATTTTGTGTGTGTTAGTTTGTGTTTGCTGGCTGGGTTCTGCACAAAACGATAAGTTCCAAGGGAAAACATTTTGCGCAATCTTGCAAAAGTATGCAGTTTTTTTCCCATTGGGAACATCAATCAAACGATTAGTTTATGAAAATCCCCAGTCAAATGTTGAGAGCGCAAAGGGGGAGAGCCCACACCTCATAAAAAAAGTCTTGCTTTTCCAAAGTATACCCACTAAATATACTATAAATAAGTACATGTGTGCATATCCAAGTGCAAATGAGGGCATGTACCTACATGCTAAATCAGACGAGTGAGCCATCAAACATTGACCTCATAAAATGATGAGAATGGCTTTTCTGTCTGGCAACATGTGAAACAAACATCTCATTACACCTAACTAAAGGCCATAAAATCTGGAGAAAACCCAATACGGGCAAATGTAAACAGGCTAAAATCACATATGCACTCAATTGTTGACGGAATGAAACCCTGTTATGGATGCACACATCGAACACTGATGCCAACATTTAATACGTTTCAGCGTTTAATACGTTTCATACTCCTTTGTCATTCTGTCATCTCTGTACATAATCCATGAATGGATGATCACAAATGTCACCATTATCATTTTTTATCAAGGCATTAAGAGTGAGGGCAGGAGGAAGCTTAGGAATTGGACATCCTATCATTGCAGTCAAGCAGCAGTGTGTAGTAATCTCTTAAGGCTTCATTATGCTACAACGTCACAGCATCGGCATAAACGAAGCCAGATGGCTCCTCCCTCTCAAAAAACCCTCCAGCGGAGTTTGACTCGCACCTCCCAAAAATTCTCAACTTGCCTCAATGCCAACGCTGACCACAAAGCTGAATTGGGTATTATGTCTTTTTTTTCTGTTTACAAAAGTAAACGTCTCAGAGAAGAAATATTCAATATGCAAATATGAGAAGTTATATGACGTATGACAATAAAGTGACTGATGTTTTACATAAGTTAGCTCCAACAACGCTTCAGTCGTAATTGTTGACTAAATAGCTGATCAACTAGAGTTTGGGTTGCTTACTCTCAGCAAAATGCTGCCCCCGACAAAGAGCCACCACAGGACCAAGGCGCCAGAATAGTGACTACATTGTAGCTTCATTCAGCCTTTAGTTCTTTAGTTGGGACCCCATGTAAACGTGCACACTGCAGAGCTATAACAAAAATCAATGTCCTTAAATATTTTTATTATGTGATCATGTGAACACGGGCGACTCTGCAGAGATCCGACTTTCATGTTGACGTGTCTAATGGAATAGTTACTTTCAGTAGCGTAAACATTTTGATCCAATGCGAAACAGAAAGTGTTTTTGTGTTAGGAAAAAACCTGAATTTGAGGGCTCAGCTGTCTTATGTCAAAGGTTTGAATCATGGGCTGATGTACTGTATATCACACAGCCCCCCCCCCCCCCACCCCCCCTTCAAAACCACTGGCAGGATAAATGATTTTGGGGTTCAACTGCTTCCGCACAATGCACAGCTGTATTCTCATAGCACAATTTTAACCCCTTAATGTTTTAAGGACATTTGAGGCTTCTATAATTATGACAAAAATGAGGTTTGACACCACACTCATTTTGCTGAAATTCCAAAAACCATTCCAAGATACAATTATAAAATGAGCAGATGAAGAATACAATTGAACAGAAGGACCAGAATCAGAAGTGTATCGTGACACCCTGCACCCGAGTCCAAAACCATGCCTGGACTCCAAATAGCTCAATAGCTGCTGAAAGGTTGTTAATCTAATGGCTATGATAATATGACTAGACCAGACTCATGTTTCCCTGTTATGGCTAATCTAAATAATAAAATAAGCATAAGAATAAATGAAGGAAAAATTAAGCTACCTGCTTCGACACTAGAAAATGCCAATATGATAGTGTGATTGTGATTTTCATCCTGCTTGTATTAAAAGAACCCTAAGAAGGTAGAGACTGTGACTGATTCTGACTCTAACGGTGTCCCATTTCGAAGAGGAGTAACTCACCCCAGGAACCAATTTGTGTGAATAAAAACCTACAAGAGGGTCGTGACGGAGATAACATCTTCCAACCACAGACACCGTGGAGTAAAAAAAGGAGCATCCAAGCCAATCAAGACATCTGCCTCTCGTTTGGAGGCGATTCGCTTTGAAGGCTCTTCCAAATTGTTGCCTCCCATCAGTCTTTTGCTTTCATTTGGCTTCAGGCAAACGGTTCCTTCGAACAGTATCTACTGTACACACTGTGAGGTTCAAAGTGTTTCCTGTGTAAGAGGCTGAAGAATGTTTACTGTTTAGAAAGAGCAACTACTTTACAGACACTCTCTGATGTTGTTTCTTCTCTTCCACGGACAAAGTGTACTCGACAACAGCATATCCTCTCCTCCCTCACCCACACACATTGAACGTAACCTAGGGACCCTCACTGCTGACTTAGGTAAACATAAGTCTTTGTCTCTTAATGTTTTAATAGAATGAACCTCTGCTAATGACAGTAATGATGCACCAAGAATAGGTGCATCCAAAAATAGGTCATTAAAGAGAGCCCACAAAAAGGGCCCCGTGGGGTGGTGTGAGTGTGTATTTCTACACCACAATTGCATCGCTGCTGTGTTGTGGTGTGACCAATGGGTTTTAGAGGTTACGCAGATGTTGCTGAGATTACCGATGAAATGTTTGGGATGTATTATATTGGTGGAATTCACTATTATCCCATTATGTTTCAAGTCCTATCTGCATATGGACATTACTGTGTAATGGTACATGTAATATATACCAAATTACCATGTGGTACGCATTCAAAGTGAAAGACAGGAAGTGTTTCTTGTGTCCTGCATTTAGTCAGTAATCAAAAACAACCGGTCACCAAAGGCGGAGTATTCATCCCAGGACATGAAGGGACCTCCGCAAGCCCGGAGGAGCGTGCATTAGCACTGCCTTGAAAGTCAAGGTGTTGGAGCGTGACGGAAACCTCCACGAGCAGCCCAGCCTTTGAAGTTCGAAAAGTCAAACCTAAAAAGACAGATCCGGGACACATTCTTCCATCTTTTGGTGACACCTGGTGAAATACGTAAACCAGGGAATTTTTAAATGTGTACCATGGCTTGTTTTGTTTTTATGGGCTAGGAGCACAGAACAAATACCAAAAAATAGACGTAAATAAGACAAAAGCAATGAGCTACACACTGGAACTAAGTACAATAATGCCTTCTTTATCATGATGAACTGGCTCCAGACAAGACCAAGATAAGTCAGTTTCCAGGAAGTAGGATTCCTTACTTATAAACCAATTGAATGAATGAACATGAATTAACACCCCCATGGTTGCTTTTACACATGGATTATCCACTATAGTACACATCATATGAGTAAACGAGCCATTTCAGACATAAATAATGCTTGATGTGTTGCTATAAATATGTTCTTTAGGGGGAGCTGAGTGCCCGGTGGACTGGAAGTGACATTAGGGGTTTAGAGTGGAGTTTTAGTTTTGAGTGGGTGATGGCCATGACAGTAGCCCATGTTTTTATTAGGGTTAGGGATTATTGTGCCTGAAACTGCAAGATTATATCATATTTATTCATTTTTTTATTAGTAGTTTTATGGTTTGTGTTTTGTATTCAGAAATGAACCAAACCTTGAGCTTATAACCGAGGTAGATACTGTATCGAACCAAAGATGCTGAAGTGCACACAGGATAAAAAATAAATGAATAAACCTTTTGTGGTTCTTTGTATGAAGAGTGATATTTCGACCAAAATGGTCCCTCGGTATTTTGAAGGCATGTTCTGCAAAGTCACTACGCCAGAGTTTGCCCAACAAAGTAAAACAGGGGTCCCGGCGGTGCTTTTAAGAAGGGTGAAACCCATGTCAGGCTGTGTAAGAGGCTTGTGTTTGATATTCATTCACAGAAAAGCCCTGGGGGCTAAGTTGCTCCCATGACAGATATTTTACAACATATAAGACACAACGCTTCTTTCATTCCCCAATGAGGACATTGTGTGCAATCAAGACAGTCAAGACATAGACAAACTATGATTCAGCAACAAAATTCCCAATATCTACATATTGTATGTGAAAAAAAATGCTTACGTTGTAGAATTTATGTTGAGAGGATCTTAGAAAGGGGGCTGATATCTGGGAAAAACCACACAAGCTGATGGCAATATTACGTATAGCCGCACAATCTAACCAAGTCCCATAAAATACACAGCTGTAGTACAATAGTACTATCTTTAATGGAGTCTAACAATGCTATAGAACGTCCGCTGCATACTGAGGGCTGGTTCTCATATTTTGGTTTTCTTTACGCGCTACATAAGACGGACAAAATATTACAAACAGATCACAGTTGCACTGCGGCAACAATAAAAATCCTAGACGTCATTCTGCCTAACTGAAAACAACTGTATGCAGCTGGTTTCTCCAGCCAACATTTAAAGGTACAGTATGTACTCCTGCTGTGAGTACGTAAAGCGTAACGCGCATGTCGGCGAATAGCAATTCGTCAATGTTTGGCTGCTAACGTTAGTGATCATTGAACGCATAGCCTGGTCATAACCACACGATGACGCCAAATTGCCTGTGAAAACGCTACAGACATGTACGTTAATACCAGACAGCGATGAGTGACAGACATGAAGAGCAGTAAAAAAAAATGCAATAATTTTTATGTAGTTCCATTTAAAGTGTGAAAAATATATTTTTTCATAATTTGCACTGTTGCCTGCTTATTCTGTGTATGTGACGAAGAAAATTGCATCTTCCACAACGAAAACGCCGCAGCCAGCTTGATACTAGTTGATAAATATCACAGCATTTATTATCATGGCTAAAAATATGGCTAAATGAACTAAAAATACTTATATACTGTAAGGCTTTCAAAAATGCTGTGAATTGTATGTTGTATTCTACATTGGTCACTAGGTGTCACTAATGTTACTAATGTTAATGTTCAGTGAGATACACAAGCATCAGACTTGATCGCCGGAACAACAGGCTTTATTGCACGTTTGAATTATCCCATAACATGCACAGTAATCCCAAATAAAAGTCTTGAATAAAAACATTGGCTACTGTTGCTGCAGTAACCCACGCCAAGCTAAACCCCCCAACGTCACTTCCTGCCACTCAGCTTATTTATAGTGACACACACCAGCAGAAGTCTAATTTTTGTCTTAATTGGTTTATTTAGTCTTATTATGTGTACTACAATGGATAATACAAGTGTAAAGGTACTATCAGGTTGTCATAATTCATGTTTTGAGGGCTCTCATAATGTTAAAAACGTTTTTAGAAGGTCGTAAACAGGTTTTCTATGCTCTAACTATGAACATATTTGATTCATAAACAAGGAATCCTACTTCACGGTCGGGTCTGGAACCATTATAAAAATAGGGTTTACTGTATTTGTCATATTTTATACAAACAGTGTCTATTTGTGGAATGCATCCAGGGGTGTTACAGTAAAAGAGGAATGTGTTCATTCATTGCACACCTCACATTAATTTGAGGGAAAGAGCTGCTACATAGAAGTATGGCTAATTGAGTGCATTCTGCTAAAAAGCCAATATAGAGCATCTCTACATACTGTAAAATTTAATTTTGAGGAAGCTCTTTCATACATATTCATTAAAAAAAGCAAGATAGTCTTCAATTAAAAGCAGAAATTAAACAATATTTCTACTTGATTCATTTCATTTTGACTGCTCCTATTGGATCACATTCAATTCTGGAGGACATGTGTACCTAATGATGAGTCTGGACTTTTTTAATGCATTCTTGGTCGAACGAAACGTCTGATTGAAAAACAAAACAATAAAACAAAACAGAGTGTTAAAGAACATCATTTTAGTTACTGCGTATTTGGCGGTGCGTCTGTGCGGGCATGTGATTGGCTGAGTGTCTTAGGCGCATATAAAAGCGCATTGTGCTCCAGTGCGTCAGAGTGGAGCGCAGACAGACCAGAAGGGTGGAGAGGAGCCAAACACCACCCGGGCTCTCTTGACACAGCGTGACAGCGTCACAGAAGAAACCCCACTATCTTTATTCATTCAAGACAATTACATGGAATGTGGATGAGGAAACTTTGGCGAGAACTATTCTCTGCAACATCACTTTCCGGTACGTCATGATTTTTTTTATATATATTAAAGGTCCACATAGCACATAATCATCGCTATCTATTCATCAAAAAAAGTTAATTAGACGGTTCATTTATCTGTTGGGGCATATATAGAGTCTGCAAGATATGTTTTGTAATGTTATTAACTTCAATATGACATTTAGGATTTTTGCATTGTGAATTACCTGCAGAAAGTTTTATTGACAAGCAAAACTGTGCATTTTGAATCAACCAAAGTTCATTTTCCAGATTCCATTAATGCATTTTACCCCTTAAAATCCAATGACATCATTTTTTGTGCTCTCCCGCCATTCTGTCACAAATCACATGGACATGCACTTTTACAAAAACAAGCCATTAAATAATTGATGTTCAGTACAGTGTGACAAACTGCAGCATGCTCTGAATTTCACAATTAATGATAGAAATCATCCGAATAATCCGAATAAATGAATAATTAGTGTAACCCGTTATTTGTGGTGATTTGTGTTATGCCATGACTTATGGTACCGGTTTGCTGTGAGGTTCCCTCAGAGAATCCCATCAATGTTGATGTGGTTCTTGTTTCCAAGAACTCATGAGACTCACCAGACCTTTCCACTTGTCGGACAAACGTGACCACTGATAAACAGCAGGACTTTGTTTCACGGTTTATTGTGTTTAATCTTGTTATTGTTTGAGGATTGTGTGGCTGTTAGATGAACAACTTGTGTTGGGTTGAAACTTTTTTCATGCAAAATGACCTCTTGAAGAAGAATATGCGTATAAAGTCCATGTTGGGTGTTTGCGGGTATAGAGCAAAAGTAGTGATTTAGTTTATCTTTAAATATTTGCTGAGTGGGACCGCCACTTAATTGCACCATGTCTTGCAGCTACCATAGTCACTCTTACATGCTTAACTTTTTAACTTTCATTGTTATTTTTTCCCATGAATTGCAACATATATTCATTTTTTATCCAATTGCTTCTCTCACTTCGTCAAATTCAGATCCATGCAAATTTCAATGACTGTTGAGTCAAGTCAGGTTTATTTATACAGCCCTTGAAGGCAACAATAAACACTGAGGTAGCAGCTCTAATATCAGAGGTAGGATAGTCCAGTGTTGGAGCCTGAATAGAAAAGGTTGAGACCACCAAATTATGGTCTCCTCGATCTAAAATCTGGAGCCAAATCAGACAGGGATTCAGAGGTAGGATATTAGATTAAGAGGCTGAAACTCCCACCAGACATCAGCCGCTCTCTCCCTCTCTCAGTGCCTAATAACCTCTCCTCTTGAGCAGGGGCCGGCTTGCACAAAGCCACATCAGAGAGGATGGTGTGGAGCTTTGCCAAATTTTTAAAACCAATTTCTTGTGATACGTGTGTGAGTTCATCCTTGTGATTTTGTCTTTGTATGTGTAGACAAGCAGCCTCTGTATTCCGGCCTCAATACCAGCTGTGTTTCATGGATTTTGTGCATGAATTTATGTGAATTCAGCAAAAAAAAAAAAAACATGCATAAATGTAGTTTACCCACAAACATTTCTCTTGAGAGACTAGGATTAGGGGATTGTCCATTTGTGTATGTTATATGGGCTCGACGAGACATAACCCCCCACATGTGCAAACATTCAAGAGCAGTTTCCCAGCCAAGTCATAAACTGGCCATCGTCATTATCACCATTCCATTTTGCTCTCAGGTGCGCACATGGCAACACTCTCTTCACCTCAATAATAAAAAAAAGTTTGCATTAGAGTGGATAGGCGTGGGATACAAAATAAATAAATAAAAAGTAAAATGTTCCAGCCATAATATTTATCCAATAAGTTTGCATGCCTGTCAGAAAACTCACATCTAAACACAAACAGCTGGTTTCCTGCCTGTCCATCCTGATGATTTGTCTATTTTTCCTGTAGGACAAACACCTTGGGACAAAGATCTGCACTGCCAGGCCCAAAGCAAGCAAGTCCCTGTGTGGAAAATGTGTGTGTGAGAGTGTGTATGTTGAGACTGCTGTGTGCCTTTGACTCAGGAAACGCCTCCCTGTGAAAGAACCTGCCTCACTTCACAATGAAAGCCGTCGCTCTGCTCTGTTTCCTGATGGTAGTGGAGGTCGGGGCCTCTCGGTTCATTCGGGACACCCCGAATGTGCCTGACACTGATGTCTTCAAGACTAATGCTTCCATGCAGAGCCTACCCTCACAACCGGTCCGGCCGAGGGGATCCTTCCCCCCCATGTGTATAAAGCCCACAGAGATTAAGCACGCCTTCAAGTATGTGAACACCATTGTGTCCTGCTTGATCTTTGTGGTCGGGATCATTGGCAACTCAACACTGCTAAGGATCATATACAAGAACAAGTGCATGAGGAATGGACCCAACGTCCTGATTGGCAGCCTGGCCCTGGGAGACCTTCTTTATATTGTCATTGCAATCCCCATCAATGTGTATAAGGTAACTTGACTTCCTTCACAGCCTTTCTTTGGCTTAGTGCTTCTGGTCAGAAAGCTACTATATACACTCATCATGGGAATGACATATCTCATATTTCATTTATTCATTTTGGGCCCTTAATGATTTGTGTTTTGAAGTGTTTTTTCCAGTGTGGAATGATCATGCCGTCATCATTCGACAGTTTAAAAATATATATTAATTCATAAATTATGCTGCTTTGCGGGTTAATATTGCCTATTATAATCCAATTGTGCTTTATTTTTATCCCAAATTAAGCATGTGTGTGAGACACACACACACACACGCCAGACTTGATTGATTGCCAAAACAACAGGCTTTTATTGCAGGTTGTAATTATCTCAGGCCCAATAGTTCCTAATAAAAATCCCTCATAAAAACACAGGTTGATGTTAAGTAGTGATTTTAAAATTCCACATACAGGTTCAAATATGTTTATTGACAGAAATGATAGAGTTTATTTGAAATGTTTGATTTCCTGCCACAGACCCAGCTTTTTCAGCATAGTTCACAAATGAGTTGAGGTCAGGGCTTTGAGATGGTCAATCAGGAAGCTTAATTTCAGCCTGTTTGAATATATCTTTGAGATAGTTTGGCGGTCAAACCTTTTCCCGGAAAGCCTTTATCGTGTCCCTTTGGGCAGCTGCTCAGCTCAGCTTGTCCAAACCTTGGTGGTGACATTTCCAAATAACTCGGACTTAGGTACTTAGTGACAAAGTACTTAGTTGTTTGAACTGATCATCTTTACAAAAAGCTTTCCCAACTTGTGTAAATGTGTAATTATCATTCTTAGGACTTTCCCACTGTTGAAATGAGAGCTGTCTAAAAAAACATTCCTTGCTGCCAAAGCGACACTACAAGCTGCAGTCAATCATGATTATATTGGTATAAGTGGTATAAGCATTCCATTCTGTCAAAAAGAACCATTCAAATAAATCATTAAAGGGTCCAAAATTAATAACACATTCTAACTCATGCTGAGTGTACGGAAACCTTTGTTTTTTTTGGTTGGAAGTGGTCATTTTTATGTGATTTTGGCCATTTACAGAATTTAGTACTCATTGTGGTGAACTGATCCTATCATTACCAACTTTTAACCACCTCTTAGAAGGATTGGCAATGCAACATTTCAAATGTCCATAGGATGTTGGCAGAGCACGGTAGCAAAATTTGAAATACAAAACTTTCGGACGATACTTCATCTCTACAAGGCCAAATCTCGGTCATACTCGTCACCGCGGATAGATGTGACAGGGAATGTCTAAATGGTTTTGGTGTCAAGTTGACCACTTCAAGGGGATTTTTTTTTTTCAAAATAAGGCACTGCATATCTTTGTGTTCAATTTTCAAAATAAATAGGTGTATTTTTCACAGCATGAATTGTTGTAAATAAATTTAATTGTTATAAATCTACTAATAAGTTCCTGGCAAAAGTTAAATGTTTTGCTTGTAATATGTATAAATCTTAGAATGTTTATACTAATCATTTGATACATTGATTGATAGTTATTAAAATGCTGAGAGTTTACACTCATTTCAAAGGCCTGTTCAATCTTTTATTCATTTCCTCAAGATGTCACTTCCAATTACTTAATGTAATTCATTTCATTATCCATTCAGGCCAGTGATGACTTGGCAGAAGTTACATGTAGCTGTGGTTTATTTACAATTGTATTATGAGTGTGTAGTTGTACAGAAAGATGTGTAAATAGTTGTGTTGGATCGACAACACGTTGTCACGTGAAAGCATCTCGCACTCTTTCATGTAATGGAATCCACTGATAACATTATAACTGTGTGCACAAGTTTTATTCTGTTTATAATGACTGTAAATAAGCTGGATCCGTACAATCAAAGCAAAGTAGAGTCTTAACTCCTTGTGGAATTTGGTTTTTAATACTGGGCTGTATTTCAAGATGACAGCTTAACACTGAACTGTCAGAGTGTGTTAAAAGGACAATTAGGGTTGGAATGTTGAGTCTTTTTTCCTAAGACTTGAGACATTGCCTTGATGCTGACCTGATATGATCAGCTCATGGGAGTGAGAATGTAGTCATTTTATAGACACATTTCATTTATCACTATTAGTTTTGGCGACCCTTGACAAGGAAAAGTGGGGGTGGGTAGAGGGCCGGGTGTGGGTTTGATGAAAAAAAAACAGGAAGAGACCCTCACTTGAACCCCAAAGAGTTATCCCATGTGGTGATTACGTATTTCCATAACGAAAATTGTCATTTTTTGTTTCCTTAGCTAATAGCAGAGGACTGGCCCTTTGGGGTGTACGTCTGCAAGATGATGCCGTTCATCCAAAAGGCTTCAGTGGGCATTACTGTGCTCAGCCTTTGTGCCTTGAGTATTGACAGGTGCTCCTTATTCACAAACATCTATGTGGATCTTTAGTGCTCAAAGCAGGCGAATAAAATTTTGCATTTACAGGTACCACGCAGTGACATCATGGAGCAGAGTAAAGGGAATGGGAATCCCTGTGTGGAAAGCTGTGGAGGTGGCGCTGATTTGGGTGATTGCTGTGCTGTTGGCAGTCCCTGAGGCCTTGGCGTTTGACATGCTGGAGATGCCATACAGAGGCAACAAACTGCGGGTGTGTTTGCTGCATCCGCAGCAGAGCTCCAACTTCATAAAGGTACCAGAAGAATCAGCACTATGCCATGTAAAGAAAATTAAAATGTATTAGCCTCAGAGTGAAACAGGTTGAACGCCATCTGTTTTGGTACATTTGTCAAATCTCTTCACTAAACACATCTGACTTAGCATTGTGCATTCCGTTCTTTGTGTGTGTGGGGGGGGGGGGGGGGGGTGAGGGTTAGCAGTGCATCAGTCATGTTTACATTAAGAGCCTTAACCTGAAACACTGACTACTTCAAATGGAGTTATGTTTTGGCTCGCTAAATTGCTAATTACTACATTGGTAAGCAAAGTCCTTCTTACAAATATGGCAAATCACTCTGCCTTTATGAATGGCGGCATTGGGATATTTTTGAAATGTAAATTTCCCATTCATTGGACCGACAACTCTCACATGCTCCTCCATTTTCACATCTGCTCTCCGGTACTCATCGCTCCTCACCTTGCCCTCCAATAAACAATGGGATGGTGATGCTAAACAAGCTGAAACACAGTAACAGCCAATCAGTGGCCACTGCAGTGTATATTTTAATTAGGTATTCTTTCATCCTGGAAATTGACTTTCACCTGGGAATTGATGCCCTATTTGTTGAATATGTTTAATTAATAAAAATAGAATGTACAAATAAATGATAAATCCATCAAAGTATAGGAGTTTAGGATGTTCATTTTGCACATATGATACTTTTTTCTGAATGGGTCTATTTCTCTCCAGTTCTACCAGGATGTAAAAGACTGGTGGCTGTTCGGATTCTACTTTTGCCTGCCACTCGCCTGCACAGGAATTTTCTACACCCTCATGTCCTGTGAGATGCTGAGTCTCAAGAAAGGCATGCGGGTCGCACTCAACGACCACATGAAACAGGTATGACTGCAAACATGAGTGCTGTATACTAAGTTTGTGGTCAACCGGAGGGCTTCCATCGTCTTGAGCATGAATGCTTGTCTTTGTGCAGAGGAGAGAAGTGGCAAAAACGGTGTTCTGCCTTGTGCTGATTTTCGCTCTCTGCTGGTTGCCACTTCACCTCAGTCGTATCCTGAAGAAAACGGTTTATGACCAAAATGACCCCAACCGCTGTGAACTCCTCAGGTGGGCATGCTCATATACAAATACGCTGTGCACATGACGAGAACCCATTGTTCTCTGCCTTGTGACTTCCCGGCAATTTTGCATAAACTTTCCCCCTTTCCTTCTAGCTTCCTGTTAGTGATGGATTACATCGGCATCAACATGGCTTCATTAAACTCCTGCATCAACCCTATTGCCCTTTACTTTGTCAGCCAGAAGTTCAAAAACTGCTTCCAGGTAAGGACGCAAAGACAGGATAAAATTGTATGTAACATTTTATGTAAACTATGTATGCCTTTTGAGTCATTTCCATTGCATGAAATAAAAAAGCAATTGGAAATGCTTACTGGTGATGTTTCTTGACACTCTATTGGTCCAGTCCATGACTGTCTCTGCAGAGAGAGGCCTTTTTTTTCATTTTCAGAATAATTTTAAGTTTATTAAACTCTTTTTTTGGGATGTATTCATGGTTATGGGTACTTATTGTGAGAGTATGCCGTCTTCTAATCTGATTTTACACTCCAGGACGTCACTCGGGCACGTACAGCACAATAATAAGCAATGTTCTAATTGTTGAATGAGCTTGGTATAATAATCTCTGTCAGTGGCTCAGAAACCAGAAGCACACTTCACCCCCTTTGCTTTCAGTGCTGCCCACATTAGTGTATGGATGTGAATGACTGTTTGGTGGTTGCAGAGGCCGAATTGGCAGCCACGTTTCTGTCAGACTACCCGACAGCCGTGGATACCACCGGTGATAATCGTTGGAGTGAATGAACAATGAATTCACTTCATTTAAATATACTTGGAAATCCCAGAAAATAAATGTACAGTACACTCAAAGCATGTGACTTTAGCTTAAATTGCACATTGGCTTTGGATCCAACCCCTCATTGCTCCTAATAACACTGTTAAAGAGATTCAAATGATCTGCTACTATTAAAAAGACTTTGTATTTGTGAAATACATCCAGTAGGATCTCATTAAAAGAAGCATAATGTGTTCATTACCTAGCATTAGTTTTAGGGAAGATCTGCTGCCAGTATCAGTAACGGTCGATATCAGTAGCAGTAAAGAAGTGCTGCAAAATCCGGGCAAACAGTTAGCATCAAGACATGATTACTACTTCTTTTTTGGTACAAGCAACACAGTTGCGGTTGATAAAGTGCTCGATAGTGTGGTTGAGTGTGAATGTGCAATTTGGATCCTGGGCCAGAGAGTCACTGAGACAAAAATGAAGTGTTTCTCTAACCATATTTTCATGTGTGCATGTACAGCACATAATTTTCTTGAAAAAAATATTGGTGTAGTAAAAAAAAAACAAACATAATTTTAAACTGTTTTGTCCTTGCAGTCTTGCCTGTGCTGCTGGTGCTATGGAACATCTCCTTTGGATGAACGAGGATCAGGGACAGGATGGAAGGGCTCCTGCCACGTCAACGGACTAGACCGCTCCAGCTCCCGTTCCAGTCAGAAATACACCAGCTCTTCGTAAACACACACACGTATTCCGCACTTCATTTCCTCCCAACGCCCTTCTTCCCATCAGCACTGACAACGGCTGGGATATCAGATCCAGTGAAGCTAGGTATAAGTCTTCAAAGTTTTCAACAAGACTCACAGTGCACTGAAAGACACAGAAGGATCAGCCAAAACTGATGAATGAAAGACTGTCCCTGCAGACGGACGACACTAAGGCTACATTTCACAATGGAGCTCAGTGGATGCTAAATCTGTCTGTGTAATATTATTTCCATCCAAATTACAGCCTTCTATAAAATATATGCTGTATATTTAGCTTTAGCAATGGTTGAAGCTTCAATACCTCGGAGAGAAAGACGGGAGGCAACATACGTATTGCCCTGAGTTAGATGATATCCAAAAAGCCTAATTCCCACGTGCCTTGATAAGGTCTTACCGGAGAAAATGTAGAGAGCTGCTGTCATGCTGGTTTAAGTAACGTGATATTGACAGATATCACATCATTGCCATTTTGTTACGCGGTGTGTTGTTTTGTTTATGCTGCATGTTACAGGAAGCTTGTTTTCCAACTGTGGAAAAAAAACACATAACCACATGACCACACCACATAAGGTCTTTTCTTTGGCAAGTCAAAGGCTGGTTCTCCTGTGGTGATCAGTCTGTGTCTGTCTTTATACCTCCTTATGAAGCATATTTTTATACATTAGTATTTCATAATTCTGTCATAACCAGTGTGTCAACTGGAAGTTTAAGATGTCCTGGATTTCTAAGCAGAGGTATATGATATCATAATGTGAATGATAATATCTACAGATGTAGCGAGACCTTCCTGCAAGTGCCGAACATATACTGCGTGGACAAAAGTATTACAGCACTTAGCCCATTACACAGGATCTATTAACTATAACAGCTTCCACTCTTCTGGGAGATACCACTGTTGTGATTCACAGTCTGCTTGTACGGATCTGACTTTGTGCACTGGAGCACATGCTGGAGCAGGAAAGAAAGCAATAATCAAAGGCCCACTGATTAATTCACCATTTGAAGAGGTTTAGTGCAACTGGTGTATCAAGTTTTCAAAATGTGATTAATCATAAGTGCAGTTTGTACTTGAATGTGACTGGCGGTCTGACCTACAGCAGACTTTTCCACAGTGCAACTCATTGTATAGCCACAGTAATCACATTTGGAGAAACATATGAGCTTTGCTTGCTTTCAAGAACAAAAAAGTGATTGAATCAAAAGTATTTAATGGTGACTGCTTTTGGCACATGTTGTGGAAGCATCTGATGAATGTGTATCATCTAGTGAGATATTATGCTGTCATTTTGTCTGTTTACCTCCATTATTGAGCAAATGCATTTCTCACACATTTGTCATGAAAATTGTTCTTGCTGGATCAGCTGATAACGCAAAATGTGACTCATCAACTCAATTTCATAGCAAATCCACAGCAGTACAGTGTGCAAGAAAGGTTCAAGCAGCTTTGCAAGCTACATTTCTGAGGGAGAAAGAAAGACAAAAGCCAATTTCAATGTCAATATTGATACGCATTTAGATTGTATGTATTTATAAACAGTATACAGTAATAAATATTATTTTATATCATCTGTGTTTTTGAGTTATTGTCTTCCGGAATCGATTGAGTTGTTGCAAATTAAAGTTCATGAATTTTATTGCCTGGGGCCAATGATAGATGAGGCATATGGTGCAGATGGCCTCAGGAGTGTCCACTTATCCTTTTCCTCTGTCTTTGTGTTTATTTAGACCACACACATACGCATAATAAAGACGTTGTTGTGATGTTCGGAGTGTCCATGAATGCATCTTGTGGTAGTTGAATGACAATGAGGAAATGTCGTTTCAGACGAGATGCGGTTGTGAGCTGGGGATATATGGTGTTGGAATTGCAATGTTTATGTATTCTGGTCACAATAAAGTCATAAACGCGCATCTCCAAGTCATAAAAAGAGACACTGTGCCGCCGTCTGTTGTTATGGCAGAGAGGCGTGGCTTTGCGTTAATTACACAAACAAATGTAACGTAATTAATTAAATAAGTTGCTGTTTTTGACACCCTTTGTAAAACGTGCCATTTAAAAAATGCATGTTGTGTTCAGTTGTTGACTAATGGGTTCTAATGTCCACTTGGACATGCATGTGTGGAGTATGTACAGATAGCAGGGAAGAACATAAATGTTTTTCAGTTAATATATAAATAAATACATGTGACTAAGAAGCATCTGAAACTATATTGATGCTTTTTTAATCACAGTGAATTAGTTTCTTCCTATTTTTGTATTAACATTAAACCTCACGTCGGCAGTTCAACAATGGAACAGTCTCCCTCGCTGACAATCAGGTGACAGAGAGGTCTCGGGGCGGGGTTTCCTTTTCCTGGATAGCAACCAATCACAGCTCAGTGCTTCTTGGTGAGGTCCCGCCTCCAAACTGCCAAAACTCTTTTCCCACAGGCTCGCCGGAAAACATCCAGAAAAACAAAACACCACGCCCACGTGACATTTACTATGTGTCACGACGTGGAACTCGTGGTCATTACATCTGTGGGCGTGGGACATCCAAAGTGCACGTGGAGACGATTATACTCGCGTGTGAATTGACTTTTGATGCATTTCTGACACCATAACAAGCGTTTGACCTCAGGCCACGCCATTACTCCCAACACTGCAAATAATAATGTTTGTTTGAGGGGCAGAACGGGAGATTCAGTACTGGTTGGACACTGACAGGGAACATCTTACAGCCCACTTGGAGGCCGCTCTGGGCAGCCTTGGCTGTCCATCCTCAATGATGTGACTGCATAACATGTCCGTCAAAGCAAATCGGCTCAACACATGGAAATGTCGCAGGGCTAAGCGGAAAATGCTCAAGAAAAATGCCACAGCACAAAGTATGAACCCAAAAAGGATGATGATCCCTTGTTCCCTTGTGAAAACATCAAATAAGCAGTGACAAATGTTCCCAAGTACCCATGCACGCATCAATGCATTAACATGCGACCGACAGACGGATGTGATTAACACCATACAACCCATTCTTTACACTTCACCCACCTCATTCCTTTTCTTTCTTCATCTTGGCGGCACAGTACAAAAATACCTCACACCACATTCTTCTGCTAATTAGTGAAGCTTAACTCTAAAAAGTTTCCTACAGATGTGAAACAGATCTGTAGAAAAGTCAGATGCAAACAATTTGGTGCACCGCGGTTCCTTCAAAAAGATACAATGACAATAAATATCACAGAATGTCAGTAATAGGGGCATAGCAGGAGGAATAATTAGTTGACAATGAACATACGTGTTCTTAAGTTTGATGTCATGTTTTTACTCCACATGCCAACAATTCAAGATCAAATACAAAAATGTAATTTGCTCACAAAAACAGAACATGTACAAATGTTGGAATGAGCCATGACTTATATAATGTATATGTTAAAAAAACATAAATAACATATTCACAGGAAGATACGGAAGACGTCAATATGCATGATGATCTTTTACTCCATGGGTTCCTCCTGCTTCTCTTGGGACTCGTTTACTCTGGCCTTGGGTAGGAGAAAAGAACAATTCAATTGGAAGTTAGAATTAAAACAAAACAACAAAAACAGCAGGAACCACGTGTCCCATAACATTAGCGTTTCACATCCATTCATTTATTTGTGGTGGCCTGCCACAAACAGTTCATGATCAGGGTTTCCCCTGGGATTTTTAAAGCTGTGGTGGTGGGCTGCCACATACGAGCCCTCACTACTGTGAGATACTCTTTTTCAAGCAGGTGACTAGCGATAGTGACTTTTTCTGGTCTTACTGAACACTTTTGAAGATTGACATGAAATCACATATTGTTCTCAACAAGCAGCAGGTCCTTCTGTGGGTCCCTGCAGCATCTAAAATATTGTTTGGGACATTAAAAAAATAACCAAATTGAGTTACCAACCAAAAACACAATGCCGTTCTGTGGTTAACTCTGCATCGTGTGTGTGTGTGTGCGTGTGTATGAAAAAAGTTTTTGGTCAACATTGTGGGTGGGAATGACCACAGAGACTTAATGAGATGAGATGGAACAAGAGCTACACAATGCATGATGACAGTCCCCACAGGAAGATAACAGATGTGTCCCGTGCAAGCAGGCTTAAATCACTATTCCATCTTCTCAAAGTATTCAATGGAAATTACCTCTGTCAAGCTCAAAAAGCATGAGAGATTATGTCTTTTGCAAATGTATGCAATGGAATCGGCCAAAGAAGATCCCATTATATTTTGGAGCAGAGCCGGAGTACATACCAGGCTACATACGGAATAATGTATTGTGAGCAGATGGTGCCGTTATTAAAAAAAAAGAAAATACTGCTTCTACTTTGTAATGCGTATTTAAATCATTTCAAGGCTTGTGTTTATATTTTGGTATGTAATCCACCACAGTAGTGAACACAGTAAGCACATAACACTAGTGGATGGTGGAGTAGTGGGAAGCTTTCGTGTGCATGGGCGCCAATATTAGGATAACCATGCCAGGCATATAGATGCATGAAAATACACATCTCTCATATCAGACAGATGAGTGTGGACATTGATGAATGGATTTCAATATCTTCATTGGCATGCTTTGCTGTTGACACATCAAAACAACACCCACAACTTGCTTGAAAAGGATGCTGTCGTGGCAACAGTGTTTTCTGAACAGCATTCTTTCTTAAAAAGCCAATAAATTAAATTATTCGCATTTGGGAGAATGCTGTCATTCATCTAATGACTGGATTAGGCAGGACCTTCGAGTGCTTGGGTTGGCAATTCAGGATTGAATGTTGAAGGTAGACTGTGATGGTTGGATGTGAGAACAATGCACTTAATGTCTCATCAGTCGAACAAATTTCTTAATGTTCACACAGGTCCAATGAATTATAAGAGGAAAACTAGACCCCGCTTGTCTACGGATGGCTGCTGGACAATTGCTGATTTTACTCTTACCTCGAAGGTGTTGAGAACATGTTGACAAACATCACAGAGCTCATTTAGGCCCCTCCTAAGAGGCTCAATGGCTGGAGTTCCATCTGAAAAACAAACAAGCAAACATAAAAACAGCAAAGCATGCGTGAGGAAAGAGCCCTACCACCGACTATTCACATGAATGAAACACAAATTCTGTAAAGCAGTAATCCATCTTGGTTATAACACTGCTCTCAAAACAGCTGTCGAAAACAAGGTGTCCACCGCACATGCTGGATTTCGTGACTGGTGTTCCGTGGTGCCATATTGAGACTGTTGGAGAGCAAATATTTCAAGCATGCTCGCTCTAATAATCATTCTCTCTCACTTATTTTGACAGATTTGCTCAAAAACAAATGCTTGTAATCTCTTCAACGCATGAAAGGCAATCAAGATGAAGTCTAATTTGTGAAACACAACTGCGGTCAGTAATTCTAGAACAAAATGGGGAGGGAATCTGTCTGTCTCGACAACTTCAAGTTTAATAAATTATCCAATCAGCGGGTGTCTTTCAGGTTCTGAGACATGAGAAGTTGCAAAATTATGCTTTCAAGTGGCTATGGGACCCTACAAGATCTCGGCCTGTTTTCATGGAAGTACCATTGCACATTACAGGGCTAGCGTGATACAGTGTTGTTCAGAACTTTTCCTTTGATGACCAGAAAAATGTCTAAGATGAAAGTGTGTGCCCCCTAAAAAAAAGTCAAATAATGTGGAAAATCTGGTGGAAATAAGAACAGAACCATTTGAATGACATCGGTTTCTTTCGGATTTGCAGTTAAAACATCATTCAAAACTTTTGAATTGCTATCCAAGAATAATGCCTGGAATGTTTAAAAATCAGTGGAAATTTTGCATGATATAAAAGTGTCATTGAATATCCTTTCCCAACCCTTTCTTACGGCTTCTCCCTGTCAGGGGTCGCCACAGCAAGCCAATCGCATGAATGGTTTTGGCTTCGTTTATAATATCCTGGCTGGGAATTGAACCATAAAAAGGCAGCAGTGTGTATCATTACACCAGCAGGCTTCTGATAAAATATACATAAGAGTGTGATGAAATATCGCACAGGTGGTCATCGGGTTCTGGGATCACATGAGTTCTGTTCCTAGACTGTGATGCACACAGAGGTGGGAGAAAGACAAGTGTTTTGCAAGTCTCACGTCTTTAAGTCGAGTCTCAAGTAAAAAAGTGAAAGTTATGTCTCAAGTCAAGACAAAACAATTACAAACTGTTCAGTTCAGGAGGAGGCGCTTTAGTGGTTATAGTGGGAGTTTATATTGAAATATTTACAATTGCGGTATTTACTGTATTGACTTGCCCAAGCGGAGAATTGAACCCAGGTCTTCCCGATCTCCTGACTGTGTGGCCTACACAATTGAAATATTATGGTCCATTCCAGTTCATTTCTGTTGTTTGTCTTGGTTCTTTTAATAAAATGCTCGGTCATTGTGTGGAAGGCTTTTGCTGGAACACTCACAGAGACTAAATAAGCTTGTTCGCATTTCTAAAAGACATCATTTGCCTCATCAAATCCACTGTGACAAATCTTACTGCCCCGGATATGGAAAGACCCACAAGACTGTGGAAAAGCGTGCCAAGGTGACAGAAAGTCAATATCTCCTGCTAATATGCTCCATTTTCATCACAACACAATGTTAGTGAATGTTATTATTGTTGTGAATTTGTCACTGCCTGTGCATGTGTTGCATGTCTTGTTTGCTGCCAGTGGTCTCGGTGTGAACTGCTTCCTATCTCATACACATGTTTTTACTAGATCTACTCTGTGAATCTCAGAACAATACTATAGGGTTTCATTCCAGGGCTAACTGGTCTTCTATTTTCCAGCAGTCTGTGTCACATGCTGACAGTCAAAAGAAACATACTTGTGGCCATTTCTTGTGCTTGTTATACCCTAGTTATCACAAGACAATATCAGTGAATGTTTTTATTGTGTTATTGGTGTGAACATGTCACTTTCTTGGCTTTGCTGTGAGTTCTTGGCTGCATGTGTTTGAATTTGGTTCCCAGAACACAGCCTGGCAGCAACATCATAACCAAGATGACGTCTGTTCCGAAAACTTGCTGGTGGAGTCAAAATCATCACTTCATTTCACTCCTGTTTGATAGTCCTTTATTTTTTATCTACGACAGCAGTACGACCAAAATGGTTACAATACAACTGCCTGAAATATTTTTTCACCACAAACACCACAAACTCTTTAGAATTTTCACATTTGTAACTGAACTATGTGTGTACACACGTGTGCATACATTAAAATGTCCTCACAATGTGTAACCTTCTGCACATTACACTCCTCCGTGCTCTCTCAATTCCTTTCTCTTTTTATGGCTTATGTGAAATGCATTAGTGGAGTGTTGTTATCACCTCTTTCTGCCTTTGCACAGAAAAAACATAGACATAAAGATGAAAATACATTGTTGGGATCGAGCATTCCGGATTATAAAAACTTATAAATACGTCTTTGGTATCAAATGAGTCAATGAGCATTTGCTTGTTGTTCATTTAGGAGATAGTGACCCATCCATACATCTTCGATGCCGTCACAGGGATTCATTAATTCATGCATTTTCTACCACTTATCCTCACGAGGGTCACAGGGATATCAACAAAAATATCTCTGATCCACCCATTTTACTGGGTCACATTACAGTATAATGATGACAGGAATAGCATGCATTAGACAAGGCTTACGGTTCCTGCTGCCTGAGAGGTAATTGTGCACGAGGTCAGGAGCTCAAGGCCAAGGATGCTCAAAGAAGTCATTGCTCAGGCCAACAACAACACATCTCAGTTTTGCACAGATCATATATGTGATGAGGCCGCTGTTGAAAAAGGTTTTTCTTTCTTTTTGTACGCGGAGTCATTGCACTCTTAGATCAAGTGGAATGCATGTAGTAAATGACAGCCTCGTGACGGCGTGTTTTACTTGATCAAGTGATATGTTTACAAGGAATATGGCATCTCTCTTGCTATGTTGCACATCTGCTCATATAAACAAAACAGCCCTTCTACACCCCAGAAACTTTACCCTTCTAACTACTATGTGCGCTTTGACTGTGGAACCCAAATGAAGTTCCGTGCTGTTATTAGGCCATTTCGGATACCATCTTTGTATCATTTGTAGCACATGTTGGACTAAGTATTGGACTACTTTTCTCATTTTCTTTCACCAACCGCATTTCAATAGTCTACAACTGTTTGCATGGTCACTACAGTTTTAATTTAACACTTTTACTTTGTGCTCCACAGCTGCACCACATGATCCACTTTGCACACATATTTATTTGCATGTGTTTGTATTGCACAATAAACCACTCAACCAAATAGAGTTTGTGTCTATTCCTGTAAATAATGTGTAATTCTACATTCTGCAAACAAAAAACACAAGTGGCCACATGATCTTTATTGTGGTCCGTGGTGTTTTTCCTAAATATTTCTGTGCATTTACCGAAACAGGGGCAAAATGTCTTACCTTTGGTCTGAATGCGAAAGTTGATCTTGTTTTCAGATGGGTGTGTGATGGTGTAGCCGCAGAACTCTACGCACTCACTAGTGTAAAGAAAGAAAAGGGAAAAATGATCAACAATTTGTGGGTGTAAACTGACAGAACATCTTTCCAAAACACTGACTTTTTCATGATCATGTATCGCAGGGAGTTTCCCAGGGTATGGTCTTCATCATGCATCACAAATGTGACGGAGCCCTCATCTGCCCCATCAGCCTGGACCTAAAACACATCACCAATACATACCTGTACGGTTACACTTACGGCACTATAAGTGTTACTGTGCCCTATCAATAGTGCCGCCTACTGGGGAAAGCGACGACAGTCAGGCTAATAGGTCAATAACTGAAAAGTTGACACAATTCCATCAATAATTACATTTCTATACCTAAAGTGTGGAACAAAAACGAAACTAAAAAGTGGAGCTGATTTTACCACAGAATGCCCCACGTGTAATAACACTGTGAGCAACAGCAGTTATGTATCCAGTTGAGCAGTTGACAATGAACGCCATCGTTCTACTTAGGCTGCATAGGTTCTTTGAACTTATTTAATAAAATGACATGTGAAGCCTTTATTCAATAATTATGCTCCTTACCATCTCCAAGACTCGTTTTTTCTCGCCTTCCGCAGCCATGCTGTCCGCTTACTTCCTCTGCTTCTCGCAGAGTTCATTTGGCAAAATGAAAGCCATAATGTTGTCTGACAGGCAAACGTATCGTATAAAAACAAACAGTGAGTCATTCAGTTTTTCAGTCGTTTAATATTTTATTTATATAAATTAAGCTTTTAATAATATATCTATGTGAATGTGAATTAACGGCAAAACAAAATCACTCATAGAAAAAAACGTAACACTTGATCCACATAATAAAGATACCAGTAAAAGAACGTATTGTTTGCTATGATGTTTCTGGTGAATCGTCTTACATAAACATTTTGAACATATTGATGAATCCATTATGTGCATCTAATAACAGAAAAATGCGTTTCATGGCAAATATTTTCCTCTCAAAGCTATTCCAACTGTGCACAAATTACCTGTAAGAAATTAGGTGGGGCAAATGTTTCGCCTATCTGTCGCAGATTCGTGACGTATGTGCAAAAACCTAAAACAAAACAGGAAATGACTTTATGTAGTCCAAGTAATGCGGACCAACTATTAGAGCTAATGTAACATAAACTACATTACCCAGTAAACCAGAAAATTAGCTTCCGGGCTAGAGGTTTCAGTGCTTTACAAAGCAGAAGTCACTCGAAAGGGATTTGCTAGGTGTTGTTCGGTGTTGGAATTTGTGTAAAGGCGCCACATTGAACACTGCTAATAATCAAGGTATCGAAATTAGCATTGTATGTGAATTCGTTTCACTACCAGAACAGAAATGATTGAGCACGAACTGTGCAACTCTAGTGTTGTCAACATTCGCAAACTAAGTAGCTGGCTGTTATTGACATCATAGTATGGCCTCCGTTGTCTTCGTGTATAGATAATAATCGAATAGCTATTGAGACATTTTACAGTTCTCGTAACTATTATTATTCGTAACATTCGAAACGTTTCAGTTAATGTTATGCCTGCCTTTCTTGCAGCAACCCCCATTGTTGTTGTGTGGACAGTGAACAGTCGATCACAGCGAACAATCCAGCTGTTACCATGGCAATCCTGTTTGCCGTGGTGGCCCGTGGAACCACCATCCTTGCCAAGCATGCATGGTGTGGCGGAAACTTCCTCGAAGTGACCGGACAGATCCTGGCCAAGATCCCATCAGAGAATAGCAAATTGACCTACAGCCATGGCAGGTAGCTGTGCATTTGGTCGACACTTGCATAGTTACTTTTTCATCTAGCACTTTTTCCCCTAGCAGTGTTTCTTACCACGTTGTCGCTTATCTTTCAGCTATCTTTTTCATTACATCTGTCATGACAGAATCATTTACCTGTGCATCACAGATGATGTAAGTACCGACTCAAATAGCTGTGTTTAAAAGTGGCATACAATATTTTGCATGCATCAAAAGCATTGGCAACTACAAAAAAATGTGTTTCTTGTGTGCTCAAGGACTTTGAAAGGTCACGTGCATTCAGCTTCCTTAATGAGACCAAAAGACGCTTCCAGACAACCTATGGGTCGAGAGCACAAACAGCCCTGCCGTACGCTATGAACAGCGAGTTCTCATCAACGCTCGCAGCTCAGATGGTAATTATGGCAAGAGAGAACTTTTTTGCATTGCTTCAGTTGGAGTTTCGTTCTCGGAAGTACAACAATATAGAGGCCATAGAGCAGCACAAAAGTGCGACTTTGTGTGATCTCATTGATGTATTTTTCTGCAGAAACACCACTCAGACCCACGGGGATCAGATCGCCTTACTGAAACTCAGTTGCAAGTGGATGACTTGAAGGGTATTATGGTCCGCAACATAGGTGAGGTCTCATCAGTGTCATTATTTGCTTGTATGTGTGCACAGTGGAACTAATGAGGTTGAATGTAGTGTGCTCCGAGATGAAAGACGACATCTGAAAAGTTTGGATCAGGATCCAGAATTATTTAATTCATTCATTGTAATTAATTTCACTAATGCATAGCTGAGGTCTGTGCTTAATTTAAGTACAGTTCATTTTTAAAATATTGTCATGTTACATTTTTTTTATTTTCTGTGTGAAATATTATTGAAATGTTATCATCACCCTTTGTGTTTGCAGATTTGGTTGCTCAGAGAGGGGAGAAGCTGGAGTTGTTGATTGACAAGACTGAAAATCTGGTTGATTCTGTGAGTATTTTGTTTTCTAGTGTACAGTAAGGCTCAAAGTAGAGCCGCTGCTCCTTCACATCGAGAGGAGCCAGTAGGTGAGGTGTTCTGGGCATGCCCAGCCGGGAGAAGGCCTAGGACCTCGGGCACGCTAGAGGGATTATTATCACAGCTTGCCTGGGAAAACCTTGTGTCCTCCCGGTGGATCTGGAGGTGTCCGGGGACTGGGATGTCTCGGCCGCAATGTAGTGTGTGACGACTGTATACTTAATTGCGGGCTATTTATATAAAGTGATCAACACTCCCTTTTCTGTTTGTTTTTTTGTAGTCTGTCACATTTAAGACCACAAGTCGTAACCTTGCCAGAGCCATGTGCATGAAAAACCTCAAGCTGACTCTTCTTATCGTGCTGGTGTGCCTGGTGAGTAAGAGATTGTTTTTTATTAAATGCTGATTGCTGCTTTTGTTGTCTTTATCAAGGAAATACTTGTAATATAGGTCGTTATAGGTGACTGCCCAAGTGACATTGGGGACATTATATTATTCATGGCATTTAATAATAATACATTGCATTTCTAAGCGCCTGAACCGATACTGAGCCAATATTTACTGAGCCAATACTTTAGGCAAATACACCAACTGTGTCTGGTAAATTTAAAGTAGTGTACTGTATTTCAAACCATAGCATAAAGAATCAAGACATCAAGACTTTGTCTCTGCTCCTTTCAGGTGGTCCTGTACATTATTGTGTCTGCTTCCTGTGGAGGCCTCAGCTGGCCATCTTGTGTCAAATGAGACCATGGTCATTATGCGGGAGGTCTGGAAAAGATGGAGATGGAGAGAAGCCCCTCTTTTGACTGTGTTTGCCAATGGACAGAAAAGGAAATACAACTTCCTGTGCTTTTTTTTAATCTCAGCTTGCCTGGACACCTGCACCCACTTCTTCCTCCTGAAAGTGCACACATGGCCTTCAAGACTGGAGGCTCCACTAGATACCACTCGAATGGACAGCAGCTACAATTAATGCGGCACCATTATCTTGTCTTAAACTCGTCTGCCTGAGGTTTCAATTTGTGGCGCTGTCTTGTATTTGTGTATTCCATCCATTCATATAGAAACAATGAACCCCAAAGTGAACAAAATCTGACTTTATTCATAGTACATGCCTGTTCATCAATGTGCACAGAAGCCTTCCGTATGGAACACGTTCCAGAGATGGGCTACAGCCGTCCTTTGCTCTTTCGTTATATCACCAAATGTTGACAGGATACAATGGAAGACAAAAGCGTTTGCCCCCTTCCTGATTTCTTTTGTCACACTTAAATGTTTCAGATTATCAAACACATTTAAATATTAGTCAATGACAACAAAACTGAATACAAAATGCAATTTTGAAATAAAACTTTTACATCTGCACAGATGAGTGGCTTAGGGGGCAATCACTTTTTCATACTGCTGTACATGATTTTCTCACCAATAAGTAATATCAGTGAATGCAGTAAGAAAAGACTATTCCAAAAATGTACACGTTTATGTATTTAATATTAAATATCTGGCATGTGATTCTGATGATTGAAAAGATTGTGACGTATGAGCAAATCCCGTCTTTATTTTACCTGTTTCAAGTCTCTAACACAATGCACTTTTTTATCATATACTTCTAGTGTGATCATGGTGTGTTAATATGTTGATAACAATGTACTTATTTAATAATTGTACATCCTGATTTGAAATAATAAAAAACTGCTTAAATGAAATAGTTGATGCTTGGCCCCAGTGCTCAAAAACGACCAACTTGGTTTACATATTTATCGAGGGGGGGTTACATCTTTGCGTCTCATAAGATGACAAGGTCAAGTTTTTGTCAGGATAGTATTTATGTAAAAATGTCAAAATCACAGCCATGCAAACATTCAAACGCCGGCCATTTTATTGCGTCTGCTGTGGGGGTCAAAGTCCAAGCAAACAAGTGGTTTAACATTAATATGGGAAGAAAGCATCTTAACTCCCCCACATGACCGACCAAGGACATCATATGACATAAAAGTTGCTTGTTCAAGTGACGCAGTGTGAGGAATTCTTCATTATGGACCTCATCAAGGGCGCGCACCCGGTGTTTGTGCGCGCTCCTGTGACAGGTACACGCTTTAAAATCCCAATGCTTGTATGTTTTAATGTATTACAACTAATGGTTGTAGTTTAATCAAACTACAACTCGACCCAGAAGTTGACTTATTCTATCGTCTGTTCGGTAGGCTGCTCTTGACATTGACTTAATAAATGTACTTTAAAGGTGTTATTTTGCTACAAAACGTACGCTAACGTGGTTAAATGGTGTGCGAATGGTTGACTTTTAGCACATAACTTGTTGAACCGTAAATGCATGTGTGTGCTTTCTAATCCGTTGCTATATCGTTTCCGTTGTCTTGTATGGTAGCGATTATCCCACAGCCATTCGGTAAGGGTTGATTGGTTTGCAGTGTGTGTAGCATTACCTCCCAAGATTTAAGAACCTGGATAAGCATTCCCCAGCTATTTGTAGCGTCACCCCATACTTAGTCCTGAACTATTTATGGACTACACTTGCTGGAGGAGGATAATTAGTCAACTGGGTGCAAGAGTACACGTTTGTTATGATGTGGAAACGTAACAATCACTTCGTGTGTGAAAGCAGGTGAGTTTGCGTTGACGTAAAACCTCAACAGGATTCACTCAGCATGTCGTATGAATACTTTAAAAGTCGATTGCAAGTAATACTTGTGCAGTTATTATCAAATTTTCACTTTCAGAGCCACCATTGTGGACAGAAAATATAATGGTGTATAGTTTGTTTCAGAAATGCTTACCAAGTGACATTAAGGAACACACTCCAACTTGTCTGAAAAGAAGTAGGAAGAAGCAGAGTTTATATACCCCCATGTCTATGATCATTCATTCACACTATAACTTTTACAAAGCGATAGGAGATATAATAACTAAACCTTTTGCAGTGTTAGGGAATAAATAGACATTAAATACACCAATGAGACTTCAAGCTCCATCAAGTCTTTGTGAGTTGTCTTTATTTCCTTGTAGTGGAGATGATGTCATCTCCACATTCATTTCATTCTTTGTCTTTGACAAGTACTTGGGTGTCCTCGTTTCTCCATTAACTTGATGTAAATTTTGCAGTTAGCGTAATAAATACCTTGAATAATCCCCTGCTTCCTTAAAGGAAAACTGCACTTTTTTGTTAAAATTTTGCTCATCATCCACAAACCTTATGTGAGACATGAACACATGTGTTTCCCTTTTCTGTGCGTTCTAAGGCTATAAAAACAGACAATGAAGCAGGTAATTAATGCACATGTTGGGACTTGTCCGCCTAGTTATATCCCGACTGCGTGATCCCAACCAGCAACATATTTATAAATCATCTCGGGAACCACGAAATACAGCTGAATAGGTGCAGATTCTGGAAGAATTAGAACGCTTTCTGCGCTGGTTATTGTGTGTAGCTGCTCTGTAGGAGTCCACAACTCAATACAAAGGGATGAAAAATGAGCATAATAGGTGCCCTTTAAAATTCTCTTTTAAATGCTGACTCATATTTGTGTCTGGTGAAAGCAGTCTTTGCAGACAGGCTTTTCTCTGTAGTGGTGTTCCCATACAGAGACACAAGTGTTCCTACTCTGTTTTGTCTGGAATTCCCCGATCTTGACCTGTCACCCTGCTTTCGGCTTCTATCTTGGCTTTTCATGGCTTTTGGTCTGTGATACTGACATTTTCAGTCACTCGTGCAAAGACAACAGGGGCCATTCCAGTCTGTTTGCACGGCCGTCAAAGGACTTCAGGAATAGAGGCGCGCTGCAACCTTAATATGACATCAAATGTACAAATGTTCAGAGGCCATTCTGACTCTTCTGTGTGTGTAATATTCAGGTGGTTTGATATGCTTGTGATAATTGACACAATCTTACCAAAAAAGGATCCTGAACATTTACATAACCTTAACCTTCAGTTGAGGAGTGTCCTTTAAGACAATCAGCATGCTGCAGCATGAATTGGCCTCCTGTTAAGATTAGACTGTAGTTCCTGGGTGCCTTCTATAGATTAAGCAGAAATAGCAAGTCTTAGAATCCGGTGTCACACCACAGCTGTAGTGTTGGGATCAAGTGTCAATCTGTTCGTCTTCAGTATGAGGCTATGGTGTGAGACAGTGACGTTTTGAGTGTATGATCATCTGTGCTGCAGTGTGTCTTGTCTTTTTTCTTCAAGAGCAAATTTGTCATGCAAACTTTAGTTTGGGCCTGGCATTTTGAGTTTGCTGCATTGCTCTGTGACACTCTGCACTCCCCTTTTCACTTATCCCTTGGTAAAAAGCCGCCTGATCCATTCACTCAGAAAAGAGAGACTTTGGCTGCTTAGCAACAGTGAATACCATGTAAGCCTGACAGTCTGTTGCCACTCCCCCTCACTGGGCTTGGCAAGGATAAGGTGACACGTTCATATTTTTGTTAACTCGGATCTGGGCAGCCTCTGATGTGGCACATGTCATGTTGCCATTTTACAATTAGTGATAAAGAGGCAAAAAGAGGCGATAAGTTGGCATGGGGGACACCCTCGCTCAGAATGTGTCATTAGTGATGCACGGTTGGCTGTGAACACGAGGAGGGAGCTGCGTCTGGACGGGCTCTGTTAGTGAGTCTCACAACTTCTTGCCCAGTTGGTGCAAATTAGCACTTTGGAGGAAAAGCGGCAGTTGTTTGCAGAATAATTTGAGGCTTGTGAGACAGAAGACATGATGGTGGGTTTGGTACATCAAAGGATACAACTTTTGGCGTGTTCTTCCTCACTGGGAATCGTAAAGGTGAGAATAAACGGTGTGTTCATGCTTCAGTTGATCAGTATATGTTTTATAATGTGTATCATCATTTAATTATTGTTGGGCTCAACACAATCAGACAGAGGAGCAAGTCCAACCAAGGTTTAATACAGTATTCCATTGTTGTTTTCTGGATAGTTATCAACTTAAAGAGAGAATCATCAAGAGCTCAGACCATGTTGGTTCATCTCGTCACTTGTTGCCATGTGCTCGAGCAAGTTGCTCTCTGGATGACTGCACTTGTTGCACTATAGGACTTTGTTCCCATCCATCAAACATGCACTGTTTGAGGTTGCAAACAAATGTCTTGATGAGTTCAAAAGATGAAAAAGTGGAAAAAGTGCTACTGCAATAATTATTTGTTACTTTCCACTTCACGCTTCAAGCTTTATTAAATGTACATGTATGGCAGCCAGTCTGATAACTGGAGCCATTTAATATTCTTCAGTGACGTAATGGTGCCTTTGTTGTTGTAGACCAGTCTGATTACATATAAATGGAAGTTGACAATATCACTTTAACTGCAATTTATTTTTACAGGCATATTTATATTTTAGGAATCTTAGCTTTACTTTTCTGTGTGCTCAAAGTCTGGTGAAAAGTTTTATTATTGTGTACGAGTGAAATTAAGCAACAGCAGTCTTTGTAATTAGCTAAGTGATGAATTTGGATGTTGCTCAAGATGTTGCATTTTTTATGAAACCAAGTCATGAATAATTTGCTCATGCAGCTACTGTTACAATGGTCGGCACTAAACATGTAGCCTTACCTGTCATTGTCAAGCTTGACATTTGAGTAACTGAAATGCATCCTCTTGAATGTACTCATTAATTTTTGCATAGGTGGTGGTATGGATACTGTAGCGACATTATTTTCATATGTTTCTCTTGTTCACAGATGCTCACTGAGGCTCAACTTGACTGACAGAACTCAAGAGCTTCCAAGATATGCGTCTATCCAAACCTTCCAATGCCTAATTCAACATTTACGATGTCTTACAATGAACGCACTGGGACCGCAGTTCCTTTGCCGCACGGAGACGTACAGCTTGGTCTCACACCTGGGAGTCTTTACGACAATGGATCCCTGTCCCCATCGCCGGACTCTTCCAGTAGTGTCTCTACTCGCAGCGACAGAGAAGCCAGCAGCTCGCCTGACATCAACATGCTGGACCATTGCATCAGTGAAGGCTTTCTTTTGGATAGCTTGCAAAGCACTGCCCAACAGAATTTGTTCAGTGACACAAGCATGAGCCTGTCCCAAACAAGTGTCACCACATCTCTGAGTGATCATGGGAATTTTGACAATAAAAACTTGAACTCACAAGGCAACCAAGAAACAGAGGAGTACTGCTCTTTCAGTCAGAGCAAGGGAGATGTAAGCGACAAGAGAGCGACTTCTCCAGAAGAAGACCAACTAAGTTCATGTGAAGGTTCCCGGCAAGGGTCAGCTGAGAATGACTGCTTCTCTATGAGCTCTGGAGAAATGGTGATAAGGAGCAACAGTTTTTGTTTGGCTGACCAGTCCCTCTTAGTATTTTCTTCCCTTGATGAATCCTCCATCTCACCCGTCACAGCGCTTGCAGAATTTCATAATGAAGCAAAGATTTTTACCACGCCCACCTTGCCAGATGTGTGTGAGAATGTTGCAGAGATGAACACAGGGCATCCGTACCTTGGCATGACTTTCACCCTGGCAGACAACTTGGAGCTCCCCGAGGAAGACAATTTGAGTGCGGCTACCTCTGCTGTGCTTCTGCCAGGTGGAACCGAGGGAGGTCATTTCTTGACTTTTTTGTGCGAAACATCTCTCGATGTTAAATCAGTTCAACTGACAAGTAAGGAAGTAGACGTGTCACCTTTCTCTAGAGCATTCACTCCAGAAAGAGGGACTACCTTTGTGCCCAATCCGTCACCTATGCAAGTTCTGAATAAAGATAGTCAGACTTCCACACCGGTACCAAACACGGCCATTAAAATACTTCCCTCACTTTCCGAATCTCCCTGTACCAAAAGTACAGGCAGTCCAAGATTATTACCAGCTGAACAGCAGCGGAAATCTGTCACTCCTGCACATTTGGCCATGGGACTGTCTGCCAGCAAAGTCAAGAAAATGGAGATTAAGAAGTGTCCTAAATCAGACTTGAGTAATGCCAAATCTAAAGTTTTTACAGGAGTAGGTTCAGGGTCTTCTCCGCAAGACAGACAATTGCAAGCAAGTTTGCGCTGCAAACACACTGAGACTCCTATAGGTAGCAATAGCAGAAAAGGAAAGAGTACCAGTGCCTTTGTTTCTGCCACTGCTAAAAGAGAAAACAATGCCCAGAAACAAGTCAGTCCAAGGGGTGCTCCCTTGGGTGTGACAATCATCCAGTCACCAGAGGATAGTGCGGGGAATGGAAATGGCAGTACTAGCATATCCATCACAGCAAATGAAACTGCTCAAACAGCATGTTGCAGCACAATCAGCACTGAGGATGAGCAAACAGCTGCATGCCAAGTGGTACACATTCCAGCTCACTGCACTGGCGACCAAAATGTCCGTCTGCCATCTTCTGAAAAATCTCCTGATCTAAGTGTGCTGGAAGATCCTAAACAGACTCCCAAGAAGCGCACGTCAAACAAAATTGAGGTCAAGTCAAGCTCAGCTTTGAGCTACATCAAAACAAGGCCTCGATGCTCATCAGAGAGTTTACCATCTTCATCACGGCCACCTAAGGAAAGGATAACAGCTGCTAAGCTCTCAACTAACATAACGTTCCCCAGAAATGAAAAACAAACCAGACCAGGGACTGCGAGCAACTCTTCTCAGAGTAAACTGATCTCATTGACTGAGGGTACCAAAAGACCTGTGGACAACTCCACTAGAGAAGTTAATAAGATCAGCTTGGTGGTGAGTATGAACATATGAACTGTATTCTATGAACTACCTATATATTTTAGATGTACTATTCATATGTGAACTACATTTCCAAATATTTTGAGACAAGTAAAGAGTTGCAAATGGTACAAAGTATACTGAAGGTTTTCATCTGACTTTTTGGAACAGATATATGATGAAAACTAACGTTCCACTGATGTAAAACCTGCAAATCTTACACAGACAGAATCAGGCAGAGCACCTGGATCATCCTTGGATCGGACTCAGAGCAGTGCTCGACGACAGGCATTTCCCAGCAAATCACGAGGGACATCACTTTCACATCTTCCAACTGCCAGTCCCAGACCTGCGAGTCAGTCTATCAGGCAGAGACAAGGAACCAGTTCAAAGGTTGACTTAAGGGTGTCTAAAAGTGTAGGCACGCCCCAGTCTATGCAGAACAGCGTTGCAGGTAAAACAATGAATTATGTGTCATTCTAGAAACTAGTGGCGTAGAGCTTTGCTGCAAGTATACAGTTTGTATTTAAGCAGCTTCTGGCGACTCCGTAAGGAAAAAGCAGAAAGAAAGAAACAAACTCCTTTAGAGGGGGACAATTCCCACTTAATATGGCGGCGCCAGCCCTCAAAAGGAGCACTCTTATCACCGGTTTCTTGCCATGTAATGTCTATACAGCTTTCTGTTGCTCTTCATTGTAAGGCGAGTCGTAGGGAAGGAAGAGGACTCTTCCTCTCCCGAGTGTGTGGAAAAACATGGGAAGGAAAGGGAGGTTTTAAACTCAGCTAAACTCCACTAAAAATGCAATAGTAGTAGTAGTTTTATTACCCAACACAGATCAACTACCGGCACACTGTAGAAGATGATGCAAGTCTGACATGTTGGCTGTAGTATGTAACATTGGTAAGTTTAGTTTCATTACTATTTAAAGTATAGTTATTAAAGTAGGCAGGATTTCACAGAAAGATGGACATTGTAGTCATTCATGCGCTTGTCTAACCTAACTGCTCATCTCCCAACCTTTCATTTCATAGCAGGCAGTCAGAGGGCTCAGGCAACAGGAAAGCAATCCCTTGATGCAGTCTCATCAGCAAGTGTTAAGCCCCAGCTGTATGGATCCCGACCTCCTCAGACTCCAACACGCCCCTCTCTTATGGGCCCTTCCCCTACTCCTATCTCTCGACTACCTCATAAGACCGCAGTGCCATCCAGGAGCCAAAATGGAGGCAGTGTGGGCAGGGCTCGGGATGAAGGTGCAGTGACCTTATCAGAGTTTAACTTGAGCTTTCTTGTGTCTCATTTTAATTATGGTAGTATGAAATCAGGTTTACGCTGATGATTGTTTTTCAGGGTGAAGTCAAGATTTTATTTGAACACATCTGGATGTGAATGGGAGGGGTCTAGATCGTGACCCACTTAAGGGCTAGACTTGGCTGAAAAATCCCTGCGGGCAAATCCCCGTAATAGCTCTTCATCTGCCAAGAGGAAGATTTGGTGACATAAAAATGATATTCATTGGGTCAGCTGGAGCCTATCCCAGCTGACTTTGGTCAAGAAGTAGGGGTAACAATAATAATAATACTGTCAATAATATGTTGTTTCTTTTATTATTGTCCTCTTTAGTGATCTGATGTTGCTGAGCACGTCAAAACTTGTGTGTTGCTCATGAACATTGAGGGACTAAAGTGTAAAGAAGATGTTGACTCGCTGCCTGAGGATCAACAGCATGCAGTTGATTGGTTGAGAGAATATTTTCCTAAACTGGGACCCCCCTCGGCTCTTGTTTGTTGTCATGGCAGCAGATTCTGTTCCAGTCTAGTTCACACACACCGCTGCGAGGCGTATATGGTAGACATACTGCAGTATCACTGATGTCTGGGACTCATAAAAGAGCAACAATCCTCCTATTCATTTTTCATTGAAGACCAATGGCTGGTTACACAGGACTTCGAAGCTGCACTTGGACAGAGTTTCCTGCTCACATGTTTACAAATTATTCTAGAGTGGCTGATGGGAGTGCAGGATCTAACTGTGATCTCACCCTCCTGACATGCCTGCTCATTGGATCCTATCGCTTTTGTATCATCCCGTTGTTGGCAGTTTTTAATGGGAATTATAGAATGCACTGGAGGAGTAAGTATCATTTAAATGTAGGATTATAAATTTGATAGGTTTTATTACTTCTCCCAAAGTAGTAGTATTGATGATGCCTTCACACGTATGTGTTCTGCGTTTTTAACCACCTGCCTGTGCTTGTCCAACAGCTTCTGGAGGAGCTGGATATAAACAAATCCCTGTCAAGACTGTTGTATTGAGAGCAAAACTCATATCAAACCCTGGAAAAAGCAGTGGACCAAGTAAGAATACATACTCATAAATGTATGCATACTGTACATGTATTAATAACAGCTCAATAGGAGGACCTTTTATTTTCTGTAAATGGGTCTGTACAAATATTGTATGGGTGTGCAACATTTATTTTTAACATTTTAAACCTTGCTTGTTGGTTTTATTGTATGTATTTTTTATTGTCTGAAGCCATTGTAAGAAATGTGAGAAAGGAAGGATACGATTGATCTGAAACAATTCCACCATGACTTGATTCTTACCACTTTTATTCTATTTTATATTTAAGTTGTCAGTGACTCTGCTAGAAAGTGCTGTGCGGTCGTACCCTCATCAATCACGCCTGCTGCCAATACCAGCAAAGGATCTTGGACTTCTACAGCCAGCCCTTTGAAAAGATCTGCTTCTTCCAGATTAGTTCATCTAACACCAAGCAGACCGGGTAAGAAAGTCTTTCTTTAGAGTCCACTACAGTGAAGAATTGTTTCATTTTTTTAAAGCATGTTACTTGTAAACATTACATTTACAATTAAATATGTAATGCTTGAACTACAGTCTGAAATATAGTATGTTTCACTTGCATGACACATGATTTTGTGGAAACTAGTTGAAAAATACAGTAAGTAACACAATGATGTTAACATTATGGAATTGAGGCTACCACACAGTGATAGTGTAGCTTAGGGGACAAGTGTATCAACCAGGCTGTTGCCAGTTCAGTTCAGCAGGCAAGACCTTGCCCAGAGCTGGCTTGTCATGTGTGCTCATCTCACTGCCGGTAATGCAGGGAGAAATAGAGCAATGCATTGAGAACATGGAGGGCAAGTGAATATTTTCATTGGCTGCAGTGTTTGTTTGCTCCTCCCATCACTCCCCCCCCCCCACCTTGTCACTCTAGCATCCTGCTTCAACAACAGCAACATCATCATCAAGTCTGCAATTGGCTTTACCAGCAGGATTAAGGTTTTGGGGGTGCTTGTGAGATGTAACATGCTTTCCTACGCGGCCTCGCTCGTTTAAATCAGTGGAATGAGTGCTTATTACTGATTTTATATTTTGTCTACAGCCTGGTTCTTAGAATTTTTATTTTTATGTGTACTTGTTGGCTAAAATAGTGGCTTTCTAGCCTGATTTATGAGAGATGTTATGGTCTCCAAAGCTCTCCCCCTCAAACATCCACGTGCGTCTGACAGCAAAGGGCTTACTCCGAAACATTCAGCTGTTGTCAGGATGCAGGAAAAACACAGTGGTTTTCCAAGCAGGTTTGTCACTTTATGTTATCTTATGCTTACACATATTATTGTGACTTTGCGGTCTCTTTCGTAAGTTAAATTAGCTGAGGTTTTGGTATTCACTTGACCTGTAAAATGTGGGCTTCTATGTTTAGCGTAGCTGTTTACTTGTTGGCAAATCAGGAGGTTCATCTTTCATTCATCGGTAGCAGTGACATTAAATGCCCGCAGGGTAGTATTTTAGGATACAGTTCTCATAACAGATAAAAGTACTTAAGATAATTGCTTGCATTAGTTGTTAAATGAACATACACGTGTTTGAAATCACATTTCATATGCCCACACACAGAGAGACCCAGATCTCCTGTTTCAGCCTGAAATGAACTGAGGTTATTTTGGTCTGCTGGTTGAGCCGTGGGAGCCCTCACTGTATTTGTTGATCAGTACTGTGGGAAAACTGGAGTTTGTGAAATGTTTCACCAAAACTGTCTTTTAGGTATTTATTTGTATGGGATATTTAAGAAGTTACCTTAATATGGTGCTGTAGTAATCATTGGTGAACAATCAATGGAGTCTGTTGTGCAATTTGTGCAATATTACATCAAACTGTTGTCTAGTATTGTGTCAATAGAGCACTTAAACAAAGTGACTGATTGTAGTCATCACCCGTTCTATGGTGTGATATCTCTGTGCATGCCACTGTTGTGCAGTCTACAGGGATTCTTTTAAAACATTTCTGCTGTATTTTGCTTAGATGGTTAGAGGAGTGAACTGCTGCGGAATTTATTTTTAACAGGTCAAAGCATGTTTTTTTTTTTTAGCAGATTAAATATCTTGGATGGAAAAACATATGAACACTTTACACACAATATGCATGCAGTGTCCTTTCGCAGGTCAGTTATGGTTAATGTCTGATTACATTTGGTTTATTTATTCTGAACATGAAATGTTCTCTTGTGTTGGTAAGTTATTGGTTGTATCATGTTTCGTGTGTGCTCCAGGCCCTTGACCCCTGTCTCTGAGGATGGATTCATTGTAATCACTGAAATTCTCATAGTATCTGGACCATGCATTGCTTTTACAGCCAGTAGAGGGCATCCTCATTCAAGCCTCAGCCACTAAGGGGTTTATACAGTATGTACTGAGAAGACAGGCTCAGTTAGAATCACAAACATGAGGGATGTTTATGATGCGAGTAAAGTGTGGCTTTGAAAGCTAGTGGTTTACATTGGTGTAGCACTTGTAAGGAAATAGTGGCAACATGGCAAGACCGCCAAGGTACATTAATTCCAACCAGTTTATTGTGCAGCAAAAGAACAGTAGTGAATTAATCAATTCATGAAGGCTCCATAAAATAACTAAATAGTGATGTAATGACTCAATATTAAAATAACTGTGGAAACCAGAGTACCCGGAGAAAATACATACACATGGAGAATATGCACACTCCACACAGAGATGCCTAAGCAGGGAATCGAATCCGCTAACCACTCGGCCACCGATGCCAATTCAAAAAGAAATAAATCATTATCTGCAGCCCCAGTGTATTTATTTATTTCATGAATAATCCAATACTCTAGATCAGAGCGCACTGCAATTCACTGCAGTGATACATTGATATATATATATATATTAATACTTTGAATTGCCTTGTCTACAGTACTGTTTCAGCAGATTGACAACCTTGCGATTTCCCCTGCTGGTACACTATTCCACCAATCAAGAGCTGGTATTCCGGGTATGTCTCAGCTTAGCCTTATTGCCATGTTATGCAATATGTTTCCTCCTAGGAGAAGCATGTTTTCCACAGGTGTCAAATATTCATGGTATTTAAAGGGATATTTTTCATTTCTATTTGTTTAGATAAAAAATGGTTTTCGTGATCTGAAAGTTTAATTGTAAATAGAGGTATAGGAATTCCCAATTGATGGATGGATTGACCGTGTCCTTTTGTTTGAGGGGGTGATATATTGATAAAGCTCATGTAAATCAAGCCTGCAGTAGCAGGACATGCTGCCTTTGGTGACCAGCAGATCAGAGCTCTAGATTGAGTTAGGAAATGGAAAACTAATTGAATTCAGAGCATCCATTTTTATGTAGGTAGCACTGGGGCTCGTCAGCGTAGCTGATTGGATGGAACATTTGTAGACAACAGAACCATCCACACTTTAGACACTGGCGCTTGCTGCATCTTTGAGAGTGTATGAAGTCGAGGGCGTTATTGGACCAACTTCCGTGTTTATGATGACGATCATGAATGTCGTTACGACTCACGATGCGTGTTCTTTTACAGTGGACAAGAACAAGTCAAAGGCAAGTTGCCGCCAGCAACTGCCCCTGCAGCAAGTGTCAACAACCCAATCAAAGAGGAATAATGGACGCCCAGATGTGGTACCATCTAGGGCCCCACAGGGTGACAGAAAGGACCAAAGAATCCAACATCTCACAGGACTACTCGCATCCTCTAACTGCAGATTTGAGGCCGTTACCGTTGTGTTGCAGCAAACTCTGGCTGAGGTATGGGAATTCTTTTTTATACTCACACTTCCTTTGGCAAATATCAAGTATTATTAAAATAATAACTGAATGGCAAATCTCTTGACAATAGCGTGAAAAGGAAATGCATTTTAAAAGACTGTGATAGTTCAATACACAATAAGTTATGGCTTATATCCAGTTACTACAGAGACTGCCCTCTGAGACATTCATCACCCTGACAGGTTTTTTTAAACGTGTTTGATTTGGATCTACCGAGCAAAGCCATGTGATAAGCTTCCAGGAGCGTAGCACCCCAAGGGATTATTTTTGCTACTGTGCATTATAAACGGGTTTGTTGTCGATGCAGCCAACAGTCTCGCCATCATCCCTTTTATTAATGTCAAGAACAAAATTACAGCTTGGATTGGGGCCTTAATTTTATTAGGTTTCTTTACGTCAGGAGGTTGTACTTCGAATTTTGCGGCTTCAGTCACTTTTAAATAAATATATTAATTAATAAATCATGCTGTTTTATGGTTGAATACGGCCTGTTATTAGTAATGGGGGAAAAAAGCATATTTAAGCACATATTGTGGAGTGTTTTTTTTGCCTAAATTAAGAATGGCCAATCATAGAAATGTCTAAATCAACTAATTGCATTAAAATTAGAAATGTAGCATTCTACACAGGTCACTAGGTGTCAGTATTTGTGAGGTGAGACAAGCGCCCGATTTGACCACCGGAGCAACAGCCTTTTCTTGCACGTTTAATTATGTAATCGTAATAACAATCATCATAATAATATGGGCTACTGTTGTAGCGGTAATCCAGCTAAAACGCATCTCTGAACCCCCTGACGACCTTTCTTGTCCATGTCCGCTAGATATTTACTGCAACACACACAAGAATAAGGACTAATTTGTCTTAAATGGCTTATTACTCTGATTATATCTACTTTATTGGGTTTGAAACACCTTACACCAGTAAACATGATATTTGTTCCCCCTCTCATCTTACCGGCCCTACTACCGCTATGCACAATGCAGACCTTAATTTAAATGACTACCATTTTAAAGAAATTCCATCCATTGTATGTGTGGTCTATTAATAGGACACTTTCAGTGCTTGTGGTAGACAGTGGAACGTCGTAGTAATTGAAAGGCCCAAGAATAGACTGCTCTTACCATCCCAGTGTGAGAATCCCCCAGCTGTTGACTTGATATGGTAACATGAGCAGGCAGCCGTGTCCCTTAGCAAGTACAGCACATGGTTTCTTATCATGTTAGGATGGTGTGATGATACTGTGGAGCCAGTACACGCTGTGAAACTAGCAGGCGCATGAGACATCATTGACTATACAGGAAAATTCATAAATGTTTTTGGTGTGTTTTTGGTGTGTGTATAACTAAATACAAGGTTTTGTACATTGAAAGTCAGGATGTTGCTTATGTCAATTGCAAACATGTTTTTTAGCACCTACATACGACAGTAGCCAGTGTGCATGCCTCCATGCGTGTGTTGCAAGGGAAGCTTCAAAACAAGTGCAGTATCGTCCAACATAGCTTCAGTGTCTCCTACCACGACATGCAACAAGTCAGCTTGTGGCAACCAAAACATGGCAGTATATAATTTACTTCAGACTTTCTCTTTTGGACGAAATATTTTTTCATTTAGTAATTTTTCTTTCTTTTTTTTTGTGTGCAGCCTTAGAAATTATTCATTGAGCTTGTGCAAAATTGGTCACGGTAACACTTTTACACTTTCTGTGAAATGATTTGCTCGACGTGAAACTTGATGTTTGAACTGTCACTGTAGTGAGTGGGTGTGTAACAGTGGAATTGTGAGCATGTAGTCCACAGATGATTGTAAGGGAGTGGTGCAGAGGTTTGTGGATGATTTAAAGGCTGCTTCGGATGAGAAGGGGGATGGTAGTAATGAAGACACTCCCTGTATCCCCCTGAGAAGGTCACCACACATCTTACTATGCCACATGCTCCATCAGGCTCTCGGGCAGCTCTGTACATTTATCTAGTTGCTCCAGTCTGGCTTCTTGCAGTGGTGTCTTAAAGTGACCTCACCTCTGTGGAAAGGAGGAGGAGACTGTTCTTCCCTTGGAAGCCTGCCCCTTTTTGTGTGCTTTTTTTTTTTTTTTTTTTAATACAGCAGTGCACTTTGCAGTGTGTCAGCTCACTCAGCTGGTGAAGCAGCTTTTTTCTGCCTTAAATATCATTAGGGAGGATGTAAGTGGAGGTGGTCCAACCACCTGGACCGCTGTTTGTCCTGGCTTACTTTATGTATCCAAACCCCAGTGGGGGGAAGGGGTACCCAGGCATCCAAGTGCTGTATCATGGGCTGTTCAGGCAGCAAAGTGTGCCTTACTGCTCCCTGTCATGTCAAGCAGGTAACTAACTTTGACTTCTCTGCAGTGTCATGTTTTCATATTTAGAAGGATTGTTTGGCTTCTCTTAAACATCTAACCATGCTTGTTGTGTAGAATATCATGTCGTTTGGGGTGAAGTGAAACAGATTCAGGGTTTTTAGTGAGCACTGCAGCAAATGCTGCTTCCTCCACTCAGTCAAAAGGCAGAAGTAAAACCGTGCCAGCAGTAAACATGCAGTGGAATATCAAGTTTTGCTTTTAATACTCCTCCCCTAATCCCTTATTCCTGATGATGTTTACTTTTCTCTGTTTACTTTTACTTCTCTCAGTTTATTTTTTACAGTATGCACTCTGCACTTCTGTTTTGTCTTATTCACATTCACTCTTACTCACATTCAATTAATTGTGCTTTTAAAAAAGCAGAATTTTGACAACAACATTCATAGTTTGTGCTGTTTTTCATTTCCACACAGCGTGATGAATCCATGGGGCGGTGCACAGAACTATCTCAGGAGCTGGTCAATCTCCGAGGAGAGCTGGGTAAGTTGACCTGCTGATTGTACACACGCATGCCGCATGTCTCATTCCTGCCGTTTCATGTTTCATATTGTTACGGTAAGGCCATCAATCAGTGATGGCTGATATGGTCAGACTCATAATGTTTCCATAGCTAAAAGCAGTCAGTCATCATCACTCATTTATTCTTTCATCCCTTGTTTGCTTTGAGCAGCTTCTTTGAATTGGTCGCAACACAAATGTTTGTTGTACACTTTCATATAAAATACTTTTATTAATATCAACAAACATGCAGGCGATCATGACATGACTCACAAATAAATCTTGGAAATATTAATTTTTGACAACCCATTCAATAACCAGTGTTCTATCTATTCACATCCGATGAGATTTGCTGTCGAAATTAGTAATTTTCTTTTCATTTTTGAGAAAGAGACACATGCTCTTATGCACACACCTTGTTACAAGTGCCTCGAGACTTCCACATGACCGCTCTTAGCTGCATAGCACTGTTCTAACACATTCTTTAGTTCAAATCACACTGACTTTGTCCTACATGGAACAGACGTTAGTTACCTATAACAGTAATTTTATGGGTTTTTTTTAAACGAAATAACGATTCCATGTATTGCATCTGTTGCATCCAGTCCATCCAGTAGCGGTTCTAGATATGGGCCATATGGGCAATTGCCCAGGGCGCGCCACGAAGGGGGAAAGAAAATAAAATCTATTTACTAATGTTCACTACATGGCAGACAGGTGCCCTCTACAGGCATGATAATCGCGCCGCCACCACCACCACCACCACCACAGCGTCGATCCTCCCAGGGCGTCATTCAAGCCCGAACCACCACTGAGTCCATCCCATGGCGGACTGTGGGCCAGAATACAGCTAACTTTAGATGTGTGATAAAATAGACCTACCGGCAACATGTGAGCCATAAGGTGTATGTTTCGACTTGAAGGGCTGATATCATCACATCAGTTTCGCCCTTTTGCAGAATGCCGACCTCTGCCAGCCTTGACCATGATACTTTCGATGAAGGCTCTCCAACAGGCAGCTCGCCACCTGATTTTGAGTAACCCACCATATAGGGTCAAAGAATATTTGAGAAGCATGTTTCATATTAGTATACAGTGTCCTTCGAACATCACTTTTTCACACAATAAGTGGTGCTGTTTTGTGGTTGACCACTGCCTATAGTTACTTTTTTAGAAAATGCAAATAGTAAAGCATTACATGGACTAAAATACAAATAGAGTATAATCCATTGAGACCACCACCGTGTGACTGCAGCATTCTACATTGGTCACTAGGTGTCAGTAATTGTACGATGAGGCCACCACAAACCTATTTTAGGTTTGAATTCTCACAGTTGGCACAATTAATAATAATTATTACTTAATTATTTTTAATTATTATTAATTATTACTTAATTAATTAAGTTATTGTTGTGGGTGTAACCAATGCCAATCTAAGCAAAGCTCCACACATCCGGAACACATTTATTGCCGCATATACGCAGCACAAAGGTGAAACTTGGAAATAAGTCTGTGGCTGTGTGGGAATATCATTATTGGCATAAAAAATGTAAAATGAATCTATATTTTTGTCAATATACCGATAAGCTCGGACATCCCTAGTAGAAACAGTTGGGTCAGAGTGAGATGAGCGGACAGAAGAGTAACAGCCTCTTCATGCACACTTTCACAATTGCTTTTTATGATATTCTTTACCCATGTTCCAGATTTCAAAATGTGTCACTTGTGGCCATCAATAACCTTGCCTTACTTGGCAAATGTAATCAAGTGAGGTAAGAGTTTGACTTTTAGGAGAACTTTGTGTCACTTGACCATACGGATTTAATTTTCCCAAGTAGATTTTTTTCCCTCTTGTCTTTCTAGTTAAAACAGCTACAGCACATCATCATATATATCAAGGGAGCAGGGGTACTAAATGCACTCTGTATTTTGCAGTATCCTCCGTTAACTCCTCTGAACAGCTGGCAAAGGAGAAACAGGACTTGCAGAATGTTCTGGACAATGCCATGCAGAGACTGCAGGAGCAACATCAGCAGGACCTGGAAGAGATGGAGAAGAGACTGCAGATCTCCTATCAAGCTGAGTGCGACAAGGTCCACCTCGGCTACCAGGAGGAGGCAAACAAACACAAAGCTCTGCTACAGCAGCAGGTCTGACACCCGTTGACTCTTATTGGATCTTGTATGCGCATGTGAAGTAAATATATGGTAACATTTTCATCCCAACTAGTGAATCCATGTCAAGTTTTAAATCTCTTCTGTGTTTCTCCAAAAGATGGCAGAACTTGAATGCAGCCATAACGCCATGAAGCTGGAATTAGAGCACAGCCATGTCGAGCAGCTGCAGTGTGCTAAGCAGCAACATGAACAGTCGCTACTAGGTGCGTGATTACAGACGGTGCAAGTACAGTTAAACACATGTACTAGTAGGTATTTTAAACAAACCAAAAAAATCCACTGGTAAATAATGCTAACTAAGGTGTACCCTCATAAGATATACTAACGATCCCATTTACCCAAAGATAAATGCATTAACTCATTCACTATTGTAATGCATTTTTAAAATAATCCAATATCCCATAACTTGTTCAGAGCTTGGAGATATCCACAATCGGCAACTGGAGTCTTTGAATGCCAGTTTGAAAGACACAGAAGCTACTCTGACTGTGAGTTGGACTTTGAGGCGCACAAATAACCTGCCATCTTGTCTGGACACCTCGTGGATGAATGAAACTCGTGTTTTGTCTGCAGAAACAGATTGAAGAGCTGACTCAGCAGAACGCTGCCATGATGGAGAAGCTAACAACAGAGGAGAGCAAGAGGATGGAGCTCGCCAAGAGTCAGGTATTTGTTGTAGTATGTCATGATGTTATTGCACAGGTGGGGAAATAGTTTTGCAAATGAACTGATTCAGATGTTTAATCAGCCTTCGAAGTGCAGTGGTGAAATAGGGCTGGCCACGCCACATCGGTATTGATTCTAAACCCATTCCGGATTTCTGCCAAGCTAAGTAATTGAAGGAACCTATTTCAGTCACTCTGCTGTCAGTAGGTAAATAATGGAAGTAGCTTTGGCTTAGTGTAACACAATGACCATGTACAGCTGCTACCGCTATCTAAAATAGGGGTCTCAAACTCGCAGGCCATATTTTGTGGCCCCCTACTTGACATCAAAATTGAATGTCAGTGTGTTTAAAGGAAGAGGCTCTTTAGTGCTGTCAAGTTTAACATCACAGTGGAATGAACACGGGGGGGTTACAGGTAAGTAAACACTACTCCTGCTATGTGGACTAATAAACAACCCATTTAACTCCTGAGCAAGGCTGGGAAGCCGGAAGCACACGTCTCCATTTATGATGAAACGAGTGTCACAGGGTTGCTGCATTTTTTTAGATCCTATTTTAAGATCCAAAGGAGTCCCTAAATGTGTTTGTGTGTCCATGCAGAAGGACTCGCACACTGTATATCTGGAGCAGGAGCTGGAAAGCCTGAAGGTGGTGCTAGATATCAAAAACAAACAACTACACCAGCAGGAGAAGAAGATGATGGACATTGACAAGCTTGTAAGATGTTGAGCAAAGACGAGATGTATGATGGTTTCAAGTGTCATTTTATTTACTTGTTTTGTTGTTCAGATTGAGAAAAATGTGAAGTTGGATGAGAGCTTTAAGAGGGTCCAGCAGGAGAACGAGGACCTCAAAGCTCGCGTAGAGAAGCATGCTACACTGTGGAGGTAAGAAGTGACCCCCAACAGTTTCCTTTACTCCGAGGAAGTTAACCACAAGGGATGAGCAAGTTCACCTGTATCTGTATCTGGTCCCTCATCAAAATGATCTCTGATGTTTTGGTTTCCCGCAGGCAGCTGTCCACAGAGCAGGCCATGCTGCAGGAATCCCTCCAGAAGGAGTCAAAGGTGAACAAGCGTTTGTCTATGGAGAATGAAGAGCTGCTGTGGAAGCTGCACAACGGAGACCTGAGCACCCCACACAAGGTGTCCCCCACCTCTATGTCTCCTTCTCAGTCCTTCAGCCTCCAATCGCCTCGTAGTCCAGGAACATGTTCCCCTCCCCCTCTGTCACCCAGATAACGGCGGCCCCCCTGCTTCCAGGAAGCAAACAACTCTGCTGAAGTCGCCCCTCTTGGTGGGGACGGCTTCTTCAGAGACACAGACTTTAAAAAATGATGCACACGAGCACTTAATAAGCAAGGCCACATCGTTCTCTGGCTGTCAGGTCTGTTGAGGAATTGTGGGGAGGGGCAGTGAAAGGAATCTCAGGATTTGTCATGGAACACTATTTTTCTTCCTTGTAACCACTGGAGTCAGCACTCGCACACCGCATGCACCATTTCACTATTTTGTGCACGATCGACCCGCTCAGCGTTGGTGATGTCAGTCAAGTTCTGCTCACCATTTCTTCATGCCGCTAGTCCCTTAGCTGTTGTGGGGGGTGCAGGGTTGCCCTTAGAATCTGCAGCCTAAAACCTGGTGGCCTTTCCCTGTTTTTGTTTGGTTGACAAAGGGACCATTCCACATTTTATGTGTGTGTTAGTCTTGTCAAACTTTTCCCTCGTCTTGTTAAAAACGCAGCTTTAAAGCCAGGGTCTTTTGGCAGGAAAAGACTTTGCTTCAGCACGGCATCTTGGAATTTGTGTGAAAATACTAATATTGGTGTGATGACCCTGTTTTGAAATATGCAATTAATAAAGTAAAGTTTTAAACCTGCTGTAGTTAACCTTGCGGTTTAAAGCTGTAATTGTTCATTAACAAGATATTAACATTTGTTGATTTGCTTACGGTATATGATTTATATGGTATTTACACTGTGGTAGGAAAACTCTATTCTTGCTGAATGACTCCTGTAAGTTTGCTGCAGAACTTTACTGTGCAGAAAGAGAGAAAGTGGAAAAAGCAGCACTAAAACAAAACATGTTCTGGGCCTGCGTAACACATTCCACATACGGAGCACATTAGGATGTCAGCCTGGCTAACTTTTCAACTTTTAAAACAGATTGTGCTCCTTGTGGCTCGCTACAAAGCTACAGAGAAGCTCGCATGGTCTTTTCCTGCATCACACGTTTAAATCAAAGAAGCACAGATTGAAGTGATGAGCGATGAGGAGCGCGACACTGTTGTCATGGTAACACACCCCAACTCCATCAGTCAGCTTGGTTGGAAATGTTCTGGTCCACTTAACTTTCAATACTCAGTGTTCACTCAGCAAAGTATAGCTTTATTTCTATATGTTATGAATAGACCAACATAAGCATAAACAGGCTATTTGGACATGATGCTGGTTGACACAAGTGTCTCGCCGTGCAGGTTCTTGGCTTTGCAGATGTACTTTCCAAAGTCGATGGTCTCCATGTCCTCGACACTCAGGATGCTTTGGGTGATACGTATAGTTTGACCGCGTCCTCTGTTGACCAGTCTCCACGAACTTTGGATATGAACTGGACGCTGGCCCTGAACAAATATTTGCAAGGTTCATCGATAGAACGACATACAGATAATACTTCATAGATCAGTGATTCTCAACTGGGGGCTCTTGACCCTAAAGTGGTTGCAGGTTTTTATGGAATGTAATAACCAATTGTCCTTGAATGCACCTTATCATCTTCCAACTCCAGCGGGAGAGGAAGGACAAAACGTGGTGTTCGTCCAACAGCCGCAGATATCCGCTGGAGAAGAGAACGGCATAAAGAGAGAGCCAGCATCGCACTGCTACAAACTCATATTGTTATTATTTACAGGGTTTGAGTTTTTTATTTTTTGGGGGCATCGCTTGTCATTGAGGGGTGATGGTGGGTCCACCAGCCAAACCAGTTGAGAACCACAGTTAAGATAACAAGTATAACAAATCAATCATAAATAAATATGGACTTCCATGTCTTTGTAAGGGGAGGGGGGGCTTCCCAAATCACTAAGCGATCAATAATGTCATGAAGTGACTCACCTGCCCAGGAAAAGACCAGGTGAAGCTCACGTCCACATCTGGCTCCCCTACCACACTGCAGGTCACATTGATGTTGTCGCCTCCATTCACCAGCTCAGAAGAAGCTTTCAGGCTTACAAATGGCGGACTACTGGGAACTGTCAACAGGGGGAACGATACAAGAATGGCCGTCCTTGTCATTGGGACTTGGATCTCCACTCAATTCAACATGTCAACCATCTTTACCCTCCACGTAGAGCAGCTGGTATTTAGTGGAAATCTGTGGTGTTCCTTTGGCCACGGCCTTGCAGTAGAACACCCCCTGGTACTCCAGGCTGGGCGTCTGCAGGACAAATCCCTTGGTGGGGTCGTAAGTCACCGCGGTCCCGTTGACCGGGATCTCCTTGGGAGGGACTTCTCTGTGCAGGGACACTGTGGCCTGTGGGGTGGTCACACGACACGGAACCACGGCGGGCTTATCCGGGCGTAGGTATACTATCTGGAAGTGGATGTCCGATGGGACGAAGAGGTTGTCCTTGTCTGTCAAACAATCAGAAAACAGGACATTTGGTAACCCTATCCATATATTTGGTGTCTAAGAGTTGCACATGCAGCAAATGACCTCTTGGCATGCAAGCTTTTCTTCTTGTCACTCACATGACAAAGGAGGACTTGTGTTATTGTATATTGGTCATTTAGAAACAGTCCTCAAACAACTGTTAAGCAGATAAGGGAAAAAATTGTAGCGTCTTAAGAGAGAGAGATAGAGAGAACGTAATTACCCAGCATGCTTTGCAGTAGATCGAGATGAGTATAATTTATTTATTGTGACACCCACACAGTGCAGTGGGTGGGAATCTTCTGTGCTTTTTTTTTTAAGAGACTTCTCCGTTACCGTAACATGTATGTGTTGTGATGAGGGTTTGGTCACCTGCAAAATAGATGTGGGACGCATACGCGTGGTCGTGGTCCTTTTGGCACTCGGTACCGTCACACACGACCACGTAGCAGCTGTACCGCCCGGTGTCAGCAGCAGAGGGTGATGTCAGGATGAGCTGACTGTACTTGTCGCTCTGCGTGACGCTGGAAGTGGGAAACGATAACGTTTGAGTAAAGTGACCTCATAAAAGCAAAACCAGCGCACGCAACCCATCAACGTCCCATCACCTGAGACGAGAATCGTTGAAGGTGTCCAGGTAGGAGGGGTAAGACCAACCGATCTTACTGCCTTTGCAGCGCAGCTCCAGATTGTTCCCTGGGGTCAGAACGGTGCTCTGGCCCAGACGCAGGAAGCGACCCTTTTCCAACACCTGGGTCAGCAGGGTGTGGCCTCTCCCTCCTTCTTTCAGTTTGGGGTTACGCATCTTCCCCCGTTTCCCTCCTGGTCTGATGCGGTTCTCTCCTGCATCCTTTCTTCTCTTGTTGGCTTGCTGGCAGGCACCTGTGAGAAGGAGGCCATAACGGATATAAAGTAACACTTCTGATATTTTGAGGGTGTCTTCTGCTCTGAAGGTCTTGTTTCCACCAGCTGTCATAATCTGAGCAGGAAGTGTCTGCAGCAACATGTGAGCAGCTTCTGTCGTACTGAACAAAGCAGACCAGGAGAATAATCTTGTAGAATATGGTGTTTTATTCCGCCATGAAGGATGAGTGAGAGCGGCCAAGAAAAGTCGCCTAATAAAAAACTGCTGTTGCAGATTCAAGTCATTGATCCCTCGTTAATCTGCAGAAACATTTTACGAAAATGAAATCCACTGAAAACCGCTTCTTGTGACAATGGAGTATTCTTCCATTTCCTCATGATAACCAAGATTATAACTGCAAGTTACAGATTGCATCGCTTACCATGTTGGAGCTCCATCCAAAAGAGTGCCAAGCAAAGCACCACACACAGCTTCATAGTTTGCTGGATGTTAGGTCCAAAGTCTCCTTTCAGCCAGCTTTTAAAGGGGCTTCGGTGGGAAACGAGGTCAGATTCTGAGCTTTGCCGGAACTCTGCAGGCTCCAGCTACACTCTTCAGCTTTCCAGCTCCATCCCTCTGAAAGACTGAGAGGGAAGGGAAAGTCAGTTTAAGGGACTTGGGTTTCCTCTCTCTCTGTCTACTCAAGACGACACAGACAGAAATGTCCTTTAGCACCCTCTTCTGGATAATACTAATAATAATTATAATAAAAATAATAATTTTATAATTTTTTTTTATACAATTAACAGACATTTTAAATTGGGACCTTTACATCACTGTGCTCCAGTGACCTACAATAAACATTTTGGAATGGTTGTCATGTGACCGTAATGTGACTACATTATAAAATACTATATTATTGGCCACCTCCACTCCCCTGTCCCCTGGTGCAAGTCCTTGAGCTCATGTAAAATTATGTTTATTTGCGGTTTTGTGCCAGTCCCACACTGAACTACCCTTTGATTTTTTTTAGTTTGGAATTGTCCCTCCCCCCCCACACCCAAGTAAAGGCCATTCTTCTGATTATGTCAAAGAATCTGCCTCATTGAATCCATCTATTAATGTCCAATCAGCTGGAAGAACAAACAATAATGTTGTGGTTGCTGGAGGGTGGCAGTGATGAACACTGGGATGTGTGAACGTGCTACGGTGGAGAATTTCATTTGCATCGTGGTATTTTAGTGCTCATCAGGACATGCAAGGCCTATGACTTCAGATTTTACTCGACCTGTCTGGTCTTGTCTCGAGACTTGACTTGGACTTGCGCATCTTTACTTGAGACTTGGGATTAAACACTTGAGACTTACTTACTGTAGTTTGATGGAAAACTATCAGTGCAGGAATCAATTAATCACAGGTCATGAAGGTTATATTAGCCATACATTGTATTGGGAAAAGCCATTCAATACCAGTCTTAATATACAGACTTTTACAGCTAAAGCATAACAGATATTTATTGGTAAGTAAACCCATTAGTGACAACATCTGAGAATACAGAGACTATACATTGTTGCATTCTGTTTTCTGATATACACGACTTACAAAAAGTTAGGGATGTTCTGCTGAAATTTCAGGATGAAGCAAAAATGCACTATAATGTGTATCGGTGAATTCTGTTGCTATTCGCTCCTGAAACCCTCAAAAGTTTAGAGAAGGTCAGAGAGAGTTCATCTGGGCGGCGGTTGTCCAGGAACCAGAAGATTGGTAGTGCGATACCCGCTTCCTCCATCCCAGTCACTGTCACTTCAATACCTTACCTCCAGTGCTCGCCACTGTGGTAAATGCTTTACCTGTGTAGCGCTTTTCCACCTCCAAGGCACTCAAACGCGTTGACACTATTAGCACATTTAGGTACCTACTGATCATGTACTTGGGGGTTTCACTATCTCAGCCACATTTTTATTAAGCTACCTCAGGCCAGGGCTTTGGTCAAGGTGCCGTATGCATCTAATCCATCATTATTATTATTATTAATATTAGCTTCATCTGGAAATTTCACCCAAAAAAATCTCAACATCCCCAACTTTTTGTGCGTATTGTAATCCAGGAGCATAAAACAAGCATATATACAAGTTGCCTAAAATACAACAAAAATCAAATCTAACTAAGCAAATTTATCTCTACAGATATAATCAGATGAAACAATTGTGCAGCAAATACATCAAAAATAGAATGATTTGACACCTATTTAGAGTTGTGCAATATGTAATAACAAAAGTGCTTTAAGCGACGCTCGCCGCCCACCTGCACGATAAAATGAGAGCCTTTACAGAATGCAACTTTTACAAAGATAATACCGTTGTTTATCTCTGTTATCATGCAATATTGCATATAACTAGCTCCTCTGTTTGCCATGTAACAAAGAAAGCACCCGACATGTTGCTGACCCACTGTCCAAGCATTACTTATTGCGTGCGACTGGCCCACTATGGTGCCAAATGAAGTTGCTGGTGCCATCAATGTGATAAAGAAGGTGAGAAACTATTGAATTCAAGAAAGAACGCATCGCCAAATATGAAGATGGCGTCCCCTCCCCTCATTCCTGCCATCTCTCACCGCCAACAACTCTTGTTAAAAATGTAAAAAATTCATTTGTTTTTGGAACAAATAAATAAAACTGAGGTGCAACTGTTAACATAAACAGTATGTTTATTATTATAACTATAGTTTGGAATGATACTGAGAGCTTACGTATATCCACCAATACTTTTCAATGTTTGAAATTACAATAGAAAAACATAATGTAAAAATAAAATTGTGGGCAATCATAACTGAACATTATTATTTAGGTAGAATTCTTTGTTATAGCTCTCCACTTGGATCTTATTCGATTGGACTGATGCCTCATGTTGTGGCCTGTGTGCAATTATACAAAACTCTAGCACAGAAAATGAAAACAACACTCACACTAATGCCATTGAATGGTGAGAGGAATTTAGGAACTTACAGTTTAGACAAACCTAATATTGCAAATCTAAATCCCCAACAAGCAATGTTTTTAATAAACACTGAGGGATTGTCACTCTCCAGTGTGTTACCTGTCCTTCCCATTGTGCCCCATGACTTCCTCCATAAAACACAATGTCTGCAGTGTTGAGTCCATCACAGTGAATGACGACTGAGTCTCCTGCTCATGTGACCACCGACACAAAATACTGACATGGCTTTCACAGATTGGATGTACTGAGGCCCACGTTGGTGATGCTTTATGCATGGTTGTGGGTCTCCATGTCATCTGGCAGTCTATTATGACTAACGTGGGGAACTTTAACACTGACTGGTCTTCTCTGGGAGGATGAGTTGGTCCTGCTCCTTTTCTACTGCAGCCAAGCCCGCCTCCTTCGCTCTGGTGGTCTTGTGGTCCTGGGTGCTGCTGCTTGCTGCAGAGCCCTGGTGGAGGCGCTGGCGCTCTACACTGTGCCACGTACCGTAGCCGAAGTAGATCAAGAACCCTAGGAGAAGTGAACAGAAAGATATCATGCTATTTTTATACTGCACTAGTAGTTTTTGTTCATCAAGCAGATTTTTCACTTAAATGCAACATAGTTGGTGCAGATGCAAAAGTGAAAGTTATATATATAACAATTTGGCCTAGAAACTTGCAGCGAGGTAAAAATAAGTTCATATATTGTTGCAATAACCTAACCAACTTTTGGAACCCTACATTGAAGTACGGCAGTGCAACAGTACCTAAATGGGGGGGCTAATTATGAATTAGATTATTGTCACCAACATCAATCATCATCCAGCCAGTTGAGGCAGATGGCTACCCCGCACTGATGTCTTCAGGGGAGTTTTTCCTTGCCTCTGTCGGCAACATTCTTTCTTATGAGTGGTTGAGTTGGTTGAAATACGCTGCTTAATGTATAGAAACCTAGCTGTCTTAGACTAAGTTAGGGAAAGGGACTCACCAAGTGCCATCCACACTGAGAAACGTATCCAAGTGTCTCCACTCAGCTGAACCATAAGGTAAATATTAACAAAGATGCTCAGAATCGGCAGGAAAGGCAAAAGGGGAACCTATTGGGACAACACACACACACACACAGAATAATAATATCGGTTTTGTTGTGCGCAGCCTCAGTTTGTGATGCTAGATATGCATACCATGAAGGAGACCTTCTGAGTGCTCTGAGGCTGCCTGCAGATCATGAAGACGCATCCACTGAAGATGAGGAGACATGCAGTCAGCGACGCCAGGATCCACACTTTCAGACCGCAGATGGACTCGATGTGGTAAGTGGTCAGATAGCTGATCACACACACCAGCAGCACTGAGCATTGAAGTAATACATTACGTATGTTACTTCAATGTTTTGCTCAGCAGAAAGTGGTGACATTGCATGGATCAACTTAAGTCAAGTATATACGTATGAGAAGATATCTCACCTACTACACAGATGGCCATGTTGACTACACTAGATGAATGCTCTGAGGGCGAAGCAGGCGGGTGCAGGACTGTCTGCAGAGCTGAGCTGTCTGCTTTGAGTTTGTTGAGGTGCGATTCCGATTCGGTGAGTTCAGACTCTCCCTCCACAGAGTGAAGGTAGTCCTTCTCACAGACACCTCTTCCTCGCCGCTCCAGAGCGCCATCAGGCTGGTACCTGCAGGGGAAAGTTCATAAGAGTGGTATACTTTTCAAGTCCTCGATCAATCACAGGGTGCATTTAAAGACATCCATACCCACTGAGTGGGAACTGAAGCTGCATGGAAGAGGTGCAAACCCAAAAGTGGATTAATTTGAATGTCTGTATTATTATTTATACATGCAGTTATCCCTTGCAGTCTTAGAGTAATCATACTGGTCTCTAGTAAGGTGTTCCAATTGTTCAGTCATTGGTAAAGGTCTTCTCTTTGCTGTTTTTACCCACCTGAGAATCAGCACACACATAGCAACCAGTGAGTAGGCCAGCAGCGTTCCAATGGACATCATGTCGACCAGAGCTTTGAGGTCAAACAGGAAAGCCATGATGGCTACGGCAAGCAAAGACAACACAATTAGCACGTTTATAAAATGGACTTCTTCAGAAAATTTTTCCCAAAGCAGATGACAACAAAATATACCAGGGGCTTTTCAAAGTGTATATACATATGAGAGCATATACCTTAATACCGTAATACCGTAATACGGCCGGGACCTCCCCTACCCTCTGAAAAAAGGATGTTTATGTTTTGTGGTATTTACTTCAGGATCTTTGTCATAGTGAGGCTCAACTCACACTTTGAAAAGCCCAGATTTTACACAACACATCCAAGACAATTACATACTGTACATTTGCAGGCATACAGTATTTCATGCAGTCAATTCCACACCAAAAAAGTACGGATGTCCGATAATTATCGGCCCGATATCAGCATAAAAATGTGATATCATTTGATAACGGTATTGGATTTTTTTACCCATCATGAAAAACGATATGTAAAAAAATGTGGTATACAACGTACATGTGTTCATTCCACCACAGGAGATATCAGTATTGGTATCAACTGATATTGGTATCACAAATTGAAAGGTGGACAATATCACTAACTTTGAAATTGTATTTTATTTTCATTCAAAATGTTCTCTCTCAACTTTAAGACAAGTTGATAAATGTCAATATTTTGCATTGTTGGATCAAGCAGGGAACGCATACTGTGAACATTCACACAGGAGCTGCTGTCAGACACTCTCTACACTGCTAGCCTTTCATAGTCATGAAAATAAAGGATGTACATTGAATGAGAACCTGTGTCCAAACCATTGGCCTGTACTCTACCTGCCAACAACAGCCTTAGTATCTCAACTAAAAGATTTACTAACAATCCAAAATCATCTTCTTGTTGCCAGCTACAAAAATAAATACTTTTTTCCTCACATGCTTTGAGCAAACAATCACAAAGCTGAACATGCAGCCATCACCACCGCCACCACATGACGATTCCAAGCCAAACAAAGTCCACACCACCGGCTTGTATTACAGACAAGTCCTTGTCTCGGCCTCTTACCCGCAGTGGTACCTGCTACCATGGTGGCAGCCACAGGTGACTGCCGCTTACTCACTTTGGACATAAATTTGAACAGAATACCATCTCGTGCCATGGCAAAGAGAATACGTGGCAAAGGGAACATGGCACCCAACAGGCTATGGAGAAGAGGGTTCATGGTTAAGTTGGAGGTCACTGAGGAGAGAACACACATCACCTACACAACTGTGAAAGCACAACATGAGGGGATGGTAGGGCGTCGCTATTTGTGTTTTGTCAGAAATTGTTAAAATGCGTTGTTGTTGTGATTGTGGAGCAGTGTCTTTCACAGTTGATTGGTGGATCAGATCAGCTCAGACACTCCCCGGCCCCCGGCTCTCACCTGCGACTACACCGGAGGTCACAGTGGCAATAAGGGGGGTCTTCGTTTTAGGATTGATTCGGGCTAAGGCTTTGAAAAGCACCCCATCCTCTGCCATAGCATAGATTACACGAGGCATAGGGAAAATGGAGCCCAGCAGACTGCATGAGATAGCAGAAACATGCAAGACCAACACGTGAGTCAAAACCCCCCAAAGCAAACACATGTACACACGGCAAACACAAACAGGATGGATGTGCCTTTCTTGTCTGATGGAATATTGTCTTTGCAAAAAAAAAAAATGGACAGATTCTGGGAGGACACAAAATGTCGGACCGCCATGTTATAAATAATTGGTGCTGTTCTTTTCTTCTTGTATTTAGATGGTGTGACTATTTGTGATTGAAAACTAAGCCAAACTTAACATTGTAATTGGGTCAAAATACAAAAACCACACCGTGGCCAAAATGAATCAATTAAATTTGAACATATTCAAGAATGCACATGACAACCTCAAGGCTCACGGAAGGAACTATGCAAGAGAACTTATAAAAATACACATAAACCTTCAGGAAAGAAAGGCACAACAGGCTCCAGACTTCATTTCATGCCATCAATTTCATTTGGTCACAGCTTTTTTAGTCATGAATTGTTTTATGAGCATAAAAAGCAGCCCAGAAGTTTTAATGTTGTTTTTATCATCCTTATTTCTACTGTCAACAAACCTACAAATGCTAATTGTACTTGTGACATCCTACCTTCATTTGTTATGCTATTAATGTCTAAGATTTAATTCAGCTTGTGACCATTTTCTAAAGTGATTGCATATACAGTATAGTCTGGAGACCAACCTGTCTACAACATGATTGGCTGTTCAGATTTCTAACAGCCATTGAAAAGGCAATGCAGATATCTGAAACCATTGCAGCCTGGCACCCACCATGTCCCATTTGGCAGCATCAATCAGACCAATAGAACAACAACAGCATGCATAATTATAATTAAATAGTCATAACACATTTAACTCATCTTCATGTATGTGTTGGGTACCTGGTAGACAGGGCGCAAAGTGAACCGACCGCGACCACATATTTGGCAGGGCTCCATCCCACATATTCAAAAGCCATTGGCAGAGGGCTCTTCTCATCCAGCAGGTAGTACGGCATCATAAGTGTGAGCGCGGCCGAAACGCCAAAGTATGCCAGGAAACACACGGTCAGTGACACCACTATGCCGATGGGAATGGCCCTCTGAGGGTTCTTCACCTCCTCACCTGTAGCAACAAAATATTTTTTACAGTATTTTTACAGGAAAAAATGGTGGAGTGCCAACTATTAACTAGTAGCTTGCTTTTTATGACACATTGTAGCAAGAGATATTCACCACAAAACACAATTCATCACTCTTGAATGTGAGTTCCATCCATTAAATGTGATGTCCTACCCGTTGTTGCTATGCAGTCAAACCCCACAAAAGCATAGAAGCAGGTGGCAGCTCCAGCTAAGGTCCCACTGAAACCGTACGGCATGAATCCTCCCGCTCCATAATCACTGCTCACATTGCTTGTCACTGATAAGTTCCTAAAACAACAACAATTTCATTTTGTAAAGTCAATATACTTTAACACAGCACACAACTGTAAATGGACGCAATTACCTGGCGACGATGGTGACATTTACTAGAGATTCTTCTGTTATCTTCCAGTTGCGTACGTCTCCTTTGACAAAGCCGGAGATGATGACAAAGAGTAGTACAAGCACATTGACTGAGGTGAAGACTTTATTGACCCACGCTGACTCCTTCACCCCAAATGACAAGAGGCCTACATGAGCACAAAGACGGCCAACATGAAAACTTGGAATTTGTTCTTATCCTGTCATTATTTGACGTCTTACCAGACAGCAGAAGAATCAGACACACAGCAAAGAAGTCAGGGTACTGAGCCAGACCAGGAGAGTTCATGCTGAAGTAAGTTTTACAAAATATCTCGATGTGTCCTCCGGTCATTTCATCAAACGTTCCACTCCAAGCCCGAGCGACTGAGGAGGTTCCTGTGGCAGGAAGAGATGACACGACAGGATGAGACGGCAGAACCTAGAAAACCCGTCATTTAGTAAATAACTCACCAATCACATAGGAGAGAATCAGGTTCCAACCAGTGATAAAGGCCCAAATCTCCCCTACAGTCACATAACTGTAAAGGTAAGCAGAACCAGTCTTTGGGACCCGAGCTCCAAACTCAGCATAACAAAGGCCAGCCATGACGGAGGCCAGTGCAGCAATTAAGAAGGAGATAACAATGCTGGGACCAGAGTCTCCCTTGGCCACCTCACCAGCCAGTACATAAACACCGGCACCCAGTGTGCTGCCCACTCCCAGGGCGATGAGGTCCACAGTACCCAGGCAGCGGCAGAGTTTGGAGTCCTCCAAGCTGCTGAGATCAACCAACTTTCGGCGCACCAGAGAACGGCCAAACGACAGAACTTGCTCCAACATGTTGGCGACTGCTGAAACAGGCAGGAAATGCTGAAAACATCTGTGCAGGTTAGGTTCTTTAAGGAATTTGGATTTCTGTTGCATGAATACTGTCATTTCTGGTGTGTAAGCCACACCCACTAAATTTAGACAAGAGCCAATCATGAGCTATGAAAACAATACACAACAAGTTTTTCAACCCATTGGAAATTGCAGCAGGTCATTATTCAATATAAATATAAATATAGTCTGACTCACTGAGTCCTTTTTCAAAGAACGCTAAACTCATCACACATCAACTTAACAATTTAAAGGTAGCTAGGAAATATACAATGCAAGTACAAATTATGAGTTTAAAATGAAAATTTGCATAGAATGCATATAAAGTGACATCAGTAATTGCCTAGATACCTTTTGAGTGTTAAGTTGCTGTGTGATGAGTTTAGTGTTCTTTGTAAGATGAAACCGTGAGTCAGGCTCTTACATTGAGTAATAATTGCCTGTGGCTTGACAAGCTTGTGGTGAGTTCACTGCTTATGGTTGAGGAGAGGAGAGAAAGAGCTACTGTTTCCATACTAACTCAAGCGGCACAATATTTAAACAATTACTCGTACTTCTGATGTCACAAGATTACAACTTTTCCATAAATTATTTAAAATATAATGAATATAAAATATATATTATGCAAATTGTACTCTTTCCCCAGAAAACCTCTTATCCACCATAAATCCATAATAATTAAATTTATGAGTAAGTGATAATACAGGTAAAATACACAACATGCACATACCACTTTATACGTTTAATAAGTGTGTGAGGCATATTTAGGATTGAACAATGGTGATTGAAGAGAGACGAGGAAGGTTCTGTGCTTGGCTCTAATCTAATAATTACATTAATCACTTTCATTGCAAGTATTATTGCAAATCAACAGAATCCCAGAACATCAACACCAAGCAAAGAGAAGGGTTTGTATACATTTTTATGAGCATTACTTGAAGTTTTTCAAAATGTATGAAGTACAGTACATCCTCATGAAAAACAGAAGCTCTACTGTACTTCATACTATACCATACAGATTAGGAATGCTGCCAAGGTATGTTGTGGAGCACCATTCATTGAGTGAACATCCCATTACAAATGTATTGTTTGGATCCATGGTACTGATGACAGTTGAAAGGGCTGCATTCACCAAGGGGCCATGAATGCATCAGTATGACCCAGCAAACCACCAATATGGCACGGAAGCTGCAGGGTAATTTTTTTGTTACCATACTATACAATGTACCAAAAAAAGATCTATCAAAATGTTGCCTGTTTATTAATAGTGGCTCAAATATCTTCACTTTACAATTGGTACGTTGCTTTGACTGTTTTCATCTTTGAAGTAAATTTGGATTCAATTGACTGTAAAGTAACCCTGATAACCATACAAATGTGCATTAATATGCACTAAGGAGATTTTGAATGTGACACCTCATTACCATGACAATATGTACAATATGTTCCAGTGTCCCTTCAATATAACACAGTTCATGGAAGATGAAGACTGTAAAAACACAATTTAGTAGACTGTTTTTATTCCATTTAATTTTTATTTTATAGCACTTGGTAATGTTCTTTCTAAAAAAGTTTTCAAATGTTTTAAAGTTTGATTATAAATGAGTTCCTACCTGTTAGATTGATTCCTGTGTAGATTTGAGCAGCCCAGAATTCAGATGAAACCGCAAAAAGTCACAACGTGTTTCAGCATAGATCATTTGCAAGTCGGTAAAAGTCAGACTTGAGCCGCAGCCTAAGTTTCTGGGCTCCACACTAATTCACCTCCCAGACTGTACAAACTGTGCACAGTGGATTTTTACTCCTCCCCTCTGTCCCAAGTGTTCTTTCATAGGGTCTGCCCAGCCTGGCCCCTGTACTCTGCCTCCATAGCCTGGTGAGAGATGTCCCCATTCTTTTTTTCCACGCTGTTGATTTGGAATATTGCCATATTTCAACACAAACTCCCAAGAGGGAAACATGCAACCAAAACTGAGAAAATGAAGTGTAAATACTGTCATGATGGAAATAGTGGTTATTAATGCCCACTGAGGCCAAACAGGCCTCCAGCCCAGGTGTGGATGCTTACCAAGCACTCATAAATGGTTAAGCAACTGGCATGGGCAAACAAAGTGTCAGACACTTCTATTTACCCAGTGCAGGCAGCAGGAGTGCTGCTAAAAGCATGGCAGCTGATTGGTCAATAAAGGGTAGACAAGCAACAGCAATGGGGGCGTCTACAGTACTCCTCCTTATGGGTGACAGGTATTGCTCAATGCTCTCTGAGCTGTTGGACCCACGGACATGAGTCAATATTGCGGCCGATGCTTGTACACCAGGGTCAAATCAGGAAAAAAAACTCAACTCAACTACATTAAAGCCTTTGAGAGGAGTAGAAAATTGCATTTTCCCCTTGGAAATAGCCGATAAAGCATCTCACACTAGCTTAGAACATCAGTGGGAAGGTGGCAGCTGGCCTTTAGACGCCACCTGAGCCACAGACCAGAGACCCAATGGAATGACAGAAACCATCTCTCTCTCTCTCTCTCTCTCTCTCTCTGTGTCCATCCACTCACAACACACTTGCGTCACTCCTTCTGGGACCTGCATACTGATACCAATCATTACTGAACCACGGCATGACCATTTTAAAACTCTCATGGCACACCACTGATCAACAAATGTGGGTACACACATTTAATTTGTTCTGCCTGACACAATACACCCCCCTTTTCATTTCACTGTGCGACAGGCACAATGTGGCACTAACACTAAACTTTGCACTGATGGAACTGGAATTATTACATCTGCAATCCATCTAACTTGATGATAATAAAGGGACAATTGTATTGTGGGTATTAACACCATGCCCCCCCTCATGTAGGTAGACTCTGTTACCAGGGAACAGGTTAGAAAGCAGCAACCTGCTTCACTGATTTCATTGTTGACTTGCACTAATTGTGTGAAGTCAATTGAATTCATTTGCCCTCCAATGGTTGAGTGACCTAGCTTCAAAAACGTGGATATGGTCAACAAATTGAGTGGTGTTTGCCTTGTGGATGCTGGACTCCTCGCTCCAGTTAACACCGGTGTCACCAAGAAATGTCTGTGAATGAACATTTACTGATAACGTAGTCAGCAACTCCATGACGAAGGGCTGGAAGGTGAAGCCGTCACACAATGCCTAAGCTTAAGAAAAAGTGTCTTCCATGGTTTAACTGTAACGTTCTTCCTATTAACAAGAGCGAGATATTGCTCTGAAAAGGTCCTTCATAACTAAAACTAATACTAAACTCTAAAATCTGTAGTCATAATCTTTGGTAAGTGCAAATGGAATATGACTTTTTGAATTTAGGTCAAATGTACAAAGCCTTCACATATTGCATTTTAATCTCAGCACAAAAGCTTACAGACATCACCTGTAGGCTACTTACTTCAACTTAATGCTCTTTTTATGAAGCAGAATGAAGTCTTATCTGTGCATTCGTCTTACCTAATGTTCACCCTAGCGCTCTGCTGAGTGATTTCCTGTCTGTATGTGGGTCAGTCGCATAGGTACAACCAGGGTATAAAATACGCTGACCAAAAGTAAATATTAGAATAGTAGTAGGAGCGCATGATTGAGTATGATGAGTGTATGATTGTAAAAACATGATGAGTGAATATCACTCGTCTATTTAAAGTGAGTAAATGTACGCACGATTTTGTCCTTTTTGGTCACTACCCAGCCCATGACCATACGTGAAGGTAGGAACGTAGATCAACTGGTAAATTGAAAGGTTTGCCTTTTGGTTCTGTTCCATCTTTACCATGATGGACCAGGGTCCACATCACTGTAACCACCACATTGATATTTCCCTCACTTAGGGTCAAGACCCCAACGGACTTGAACACTTCCACATCTCTGGGATGGAAATGGCACACCACCTTTTTTCAGGCGAGAACCACCGACTCAGACTTGGAGGTGCTAATTCTCATCCTATCCACTTCACGGCCGGCTGTGAACCGGTCAATGAAGCCAGCAAAACTGCAGAGCCCAACAAACCTCATTATTTTGGCTATGGCCAGATATTCTGACTGTAAAAGTTATGAATAAAATCGGTGACAAATGGCAGCCATGCTAAAGTGTAACTCTCACTGGAAATGAGTCTGACCGACTGCCGACACAAGAAAAGAGCTTTGGCACAGGGAGCGAACTACACGATTAACTTGAAATGTAAAACATGATTAGCGAGTACATTTGATGAATAATTCCAGGTCCAAAATTAGAATTTTGCATGGCCAAATTTGTAGAATGCTTCATTGCTATTACTACTACTAGGTCCAGGGTACCCTGCTTCTACGTCTAATTCGGCCAGGAGAGTCGAGTTGACAGGCAACCCTGACGAGGACAAGCGGTGTCGTAATGGGTTGATTAAAAGTAGGTCATATTTGTCCACGGTCAGCAATAAAGAAACAGACTGAATGGGGTTTTATGACATTACAACCCAACTATAATTAAATATTTGTTTTTAGATTCTCTCTTTACACTGCCAAGATATAATGATATTATGTCTTGTTTGACCATGAAGACATAACTCAATAATACCTACATGGACCTATGATGCAACAATTATCAGTCATAAAACATCTGTTCAACAAAGATTGGACCGTTAATGTCCAAGAAATGTAATCTCAGCAGACGTGAAGCATCTGCTCGACATGGTTCGATATCATTATAACCCAGCCTTGTTATATAATCAGTGGTCAATTAAACAGAGTAGAAGGAGAGCGTGTGCACAGAGGCTGCCAGGCATCAGTAAGTTAATCACTTCTGCTTAGTTTAACAAACTACTTATGTTATTTTTCTTCTTTCTACTGTCCTGCAGCAGATGGCCGATCTGCCAATTGGTCTACTTGTGTAGAATTTGAAAGAAGATGTGATGCCAATGATTTTGGAGTTGACAGGAAACATTTTTAAACTGGCCAAATAAGTGACCAATGTTTTATATTATTTATATCATATGTTATATTAATTTTAGGACCTGTGTTGATTAATGACACTGTCAGAATAAATAGATGCTGTTGATATGCAGTGTGAATATAACTGAATAGTAGTCAGTGTACAAAGCAGCTAATATAGATGTCCACTTAAATATGACTACATAAATAACAACATAAATGACTATAATTCACAGTGAAGTTGGCCAATTTGTGTCCAAAGTGTTAATATTTAGGCTTAGCACCACTGTTATGTCACACTGCCTTAATCCAGGTTGCTGTTTGATTCTATTCCTTCATTATAACGTCACAAAGATAGTGGACACGGCATGAGGATGCCCCACAGTTTCAGTTCCCTTAAAAATACAGAAATCATGATCCTTTTATTTAATTTTAGGTCAGTACTGTGTAAGATGATGAGTTAACCGATTCAACAACTAATTTTGTGGTGCAAAATTGCCCTAAATCTTATGCAAATAGGCGAGCTTTAGGACCCAGCGATGCGGTGTCCGCTTCCCTTCCATTCATCGACATAACAATGGCGGCGTTTACCTGAGTGCATCTGACTACGCGTAATGACCGGCGAGCTCAACCTTTGACGTGTGTTCCTTATACATGCTCCGTGGATATATATTGTCAGCGTGGTTATAGTTATACCTGCTGATGGAGCACATCCGACTACCAAAGGTAACCACCATCAGATTGTGGCGATCATTTCCGCATTTCACCCCCACTGACGCTAACCCACGGTGAGCTGTCACACTTAGTCCGAATGTGAGGTTTTATTATAATGAGATATAAGAGCAACGATACAGTCTCCACTTCAACACTGAGAGCCACGTAGACCGATGACGCGGTGTTACATGGTGTCATATATCAGTGCATTTCAGTGTGTAATATCATCGCAGGAGAATCCAGGCTCCAGCTGTGCCAGCGGTGATTGACAATGACGTCATAGAAGGCGGATTGTTGTGATTTATTCCTTCTTTGCCTGTTCCAGGTGCAGAAGGTCAGGCTGCTTGACAGAGTGTTCCCCAGAAGGAGCAGGGTGGGCACCCTCTACCTGACGGCCACTCACACCATCTTTGTGGAGAGTGATGCTGAAATGCGCAACGAAACATGGGTAGGCAGCATGAAGGGATGGACGCCAAACCATGTTGCATTTCAAAGCACAGATTGGTGATGCACTTGGCTTTGTCTTTTAGGTGCTTCACAGTTTGGTTTTTAGTGTGGAAAAACAATCACCCACACCATCAGGATGCCCGCTCCTGATACATTGCAAAAACTTCCAGGTTCTTCATTTTGTCATTCCACAAGAGCGAGAATGCCATGATGTGTATGTGTCCCTGCAGCGGCTCGCTCAGCCAGGTGAATTGCTTGCACTGGAAGGCATCACAAATTACTGTAAATATATATAACATCACAAAGATGAAGTATAAGTCACATCAGCCAAACCTACAGTATATAAGTCACATTTTTTTGGGGAAATTTATATTACAAAATCCAATGCAAGAAAAGACATTTCATCTTGAAAGGCGAGTTATAGTAATAAAAATAAAATGGAGAACAACAGGCCAAATAGGCCTCTGTTAACAAAACATATATAGGTGGTGTGTTAACATAACATTAACAGTTATTCAGTCAACTATAGCCTAAATAACATAACACAAGTAGTTTACTAGCAGCTTGCAATCTGCAAAATACAGGTCTGTGAAAGCGCCTTGTGTCATCATGACATAGAATTTCACAATCTTTGTTGTATGATATAAAAATGCTCCTCCTCAGACTGGCATCAGACAACTATTGTTTCTTTACAGAGAGTTATGAGGAGCTGTATTGTTTTTCCTATAAACCCAACTTGGATAAGAAAGAGAGTGGACAGGAATGGGACTTTGTGGACCTGAGAGCTGAATACAGCCGAATGGGACTCCCAAACTCCCTGTGGAAACTTTCCTCGGTCAACCGGCGCTACAAGGTCAAGGAGCTGACATCAATGACCAGGCACATGACCTTCATCCTACAGCGGACCTTGACATAACTTATGTGTGTTTATTTTTGTAGGTGAGTGACACTTACCCCGCTGAACTCTTTGTCCCTGAGTCAACCACTCCTTCGGTCATCGCAGGAAGCTCCAAGTTCAGGAGCAGAGGCAGATTTCCTACACTGTCGTACTTCTCCAAAGATAATCTTGTAAGTTGACATAGTTTTGATTTCTGTGTACATTAGATCTCTACTTGTTACAGGGGTAGCAAGGAACTCATTTGCTACAGCAAATGTTTCTTTAACCAGTGTGAGTGTATAAATGCATATACTAGTTCTTCTTGCTACTACATTTATTCTTGCATCTTTTGTTTCTTGACCACGAATGTTCACTATCCACTACGGCTGCAGACCAAATTTACTAATGTTGTGCTAAAAGGCACTGACTAAAAAGGTTTTGAGTGAAGTGCAGCACAGCATGCTGAATAAATGTGTTTAAATGCCCCTGTGGTTCAGCCAGTAATCCAATATGACGCCTGAGTCAAAGCACCAGTACTTCAGTTATTCTCATCAGCCCTAATGTTGATATTTCATTCTGTTGGTCCTTGACAGAACATCTTAGAGTGTTTTATGAGTGTTGGGTCAACTTCCCAGGGTTGAGGGTCCTCTGCCTCAAGCCCAAAACATACAAGAGTCTGAAGTTTGGTTCATTGGCCTAAAGGGAGAATCACATAATAATTGTTGGTGCAGTCCCCCTGTGGCTAACAAATGGAGATATGAGAAAATGATTAATTTTAATGTGTGTCAAGAAAAGGGCTTTGGGTATTTGTTGTTGTTTTTATTTCCCCCAAACCTCCATGTAAAGTAATAAGTGCCTTTTATAGATGAACGATTTTCTTGCCTCCTCCCAGGCTGCCATCTGCCGTAGCAGTCAACCCCTGTCAGGCTTCAGCGCTCGCTGCCTGGAGGATGAGCAGATGCTGGAGGCCATACTGAGGTCCAATCCCTGCAGCGACTTCATGTATGTGGTGGACACCAGGCCCAAGGTGAGCCCCATGAACGAAAGGACGCTAGAATAACACAAGTCATGCAATATTGTGCTGTATGTTCAGGTGCTTGTTTTTCAAGCATCGTTTTTGCAGCTGGAAGGATGTGTTCACATAAACTTGTGGAAACATCCTAAAATAGTGGGGGTGTCCCAATACAACTATTTAATTTTCAATCGGATACAGATATTGCAGCCTTTTTATGACTTATTTTGTAGTGTGTAATGTTAGAAAAGGATCGATCAAGTGGTATTACTCAAAGCAATAATAAGCAACAGCAGGTATGAGCAAAACTAACCCGTTTACTTCTTTAAGTATCTGGGATGTAGTTTTATTCACACTGTGTATAGGTGAGGTTCAAGGTGCTCAATTAAACGTTTAAACCCGACTTTATTTGCCACCGATACGGCCTGGTATCTGTTAAAGCTAATGACCTTTTTGTCTCCTGGGAGTTTCCAGTGTTGAATTTGGTCATATTAAACATGTCAAGTTCTGTGCCAGTGCAGGAAACTTGTGCATGACAAACATCTTTCTTGGACTTTAAAAATACACACTCCTACTCCTTGCTTAACAAATTAGCAATTGTTGTGATAACACAGCTGGCAGCTGGCTCGGAGATCGGAGTCTGATATCATCTGCTGTTATTAGAGGACCAATATTGGTCATTTTAGTTGGAGGCCATTATAATCCGACACTCAATTTTTGATTATACCAATCCGATATCGGTATTGGATCAGGACACCTCTATGAAACAAAGAAATCCTCTTACAATTTACCAAATATCTTTCTAGTTGAATGCAATGGCGAATCGAGCAGCGGGAAAAGGCTATGAAAACGAGGACAACTACGCTCACATTAAATTCCAGTTTGTCGCCATCGAGAACATCCATGTAATGAGGAACAGCCAACAGAAAATGCTTGAAGGTACAGAAATGATAAATTCTCAGGGACATTTATTGTTGGAACATTTCCTTGGCCATGCATCCATCACTGTGTCGGGAATATTTCATCACTTCAGTGTTTGTGGAACAAAATGTACAATATTTGGCATCATCTTTGTTTCTTTACACGACTGCAGCACAGCCCAATGTTCACCCCTTTGGCTTTCTCACATGCACTCAGCCAGACCTCACCCGGCTGCAGTCAGGCCTCAATTGAGCCCACTGGAGAATTTCTGGGTATTGTGCTGGGGTTCTCTTAAGAAGACTGAGTCCATCTGGGTTTTATTTCTGAGCTATTTTGGTTTCCTGGAGTGTACAATCTGCGACCTACCCCCCAAAGCAAGACTGAGGGCGTGAGAATGATGCGATATGTTGTCTGAAAAGTTATAGCTGCTCTCTGCTTGTTATAACTCTTGGCGTCCTGGTAGCTCAGCAGATCTTAAGATGCTGAGACAAAGCCTCTGGCCTTTTAAAGAAGGCTTCTTTGTCCTATTGCACGCTTAAATACAATTTTGAACTCCATCACCCCCACCTGGCAACATCAATGTAAATGGTTAATTTAGGTTGTAGTGATTGTCTCGAGTTATCAAAGAGAGCCTGTTCACCTGCTCACCCATCGACCCAAAACACACACAAATGTGCACAAATTGGGTGCAAATTAAAGTAAAAAGGAAAGTTAACTATTCTAATTATCTGGAAAAAAAAATCACAGATGAGGTTGAATGCCACCTGACACTTAAAAAAATGTATTTTTTAATAAAATGGATAAGGTATTTCCTGTGTTTCCTGCCACTGAGACAGCTGTGTTGCTCTTCCAGTGTGTGAGCTGCGTTCCCCCTCCATGTCTGACTTCCTGGAGGGCCTGGAGAGCTCAGGCTGGCTGAAGCACATCAAAGCTGTTTTGGATGCAAGCATCTTCATCGCCAAGGTCAGTCTGGAGGGTAATCCCTGCTGTCTGCTTCATCACTACTCTCAATATTGGCTTGTCAGTGCATCATGCATGTGTACTTACTCTTTTTTTCATTCAAGTGCCACAACTAAAAATTAGTATTCTGAAAAGAATAAAGTAGTTTTTTTTTGTAAGTGAGATCAGAGTTATATCAATGAAAAAAAGAAAAGAAAAATTATATTTTTGGAAATGCCGCCAAAATTTCCTCAAAAGCAATCCTCTAATATAAATATTTTTTTATTGTGGCCCTAATACTGTAAATACTATTAGCAGCATCAGCATTAACATTATGCCATAATATTCCTGAGCTCTGAGACCTATAACATGTTGTATGTAGTAAATAAAAGTTCAAGTTTGGCGATGTCCATATATATTCCAGTGATGTGTTTGTGTGCAGGCTGTTGCAGAGGAAGGTGTCAGCGTCCTGGTTCATTGTTCAGATGGTTGGGATCGTACTGCCCAGGTGTGCTCTGTGGCCTGTGTGTTGCTGGATCCTTACTACCGGACCATCAAAGGACTCATGGTACATATAAACTCTGTATATTTATAGGCTATCAATATGTCTGGCATATGGACTATTGTATGAATATATACGTACACGTACACAGTGTGCACCATTACTTTTACTTTGAGTGGATTTAACAATATTTACAATTAAATGTTTTTTTTTGTCTTTTAGGTTCTCATCGAGAAAGACTGGGTGTCATTTGGCCACAAGTTTTCTCACAGGTTTGACTTGAAGGCATTTGTTTTGCGGCATTGATTGCTTGGTCTAACGCTCTTCATCTCCTGTCCAGATGCAGCCATCGGGTTGGAGACCCTAAAGAGGTGTCTCCCATTATAGACCAGTTCCTGGAGTGTTTATGGCAGCTGATGGAGCAGTTTCCCTGCGCCTTTGAGTTCAATGAACGGTTCCTCATCACCATTCACAGCCACATCTACTCCTGCCAGTATGGCAACTTTATTGGAAACAACCAGCGGGAGAGAATAGAACTGGGGTGAGATGTTTTTTTCTATATGTACTCTATATATAGTCGTCCCTCGACACTTTACGTTTCAAATTTCTCAGCTTCACTTTATTACAGTGCTATTTTGTGGTTATATATGGCCTTTTTAATACATATTGAAGCACATGTTACGTATTATTTGCCTAAATTAAGCATTTTGGGGTTATTACTGCATATGCACATCAGGTTTATATTCCCCTTCCCCTTTCATTATCTGATGAATGCATTTTGATGTTCATGCAGCCTTTGTACAAGGACCCACTCTTTATGGAGTTATCTGTGGTCAAACCGTGCAGACTACACTAACCCCTTGTACAGACCAGACCACAGCCAGACACAGGGGCTCCTTCGGCCATCTACTGCCCCCTGCTGGTTTAAGTATGTAACACCCATACAGTTGAATGAAACAGTTTTCAGTTTGTGAATTCAAAGGCTCTTGCCTTCCAGATTTTGGAGGGGTTTATACAACCGGTTTGACCGCGGCATGCATCCTCGTCAGTCTGTTGAGGATTACCTGCGGGCCATTCAAGAGGAAACCCAACAGTTGGAAGAGCTGCTGGCCTCACACAAGCAGGTCGGCTAGAATTATTTCATCTGTTTAATTGCCTTTTATGTAAAAAGAAAATGCACTGAACATTTTCTCACATGATCAACAGAAAATTGCTGAACTTGAGGAGCAGGTGTGGCGTTGTACACGGAAAGCCACCACTTATGATAAAAGCCCCACAGCCTGGGTTCTTGGTCATGACCTCAGCTTAGCAAACACCCCTCAAGACTACACCTCAGGATTCCTCACCAGCAGCCCATGTCAACCTAAAGCGCCACGCAGCGGTCTGACCCTCTCGCCCCAAGACTTGAGCCAAACGTTCAACTCCAACCACTCCAACGGCAGTGACCGGGAATCTGGGATAGCGGACCTGAGCTGCCGTTCACCCTTCAGCGAGGACAGCACCAGAGATCAGGACTCCGACGATGCTGCCTAAACAAATGTAGCATGTGGCGGAAGATGTAACTGGACCACAAACAAACACTACCTACATATGCACTAAAAAACCAGTCTATTTGCTTATTTCAGCCAAAAGTCATTGTCCCGTTCCATAAATAAGTGTTGTTTGCATGTGATGTGGTGTTGAACATATATACTAGGCGAGCACTCTTTACTGAAGCTTAACACTAACACTGAAAGTGTCAGAAGGATGGGATATTTCACCCTGCCTTTGATATTTGGGGCCAAATTAAACCGATACTATGTGCAGATACAGTTTAAAATAGTGAAGTGCCTCCTGGTCCATTTTGTAGGCCCATTATCCACTCCACAAACATGATCTTGAGTGAGGAGCCAAAACACTTCAGTGTACATCCCTGCTTTCATAAATCACTTTGTAATTATACAGCAAACATTTTACTTCACAGGGAAAAAGACAAGACCTAACCTAATAAAAGTAGATGCACCGCGACAAAAGGGACTTACTTGAATCTGATTCAATCATGCCTGGTGGAAAGAAAGTTATCTTAACAAGTATTTGAAAAAGGGCCAGTAAGAACAAAATCAAACTGTGATCCAAGGCAAATCTGGTGTCAATCTTTACATGTTTCATGGTGACTGCTCAGGACCGAAGGAATTTTGCTCGATAATGTGTTTGAATAAGGCTGTAGAAAAAAAAATGTCAACTGCAGCCGCCATATTGAACAGTTTCTTCTATTCCTGATGACTGATTGTGATGGACAGCATGTGAACACAAAGCATCACTGTGTTAGGAGAAAAATCTGCCTATTACTGTACTGTATTACATTGCCAATGAACAATGCAGCATGCAAATATATTTTTGTACTGTTTTTTTTGTTTGTAACCCTGATGGCATGCATGCCATGTTTATTGTATCTAAAAAGTTTACGTCATCACTTAGGGCAGTTATTTGTTCATGTGGAATTAATATATATTATTGAATTCAGCTATGTTGATTGTATTTTGTGGGGGGGGGGGGGGGGGGTAAAACAAGGTATTACTCTCACCTGTTCCAACAGCTCCCCATTATTATGCTCACTTCCAAATGGCTCAAATTCAAGTAAAAATATACAGTCATATATAAGTTGTATATCCATATATGTAGAAATACTTTATATGGATCTGCCCCCCTACACAGATAGGTAGTTTTATTACCAACACTGATACTAGTGCAAAATAACTACACATAACCAAAAACTACTGGATGCCGCACACCAATTATCAGGTGAAAAAGAAAAAAAAAAGAAAAGGTAAAAATGTTTGTTGAGTGATTTATTTAACCAATGCAATCTGTTTTTACTTTTAAATTGAAATTATGTATATATGTATTTTGTTTAAATAATTAACATTATTAATAATGTTCAGGCCAGGCATTCCCAGAGAAATGCACGCGAGCAACGTGCGCACTTGACGTAAGGGTGTGCGTAATGACGTCACGTTGTAGGCTAGCTATGATGGCAACCGCAGGTTGACATCGCTTCAATGTTGAATTGTAGATTATTAAAAAAGTTAGCGGGAAAAATCCGTGGCGTGGTAACCAAGCTGAATTGAAGAGGTTAAGACAGTACACGCTTGAAACACACAACACACACAAAGCGCGCGGTTTTGGTGAAGGGTAAGTTACCGAAGCATTGCACTGTCCAAGTACCCGAGTATGTGTGAGAGGGATAGTGTGTGTGTGTGTGTGTGTGTGCTTGTTACTTGACTTGTGGCGTCGAAGCAGCAGACTCCTATTCCAACCTGTGAGACAGCTGGGAAGAAGAAAGGTGCAAAAAACACTCACCTGAGAGCCAGCTGTCTTCCACATGTTAGCAGAGGTTTTGTACAGTGCGACCTGCTAGCCGCTAGCTAGCCCAAAGTGCTCCTGCAAGCTAATGTTAACAACAGCCAGCTGATGTTTGCTTAACTTATGAATCCTAGTCAACAAGCGCCAACCTCACTAATACTCACTATTTATTATGAGTTCCTTGCAGCTAATGTAACGTCAACAGTTTGATGACATATCCAGGCATCATGTTCCTTGGCACCTCCCTATAAGCATTCCTAGTCCTTTAATTATGAGCTCCCTGTTTTAACTATGTATGTATGTTTGCATGTTTAAGTGGCACTATGCCCGCAGCTACCGTGGATCACAGCCAAAGAATATGTGAGGTTTGGGCCAACAACCTGGAGGAAGAGCTGAAGAGAATAAGACATGTCATTCGGAAGTACAACTACATCGCCATGGTGAGTGATGCTCAGCAGGGCATATGGACAATGCCAGGGGAAACATGACAATTGACTTTGGTTTGTTCTTGATAGGACACAGAGTTTCCAGGCGTGGTAGCCAGACCCATTGGGGAATTCCGAAGCAATGCTGATTATCAGTACCAGTTGATGCGCTGTAATGTGGATTTGCTCAAGATCATCCAGCTGGGCCTCACCTTTATGAACGAACAAGGGGAATATCCTCCGGGAACATCAACTTGGCAGTTCAATTTTAGGTTTAACCTAACGTAAGACACCTTTCCTGTCTCTCTCGCTCTTGGAATGGCATTGAAATACATCCTTATAGCTAAATAATTACTATCCAACTTGTGTCACATTAGCACATAAATAGACTGAGCGATAAAGCGGCAAGCAGTTGTGAGCTAAAGTGCATCAAAATGTAGAGTATATAATCTCTAACCAATCTTCACTTTCCCCATCTTTTACGTAGAGAGGATATGTACGCACAGGACTCGATTGAGCTCCTGACAACTTCAGGGATTCAGTTCAAGAAGCTGGAGGATGAAGGTATCGAAGTGGTATACTTTGCGGAGCTGCTGATGACATCAGGAGTGGTGCTGTGCGACGGGGTCAAATGGCTGTCTTTTCACAGGTATTCATTCACTCTGAATCTTTTGATCCATTTTGTGTGCCGTGATGTTTTATTGGAAATAAACCATACTGCCAGAGATGACTAATTTAGTCAAGTGATGATCATGTGTGATCATTTCCCTTGGCACACCTGATCATCTCTCACTACACGCTCGTTCCGCGGGACATTTTCCAATTTCACATAGTTGGTTATTTACTTCACATGATAATTTGTTTTATTTATGCCAGCGGCATATAGTGACAGACATTATAATTCAGTGCTCTTCCACTAGAAGGCAGAATGTGCAAAATTAACCTGTGTATCCAGTTGTTGCCATGATTTATATTTGATCTTGGTAGCATTATTTATGCTGTGCTATTTTAATTAAATCTCATATGTCCAAAATGTTGTTATACAAATAAGCACCACCCACTCTGCACACGTTACACACACATGCTGTATTCAACCGCAGAACATGAAAATGTGATAAGAGTGAAGCCGCAACGTTTGAAGCTCAAAACAGGAATTATTCCATGTGGGACAATATGGTAGTTAGGTCAGGGGTGTCCAAAATTTGTCCTAGGGGCCATTCCTGGACAGATTTTTGGCCACTGCCCCTAGCGGTTTTGTAGAGAATTACAAGTCACTAGCTGATCCCTAATGTAAACATTTGACAATAAGTACACTGCCAGCATTCACTATCAGCTACAGTTGCCCTACTTCAGTATAACATGGAAAGCAAGACACAATTATAAAGTCCTTAAATGTTAATCAGCAAATTGATTATTCAGCAACTTGGAATTCTGCATGTGAAAGTTGAAGGGACGTACCATAATTGTGTTCACTCTTCCTTGGTGACATGGGGTGGACTGTTTTTCAGCGGCTATGACTTTGGATACCTGATCAAGCTTCTGTCCAACGCCAAACTGCCTGAGGAGGAGGTTGATTTCTTTGAGATTCTTCACTTGTATTTTCCTGTCATTTATGATGTCAAGTACCTCATGAAGAGCTGCAAAAACCTCAAGGTAGGATTATTGACAATTATTCAACACAACTTGACATATTTTGGGGGGGCTCTGCCTTTACCATTGTGTAGATGCAGCGTTTCCCACAGGACTGCTGTGTACCTGCGGTGTTGGATTGTGGGTAAATGACCCCTGAGTGGAGATTTTCTAAAACTCTGACTCTTTGTGTAGATGTGTAAAATGGAACTTTTTGGTTTGTGTCATTAGAAATGTGCAGCGTTATCTCATGTCATCAAAGTGTGTGAAAATGGATGGGATGGTGACAGACTGACACGTATGGTATGTATGATTGTCTTCAGGGTGGGCTGCAGGAAGTTGCCGAACAACTGGAGCTAGAGAGGATCGGACCACAGCATCAGGCGGGCTCGGACTCTTTACTCACAGGCATGGCTTTCTTCAAGATGAGAGAGGTAGGCTCCTTACTGTAATGGGAATGCAGGGGTGTCCAAAGTGCGGACTTGAGGCCATTTGCGGCCTGCAGCTGTTTAATTATTCAAATTGATATTCTATATTAAATATATATATATACAAATAATATAAATATTCTATATTGAATACTACTTTGTGAAAATTCACAGTCAGGTTCACCGCGATAATTTTTTAAACCAAATTTCTGAGGTTAATTGGTTCCAGACCCAACTAATAATTGAACTGAGTAAGATTATTTATTTATAAATTGCATATTTTCGTAGTTAGTGCATCGAAAACCTGCTTACGACCTTCTAAATATGGTTCATAGCGTTATTAGAGCCCTCTAGACATTAAATAACACCCCTATAGTCACATGTAATACAGTTATGACATACAGTATGGCCCTTTTTTAATAAAAACTTTCATTACATATTGCAGTATTTGTTTTACTCTGTATTTGCACAGTGTGTATTTGTGAAATGCATCCAGTGGCATCACTGAAAATCCCCTCTTAAAATATAATACTTTGACTTCTATGTCACTTTAAGCATCAAACACAACAATAGATTTACAATATGAATTTGCAATAGAGTTTGTGTAGTGAATGTGTCCAATGTGTGTATTTATTTGTGCATGGTCTTCTCCATCATGTCTCCACCAGATGTTCTTTGAGGATCATATCGATGATGCTAAGTACTGTGGCCACCTATACGGCCTTGGTTCTGGCTCCGCCTATGTCCAGAACGGAACAGGGAATGCTTATGAAGAAGAAGCCAACAAGCAGCAGTCGTGACATCAAACTCGCACCATCCTGTGTGGCACAGACGCTAAGCTTGGACAACCGGATGATGATGATGATGATCATGATGATGATAAGGATAATGGAGGAAGCGCTTCATTTAGCTGTTTGTCATCGGCTCTGTTCATCTTAAGACAATTGAGTATGATTGTCAGTAGTGAAAAGTACCACAGTTGTCCTCACGCAGGACACAGTTGCACTTGTGTGAGTTTAACCTTTTACTCCGGTAAAGCAGCACAGACATCTGATTGGTTCCGTTCAATTTAACATGCTTGAAAAACAATGGGATTTTAGTTTTCCTGAAATGTTCTGTAGAATTTTTTTGCACTTTAAAGCTCTAACCTGATTTTATATGGAAAGCTGAAAATGTATCTGATGTCTCTTTGTTGCCTTCTCCATGTCCCCATTTTACATTGTGAACCCACCATGTTTATTTAATGTTACCATTACTTTTTGCCACCACACTCAGCCTTAAAACGAAATGCATTCTTTTTAAGTTATAATTTATTCTGCTGGTTATCTGATACGAAAAGATGCCGCTAAGATACTGCACGTTACCATATTGCCTCAAAATGACAAAGGGATTAGTGGGTGTGTTCACATGCACACAGCCGCTGTGATTCTTTGCAATTCTCTGCTCTACTTGTTTTTTTTGTTCTTTGCACCTAAATGCCCCGTGTGTCTGTGACACGAGGGAGCATGCCTGTCACCGAGTGGCCCTGTAGGTTTGGGGGATGTGGTTAGTGAATGGTGTTTAGGCATCTGAAGAAGGTTCCAGTCTTACAACAGGAAACTTCTTCTGGTGCCAAAATGCTGCACTATTGACGCCGCTGAGTGAGAGGGATGCCGCCTAGTGTCTGCCCCAAACCTTTACTATCTAAGCATACAATGCTGAGATTGGATGTTGGATGCACATAAATACAATCACTGACTCTCATATCGCACATGGTGGTGTCAGACATGCCGAATACAATGTTGTGACACCATTTTCATTCATTTAGTTTTAATTGAAGTTGCTTTTGCAGAGTTTTAGTGTTGTAATAAAAGAAAATAACACTTTCTCCCTGGAAAAAAATGGTGTTGCATTTTAACAAGTCTTTCATTTTTGTTCATGCATCGGCCTTTGGATGAGATTGTTTTGTATTTGTTTTGCATTTTCGCTCTAACATGCTGCATAGACGAACCGCATATTCCAAAGGTTTTTAACAAATGCACAGTCATTTGAATATTATTTGCGTGTGCTGAGGTATAGATATTATTCAAGTTCAGTGTCATGTTGATGGCTGACATGTGTGTGGGTTTTTTCCCCATTTTTGCAGCACATCCTTGACACTGTAAAGGAGAATAAGAAATACAACAGTTGTTTTAGATTGTTTTGTAAATAAAGGGGAAATGCTTTTGTATTGAGAAGTATAATTTCACTTATGTCTGAAAGGGTCAAAGTTTATTATTGTAACGTGCAGCACTGAGAGCAATGCAATGACAAACAAGCACTTTGTTTTTATTATTGCGAGACACTATATTGCATCTTGACTCATACACACGCATAGAAAAATATAGCTTGACTGTAACAGTGAGGCCTTTTTGAAACATTCTTCAAATTACATGACTAATAAGAAACTGGACCTGCACTAGGAAGTAGCCAGAGAGAGTACAGCATGAGTGCCTCACCAGAGATTTCACACCAAAAAAAAACATACTTAAATATGAGGCATATTGCAACGAGCCCTTCACGGACATATGGTTACACTACAGATAAACAACTACACAACTCTTGCATTGCATCCTCAGGGTTGTTGGTCGAGGATGATCACACACCTAAAGTCCACAAACAGCAGGGCTTGATGCTGAATACTTTTCAGTGTTTAGATGTCAGTGAAATACCAGTGATGACATCACCAGGACACATTCCACTGAGCAAGCAGCAGCACTGACCTGTTAAGTGATCATAACAAATATCCATGACATACATTTTTACCATATCCTTATTTAGCACACACACAATTCCAACAAACCTTCCTTGGCTATGCCTCATTTTCTATCGTCATCACCGGGTTTTTAGTTCCTACAAAAAACACACAGGTGGAATAAAAAAAAAACAATCAGCTAAAAAGTATTTTAGTGCAGAAAGAACTGTTTTACCATTCTTGTCTACATCTGCTGCAATGTCACTTTCAGTCCAGGAGGAGGTGCTGCTGAGAAGTCGGCTTTGACTCTCCCTCATTGGCTTGGATGGGAAGTGGCGCCCTTCTGCTGTACTGGAGGCAGAAATGTGCATACTTTTTAAATCTTCAAATGCTTAACCATACTCCAGATGGTGAGAGGTTTTGCTGTCTTGTATGATTAATGTGCTTGTTCAATATTTGAAATAAGAAATACTGCAGTACCTCCTGTTTGTAGGGATGTGGCCAGCGGGCGAGGATGGCTGCTCAGGGTCCGTATTCACCAGGCATGTTGGGAACGAGCAACCATCTCCTAAACTGAAGAGTTTGCATGAGAAAGAAAAAGTAACACGCAGATGAGTCACTTCATAATTTCTTGTGTCCAACATTGTAGGTTGATCATAAAAATTCAAACGATATTTGAACTTTTAGATTGTTTAAGATTATGTGAGAAAATGTTAATGCCTAGTGTATGGTGAGGGGTTTTACTGCCTTAAAACATATAAGAATTGGCTACTTCACGGATTTCACTTATGACCCGCAAACGAGGGGACACTGTAGCTGTATTTGTAGTACCGTGAGTGCTCATCATTCCTCAGCTTGATCAACCTCTGCATGTACTTTAGAACGGTTGTGCTACTCAGTTGTTGGTTTAAAATGTATGCCTATTACTTACACTAGTGTTGTTTACAATGAACCGTACTATTCATGCTAGCTGAAATCATAAATTGAAGTTGAATATGACCTATAATTAGTATTTTTTGAGTCTTTTTAATGCCCTCACAAACTGATCCAAAGACCGTACCTGGAGAAAACAGGAAAGGGCCAGTATTTGGCTTCATCGCCAAACACTTGACGGAAGTTCTTACTGGAGCCAAGGCTGAATCCGTTCTTATCTGTGCCGTGACGAAAAACTGGAGCACGAACAGCCTCTGATAGCACAGTCACAAAGGATGATGTTTTAGTTTTATATAACACATGGTTGCAGCTGAATGGGAACATCATGTGTGACTTCTCCTCCTTGGGAACGTCTATAATCTGCTGACACTTCTGAGCTTTTTGTCATGCGATGACACTACAAACTGAAGACAGACAAAGAGAATCCCGACAACACCTACCAAGAGTGGACCTGTTCTTGCAGACGAGCCAGCAGTGATAGATGAAAAGTGAAGCGAGGCTGACGGAGAACATAGAGGCTGAGAAGAAGAGGAACAGGATGTGGAACTTGGCCTGCGTATCTGGAAAGCCGTTCTGTGGGAGAATCAAGCGGTACAAACACAAAAATGCGTAACGACAGAATGGATGCCAGCCTCTGGTCAAGCGTGGACTATCCCATTGACCTGAATATAAGACAGATACATTATTTTACCCACAAAAAGATGGCAAGTTTTTAAATTTTGGTTACAGCGCTGGTTCCAACTAGTTCTAACTCAAAGTCTCATATTCAGGTCAGTGCGGACACGTAGTTGGTGCGTGTTGTCTATTAGGCGTGAGCGCTACAATACTACGCTAACTAATTTGATTAAATGGCTAAATTGTTACCAGGTATTCTCTCAGACGGAAATGGGCTTTACCTCCAGCCTTGTGGAAAAATGTACAGTATAAAAACTGAATTCTTGATGATATTATGCTCTCTAAATGTATATTTTATTGAGATCTGTACTTACCATCCAAAACTTAATGAAGTATTTAAGGTCTGTTGCAGTTATAAAAAGGCAGTAGAGGAGCGAATATGACAAAAACAGCATGAACGACTTATAGTTGGAGAATCCCACACAGTTGTTTACCCTGGGAGAATAAGATGGGACAGCAGGAAGTAAAACTATCACATGAGTGACATGTTGACTTATTAATTATTAAAGGGGACCTATTGTGCTTTTTCCACTTCATAAATGTAGTGAGAATGTTGTATTCTCCTGTTAAACGATGCCAAAGTTTCAGATAATGAGGTTTGCGTATTTGGAAGTGAGCCCTGAAAGAAGTCTGGGATGGCTCAAAACGCTCGGTTTCAAAAGGCGTGGTAAGACTGACCCTTTGTGATGTCACAGAGGAGAAGACTTCCAAAAGACCATAAAATTAGCATAATAGGTCCCCTTCAAATAAATGTATGGAATTTAGTGGGTTTTTTCCACGGTACATACCAGGGACAGTGGTGATCCATCTTCAGGATGCATCTGTAACAAATCAGGATCAGATGTCAGTGTTATTGGATCTTAGTCAGGACATCATGAGCTCTTTTCTCTGTAGGCATGCTACATGCAGAGCGAGAGTCATACTTATCGCAAACTGAACAATGGTGACATCGATCAGGCTTCAGCAGCTGGCAGCGGTCACAGAAACGGATTGCTAAGGAGACACGTACAGTTTAATCACAGCAAAGTCTGCAGTGGCCTGCAAAGATTTGAAGTCATTGTGTAGAAATAAACATGTCTCGTCATCTTTAAAGTGCAGTTTTTGGATGAAATGTCAAGTGGTCGGGATTGACTATATAAAGTTTGCCAATTTTTATTGGTTTCTGAAACAATTATGATTGAATCGTTTGAATTCCTCACACTTTTTTAATTAATTGTATTGCTTGAGGAAGATTTCTGCACAGTATATGCAGTGAATCAGCGTGATTTACACTCTTACCCACTCGCTTATCAACCCAAATGCCCACCTTACTCACGGTGCAATCAATGTAGATGTAGAACATGTGGAAGACACAAAGTAACTGTACCACACCGACTATGGGGGTATTGCAGTAGATGCTTATACAGCAATATATATGCAAAACAATACTATTTCATAGAAATTTTGAAACTGCAAGGCATGTAAGTTACCCAGCATGTCTTTCGGTTTATGAATTTGTATCAAATCTTGTTGTTTTGCGTATCCATATATTAGCATTTATTCCGATACATGCATGTGTTCTACAATGTGTTGTTTTTGGTTGCACCCTGGGGGAGGTAGACTTTTGGGTTGAAAAACTTCTATTGGTTAGTGCCAAAAATATACATTTTTACCAAAGCAGGGGTTTTTCTTAGTTTGTAAACCACCTAAATGTTTATTTTTCTTTCCATCTTTTCTACTGCTTATTGGTCAGGGTCGATGGGAAGCTAGAATCTATCCCAGGTGACTTTGAGTGAAAGACGACTACACCCTGACAAGGCACCAAACACACACTCACAATTAACCGATGAACGAAGAAGGCAGTGGGGGTGGAATGAATACCTCCAGAGTTAGTACGAGTGTAGATGGGCAGCTCCTTGGCTATTCTCCTCAGGATCTCCTGCTGAGACTCTCCTCTGTCTTCACGCTCCAGCAGCTCTTTGTCCGAGTAAGACAGGTGAAACTTTGTAAAACAAGACGCAAAGGAAATACAAAACACAATCTGTCACTTGTCAGTGCTTGTTTGTTTCTCTCTGTACATTTGTTGCAAGTGTTGTGTAGTCTGGCATTGGTAGGGAAATGCAGGGTTGTGTTTCAGCCCAGCAGGCAGTCAGGAATATGCCCTTGCTTTTACGTTTGTCTTTGGACTTTCACTTGTATAGAAATGTTCTATCTTACATCAGGAACAACCGAGGGGGTTCAATATCTTTATCAAGGATTCTAAAACATGGTCACAGGAGGACGGAGAATTGAACCAGCAACCTTTGTTTTAGAGATGAGCTTCACTTTGTAGACATCCTCAATATGTTTGTGTCGTGTGTTCTTACTGTTGCATAGCTGAATTGCTGCATTGTAGACTACTTCCGCTATAGAAGGTACTTAACTTAGGTTGCTGCCCCCGCGACCTGACATCGGATAAGCAGAAGGAGATGGATGGATGGATGGATGGATGGATGGATGGTCCAAATGCAGCACTCAATCACACACTGAGACGACAACCTACCTCTGCACTTCCCACAATGCTTCAGCTCACGTTGTCAATAAAGCAGTGTTGTTGTCTCACTCACCTCCCTCAGCGGGTTCATGGGCTTGGTGAAGATAGTTTGTCCATAAGCCCAGATAAACATGATGAAGATGACGTGGTATACCAGTAAGTATAAGCCTGAAAAGAGCAGGCAAGCACCTGTCAACATTGTGGTTGCAAGTGAATTTTGAAAGGGGTAACTTTTTTTAATGCCTTACTGACATTTATTGAAATAGCAAACTATTACTGTATACGACACTTTCTGCGACTGTGACTAAAAAAGATGACGAGTTAATGTGGTGCAGCACAGCGAATTGGGAATCACTGGTCTAAACAACATTAAAAACAGTTGGGAACATAAATTCTCAATTCACCCACATAAAATCATCCTCTATAAAATAAAGAGCTTCCCAAGTCCAAACAGGACTTTATTTTAGAGTAAGTGTTGAAGTTCCTTTCAAATCAAAAGAAATCATGCTAAAACTATCAATGATGAAATGATAAAACGCCCAGGTAGAGAAGTGTTCCCGATTAAGTATATGAGCGAAGTCATGAAAAATATGTCAGGACGCAGATGAGACAGACTGCTAGAAATGTTTTGGTATGAGTTGTGTCTACAAAGACGTGTCCCGACTGGAATCAATTCAACATCTGACGCTTAGAGATTAAATAATTCTTCTTGATTTCAGACAGTGTTATGAAACACTTACCCTTTTCCCATGTGCTTTCAATTGACACTGCAAAAGGAAAAAGACAAACACACGTATTTGTGATCACAGTCCTGCTTTTGCACGTAGTTTGCTTGAGCAGATTTGTCATGTAATACACACACAAAAACACACACACGTAATTGCTCCACACACTGTAAACAGTGAATCCCCGCACATTCACTAAGCATGGATTATTGGTCACCATATGTGATAACACAGGAAAAATGTACGGCATACATATACCGCCGTTAGAAAACCCACTATTTTTACACGTTTATGTCTTTATGCTTTTTAAACCTCTTGCATTTCACCACTTTTCACCTTTGTAGGATTTCAAGCTATTCACCGGACTTGATCGACTTGGAATTTCAATAAATAACTGAAAAAAATGGGATTTTGTAAAATGTTTTATCGTAAAAATATAACAATAATAATTACTATTATCATCATCATTAAAAAATAGTATATAATAATACAAATATTTTTTAATATACAGTCACATACTTAGAGACTTACTTGTTGTATGTTAATGTCACAACAATAGTTCAGTGAAATAGCTTTGTCATCAATTTCAACAATGTCCACCTTCTGCAAAGAAATGGTCCAAGTGTTGAAAGGCAGATGTTGGTTGCTTTAAAAGAAAGTGGGTCAACCTCAGATTGCTCGAGGTGAATTATATAAACCCGACAATGGGATTAACTGAGCCGCTGAAAGAGAGTGTCAGCTGACGCTACTTCCACACAACTGTCGCTGTGTGTGTCTGCAGAGCACATGATTTAGCAACCGTCTTCTTGTTCTCATCATGCTGCCGCATGTGACTCGAATCCATCACAGCGCCGGCAATTATTCCACTGGATGCAAAATACTTATCTTTTAGATTTAGACTGCTGCGGCCATGTTTAAAGAACTCCATTGTGGCTAGTGAACGGTGTTTATTGCAAGTCACTTTTAGAAGTTGAGTTCATTCCAGGACACTCAGAGGTTCTGTTTGGGTCACAACTGTTTGTTCTGCAGTCACTAATTTGGTGTTTCGAGCGTAATATTCATTGTTCAGTGATGATGCTCTTGTTTGGGAGTTCAGATGCAGTAAATCTTGACACTATGGTGCAGTGATTCCCAAACATTGTGCCACAGCACATTAACTCATTCACTACCAAAGATGTATTTACAGTATGTGAGGCACAAAGAGGTGATGATGCAACTCCACAACAGAAGAGCGCACATTTGGTGCAGTTTTAAGCCAAAAAAATGGCCACAAGGTGGCAGCTGTGCATTTTATAAGACCTCGGCGTGCATCTTTGCCTCGTAAAAGAGTGCGCTGCAGCAGCCAGGAAGTGAAAAGGCTTTTAGCTGTGTTGTGCGAAGGAGGTTTCGCATTGAAGGGAAATTTTAACACATGATTCAGTTGCAAATGTGAAAATTGTAAATAGTTGATGGTGTTTATAGAAAATTAGTCATTTTCATGTCATTATCAAAAATGGCCAGCACGGAGAGGGATGGCGTTTATGAAAGTAGTATTTATTTATTATTTATTTATTTTGTAGTACTTACTCGGCAGACCTTCCGATCTAAACAGGTTGTCTGAATCTCCTCTCACAGACCGTGAATGGAAGCAGGGGTTAGCTTCGTTTAGCACGCTAAGCGGTTGTGTTTGTGAGCGACAAAGCCTCGATGAGTATATTTTCACCACGTTGTGTTTAATGTAAGGAACGTTTTACAATGTTCGATGAGGATTTTTATACAAGACTCCACTGAATTTTAATTTTATTGTCATACATCCCAAAAATATTGTGACATTGCTATCACCCAACCCTAATTTTAAGCTATATGTTACACAGTCTGTAGTAAGTAGACTGTAGTTTTGTCTCAAATCGGGGATGTACAAGAATTTTACTCAAAATGCAATAATATTAAACTGGTATGATAATTTGTGATTTCCCAAATGGCCACATTGATCCACCTGTTGCCATTCATACGATAAATAAATCCTTTTGTGGTGTGTGAGATTTTCTCATGTGAAATATGTGCCTTGGCTTGGGAATCACCGCTATAGTGTATGAAGTAGCCATCCCACAAGTGCATAAAATAAAGCATATAAATCTTAAAGGAGGAGTGCATGTCAAAATGGTGACTGGACATCAATGGTGACACTCTTCACACACTGCATCCACAATATGACACTCATCTGCATGCATCATTTGTACCAAATCCAACGAGAAAACTCCCCTCAGACACATGCACCCCACACACGCACAGTCAGACACCCCTGCACGGCCAGACATGTGTTGTCTTACCCAAACAAAGCTGCACAACATAGGCGTAGTACGACCAAGCCACTATGAGGGCGATGAACAGGACGGGGATCCAGTAGCAAACTCTCTTGCAGCCCCATTTGACATTACGCGAGCCTGACGGTGCCATAGTCTAGGAGCGGATCATAGCCGGCGCGCGTTCACGTGTTTACTCGCCTATGTGTGTGCACGCGCGTCTCGGTGTCTCCCCGAGGACTATCAATGCATCTTCTCTCATCTCAGTGCATCGAGCCCTTCGCCATGTGATGCAGCGGCATGCTCACACGCTACACACTACAACACACCGGTGGCTCCGCCTCCGACGGCCACCCCACCCCTCACCCCCGCTGGTTGCCATGACGGCCGCTGGATGCTGCAAAGCTGGCACATTTTTTTCAACCATGTGGGTTCACTGGGTTCATGTGACTGGCAGACGCCCCGTGGACGCGCACTTCACGTCAGCTGTGGCTTCCGTGGCATTCACACAGGAAGGAACACGAAATGTAAACATTCTCGAGGGTGAGCACGTTTGGGGAAACTTTGTATGGCTTGCAAAGCTTGTTTATAAGCAATGTCTTCTACAGCCACCAAGCGGTTGAAAGGTGTACTACAAGGATTGGCAGAGCAGGAAATGAACGAATGAGTGTTTCTTGCAGGGGTGATAATACACCTTTTTGTGCAATAATATACTGAGGATTCATTCAAAGCTTTTGGTGCAGGGTGCACAGGTACCTCGGAATGAACTTATGAAGAAAGTCATTTTAATTATGAGCCACTCCATTTTTTGCATTCCTACTTTACTCACTCCAATAGTTTCTGTTTTGGGAATAATTGAAAGTCTTCAATGAATTCTGAAAGATCTATAGATCAGCTTTGGAACTGCAGGGAAACATTAAAACCAAATCAAACACCAAATCAAGACAATGTTGCCCTCATGTGGTGGCAAACATGTTCAAGCCCAGAAATGTTGAAGCCCACATTGACGGTTTTTGTGTTTTGTCATGCCGATAAAACTGTCAAATAAAAAAGAATCAACTATAGCAATTAATTGTAAATAATTAATATATTATTTTACAAGTCCAATGCATAGGGAATTATACAAAAGCAACAAACAAAAAATGACGACTTTTTGGTCTTTTTCATATTTATGACGAATATATTTATTTTCTGTCGAAAATTGTTTTTGTTTATGTTATTTTGCGGAAGTGTTCCCGCCCCCACCGGTTGTCACGATACCCAAAAGGAGCGCTCCCTTCCTGCGTGGCCCCACGTGTCTCATAAAGCTCAGCACAAAAACATCACGAGTGTCTGCCACAAATACAGCACATGGTCCTGGCTGGCAGCTGTTTTTGCAAGAGGACACGACCCGAGAACCAACCTCCGAACTCGGTTACACGCCTTACACCTCAGTGGAGCTGGTCACTGTGAGCTTCTCACATACTTGAAGTGTATATGAGCGAAGACGGACAGAAAGCACTGAACTGTGAATTTGAGGGCTTTTGAACTAAACTATATTTCGATAAACTTAGTTTGCTGCATCAACCAAGAAGCATGTCGACAAATCAAGTTAAAAGCTGCCCTATTCCCACCAGGGTGCTTACCCTGAAGGACTGGTCTCAGCTACCCGACTGCTACAGCCAGACTCCCGGGGGTACACTGTTCTCCACCACGCCCGGAGGTAAGAACAGCCGAAACGGGATACGTGTCTCACAAATATGATACAATTATATTCTTAAACATGAACTTAAATCTTCAAAGTACAGTCGCGTGATGGAAAGTTTTGTTTAAAACGTACACATGTTCTCGCGAGATGCTGTCAGAAATCACGTTAGGTCTCGTTTGATTTATAGTGCACGTGCTTTTACTGTTGGTTGCAAATTGTTAGGATTGGTCTGCAAATTCGATAACAAGTACATTCAGGGCAATTATGTCCGATACTAATACTTGGAATTTGCCAATATAGTTGAATGATTTTGTAATTTATGACCATCGTTTGTTGATTCTGATCAGACCAAAACACAAGGAATCTTTTAGACAGACAACATATTTTGAACAATAAACTCCATTGTGAACAATGCAACATTATGCTAATGTAACAACGTCGCAATATCAACAATGTAACATGAATCCAACAAATCGGAGATAATAAACAGTTTTGTGAAAATACACAGAGAAAACCTACAATTGTTAATATGTTGTTATCACTACCATATACAATTTGGATTGATCCACTTTTAGCAAACAAAAATGTGGTAAATGCTATGTAACATTGGAATTACCATTGTACAGTGTCAAAGTGTGCATGTGGTGTTTCAGGCCTTTAAGTAAATGTGTCCTCGCTACCCATCAATGTGTTTTTATACAACGTATGCACAGTAGTCTGCTGTTGTAAACAAGATTTGTCCCTCCAGTGGTGTTAAAAGAGGGCGTTTATTCTGTTGCCAGGATGGCAAAGTGATTGGCTGCATAGAGGCTGAAGAATGTCCTATCTCTGCACACTTTTCTACACTACAATTCAGGGACAGAGAACTTTTATGTACACACGAAGAGGAAGAAATGTTCTGTATTACTCTGTGTACAATTAAAAGAATTAAGAAAATCTAGTGTAATTGTATCGTTTAACAGTATTGTTGTTCACTAACATACATGTATAAGTGTATGTTTCTGCTAATACCCACACATTACACATTACATTCTGTGTGTTACTGAGCCCTGACATACTGTACATCATATGCTACCGATAGAGAAAATGCTATCAGGCTTCTAGATAGTAGACCATATTCCTTATCACTCAACCCCACTGTTCCTTTTGTCAGAGTGCAGTTATTACATAACATGTTTTCCTCTTGTGGACAGACTCATCAGATGTACAGAATGGGTCAAACTCCACTAAAGCATGACACGAGCAGCTGATCATGCCTCGTCTCTGATTATAAATGGCATTTTATGGCTCAGTGTGTTGGAAGTTGGCCCAAGTCCAACTCTTGACACTCTAAAAACATGCTAAGGTCTACAGGTTTTGTGTCAGAACTTTAGTATTACTAGAGAACAAAAGGGAATGAAGTGAAAACTACAGCCAGAAGAACTCTCAAACATGTGGCTTCAATCTTCATGTGTCTTTTTTGAAGAGGGAATACTCTGTGCTCTGAATTCCTAGAAGTCACCCTAAACCCCTCCCCTCTGCACTCTCATACTAACATAAACACGCGCACACACACACACACACCCTGCTTCTATAACATGGTTTCTTCCACTGGGGAATTTGAGTTTTAACTCCTGGAAATGTCAATTTTGGGCCAATACAATCCCTGACTGGACTTCTCTATATTTAATACTAGAAAGTAACATTTACGGGTGGTGGACGGGGGAAAAAAAACAAAAAAAATTATCTTTTCTCTCATTAACACAGGCACCCGCATCATCTATGACAGGAAGTTTCTGTTGGATTGCAGAAACTCTCCACTTGCCCGCACCCCACCGTGCCTCCCCCAGATCCCAGGGGTAACATGCCCAGCAACTCACACTGTGAGCAAACTGCAGGATGTCAAAGAGGAGGTGGAAGAGGAAGAGAAGGACATTGCGGGTAAACAATTTGCAAAATCAACATTTTCCCACAGATAATGCTGCATAACTGCTTGTCGTTGTCGATGAAGAGATGTATTTTCTGGCTTTGTGGTGACCTGTTGTCCCCATGGTTACATATTGTACAAGCGGTGCTACAATGTTGTGCCTTTATTCATGTACTGTATACATTCGCTGTGCCATGCTGAATGTTCGGGCAGGAATCTCAACACGTCATTGCAACGTTTCACTCAAGTTGCCTACAACGTGCGTTCTGATTTGGGGGGGGTAAATTAGTCAAAATAAAGCATATGGAACATACCGATGAATATAGTGACTATACGGAAAACTCTGTTGCTTAATTACACATGTACATCATGTTTTTTGTTTACTTTTGACTTGAGTGCTTCAGGTCTGACCTTGGAAGTTCCAAGGTCCTAATGGTCCAGCAAAGCTGAAGGCAGCAAGTTCATAGGAGGGGCTTTCTTGATCAAATAGACTGACTTGCAAAAATAGCTCCTCACTGAATTTTGCTGTAATTCTGGCAGTGTGACCAAAGGTTTAGGCCCAAGGACAAGTTGAGACAGCAGTTTATCACGGGAAACGGTAACCAAATATTAGTGTGTTCTCTTGTCTGACTAGTCTTTAAGATGAAGCCTCTGCTGTCTCTAGTGTTCATATTTGTGCGCACAGACTGTCCAAGTTCGTGGCTGTGAGGGTCGGACCCTCTCAGTATTTGTCAGTTGAGAATGATTGGTGTGGGCTGTTTGCATGTGTGTGTTCTGTTAAGGTGTGGCTCTTGCAGGCAGGTGCAACATGCTTCTATTGACTGATTTTTTTTTTCTCTGTTTCAGCAGATGACAACCAGTTTGAGATGGACATCTGAGTTTTGCCTCCTATGGAGAGTTGATAAAAAAAACAAAAAAACTCAATGGTCAGTCTTGACCGTAAAGCATTGCAATAAAGCTTTTTGTTCACTTTTTGTTTTTTAAACAAAGGCCATGGAACCAAAAAGAATGAAAGCTGAGAAAAGTAGGGTGTTTTTGACCCTAAAAAGTGTGTTTCGCTTGGACATGGTACCAAATGGTTTAGTTGCTCACTTGAGCAGGATTTGGGGGGGAACCTAATCTTGATTTCACTTTTTTTATCTTTTGTATATATTACAATGTATAATGTAGCTTTTTTTTAAGTTGGTGACTAAAGATCATTACATTAAGATATGTACATCAGCCTTTTCACTGCAGGTTTCCTTTTTTTCCCCACCCCTTGAATACATATAAGACTCAGCAAGTGTCTAATTTCTTTTGAGGGTCAGTGCCTAAAAACTGCCCAGACTGTGTTTGTTTTTATTTTTATTTTTTTTAATGGAGAAAGGGATTAACTGTGAATAATTCCAAATAAAGGCTGGTCAAAGTGTGTCTTGTTTTTGTGTCATTTATTGTATATCATGTATACATGCTTTGAGTGCTGGATTCATAATCATATACATTTACTGATGGTAACTTGTGAAATACGTGAAAAAGAAAGTCATACAACCATAGAAACCTACACACTAAGCAAGGTAATGAGTTGCATAACTGCCTTATGTATACAAAGAACTACAAGGCACTTGGACGGCAGATTAATATGTCTTCTGATTTATAAAAAACAAATGCATGCATGGGGCGTTACTGATCTGTAGATTAGGAAAGGGGCAGGTCTTACGGAATGAGGGCAGCTGCAGCCTAAAGGATGCACAAATTGCAACTATGCAGTTGGAGAGTAGGGTGTGACACAATTTGGAATTTCACTGAGATTAAATGATATCAATCCTGTTGGCCTGTTCAATATAGTTCTATCAAAATAGGCAGCTGGTGCTTGGAATTTTGGACTCTTTTGATGAATACATTAACAGACACCTCAGTACATAGTAAAGAGATCATACAAAGTAATGTTTGTTTGGACGTGATCCTACAGCAAATACTGGAAAACCGCATGATAAGATTTGCTTTAATATCATTTAAGGGTGTGGTTTGTGCAAACCTTTTGTAAAGTGTGCACGCCTGTCGACCTGAAGTGTGTGTGCACATTCGAGTGCAGTCTCAGGTGCCAGGTAAGTGAAACATCTGGATAGAGTCCCTTTAGAATATATTAAGAAAGTGGTTATTTTTTGCATACTTTTGAGAATGAGAAATTGTGTTTTATTCTTCTCGGTGGTAAGTACAAAATATAGTATTACACATCCAAAAAGAGTGCCATTGCAATATAAAAAGGCAGTTAAAAATGAGTAGTATTGCTTATTCATGTACTGTAAGCGTAATCCAAAATAAACTAAAAGCTGACACATGGGTTTTCCAGGAACTTTTTGGAATCCTGATATAACATCCCTCATCTTGTTTGTGGAAAAACCAAGCAGTGAGTTATAGCTCGGCTGCTACACACTCATGACAGTGTTGTTGAGTGAAGTGTTGCCCTTGCATCACTGTAAACAACTTCACCATAAACACTCCCATCTCCAGTTTAAATGAACCAGAGTAAACTTGCTCCGTTGCCCTTTTCCATAGTGAAAATATTCCCCCTTTTTCCTTGCCACCTCCCCCTCTTCCCTTCCCTCCCACTTCAGTTTCTGTGTTGGAAGGTTGCATTGAGAGGGGTTGGTCGACAGGCTCTATTTTTGTCAGCTGCTCCTGTTGAAGGTGGTGGAGGATCATTGCTGGGGTGACAGTGTAAATAGACACTCAAACACACAGCCTGGTCACATCTATCAAAGAGGAGAATTCAGGGTGGGAGAGGCCCGCTGTATGTTTGTCTCATGCAGAAACACATTAACCTACAGTGTGCAACCAGAAGGGTACTTCACCATATGAAATTCAATCAGAGCTTTTCCTGTTTTTGGTCAGTTAAGAGTACCAACATTACAGATATGTACCTAGGGACAAATAAGCTAATTTTGGAGACGTGTCCTGTGGTCTGATAAAGCTAAAGTGGAACAGTGTGGTCATAATAACCAACTGTGAAGTATGGGGGTGGGGCTGTTACACTGGTACGCTTGATAAAGTAGATGGTATCATGAAGAAAGAACATTATGAGGAAATACTGAAGCAACATCTCAAGCCATCAACCAGGAAGTAGAAACCTGGTAGCAAATGGCTCTCCCAAATGGACTATGACCCTAAGAAAAATATGCTTAAAAAGTACACTGTATGGCAGGCACTGCATCATAAGAGTGATTTTACCATTTCACAACACGAAAGTCAAGATATTAGTTACAAGTCTCAGTATGATGCACTTATCCCAACTATCCTGATTAATATGACAGCGTCTGTTACAACTTACTGTTACAACTGTATGCCAGTATGTTGTGATTGACAACTGATGTGATTATTATTTCCTCGTGTGTTGCAGTGCTTGATATTCCTCGCAGCACGTGTAAGATCCGTGTTTTAACAGCTGCTGCCAGACTACATATGGCTTCATGTGTCACCAGTAATAGAAACATTCACTAACATATTTTCCATGGATACATTTAACTGCCTACTGAGCTTGGATTCCATATGTCAAATGTCAACCCTCCTCCTACTAAAGGGTATGTCTTTTATTTATGGTGGATAGTAGGTAGACGTTGATACATTTTTCATGCCAAACTTCTACCTTTGCGGTTTCCTAACTTAGTTTCATATGAATGAAGATTGCTTTTTTAAAATATCTAATATACATAACACATATATTGACATGGTCAAGTCTTTGCTCCGGTATTACATTGCTGATTAGATACCATTTTTCCATGTAGCTACCACAGCCTGTGGTAGCTGTCATGCTGTGCTTGGCCTGTATTCTCCTATAGTCATAGTGCTCATGTAACCTCAACTCATATAGACAACTTTGGCTCATGTTTCACAAACGAGCCTGTGTAGTATACATGCATTCCTGTGCTTGCTTGTTAGTATAATGACAAAGGACTCAAAACGGACAATTTGACATTCAATAAGATCCATAATGCTTGTATTGTAATGCAACTATGCTGCCAAATGAATGGAGACATTTTATCTGCATTACCCATCTGCTACGGTTGCATTGAGGGTAAGCTTTGTACTGGGGCCATGCTGCCATCTGCTGGGAAACAAGTAAAACTACAATATGCTGACAAAGCACGGGATCGACTGCTATGTGAAACCTACTATTACCCATTACCGGTTGTAGTTTGGTAATATTGGCCTACAATTTGTCGGTACACAAGAAACTAAATAAAGCTATTTGCCGCCGCTTAATGATTAACATGAATTAGTCACTTATCCGGGTTATTTGTTGTGGACTTGATGACGTAGCTTTTTTAAATATTGTCAGATGATCAGGAGTCATAGGTCCTATCTCACCGGTCTTCACTGCGGCCTCTGATTGGACAAAGAGGGGCAGTTGGTCGCACGAGCCAATCACACATTTTGTTTCTCACACGGTTTTTTTTCGCATTAGTGACGTCACGTCCCGCTAGACTCACTGGAACCTGACAGAGAAAGGCTCGTTGACTGCGGTGGAAATACGAGCATAGGTTATATCCTTCAAGGACGTCTTTCATCAACTGAACAAATAACCGCTGTTGGTGAATTCAACTATTATTCACGTTAAGGTACGTACATTGGATATAATGTCTTTTATTATTATTTTTACGCCGAGTCATTCTGAAGTTTGGTGTGTTTACTGAGTGGGGCTGGGCTTTGGCCTACAGGTGCACTGTAACTACTTCCTCAACATCCTATTATACTAACGTAGGATTTGTACTAGTACTACTTCATTAAACAATAAACACGATTACGTTACCAATAAGGTTAAGCCCAAGGAAAGAAATCCAAACTAATAGGGGACTGTTATTTACATCTTAATTTATTGCTTGAATTCATTACTATTGACTGATAAATAATTACGTTAAACGTCTCCGTTCCATTTCAGTCAGCACGATTCCATCAGCACGAAGACAATTTATATGTCACAGTGTGTTTCTTCATATTTTGTAAGAGCTTTGTACCTTTAATCACATTGATGTGGACGCACGCTCAAGTAATAACGGGTAATAACGGGGAAAAACAATGACATTTCTGCAAATGATTAAACTCTCTTTCCATAGACCAGGGGTCTCAAACTCAGGGTCTGGGTCAGGCTGCGCCGCATCAGGTTTAAAAAAATGCATTTATTAAAAACAGAATAAAAAAATGCTTTTGCTTCTGCTATACCCTCCACTTTTTCAGTGCTTTGGTTCCGGTTTTCTACAAGAAAAGCTCTGATAAAACATTCCACTGTTCTCAAATATCTTCATTTTTATTTTTCTACACAAAATAAGATGAAAAAATAAATAAACAAATCAAGAATGAAGAAATCAATCAGTAACAAATAAAGAAAATAACAATTAAACAGCTAAGAAAAAACTCAAGAATCCACATATAGTTGGTGGGTAGTAAAATTATTTTTTTTCAGATTCAAATGAACAGTATTAACAGTTATTTAACCTTTAACGTGAACATATATGAAACTTCATCATTTGACCCAATTAGCAAGTTAGCATCATACTCAGTTCCATCTGGGTGCAGCGTTGTAACTTTAACCACATGTTTGATGAGCTGCTTTATCTTGTGACTTGTATTTACAGTTTTATTCCATTACATTTCCTGCATTTATATGTACCCAGTGTCATAGGCCTTGAGCTTCACTGCTAACTCAATGTTGGAGTTGTTGTTGGACCAGACAGCGCATTGACAGCGCCTTATTTATTGATTTGGAGCCAACAAACACCGCTATGCTCACCAGAGACGGGTGGATAGGCACTGAAATAAAGCACCTGGAGTTGGTTTCCTGCCTGGAAATCTTGGTGCTAACCTGAGCTAGCAGGTCCTCAAACTGAGCCTGAAGTACCGCTGGTAGCCGCGTCGACCAGGCGGAGCTCTGGTAAGAACCAGCCGGGCTCTGTGTGTCCCCAGAGGGTATCATGTACCCAGAAATGACAACAGAGCTTCGGACTTACAGAGCAGTAAAGCGCATTGACGGTGGTGATCTCAGTCATGGATGATGAGAGAAAAAGCAAAACAGACGGGCTTGCTCGCGTATGAGAGGGGCAAAATCGCATCAATTGTGTCAATTGACATTCTGCTCCTGCACAATTCCCCTAAAAAATGTCAAGCACCAATTTTCTTGCTTAAAATTGACACTGCAACACACATAGACACTATTATCATTATCTCATCGTTTTCTATATCGTTGTCCGGATGGGCTTTTGACAGAAATTTGCATTGCACAGCAGCAAGAGAACATAATCATTTGTTCAGTACAAAATACACAATATAAAAATACACCATGAGATCTGGTTAGTTAAATATGAGGCATTATTAAAATACTGCACTTAGAACTTGGAGCTTGATATTGCACGTGGAGCTTGATCAGATATTGCACAGTGAATGGAGTCTGAGTACAGATCTGGCTATAGTGAAACATACACACACATACACACTTGCAGTTACTTACAATGTCTGCTCTCACTGGGATGCCGATTGGTGGAATAGCATAAATAGTATCTAGTATATTTTGGGAAGAAATTGTGTTGGGTTTAAGCCTCAGAGTATGCTGACTAAATGCAAACTAAATTGACTTGAAAGAGTAAAGTCACACATGGCATGAGTTGGTAGGTATAGGTATTCAGTTAGTGCTAACTTTGTTGTCATGTACTGTACTTGCGTCTCACTGCCTTCAGGTGAAACAAAACAAGTCATTAAGCGTTGTTCTCCTGCTCCCAGAGCACCGTTACCATGGTTACAATGTCTTGCCATCTGTCAGCAGCACTGGAACATATTGAGGTAAAAGGTCAAATGTTCTTTACAAAATCACTAATTGACAAACTGAAAGCAGAGAATACAACAGTTTCCTATTTTTGCATTGTTGACACTATACAACTTAGTTTAATACAATTACTAAATGATGTTTAAAAAATATACTTTGACCCTAATAAAGGCAGTTTGCTTTTCCAAAACAAGATAATAATCAGTGATAAAGACACTGGTCAACGAGCTTTTATAATATTGAAGCTACATCTTTACCGCACCCAGGAGATTTAATATGGCTACAGAGGCTGCGCTAAAAGCAGTTGTGTTTTGTTTAGGTGTTTGTAGTGTACATATAGTGAGTGATGGGCTAAGGTGCAGGTATTTTTTTTCCTTTCCACTGCTGTGGTTGTTCTGCATGAGCAAATCTAGCATCAAATGTTGTGAAGTTCCATATCTGCCTAGGCAGGATCCATTAGCAGTTCGTTGGGAAATACACTTCCTCCTCACGCGGTCTGGAGTAAAGCAAATAATCCAAAGCCATTGATTGGACTGTCTGAGTTGGTGTGCATGTCTCACGCACTACACACACACACTCCTACTGGGTTTCTTTACCTGTGTAACCATGCAAATGTCAGCCCTTGTCTGCTTAGCATTTCTCTTTCCCATGGTGAATGTGGTTAGCCTCTTGCAGCCCACTGTGAGTAGTTCCTTGTATTTGTGAAGTCTGTGTGAACAGCAAGATGGTTTCGCTTATCTGCTAGGTTGTGATGATCGGATCACAAGACATTCCTTCTTAAACATCGTTTAACAGTATGGAGAATATGCTCTGCGTGTTCTATGAGACGACAACAGGCATGAAACAGGATTGTAGATTCATGAAAACCGCTACTGCTCTCTTGTGGGAAAGAGTTGCATCATGGCTTTCAGAGAGGATTGGGCACTCCTGCAAAGAACCCAAAGGAATTCATTACCGGGTAGAGAACACAAACAAATGCATCTGTCTTATTGTCAGTTAGTGTGGCAAAGAACAAGAAGAAAAGATGATCATGCTCATCTTAAACCACTAATAATATTTTAACTGATGTTGTTCTAGTCCTACAATCATATTTGAAATGCACGGTGCTGTGAAGAACAAAAGTTATATGTAGGGATTGGGCTGATCCAATCCATTATCACTATCGGGTTCCGATTCCAGTGTAATTCATGTATTGGACATTGCTGATACCACCTTTGAACATTTCTGATCTCTCAGGCTGAGCGCTTGTGTGTGTGTGTGTGTGTGTGTGTGTGTGTGTGTGTGTGTGTGTGGCTACATGTGGAGATGAGGCAGCTCCATTTGCTGATATTCTTTTTGTCTATAGTCCATTGTAACGTTTTTCTGTTTCAGGTAATTCCTGAAAGATGAATCCAGACCAGCCGCCTCCATACCCAGGCCCAACGGCTCCAAGCTACCCAGGCCAGGGCCCCCCACCTCAAGGATACCCACCACAGGGTTTTCCCCCACAGGGTTACCCTGTTAACATGCAACAGCCATCATACCCAAACTACCCCCCTGGACCGATGGGACCCGGAGGCCCCTATCCAGATCCAGGACAGGCACCTTATCAAGCATACCCTGGACAACCACAGTATGGCTGGCAGGGTGGTCCCCCTCCAGGACCCATGTATGGTGAAGCTCCTAAAAACACAGGTGGGTGGTACAACAGGATGTTTATTGAACGACATGATTATTAGACCGCTACTGAAAATGTTGTTGCAACAATTCCATACCAGAAGGTTCAAGATGTTAGACGTTTGAATTTGATCTTTGAGACAACTGAAGTAAATGTTCATGTGAGATGTTTGAAGACTGAATTGTGTCAAGGTGGAACTGTCTGTGCTAAGCATCCTTTGGCTTATCAGGTCATTCATTATGAAATAATCATTAACCACTTGAGTCTATTCATATCATTTCAGAGGTCAGCATTCATGAGAAGTTCTATGGTCACTTGATTAGCTTGTCACCCAGGTGACGGCCGGTAGTGTCTTGAGTCAGTGCACCTTTTTGTACAAAGCCAGCCTTAGTATTTCTCCTCTTGCACATGAATGATTCATCACGAAAACACAGGGATGGAGATGTGTTCATTCAGGCTTGTTGTCTAGATTGTACATAGACCGTAAAGCCCAACACCTGCTGGTAACTAAATCCTACCCCCACTCTCTTTTACCTGAGTTCTAAAAAACTCTTAATTGCATCCGGGTAGTGATAGCCCAAAGCAGAGCTCGTATTACTTAACCGTAAAGTGTTTACCGTTACTATGGGGACATTCCTCCCTTGATTTACGTGAAGGGAAATCCCAACAGATGACTTAACTTCAACTCACCACCGTGTGTTTGAGAGGAAATACTAATGACTTCACCTTCTGTCCCTCAGTATACTTGGTGGAGGACAGGAGACGAGACGACTCATCAGACACATGCCTGACAGCCTGCTGGACAGCCCTGTGTTGCTGCTGTCTGTGGGACATGCTGACATAACAATGTTCTCCTGCACCTCAGTCACCCCCTTAGTTCCCTGCTTCTGTGCCTCAAAACAATTAGCAACCCTTGCCCGCATCGGCCTTAAATCTCGCGCCCCCTCTCAACGTTGTCTTCATTTCTTTTAACAAATCTTTTCCCTTGTTTATAAACGCATGCTTTTTTCCCTGTATGGATATTTTTCTTCTTAATGTGAAGTCCTCTGTGCCAACTGACTGAGCAACCCAGTCCACACGCTACCATGTAGCAGCTTGTAAGTGAGCTTCAAGACCTACCCTGAGGGTGCGTTTACACAACAACACTGTTTTTTGCTGTTTATTTTTCACATTTGACAACATTGTAAGACATCCGCTTTCACACAAACCGGCAAAAAAATTGACTGAAAACATGATGCATTATGCATGCCAAGCTAGTGGATGGTGATGTCTCTTAAGAAAAGCCTTTAAATCCTCTACTGAAAGCTATCTGAATGCACACTAACACCCCTCTCCATCCTAACCCAAACTTATAACTACATGTACTCTTTGCTGATGTACAATCAGTACTACTACAAGCACATACCCATGCATGCAAAACCTGTTTTTATTAGATGACCATATACAGTGTTCACACTGGAACACTATCATTTTTGAAGTGGTTTGTGTTTGCAGCTCCAAAATGTTGTCATGTTAAAACAGTAAATGGATAAAAAATGGTGTCGTGTAAACTGCTGTTAATTTCAGGCTTCCTGCAGTAGTCTTGCACCACATGTCAGTTGAACATGGCAGAATGCAACATCAAGGCGCACACACTCGGTATACTTGGCTCTCAGGCTCATCTCATGTGACGCTCTTCAGCACTTTATGATGATTACCTCTGTATGTACTTCCTGACTCCCGTCTATCCTTCATCTTTTACCTGCGTTCTTTGCTCCATCCCATCTCTCTTACTTGACTTTCATTGGTCTCCCACACGCCTATATGCCCCAGGTGGTCTTTAAGGAGCTGACATTGAGAATGTTTTGTGTCTTCAGGTGAAATCACATCACTATAAACACTGAATCTAATGGTCACACATTTCTTTTTCCATAGTGATCTATATATAACATATTTTTCATGCATTTGAGATTTAACTGAAAAAAAACAAACAAACCATGTTGTGATTGATAAACCGAATGACTCGTTAAATGCCTGTTTGCTTTAAATTAAAATATGACATTAAAGTCATTTATTCCCATCAAGTGAAATGCTGTGTTTATTTGAAAAGTGAGTAGAGTGAGTGGTAAGTGTGGATCAGGGTTAATGAACAAATATAGTCATAATGGAAACATTAACTAAATGGAATATTACTATTTGTTGATTATAAATTATTATAAATGTGTTTCTGTACAAAGTCCAATCGCTAACTTTTTCTTAAGCAAAAATAGCTGAATGTGCACATTACCTGATAATTTGGGTCTTGGTGCTTGCCAGGTCCTTTCCTTTTCCATACTGGGACTGGAGCTTTTCAATGGTCTTGGAGTGCAGAGGGCTGAACATCACCTGCAGGAGTGACATGCATGATTGGTGGGCTCCCATGGTAAATACAATAATAGGAATAGTAGTATAGGTATAGTGTGTTCTGTTGTGCTGTCTACGTGTAATGGAGAATAATTACATCTGCAGAATAATGGAGTTTTACACATTTGTATAAAAAATATACAAAGTATATTCATTGATTTCAGTGAATAAAATTCATCCATGAAAGCGACATGGAATTTCACAAAAAATATATTTTATACAAGTGAATATATGGTATACTATACAATGTATATACACTGTATAACGTAATACATTGTATTGTGCGCCGAATCACACCCACCTCTCTTGCTCACCATCATGGCGGGCTTTCTGCTTATGGCCTGCTACACTCTGTTCTATTCATTTGAGTCAGCATCCTGTTGAGGTCTAATGTGTTTGGCCAAGACTGCCCTGGATCCATGCAGCTATTCATAGTTGCTCTGGAGTAGCATGTTTTTTTCAACGCCCCACCGGCCTGCTTAACACATTGGCCGTTTGTATGTGAGGAGGGTGCAGTCATATGCCAAATGTAAGTAAATATTGGGCTCTGGTTGTGGGAGGTAACACCTTTTACTTTGATGCCACGTTTCCAGCGTCCATTCCTCTGATTTAGCTTGCATCTCAGCTTTGAGTTAGTGTTGACAAAGCATATTATTAGTATGAACTTTATGAAAGTTTGCTTGTTCTCATTCTTTATTCTTTATACTATTTTTTCTCTTGACATGATTTATAATCTTACTTTGTTATCCTGTATTTTAAGAAAATGAGGGTTGAGGGCCCATAAAAAAACAGCAGCAGGATGTAAAATGGCGCTCATCCCACGCTTTGGACAACCCTGTCAAAGGATTTTATCTGTCTGCTTCAGCAAATTTGAACAATTCACCACAACCACACAAAATATGGTGCGTTATGAAAAACCAACCAACTATCACTGAAAAGGAATAGATGAGTGCAAGTGGGTGTCGGAGTTTCTGCACATGATCTCCGTGATGGGAGACTTGAGTGAATGTAGTCCCCGATTCACTTCAGTGAGTGACTCATAAGAAGCGAGTCAGTAAACGGAATCGATTTTCTGATCAGTGAGCTACAGTAAACATGATTAAAAATGATAGCGACATCTGAACAGCAACTTCATGAAGACAGACTGCTTGGCATAGCTCTTGTATATTCTATTTGGAGATAATTCATACATTAAGTGACTTCTTAGACAGTTTTTTTTTATTGAGACGGCTTAAAACAACTTTCCAATGTCTTCACAGAAAAAAGTAATCTCTGCAGTGGATCAACATTCATTTGATAACATTCTACTAAGGAGCACATGTGATGTGAAGTACTGGTCAACCATTACTTCAACATGATTCAAGTCGTTATTTTTGACCAGAATGTGGGGAAGAAATGCAATGTGAGGGCAATGTGCAACAAACAGCAAGCTGTTACAATCAGTTGAACTGTCTGGTACCATCAGCCGTGGCTGAATGTCTTTCAAATACAATATATATGTCCCCTCTGCTGGAATTAGAACAGTAAGGGAAAAAAAAACAGGAACATTTATTGTGCTATGCAAAAGAAATGAGATGAAAGTGAACTAGACATGCTTGAGTTGAAGTAAACAATCATGTTTTATTCATAAGGTCCCAGAAGAGTCTCGTTTTAGTGAAAGTGTTATCCTTTGATAATACTGATTTGGTACATTTTGACATCCATCACGAGTCTCTTCACAGTGAGGAGGATCCATTACTGCTACTGCTGTTGGGATCTAGGTCAGAAATACATCAGCTTCCAAAAACAAAGACAGAAAGAACGAAAAAGAAAACAACAAACTGCGGACTGATGCTGTAGATATGCAATATTAGAGTGCCACAAAACTCTAAGAGTAGTAATACCAGCCAAAGAATTTGCACATAACAAGCCACTTCCTCTTAGAAATATAAAACTTGATATTCTGAACAATATTCTACTGTGCTGCATAAAGGTAGGTCTATACAACTGTACATCGAAATATAGCTTGGAAAAACATTTTCACAGTTTTAAAGACTTTTATTTAGTGTATAAACCATTTTAAACACATAAATTATTCTTTTTAGAGACTTACTATTATTTGCCCTGGTAGTAATCTAAAAAGTAATACAAAAACAAAATTGGACACATAATTTACAAAAGAAAAAAAAAAATCAACCCATATGTTAAAATTCATTTTGAATACAACCGACTCATTCATGATTGTCATATAGTACTAAGAATAAATTAATTAAAAAAACAAACAAAAGAAAATGAAAATAAATACTTCATATGTTTGGACTCTGTGAGCGGTGTGTTCTGTACAGAAATGCCTCGGTGACGTCTCACAATCCTACTGCGACTGAAACATACAAAACTACAGCATCTACAGTATACGCAACATCCTGAACCTTAGTGGAGTCGGACATATATGTAGTCATATGTCCTTTCGCCCGGTTTCACGTGCCACTGTCCGCAAATATAGCAATCTTTTTTTTTTTTTGTCTTCAAAGTCTTCTGTGGTCCAGTAAGAGTAGTTGAGGGAGGCCTTCAGCTTGTGTGTTGTTTGCTTTGATGAGTACTGCATCAGCAGGGGGCGACTGCTCAGCGATGGTCAGTGGGAGGCCTGAGACAAGGTGACCACTCATAGTGCTGGACTGACTTGAACATTTCCTTGTCCGTCCTCCACGCATGTGTTGTTGTCATGACAACACTCCAAAGTGGTCTCCACTCCAGTCATTTTGCTTTCAGCGTCCATGAGAGAGAAGAGGCTTCGCCGCAGAAGCCAGCGAAGCTCCACTGAACGTTCCACGGTCGCTCTCAGTGTGACCCAAAAATATGGGTGAAAATATCAATCATCTTTTTTAAAAAGGGGAATCTTCTTATTTATTAAGCAGTGCCTTTTCACTTTTTCAGTGTTTTTGTCATCAAAAGAAATATTACCTTACTTTTTTTTTGCCTGTGGCAGTAAAATTAATCATAGTTTTCACTCTTCAAATGTCCCTGCAGCGTTCCATGAGTAACCCCGTTTGTTGGTGAAGGGTTGAGGAGGCTGGGAATGAAAGAAAGGGTTAGGATGAGTTGGACTAGCGCAAGGTGGGCTGTTACCTCTTGCCCATTTCGTTCTGTCTGAGGAATTGGATGTTGTTACTGCTGTCAGCCAGTTCTGGGTACTGCTCCACAGGTAGTACATAGTAGCCATCGTAGCCTTGTACTCTTCCTGTTGTTAGGAGCTGTTGTCTCTCTCCTTCAGTCCAGAGGCGACTGCCGCCTTTTCCGTCTCTAGCCTTCTGTTGTTCTTTGGCCCAGGCCCCCGCCAATGCCCTTTGTCGAGCCAGCTCCAACAGTCTTACCTTCTCCTCATCCACCACGTCTGCAGAGAGCCCATAACGAACGCTCACCACAAACGACGGCACCGCAAATTCCACAGTCACTCCTCTCCTGGAGCGCCCGCTCACGGTCACGTTGATACCGCTCTCCAGTGACTTACGTCCGTTGGTCAGTCCCAGCGCCAAGAGATCGCTGTCAGCGGAGCCAATTTTGCCAAAGTAGTGACAGTCCTTCCCATCCTGCGTGTAGTGCGTGCCTTCCAGGTACTGGGCGCCATTCAGCACGAGAGCCACTTTGCGGCTGTCGTCGCTAGCCAAAGATGACACGCCAGCCACTACTCTGCCCTCCTTCAGCGCCAGCATTACCCCACGGCCAATGATGGGGGTACTGGTGCCAAACCAGTGGCCCGGCTTGTCCTTGCGTCTGCGGCGTTCCTTGTTGAGAAGACGACCCTCCAGGGCCATGAACGCCTGGTTGTGACGCTCTGCGGCCTGCTGCACTCCAGTGATGAGCTACACAATGAAAGAAAAACAGAATAGGGTGTACAGTCCATTCATGGCAAAAATCATAGCTGCGATCTACCATACAGTACCTGTCCATTTTCACAGTGCTGAGTGGCCTGCAGCTCGTACGGGGGCTCCACAAAGTAGAGCGAGTGTCGAGGGAATCCTGGTATTATGTTGCTAAGCTGGAAGCCAAACATCACCAGCCAACTCTTAACATCTACAGGAGCAGACAGAAATTGTATTTCTGATAAATATGCACAGGAAATCCAATAATTTGATTTATCTGATAATATAATATGAAGTTTACAATAAAATTCACGTGAGCAAGTACGCATATTTCGTCCCAGAAAAGCATTTCATTTTTCAAAACCTCTGTCCACCAGAGGGAACCAGAGGTGACCAGAGCCCAGAAGGAGGCTGACATCATTGCAGCAGTTTGTGTGAAATAATACAAAATTTGTTTCACAAAAATAAAGTCATAAAGACTATCCACTCATTTATTTTTCATAATGACCTATTTGCCAGGGGGCCTTGTATTTGTTGAATGGCAGCCCTGGCCAATAACACTCATCATAAATAATAGTAATTTCTGCTTGCATTTATGATTCATGTATGAATGGCATCCTGTGTGCCTAAACCTATTTTTACTTACATAATTTAGAACTTTTGTTTTGTACCTTGTAGTATTTAAAAATATGTCCGCGTATTCCACAAAGATCGTTTCTTACCTGTGACATAATTTTTGACATCTAACATGTCACTGAGGGGATTGTTGTTCTTGAACATGTACAGATTAAATGGAGAGGGATCTTTTCCAATCTTGGGCCAGATGCTGTAGTCGGGTGAGGTCCAACGCCCGGCTAAGACGTCGTAGTCACGCTGGGTGAAGTGGACCAGCTTGGTCAGAGAGTCATACAGACCACCATGGAATCCAACCACCAGCTGAAATTCTGGATTGGAGTCCAGATAAACCTCTCCATACGCTGTGTACTGCAACTGAGAGGCAAGTAGGGCCCGTTACACAACAGCTGAATGCAACGTATGAGAATACCGAACAAACAGGTACCATATAAATGTGTGGCATTGTACTTGCATTACCTGTTTGATCATCTGTCCATTGCTGCTAAAAACAGCCAAGGGTGTCCCGGTGTTGTCAGATGCTATGTAGTATTCCTCACCACTGCTTACCTCCATGGCAAACAGATGACCCTAAACAAAATCATTCAATTTTAGATTCATTTTGGAATATAAAACTAGTTTTGAGGCGATCATAACATTGCTGAATCTTCAATCTACTAGACAGCCGATATTATTGCTGATATTCAGAATTTTGACACATATATCAGCATTGGTCATTTAAAAAATCCAATAAAACATCAATTTAAAACTGGGTTATTTTGGCTCTAATGCAGCCAAGCCTCTCTGTCTGTGGGTTCTGTCTCCAGGATTGTACCACCCACACCACTGATTGGTTACATGCAGAGCCACGTCATGGGTAACAACCAATCAGCAGTAAAAGCTGTACATGCACTGTGTTAAAAACACGTGAAAATATATTTGTAATCCAGTCGACAGCATCAGTGTTTTATTTCTTGATGCACTCAGCATACGGGAATAAAGTCAATCAACGTTTTTCCATGGAGTCATTATCTTTATACTCCCAATTGAAGCCTTCTATTTCTTATCTTTGCTGATACGCGCAAAGAATAAAATGTCAACAGGACTAAGGACGGGTATTTGACTACATTTCCTTGATTTCCCTTCCACTTTTTCATTGTGTATTTTTTCAGCTGTAGTTGTCTTTGTCAATGATATGACCTCTCTGGGACTGAATAACCATTTTTCATGACCATGTATTCAAAGATGGAAGAACAATTACTGATGAATCAGTTCAATTAATGTGTGACTTGTTTACCCAGGCATAGTATGAGCGCACCTACCTGCAGGTCGTAGTAGAGCGAGGAGATTTCTGAGCTGGAGTGGTTAAAGATGTGTGTCATCCTAGTTGGATGGTTGAGATCAGCATAAAAGAACTGAAGGTGCTGTCCAAGGCTGTTCCTTGTCGAGACTCGGCGGCCAAGCCCGTCGTAGTGATACACAACGCTCCAGCCACCAGGTCCACGATTGTAGGCCCTCAGCAGCTGACCCTTTGAATTGTAGTCAAACATGTCAGAACCCCGCTGGCTGAGGTAACCATCCTCATCCAAGCGGTATTGGACGTCTCCCAGTCGTGTGATGCGATCACGGAGGTCATAGCGTAGCGGCATGATCCGAGCGCTGTTCCCAGGGTTCAGCAGATGAAGGTTACCGTTCAGGTCGTAGCTGTAACGCCATGTTGACCAGTCGTTCACCTAAAAACAATAAAAAAGCCCGAGTCTAGTGTCAGTGACAGTCGGTCAGAGAATCATCGGTACAATGTCTGATAACAAAGACTATAAATCCACATTATATGGACCCTTCCACATGAATTATTCACCTTGACCCCTGTGAGCTGTCCGTCTCCATCATAATCATAGCGATACTGAGTGGTGTTGGCGTAGGGCCCAATTTTGAGCTCTCTCTTCACCACCCGTCCCATGCTGTCATACTGTACTGTCATCCAGTACATGAGGGATCGGAAAATCTCATACTGGACCTCCTTGATGCGACCGTGGGTGTCAAAATGCTTACTCAGCGTCATAACAGCTGTGGTGATGATCTGATTAATGTCATAGTAAATGACCCCAAACTTTCCAAAGTGCTCCACCTACGACAGAAATGTTTGCACAAAGTATAAGTCGACTGCCAGCCAAGGAACATACTGGTACTTAGAAATCACTTATCAGGTCTGCATACTAATGCTCAAAGACATTATTAAGTGCACCTTGCCAGAGATTTCATCATATCTGTAGAGGTCAACAGGAAGAGGCGTCTCACTGATGACTGGTTTCATGCTGGCGATTCGGAAACTGTTGTCGTGGTATGTGTAGTCGAACCTTGCATTGACCATCCCCTCTTCACTGAAGCGATAGATTTGCTTGTCAATGAGCGGGCCCATCTTGCGATAGCGGATGGTACAAGAGAAGCCGCCGCTCTGGAGATTGACCATTTTCAGCACGCCGGCGGTCTCATCATAGCCGAAAGTGACTGCAGTGCTGTCATACACGATCTCAGACAACTTGGCCAGCTTGCCGTACTTGTAGAGGACACGGCGGCCGGTTCCCAGGTAATGTGTGGCCTGAGGCCTGCCATCTTCGCTGAAGTCGTGGATGATGGAGGCGTTGCTTTCCGGGGGGTTGTACGTGTTACGGATGTATCCGATAGACACGTGTGTGAACATGGTGTGGCGGGCAACGCTCGGCATGGTGACAGCTGTGACCCGGTTTGAGGTATCAAACTCAAAGATGTACTGCTTTTGGCTCTGCAGCAATAACACCATAGACTGGAAAGAGAAACAGACAAGCACAAAGGAACCAGTGAATATCATGTATGAATATCAAATGTCTACTTTTTATCGACCATCATGGGTAAAGTTATAACTATTTATATGGCCCAACAGTCTGTTTTATGCTTACTGTTACTGGTCTTGTAAGATATACAGGCTCATATTTGTATTGTGCATTTGGTTTATCTTTTTATAGTGTTATTTATAAATGCATGTTTTTTATGGTGCCTGCCTTAGCACAACAGATCAATTTCAGCTATTGCAGCTAATTCTGGCATATTTAAGGTGATGCTTTTGCTCATATGTTGATTAATATGTACTGTCCTAATCAAACAAACAAACAAACTCAGGTTAAAGTAATACCAACACTAAATACAAGAATAAAGAAGAAACAGTCACCACTGAAAAACACCACTGAAGAAAAACAAAACAATAAGCTGCTCCGTTTTGTGTTGACGGACTAAAATGAAGTCTTTAATTAATTTATGGGAGGGCGTAACACGGAAGGCCGTAAACAGAAGACCACCTGTAATTAATCTGTCGGGGCATCTTAGCACGTACTGGATTGGAATAATTGATCTTAACGAGGCATTTTCTATGCTTCAAACTGTGTGACAAAAGTTTGAAGAAGGTCCTTTTCTCCATAAAGCAACATCCATGAAGGTGTAGTTGACTGAGTGGCACAAACAAAGCCTTGACCTCAACTATCAATTATTATTGGGATGAGGCGTTCTGGGTTCAAGTGTTCTGGGCGGAGTCAAAGCTGTGGCAGTTTGCAGCCAAGGTGTAATGTCCAAGTGTCCCATTTATTGTATAATGTAGCACATGTAATAAAGTACTTACTTTATCAAGATAACTGTAACTCCACACCTTCCCGTCCACAAAAGTACGAGATAGGATGCGTCCATGGGCATCAAACTCAGTTCTCTCGCTCATGCTCCCCCTCTGCAAGCCAACAAGCTGCCCAGTGGATGAGTAGGACACATTGACCACTGCCAGGCTGCTGCTAGGCAACCACATCGCCGGCCGTCCCTGTGCATCATACATGATCCGCAGTGTAAACTTGCGGTGATCATCGTAAATCTTCTCTGTGCGTGTGTTGCGGTCAAAATCGATGGAGAGGAGGTTGCGGCCATGTGCCTGGAGAAAACAAAGTGCATTTGCGAAGGCAAGTTAGATGAAATATTTAAGAGGACTTGAATATATAACATTAGACACTTATTGTTTCATATAAGTCTGATAAACTCACCCTCAGCTTCCTGCCAAAGACTGTAATCTTTCCCTTGGTCTGCTCTTTACGTAGACGCCATTCAATGGAGTTAAGGCCATTGTCTGTAGGAAGTGTTATATTCCTGCGACCAATAGTAGGACTGACAGACCCTGCCAAGATGTGGGGCTCCGTGTGGAAGCTTATGCCCATTCCATTGGCATACATGACTCTCAGGGTCCCATTGTTACACAGCTGGTAGCTGTTCCTTACCTGGTCTGTATGGGGAAACAAGAAACCAGGGTCAAGGCGTATGGACACACATGCTGAACAATCATTATTCCACTAAGATATGACAGGTGATTGAACAGGTTTAGGTTATCGCACAGCAGAAATCAAAGTCCCAAACAAAGCATCTACGCGTTGGTGGCCGTCTCTGTGAAGAATGTATAGTGGTTCTTTTAGAATTGAGAAACTGTCATCAATTTCCAGCCAGGGAATCATCTTTCATCATCTTTATTATGTGTACAACACACTTTATTGTGTTAACATTTATCGTTGTCTGCAACAGTTAAATTGGAAGCTTTCATTTTCTTATGGGAAAAACTATTTTGAAATCTGAATAAATCAGAGGTCCATCTGGCCCAGACTGTGTTAAAGGATGATGCAACAATTATCAGTTAGGGTTGATTGTCATTGGCCAATGTCTGCTCCTTTAACTCTTTGGTTGTCCTTTCCTTAAATCATTTCATTCATGCTCATGGCAATACAAAAGTATGATATCATTGCCCACAATTTATATGCTTTATGCTTCACGGATAATGTGCTTTTCCCAAGTGTCGAGATGACGCACTTGGTCTTGCGGTTCTTGAATGCACCATTGTTGCACTAACTAATACATCATTTTCCTCAGATGACGATATAACTTAATAAATAAAACGGGGGGATCTACTGTACAGAAATGATTACATGGCATCTTCATGTGATAAAATCATACTGGTACATGCAGTATTTGTTTACCAACTAAACTGGATCCATATTGCTAACATATTATGAATGAAATCTGACATCTCTCTGCAGCTCTCCTTATCTCCACAGTGTAATGAATCACTGACAAGTACAAGAACGGGATCAGATAAGCCCACGCCTAATGCTGATCTTAAAGTCTGTCTCCCTAGACTGAAAACACACATCTTAATCACAGCGACGTGACTGAGAGGAAGATAAAATTGTTTTGGGCCGAGAATATCTGAAAGGGGGAGCTTGTTCTCTTCATTTACAAAAGGTGAGGGGATCAGCTGGCACCTCCCTTTTAAACCCCCACCATAAATGACAGTAATCCATAAGGCCAATTTGTAATAAAGCTCCAGGCACATTTTAACAATGCCTCAAACAGACAAGCAAATGCTTTTTTTTCTCAGTGACTTGGCAGCAACAGCCTTTAGATAAATCTTCCCTGCACGTCTGCTTGAACAAGCTCGTAATAAAACAGAAGCAAGGGAACGAGAGGGGAGGGAGCGAGAGAAAGAGAGAGAAATGAGACCTTGTGGGCCGAGGAGAATTCACAGCGCAGAAGTTAATGAAGACAACGAGAAAGAGCGGAAGAATGGGAAATGGTTAAGTGAGTATGTCAGCAGAGACTTGCGCTGAAAACCCACACAGGGTAGTGGAAACCTTAAATTACTTACAACTCTGCCAGCGTCTCCCCCCTCTCCTCTTACAACACAGGTGGATCACAAGACAGCTCCATCATATTCTCCCTGAGATCATCAAGCCTTATAGCCTACTGTTTGCCAGTACAACACTTACATTGGTCAGCACGGGGATTGACAATTACTCTCCTTGTTCTTCAGCTCTAACCAGACCAAATAAGCTAAGGGATATTGGGAACTGCCTGAGAGCTGTGTTTGTATCTTCCTGCCCGTGCCTGTGTGAGATGAGGATTGAGATGAGAATTCCGCACAAGTTAATGAAATTGGCGCTCTGAAGATATTCAAATATGGAAGCATGGACTGTTATTACCTGCCACATATTGGTAATTTTACACCATGAGACGAGAAGAGAGAGATAAACTACTTCATTGAAGTGAGTAAAAATGACACTAAAGTAAGTATTTTATCTCCAAATATCATGGCACATTTGAAATTCTTCAAGCTGATGACCACTCTTGACCGTACAATCAGTTATTTCGTTTTCCATACCAGCTGACTTCGTGTGAGGGTACACAGATGTTACTAGTCGCCAGTCAATCACGGGGCAGACAAAGACCATTCATAGACAATAGGGTGTGTCTAATTAGCCTAACATGCGTGTCTTTGCAGATAGAACATGTAAAGCCCACAAGAGAGATGCATATATGACCCCTTAATTGTCCACAACCTGGATCTTTTCCTACCTTGCACCACAGTGTACGAGGCCTCTACAGAAGACAGGTTGGTGATGACAGTCACATCGTCATCTCTGCTCGAGCTCTCGATGTCGATGGTGATGGAACGTTCAATCTCACGATGGAGACTTGTTACCATGCCCGTGGGATACGTCACATTAGTCAGGCGACCCTCGCTGTCATACCTGGAAGAGAAGGCATGTCAGGAATGGTCGTTGAGGCACACTTGGCCTAAAATGTTAGAAAGAAGGACACAGAGAAGCATTTGCCTAGAGTTTGAAAACCTACCACCAGGGGTCAGCAGAATACTGTGCAAAGTGCAAAAGGAATGCACGTGGAACCTACTCCATCCAGCCATTCATTTTCTAGGCCGCTTATCCTCATTAGGGTTGCGGAGCCTATCCCAGCTGTCTTTGGGCGAGAGGCGGGGTACACCCTGGACTGGTCGCCAGCCAATCGCAGGGCACATATAGACAAACAACCATTTATACCCTTGGGCAATTTGGAGTCGCCAATTAACCCAACATGTTTTTGGAATGTGGGGGGGAAACCAAGTGGAGATTTGAAACCGATCTCCTGACTGTGTGGCCAACATGCTAACCACTCCCCCACCCTGCAGCTAGAACCGACCGATTAGACCCAACAGAATAATACCTATCCCACACTTACTGGTAAAAGGTGGTCCATCCAGTCTCATCAGCTTTGGTAGCGAGCAGGCCTGTGTTGCCGCTGTAGCCCATCAGAGCCACTTCTTGGCCCATAGCTGACACACTACGCAGACCTCCGCTCGGATCCAGCCCCAAGGTCACCACTTGATTCTCCGGCAGAAGAACCAGTCGCAGCAGGCCTGCTCCTCCTCCCTGGCCCAGGCCTTCCCTTCTCACCTTGACTGAATTATTGCAATTGTCCATCAGACTGGCCAACTCTCCATCTGCACCATACGTAAAGTTATAAAGTGGCTCTCCAGTCACAAGACTGACTGTCTGGATGTGAAGTCCCTCGGCATTGAAGATATACAGCTCCTGTTCCCTGGGTGATGCCACCTCATATTGGGGGCCCCCAGAGCCACTGTAGCCTGTACTAGAGACGGCAGGTCCAGGCCGGTTTGCTTGCACAGCTCTGATGCGTATGTTGTTGAGATCTGCGATGAACAGCGTCCCATCAGGGGATACAGCCAGCGAGGTAGGAGAGTTCAAGCCGGCATCAGGAGCGTAGCCGTCGTCTCCGTAGAAGCAGTTGCAGTTGACATCATTCTTGCAGTCACAGTCGGAGGCAGCGCCAGCCAGGAGGGAGATCTCTCCATTAGTGCTCACCTGTCGAACACGGTTAATCTTCTTCTCATCTGTCTCAGCGATGTAGAGAATGCCCGTGTGGGACAGAGCGATGGCTGTAGCACTCTCAAGGGCAGCATGGATTGCCAGCTTGCTGAGGCTGTAGTCAATACCTGGAACCTGGCAGTGCATGGGCCGGCCTGCAATGATGCTCACCTGTCAACAAACAACAAAATGTATTCACAAACTGAAGAGCAACAATGTAGTTAATTTACGGCTATAAGAACCACAGTGATCATGATGCTTAGACTGTGGATTCAGAAAATAGTGAATTTTTTCTAGTTTGTTACGTGCAATACTATACAAAAGCCATTTTACAAAAACATTTTCCACAAAAAACTAATCACAGGATTGACTTTTCACAGGAATTTTTCTTTCTAAATTCAATATAGAGGTGGACTGGCTTTTGTTCAACATCAGATCGACTGAAATGAAACCATTTTATTGCCAAATAAAACTGTAAGGATCTTATGTAGTACAAACCTGATGGTTCTCAGTAATGCGTAGAATGACGTTGTTCTCCAGGACATAGAGAGAGTTGTCCATGGGATTCACCGCTAAGTCTGTAGGCCACTCCAGACGTACCTAGCAGCCAGACACAAACGTTTTACATGTAATCCATCCATACATTTTCTACAGCTCATCCTGCTGACTTTGGGCAAAAGATGGACTCATCCATCCTAGGGCACATATACTCCTGATGATCGCAGTTCTTACAACACAGACAAGGGCCTTCAGTCAGCTGGCCTTTGACGCCCCTGCACAACATGGAGCTCCATTGTTCAGTTGATGAAAAAAGAACCCTAGATCATGATGGCGCCCCTTCCACTGTTCCGTGTGTAAACATGTCAGGTGGGATCTCCTTGTCATGCTAGTAACATATAGTAACAATAAAACGTTTGGTGCTGTCATGCAAATTGGAAAAACAAACAATTTTGTGGTGCTGAAGGAGACAAGGCTTTCGCAGACAATTTTTGTTATTAAAACCTTTCCCTCACAGATGTCGTCTGATGGTTATTGATCTGTACTCGACACCAGTAACAACCTTCCTTTGGGCCGAGGATGGTCCCGTGTCTTGAAGGACAGCCTCTGCCTCAAGGTCGGTGAATTTTTTTGGGGTCTATCACTCGACTTTTATGTTTTATAACCCTCAGGATATTTTTTAAAGTTTCAAATGAAACTTACTTACTTGAAGTCTTGCTTATGCAGCTCAACAATCCGACTACATTGAAACAGCAAAAGCTTTTTTTTGCCTTTACTATCAAGAGAACATGACAGTGTGAATACCAAACTGAACCCCATTCAGTCTATTCAGTGTTGTCTGCAATAAATACATTAGTCAGTTTTGGTCTTAAACGGGTCTTAACATTTTCACCAAAGAGACAGGCTATCATTCACACTGAACTGACACGGACTGAACCCAAGACTGAGGAGTCAACGATCAGACCATCAGTGACTTTACATGAAATAATCTACAGTATATGCTAATAGACACAATTTGAAAAGATGCCAAGTTTTCCTCTTCATTTTTTAAAGTAACTGCACTTCTCACTCTCTTTTCGTCCATTCATTTATCCACAGACTCTTTAAAGCTCCCTAAATCAGCCCGTCTCACACTTGCTGGCTGGCTGCAGGCCACACAATTGTCATAGCTCAGCACTCACAAAGCTGTAAGATCATCATCCATCACGCCATCACCACTCACATCTTCCCCACTTCTGAGCAACTCTCTTACCTGGCTCACATCCATGCTGGTGTCACAGCTCAGTGGTCGTACAGCGGTCAGATCGTTGGCCCCCAGCAGAGTGGAGATGATGCCGTTTTGGTCTACCTTCCGGATCATAGTGGCATCCACAAAGTACATGAGCCCATTTTTATCCACGGCAATACCTGGAGAAGCCAGGAAAAGAAGAGTGGTGTGAATGATGACTCATTACTTATAATTTACAACGGGGAAAGGCATCTTGAGTCAATTAAACCTCGGAACCCGGACTGCTGAACAGCATCATTCCTCATTGAGTAAGAGAGAACCAAGTGATGGCGGGGGCGTGTAACCTTTTAGTAAGTGTTAGTTTTGGGATGAGTCATCATACGGGGATGTGAGGTGTTGCTATTCCCAAAGAAAGTATGTAGACTGCAAGGAAATTTCAAGAAAAAAAAGCCACTGACTGTTCTCTCACCTCCTGTTTTTTTTTTCCTCTCCCCAACCATTCTTTTTCCTATTTGTTCTAGCTTTTTGTCTTCAATTTCAAAGTGGTGCTGTGTCAGCCTTACTAGTCTAAAAGGCAGCAGACATTCAGACAGGTGTGTTTGTTCTAAGCAACTGTGCTCCAAAATAACTACGCACACTGTGATATGTAAGAACAGATGGGGGCATAGCGAAGGGCACACAGCAAATGAGAAACAGAGGTGGCGAAAGAAAGAGAACAAACAATCGGGAGGGAGGGAGCGTATGGTGTACAGGCTGTTGTTGTGACAGGTAAGAGTGGATCATTGTCTTCTTTAAGCTCTCCGATCATCCATAACACACTCACCCATTGCCATATATGTAAGATTTTCTGTTTCACTGTAGGGAAATATGACAGTTTGACATCCTTGACAGTTTGGTGTCAGTGTTCATAAATCTAATAATCCACTAAAATTATTCCATTACTAAGTTTAATGTTAACCTGATTTATGCCCTGCTTTTTGTCTCCATCACTTGGAGCACTTGGAGAGAGCAGACCTCCTCCGAGGTTTTAACATAAATTTCCTGCAGGTGATATCAATGGGTAAATTCATTATCTTTTCATTTAAAGTTGGTAAAATGAAATCTGATCTTGAATCAGCACAACAAAATACAACCACTTGGGACATGTAGGTTTTCATGATGTGGAAAATTGCAGCAATTGCAGTCCCAATTTTTCATTTTCATTCATTGTGTGGTTAATTAATATATTTATTATTGTCCCAGGCCTCGTGCCCACAAGATTTTTGTGAATGAGAAATATTGCCACATTTTAATATCACAAGATCTTGTGACACCGCTATTCAATATTTTTGCTCAAATAAAAAAAAATAGTGGTTTTAAATAAAAGCTGCTATCTTACGGATTGTGCATCCAATTCAGATGTAAATATCTGGAAATAAAAGTTGACCTGACCTCACTGTTCCAGTACTTTTGGAGGGCAATATAACTTCCATTGCAAAGGTAATATAAAGCAGCAATAATCTGCATGCTTTGTGCACTGAAATGTAGCTCGAAAAAGACTACAAGAAAAAGCGGCTTTGCAAAATTGAAAATAATGAAAACCATTACCCGCAGTTATCCTCATTCATCATTTGATTACATACAAATCTGAAGAATGAGATCAATCAGAATAAATGAATGTAATAGTGGAACCGTAATCAGGACTAAATATACAGTTTGCTGGCTCCACTTGGGCTCATTTCACTTCCCTTCATGCTGCTCACCTTTTGGGCTCATAAGTGTAGCTTCAGTGGCTTTGCCGCCGTCACCGCAGCGTTCATCAAAGGGCAGGCACTGCTCTCCAGTCCCAGCTACGACCTCAGCATTGTCAGACAGCAGACGACCACCCGTTAACGAGCGAACACGGTAAATTCGCCGGGAGTTGGTGTCTGAGATGAACAATGCCCCGGATAGTGGATCTACTGCCAGGAAATACTTATGGGTTGGATTGTTACTGTGGGAGAAGAAAAAAAGGATTATCTCAAGGAATAAGTAACTTCACTGTATATCGTCATTCACGGCTTCATGTATGTTCATGATTAATTAGGAGAAATGATGGATAAACTGATCTTACCTGTGTCTGAAATCTTTGTTCCTTCAAGAGATTAAAAAAAAACACAACAAAACAAATGTGGTGTTTAAATCCATCCCATTCTTTCCAAATCCATCTTCCCACCCTGACTCATGTGATGCTTTACCTCAATTCCAAGATGCCAGTAGTGTTCAAGGATGGGAAAACCCTGCGCACAAAGTTGAGGTCCCCTACGTAGAGGCTGCCGTCAATGCCCATCGCCAAGGCAACTGGTGCCAGCAGCTTATTGCCGTCCGCAAGTCCATTACAACTGGGGCAGGAGATACTGCGTCTGCGACCATTGCCCATGATGCTGGTGATGACTGGAGGTTGCTCTGTCACAAAGATGTTCTCTCCGCTTCCCTTGTGAAGAATGCCTGCGCATGCAGATCACGCACGGATGCGTCAATGCTTGCATATTGAAATAAAGCACTTGAATCATATACTGTATGTGGCACAACCATAAACCTTTATGATGATTAAAGCAAGGGGTCAAAAGGATTTAGCTTTTTCTGGCCCAATGCTGTCACTTTGGTGAATACCGTGCCATATTTTGGACACCCCAGGTCTAACCCTTCCTAGAACCATATAGTCAGAATAAAACCAAAGGTGTCTGAAGACACAAATGTTTTCATATTTACCACTGCGCGTATTGAGTATATGGTGCTTGTCCAGTGACCAGCCTCCCAGATTGGTGGGATCCAGTTCGTAGCCTTGGAGGATGGCGGTTCTCTTCTCCCACAGAATGAGACTAGCACATGACTCATACTCGTAGCCTACGGAGACTGCGTGTTGGAAAGAGCGAAAAGGGAGGAATAGGTGAGACAAAGAAACAGCGATGGTCAATGAAGAATAGATCAGATAATCACCTCCCAAGCTCAATTATGCCGTGAATTGCGCGACACAAAGCAAAGCTAGTTAGCACCTGCACCCTGCTCTGAACTAACACCTTAGTAACACTCTCAAATGCTGCTAAATCAATCAGAATTTGTGTTAATTGGAAATGACTTCCTGGAGGATCTTTATACACCTACAGGCTGCACCTAAAAATTCCACAGGGTTTATTAAAAAGAATCCGAACGAAGGATCGATATCTGATTCACTAAGAATAAAATTGAGACAACAATGTTATGCCAAGATCATGTTATTGTATGTGTGAGCATATACGTGCACATATGAATTGTGTGTACACGCAAACAATTCCCAATGGAGTCTTTGTGAGAGTGTTCTTTCCAGCATCTTCAGCTTCACTGCTGAACAACAACATACCTCCGCTCAAGGTCTCGGAGATGGATAATAAGTACTGACATTCTTAGAAAGTTAGGAATGTTAGAGTGACTTTCCAAATGGTATGCTCTAAAGATGTCAGCCCACGCTGATGCCCCTGATGTCCATGTGTGTGTCTTCTTTCTGACAAGTGACTGTGGCAGCAGAATGTAATACCACTGGGTGCTCTGTGTGCTGCCCCAATAGTTAACTGCTAACTCACCCTGATGCCTAATAACCCTTCACTGAAGTTCCGGCTGGCTGAGTGAACCAAATGCAGTCTCAGTGAAAAATAGACATATGAAAAAAAGCACTTAACTGTGGCTATACTGCGTAGTGGATTGAGGCTGGATTTCTAGTGTATAATCTCTCCTTCAGGCTTCCTAATTAGAACTCTCTCACCCTCTCATACCCCATGCTCTATTACTGCTAAAGTTTCTCATCTTCTCAGTAAGTACAGAAAAAAAACAGCCTTTGAAACGAGAATTCATTTCATCTCAAACTCACCAACAGCCTCAGACAGCCCGTAGACCCTCTGTCCATATGCATCAGTCTTATCCCAGATGTAAGTGAAAGCCAAATTGGGCGATGCATGAAACCACTTCTGAAAGAGGTGGCCCTCCACTGCGACCATCATGTGAACCTTCAATAGACCCATGGAAACCACGGCAGGGGTCATGGTCACCTTGAGCAGGGAGCGGTAACCCTGTGTCCTGGAACTCAGGTAGCACAGCTTTAGACTAGTGCCAGGTACCTCGATCTGCTCATGCAGCACCTGGAAGACAAAAGGAAGAGATGACAGGAGAAAAGGATTAGGGGGGGATTAAATAGTGGGTGGAATAATGAAGGTCACGCTTCCACTGACAGCTGAAGGATAGAAGCAGGGAAAAATATAAGGAAATAGAGAAAGAGGGAACGAAAGAAGGAGGAAAGTGAAGGGAATCTATTGAAGCAAAAGTAGAAAGAGAGCCATAAAAGACAGACGTAAAGAAAATCAGGTAGAAAGCAAGGGAACCAGAAGGAGGATTAGCCGGCTGCCAGGGGTCAGTGGTACTGCACCTGTGTCTCTGGTATGATGGGTTTCTCCCCTGGCTTGGAGCTGAAGAAGGAGGAGAGAGGGGATGCAATCACAAGAGGATCAGGCCTGACGAAGCCACTCAGGTCACAGCCAGGGATTGTGTTCTCTTCTGTCTTAAGCACCACAGTGTCCATAGCATAAAACTGGCTCCATGGCAGCCACACGGTGTGCTCCTGGCTCAGGAACGGGGCACGTTCGAATCGTAGAGTCAATGATGCACCACCGTTAGCTATCAGGTCAAACCTGGAGAGGTTTGCAAGGAGAGGAGGTGAATGAGGCACAGATGCGGACTGCTGCAGAAGATGGATGGTACATCGACTCACACACGGTTACTGCTTCTCTTCTTCTTATACAACATTTACACAGCTGCTTTAGGAATAATTCAACAATAAAAACACCTGAAATACCAATCCCTTCTAGACATCGGTTTAAAGTCTGAAACGTTAAAGCAAAGTTCTTTCGGCACATCACATATTTCTCATTGTTTTAGCACCAGTTCTGCCTCCTGTGGGTTCATTAAAAAGTGACAAATTTGTATCCTCATGATAAACAGCATGAGGCCTGTTTCTGGAATTGCTGTGAATAGGTGACTCAGTCTCTCTGCCGCTATCAACTGCAAGAAAATAACGTTCATCAAGGAAGGCCAAGGTCAAGGCACACACACCAGAACACATTCACTGAAGTCTATGAAACCGCCCCTGAAAGCCAATGTCAGCTGTCATTATGTTAGCACAAGTTCAGATGTTTCTGTATCAGTTTGATCAAACTGAAAGAAATACGCTGCAAAGAAAGTGCTGATAAAACTGCAGGGAAGGAGAACAATGCTTAAAAGTCCTGAGATAAGAAAATAAGAATTTGCACATTTAATGAGCGGAAGTCAGTGTAAGGAGCCAGGGAATCCAAATTTGATTCATTGGCTCGCAGCCTGACTTAAATCCAATTTAATTGGTAAGTAAAGAACTGGACAACCCCTGTGACCCCTGACATTTCCCACTGGAAAGTGTAATTTCTGCAAAGAAAGAACAAAAGACCTGCTATGGGAGTTAACAAATTATTAACAATGTTAACAGTAAAATAACCAGAAGGTTAAAAGAAAATAAAAAAAATTAAAAAAAGCATCTTCTCAGGATATTGAATCAATCGCAACAGCATGTCTTAGAAGATGTTTAATTCTCATCAGAGCAGACATCATCAGTTCATGCTCAAAATCTTCATATGACAGCTCTAGTAAAACGAGTCCTACCAAGGATAGGTCTAGTTACTCCTATCTAGGAGTCAGACTTGACTGTCTTTGAGCATGAACTGATGGAGGCTGATGAACTGATGAAGATCGAGTCAATACGCTGAGAATACAATGACTTGGATGCGTAAGAATTTTCATAAGAAAGAAATGGCACCCTAAACTAGGTTGAAGGTCGCTGGAATAAACATAATTCTCTTGATGAAACGACAATAACATTTTGTCAATGATATAAGTAGTGATAAATCAACTCTAAATTGTTATTATTTGATATTCCATACCGTATGAATGGTTCTAAAAATGTATTCTGTATCACTAAGCAGTCCCACTTTTTTTTTTCCCACAATGCACAAACGATCCAATAATGAAACGTCATCTGGTGAGGTAGTTTCAGCAATCATTGGCAGGTATCTGGTGTACATACATTCCATCTTGCCGAGTCAGCGTGTATCCATAGTGGGGATAGTTGACAAAAGACACGTTCACCCCCACCAGAGGAGTTCCGTCAGTCGTCAACACCTGACCCCGGATAAGGGATGCCAAACTGGAAAAAGACAAAAGAGAGTGGGAGAGTGGTAATTATGCTACCAGACAAACCATTTATCATCTGGTTTGATGAATTACTCCGTCTTTCAATCATTTCATTTGCCCTTTCATTCATGCCACTGGTCTTCAACCACTTATTAATTAGCCACAATCAGTAGCCCCCGCCATCTAGATTAGTTCCTATCAATCTCGTAAACACACCATGACGTTGCTGATGAATATGTCTGGATTTACTGTACAATAAATCTGCCTGGGTTCCAAGTTATTTAATGCAATTGTAAAAGTATGCATGTGACCAAAACGAATGAGCACGGGCGTTGGCATTGCTTCAGAGAATTTTAAAATCTACAGAGGCTCCTGACCTACTCTGCTTTTGTCTCTGTGAAAATCGCAATTTGTGAGGATGAATTTGAAGTCGGGTTTTTCTTGGAGCTTCACTATATCATTGTCAAACCCTCTAAAGAAGGCGGTATTGTACATATATTCTACACATGGGAGAATGTTACTTGGAGTCATCCATTTCCTGTATCCACAGTGGGAGCTGTGTCCGTATTCCCAGTGGACCATCAAACACACTTCCAGTTGGTGTCTTCACGAAGGTCATTTGTCCTTTTTCATCAGTTGTAATATCCATGGACAAAATGGTACTAAAGAACACATACTTCCTGTGCTCTTGGCAATTGAGCTGTTCGGGATACTCAAAATATATCATTGGCCACATTTCTGCCAGTTTGTTGTGGTCGTTTTTAATGATGCACATATTTTTGCTTTTCTGTTGAAACATTGAAAGGGTTCCAAAATCAGCAATAAATACCGTACCACTGTTTTGCAAGTCCAACAGGACTGTGCAAGTTGTCTTTGAGAAAGCCTCGCCATGATGTTTCATCCATGACTGGCTAGGTACGTAGACTAGAGCTGTCCTGTCTCGTCACTGAGCATGAGCTGATGAAGCCTGCTCGGATGAAAGGCAAAACGTCTTCAAAGACAACCTGAACAGTCCCATTGCGATCGATTCAATGCCCTGAAATTATTCACAGGCACTCTTTTGCTTATTTTGTTATGCGCTAGACACGCATCTGATTGTTTCTTGATCAGCATGGAATTGTGGCCTCCAAGGAATAAGAGGAATAGAAAGAGGCAAACACAAAGCACATCACAAGTGAAGTTGTGATGAGCTCTTTCTTGTGAATGCGCATGATGCAATGGAAGTTTAGAACTCAGAACTAAACTCTCCAACCCCTTATTTCTGTTTCTCTTATTTCTTGCAGTGTTTTTATTTCCAGTGGATCCACGTTTATGTTATGTTCCATGCCGAGCAGTGAACATCCATAAGTAATTGGTCTACCCATTAAAATGTCTATTTATAACACACATATAAGCTGTATAAGTATGCACCACTAATGAATGATCATGGTTAGTAGGACAGACAAATCACAGTATCAACATAGTTCAACAACTGCTTATTTCTCTTCCGTTATGTTGCCTCTAGCAACTAGCGATAGTACGATACTTTGCAAGCTGCTGGGTCGTCCTGGCTCACAGTCGGAGGCGGCATTTTTCCAAGCCATGACAACATGATCCATTTCAAATGACCAGCATCTACCACTCTACCTATCTTAGATCAGGACTATGAGGTGTGACCAAAGAATGACAGTATGTCTACAACCAACTCTACGTTACTTCCTTATCGGGGTGGCTGAACTCTGTGTTAGAATTCCGACTTCTCTGTAAGAAGCTCAGAGTTGAATTACTGACACTTTGCACCAGGAGGTACCATTTGGAGTGGTGCTGGCATCTGATTAGAATCCCAAGGCTGGAGACTGAGTTGAAGCGATTACATGGCTCAACTGCCCTGGGAATGCCTTTGGGTCTCTGGGATGAGCGGATGTTGTTGCAGAACTGTTTTATCTTATCCAGTCTGCTGCCCCTGCAACCCAGTGTCCAAATAATTATGAACGCATTTCACATAGTGTGAACTGTATGATAGTAACCCTTGCTATATGTTTTGTTGTAGTGGTTTCACTTCAAAAACTACCAATGAAATATACTGTATCTTCTGAGTCCTGCATAAAAGAAGGTGCATACACATGTATTTACTGGCATACAAATCAAAACATGTTTTTCAGAAACAACTGTACTCATGGGTAATATAAAATTACACTTTCAAAAGTGTGTGCTTCTATTTATTTATATCTACATCATAAAAAGGGAGCATTAGAGGGTAACGTCGAAGTGTTTTGACAGTCCAGCTTTTCACTTGCACCTTACCTGGAGTTGAATGGGTTTTCCCCAGGTATGACATGGGTGCCATCCCGTGATACAAGCATTTTAACACGGTCGTAGAAGGAGTGGACGCGGGTCTGGGAGGAGGGGATCTGTTGTATGACTTGCAGAGGGTCCCTGGAGCCTCGACACAACGGACTGTTCTGACAAGGACTTTGAATGCAGCAGTCTGGGTCCATGCAGTCTGTTAGTCCGTCTGAGAGAGAAAGGCGAGAAAGATACTGATGAATGAATTTGGCACTGCAAATAATTCATCTAAGCAATTAACTCATCTAAACAATAATAAAAGACAGTAAAAGATCTTACTGATATTACTTAGTATATTATTTACTTTCCCAAGCAAATTTTGCAATTGCCAATCTCCAGCCATCCCTGCATCTTTTATAAATATCCATCATCTGCTTGCCCCAGTTCACCTCCTTCATTGTCCTTATTGTCAGCGCAGGAGGTCTCCATGGCAACACTGCACCCGGGGCCCCTCCAACCAGTCTGACATTCACAATGCCAACTCTGCTGGCCCATGGTGCACTGGCCATTCCCATTACATAGGTTAGGGCAGCCATCTGAGTGAGGAAAGGGGTAAGATGAGAGAGGGGTAGGATGGAAAAGAGGCACAGTTGATGCTTTGTAAAAAAAAATGTTATTGTTTATCTTGCTAAATAATGCAGCCTTGCACACATTGGACATACACACATACTGTATATGCTTATATTATGATGAAGTAATGAGTTGCACCTATCCAGAAAACCATAGTGTATGCATTGAATGTCCAATAATCAATTTACTTCAGTAGGCCAGCTTTGATGCTCATTTACCTATGTATCTGAAGCTGCTGTCTTTCTGCCAATCTCTCCCTCACTTACATCATGAATTAGTGCATGTAATTGGATTTGGGTGGCCTGAGAGTAATGCTTTCAGATGGGAGTGTATTCAATTAACTGTGAGCATGTGTACGCATCTGTATATGCATAAATGGTTGTCGTCTGCTAAACATTCACTTTGACCCAAGCTATCATCAGCTTAACAAGATTGAGTGAAAATCAGACATTCAAGTAATAAGGATTTTGCATAATTCAATACTGGGTGTCTCACCATGAATAATGGAATCTAAGGGATGGGGGGGGCAACATCAACAAGCACCACTATATTTTATGTGTCCTTGCATATTAAAATTTTAAATTAATTTGTTATGAAATACAGTGGAACCTTGGTTCTCATGCGGGGAAAAACATAATAGGTCCCCTTTGAGGATTTTTTAGCATTGTGAGATGGTCAGAGCACTTGAAAAAAAATACAAGACATGTTTCCAACAGGTTGTACAATATATCAAACCCTGATGAATTATTATTTTGGTATCTTTCACAACATTGGGGGAACTATGGTGCTTGGTGCAGGTCTGCATTCTTCAAGTGCTTTTGTAGTTTGTTCACAGAACACATATAAAGAGCGATGAATAACTACGTCTTCTTTCTTCCATCTAATAAGCTGTATCTAATAAGTGCTGATGAGGCATTCAAGCGCACTGCACATTTCTGAGTGTTCTGTGTGATTTTGTTTTTTTTTTAATTATGGCTGCAAAATAAGTCGAGGAAAGTTGTTAGTAGCAGAACTTTGATAAACAAGTTGAGAAATAACTCGCAGCACAGTATGATGGCTGTACCTGCTGCTGAAGGTTACAATAAGGTTCAAGTGAGCAGTGGATTAACTTGATTTACATTATGTCTTAAGTAAAAAATTGCGTGGTTCCAGAAGTATATTTGGACTAAAAAATAAAATGGACGTATGTTATGTTTGCATAATGAAGCACTTTAATGTAAAAACGCAGCTTTCTAGCTCAAACTGAAACGAGTCGTATTATAATCTTTCAGGCAGAGGGGAAAGACACCATGACAGTCAATGACAATGATTTCTCCAGCAGCAAAAAGGGTCACAAACTTATCACAGTCATTTCCTCAGTAAACACTGGAAACACACTGTAGATATGAGCTCAAACAGTATGCCGACATGGAGTGAGAACCCAATGACAGATTATCAAAATGAAATGCTTTTCACCGAGTCTTGCTCTGTAGATTAATGAACATATTTTCACTCAAATTGCACTATAGGGTTTTGCCCTCTACCAAATCGCCGCATCAATAAAGCCATGCATTATGAATATAAATAGTGTAATCTAACCGACGGCAGCAGCTGCATTAACAAGCATCTCTCCAAGATTGGCATTCTATCATCGTCTGAACCACGAGCAGATGAGAAAAAGTCAACAAAGGGCTTTGAGAAAGACGATGTCTCGTCCTGTTTAAACAAGACATAATGCTATAGAAGGACGGCGAGGCTAGGAAGAGGTTGGTTAATGACACATTTGAGCTCAGCCAGAGCAATCAAAAGAAGGGTTGTTTTTCTTTTTTTTTATCTTTAATTATTTCCACTTTCTGCATCGGCGGACCACTCATGACTCTGTATTAACAATCAGACTGAAATACATTGTTCCTCTGCATTGAACTCTAAGAACAAAGGCAGTTAGCAGTGAGTGCCTATTAAATATAGTTTCCATTTAAAGCAGTGATACTTATGAAACGATGAATCCATAGTGGGGATTGATTGGCCTGGCCAGGCATACTAACTACAATGAAGTGGGATTTTCGGAAAGTATTAACTCCTCACTAACAAAGTTAGACACTGAAATCCCCTTAAAAAGTAGAAGAAATTGCTTTGGGGTATGGGTTGGCAGTCACACTTTTGTGGGTTGCAGTGTGTGTGTGTGTGTGTGTGTGTGTGTGTGTGTGGCCAAAGGACGACAAATGAATGGGAGGGGGGGCGTTGAGACAGACAGAATGAATGACAACAAAGTGCATAAAAGAAAGTTAAAGTTGACATTAAAGGAAACGCTTCAACCATTCACTTTGTTCAGCCTCACCTTTTCTAAAGGTCACACGCTAAAGGTCGTAAGTATAATTTCAGGATTACTGCATAAAGGTGGATCAGATATCATTGCAGATTCCCATTTTATCTCATTTTTATTGGTAATAGGATTTCATGTCTTCCTTTACCTCGTTGTTGAACTGTCTCCCCTTTGCTCCATTTGTTTCACTTTATTCCCGCTACCTCTTTAACCCAGGTCCTTAACTTTTCTTTCCTGGACTGGCTGTTCGTAAGAGCTTTTCCATTAAACGCCGAAGGTGAGAGGACCCTCTCAACAGTGCTCCAGGGACCTGTACTGCCACGCAATCTGCACTAAACCCGACACAGGGTTAGCTGCTGGGCTGTCATCCTGACGTTTGCCTTGCAGCTATTCTTTTTTAGAATTGTGACAGCTATCCAAACACTTGAGAAAAAATGCTGCATGAATTTGATTTCTTTTTTTTTTTTGAAAGAACTTTATTAATAGGCCTGCTGCTGCCTACGGTATCTTGCTCATATACATATGGCACATTCTCCGAACTTGCGGACTAACAAGGGAATTTAAATTAAAATTTAAAAGTGAAGTGCAATCAAAACTTGCATTTTTTTTACAGTGTTCACACTATTAAAACATGTAAAAAAAAGAACTAAATAATGTTAAATACATTTTTTAAATTAGCAAATAAAACCATGCACAATAGTGCATAGAAGTTCACAATATATTATTATTAAGACCTGTACTTGATTGGTATTATCTGTGTGCGCATTTTCCAAGAATCATTTTACAGGATGCAACAGCAGAGTCCACCCAATAGAACCACTTTTGTGTCCTTTTTCGAGGATTAAATCATCACTCAAGAGAAGATCAAATGTAAGCCAATACCTAATAATAATGTATGTTATCATCACGATACTGTACCTTCGTCATATAACTACAACCATAAAATTTCCATTTCACCTATGACTAACAAGTATACATAGAAGAGAAGATTCTTGTATAGATCTCTGCATGTTCGGAGAACGTGTCATACACACCCACTTTGTTGCTTATAAAAAACACGTGTTAACCACTCTACCATGGCCATGAAAGGTGCCACAAATATCCAAACACAAAGGCACACGCACATTCACAGCTCTTTAATTTTTGCATCAAAAACCTACGAAAAGTTCCAATTACCTCAAAAGTTATTACGGCTTTCAAAATAATTTTCTTCTTCTGTGAAACAGCAAGACTTCAAGTATTACAAGACTAGAATACCACAGCTAGGTATTACAGATACGTGTGTTTGTGTGTTAAATGAAGAACACGCTCACATGCATGCACATACTTTCACAGCACAGCGCCTCCACACGGCCGATACCACACTCGGATCTACTGATCCCCACATCAGGACTCAATGACACCTGACTCCTGATGTAGTGCACTGAAAAAAGGGAATGCACTACATGTAGGGAGTTATCATTGAGGTTCGCGTCCTAATCTACATACAGATAGCACAACAGAGTCTACAGAGCCAAGCCGGGCCAAGAACCCACAAATGCAGCAGCTGGCTACTACCATCACAGGCTAATGAAGAAAACACCAGAGTCAAAATACGGTACCTGCTTTGTCAACCATGCTCCCATGGTCTGCAGTGGGAGAAAACGTGCAAAAAGGTAAGAGATGGGGAGAATTGGAAATCAAATAAATAAATAAATGCAAGCAACATCATGCAGAGCTGAAATGAACAACAGGCAAGCTGAGATAAGCTGAGAGTGTCTGCTGCTGGTGAAGTTTGCATCACGCCAGGCGGAGGCCTGACAATTCTTTCATCTCGGGCTGATGGCGCAGTCAAAGCTGCCCTACTTTCTGATGGGGGGAAATGGGGAGATCATAAACTGCAATTCCCCTGTGCTTATGTATGTGTCAGAGTGGGTTGTGTGTGAGCCGATATAAGTGTTGGGTTTATGTGTGTGTATCAGATTGCAATCACAGTACTTGCGGTGACAGGAAAATGAGACATTGTGACTAAAAGCACTGTGGGTGAATCCAGAAAATCTGACACTCATCCATCCAAAGTGACAGTGATGTCGGTATGAGACAGTGATAGATCGACATGGGAAAACACACACACACACGCACACACACAGAAACCAGTGAGGTGAAAAGTTTCACCTTTTATCAAACGTCCCTGGAGTTTGAAAGGCCTCCCGGGGTTGGTGGTTATAAAACAGCTACATCCTTCTGCTTTGTGAACCACCCCACATTTTACATCAGCACCCTTCTTGAGCTTCCTCAACTTCCTTTAGCCAAATTTGTTACACAAAGTTGGGAGTTGGAATGGACTGACTGGGTGCTGCTGTTTCAGTGCACACCCCCACATACACATGCACACGCACACGCACGCGCACACGCACGCCGAGAAACCGTGAAGTGCTCTCACCAATAGTGCAGTGCTCTCCATTCCAACCCTGGTGACACTGACACTTGCCATCCTTGCAGGTTCCATGTTTGATGCAGAGCGGGTTGCACACACGCTGGTCACAGCCTGCTCCGGTCCAGCCTTCCTCGCAGCGACAAGCTCCACCCATACACACTCCATGCGTCCCGCAGTCCACAGAACACACCTCTGCAGGAAGAGGATAGATATTGAGTTTCTAGCATTTGATGCTCTCAGTAGCCCCCAAAAAACAAAGCGTTATAGTTCTAATATCTATAACTAATTACTTTTTCAAGTAATTTGTTACTCGTAATCACAAACAATTTACTAAATATTTACAAATACTTGGATTGTATACTACAATACTATTGTAGACTACAATCCAGATTAGAAAGGTGGTTAATAACATATAAGATAGAGAGTAATGCTGATTCAATTAAAATGAGTGATTGTGTAGACAAATGGATATATACATAATCCCTGTGCCTCCATTAAAGTGGCTATTTGGAGGCAGAGGCGTGTGGAGAGATGTGACAACGTTGATTATGTGTCTGAGACCCCCGTGGAGTCGGGGATGCAGTATGCACAGATGTTTTGATACACATTTACTGAGGGATGCTGCTGAGGGGAAGTATGTTGTTTTTATTAAAGTCAAGCATTGCTGCACTCATAATGAATGCCGATGCCCTGCTGGGAAGAATAGTAGTATTTTTATTGAGTTATTGAATGTAAACAGTGCCTGATGTGTATGCAGTAGGTACTTCTTTTTTTCATCTAGATGCATTTATCGTAACAGTGTCAGTGTGCACATATCCTATTTCAGTATGTTACTAATTGGTCAAGTTAGCAGCAGAAATGAAAGTCAGTGATGCTGTATTGGAATATAAAAGGTTAAGTAGTTGTCTCACTTCATTAAGAATAGTATTTTGGCAACCAACTGTGCTTCATAACACACCTCATGTAGCAGAAATCTTTGTTGACAAAGCAACAGGAAGTTCTTCTTGTGTCATACATTTATTGTGCTTGACAAAGGTGAAAGAGCTACTGCACAAGCGAGCAGGAGTTGAGTTCCACCTCCGATTGTGCAGAAGTGATGCTGTGCAATGCCAGACTGAAAGCTGTGTGAACCCCTCCACACTGCAACCCAACCGCTGACCAATGACAGAACCATGAAGGCAGAGCTTGGTCATGCTCCTCCATGGCCTGGCAACATCTCGCCTTCCTGGCAAAACACACATGGTGTAGCTCCCAAGCTCATGGCAGCCATGGAAGCCATTGGTTAATGAACTTTCTTTAATCTTTGCCAACAAGAATATTTGTTTACATTTTCTGTATGCAGATATTGTATGTGTAAAAATATTTTTTGTTAATATTTGTGGGTGTCTGTGATGGATTCATTTGATTTATTTTTACTCTTAAGAGAAAAATATTTTTTGTTTATGTATGATTTTGTTTTCATCTGACCTTTGGGAATGAGGTAATAACAAAAGCAGATAAACCCCCCCCACAGTGGTAACTCCCATATTTTGTGATGTGATGAGTTTGTGAATTATACACACACACACACACACACACACACACACACACACACAGAATACATAATTGCAGTTTATACTGCTTTTCATTTCTTTGCTTGTACTTACCCATAGAGCAGTCAGGTCCCATCCAGTTGGGGTCACAGCTGCACAATCCAGTGTCTGGAATGAAAGCGCCGTGGCCGTGGCACTGGTCTGGACACTGAGCTCTGGGCAGCTCACAGTGGAGCCCTCCCCATCCCGGCTTACAGTGGCACTCCCCGTTCACACAAATGCCATTGTTGGAACATGTTGGGTCCAGGCAATCCACTGCATTAAAGGCAGAGAAACCAAATCAATAAAGCCAACACAAATGAGAAAATGTCACATCACAGCTTACGCTTGAAGACAAAGAAATGTTATGAGTAGGTGTTTAAAGGAAGAGAACTGACAGAAGGCATGTTTTCATTCTTTGTGTACACCAAAAGATAATGGCATAAAAGACATTAGCAAACACAAGGCAACTAAAGTGCACAATAATGGCGAGCAGCATCTTTTAATTGTGTACCGCTATGAAAGACCAACCAGCCACACAACAAATTAGAATTCTGCGTGGAGGCTTCCCTGTGCATTTGTGTGTATGTGCTTATGTGCTGTACACACAAGAGAATCTGACAATGTCAGTCTGCCAAGCTGACAGCCAGCTCGAGAAAAAAAAAACAATTTGACAAATTACCTCCTCTCGGGCAAAGACCTCCACCCTCTGCATCTACCCCACCCATCCCGTGTCCTGCTCGCTCAGCCTCTCCTTGTCCTCTTTCCCCTCCTCAGCCATTATTGACCACCCCCCCTCCCTTTTGCACACATGCTCACACATCGCAACCTCCGCCCTCCATTTGTGTTTGCCAGGCAGAAAAGGCGAATCACAGCTATTGATTTTCATGTCAGTGGCACTCCAGGTAAATTGTTTGAGGGAGTCTGCTGGGATGAATATCATATATGAGACCAGAGCAGAAAAGATTGATTAGAGGGGAGAAGCAAAGCAGGAGTGAACGCTGACATTGCTCTATGGCCCTATGGCTGTGACCTGTTTGGCCTGTCACTCTACTCTTCCTCCTCATCTTTACCACTGGTACACACTTTCCTTTCTTTCCTTTTACACTTTTACCTCATATTAACCTCATACTGCTGCTTCCATCATTTATACCATTTTCCACCTCTTGCTCTTCTATCTTTCTGATGAGCAGGAGTGTGGTAGGCAGGTACTTCTTAACAGAGATCAATAGATGCAATTTAATCCCTTAATAAAATCTGTGATGTGTTTGGCCGTGTAACCATTTGTCAGCTCGGTGTATATATGGTGGGAAAGGACGCTCGCTCAGGGTGAGACTGTGCTATGATGAGCTGTCACACGAGCTTGGAGGAGTGTGTCAGTGAATGTACGATGTGCTCTTTTGGCAACAAACATCCATGTTTCCAGGAAAATAATCACCATATATTGAGATGCTATGGCAGGGAATACACATTTTTAGTTTACCTTTTTGAGCTTGTTTTCACAGGAATTTTGTAAGGCATCATTAATGGTGGTTGAAGATTGGGGAGTGCATGCCGGTTTGTGTATGGCTTTAATCGGTTTTGTTAAAATGGTAAAGAGGCCGACGTAGTGCTACAAGTCTGCAGGTTAGCAGATGCTGCCAAAAATTTCCCCTGCTTATTTCCTTTCCATCCAACACAACAGGTTCCACTTTTTGGCAACAATTCAGTACTTTCAGCATGGCATATCTGCTATATTTTGGTGAGGTGTTGCAAAATTCTGCCAAGACTGTCTGGCTTTACTGCTACCTTCCCGAGGATTCCAACATCCTTAAATCGACCCCTGCTCACCTTCTGCACAGTTCTGTCCTTTGTAGCCGATGGAGCACACACAGTTGCCATTGGTGCAGGTGCCGTGGCCGCTGCAAAGAGGGTCAATGCACTGTGTGACAGGGACATCACACTCGGGTCCTTTCCAACCGCTGTAACACACACAGGAGCCCTTGTCGTACTGGCCGTTGCCGCTGCACAGCACTGGGCATGCCGCTGGCAAAAAAAACAAACAAAAAAAAAACAATTAACATCTTTTAAATAGATTTTTCCCACCGACACACACCGCCTTTAACCTACTTTCGCCTTAGTGGACGGATGGTAAATATAGTGGTTAAGGTTGTGGAGAGCAGCGCTGTCATGAAGAGTAATTACAGGGAAAAGTAACTAAACTATTCATCAAAGCTGTCTATCCCAGGTGAGCATCGAGCGAGAGAGATATTAGCTTGAGGAGCTGCCATTCATCATCAGTCATCATGTCACAGCTCAACACGCCATTTTTTCAGCTCTTAATCTTCCCAAACCGCCTTCCTTCGTGTTTTTCTCTCATTAGAGAGCAACACTCTTGTGACAGGGGTAACACCATTGAAAGCAGCTAATACCTTTGGAGCAGTCCATGCCATGGAATCCCGGGAAGCAATGGCACACGCCAGAATTGCACTCTCCGTTACCATGGCAATTGCGCGGGCACTCCTGCACTGAATCTGTGAGAAAGATAAAGTGTGACAGGGAGGGAGAGAAAGAAGAGAGGGTGAGAAAGCCTCAAAGCTTCGATTAAACCATCGGCACTATTCACTCTTTGAGATACTATAGGTTGAGCAAAGGAGCTCAGAGTCTCACAGTCTCACAAACATCAAAAGGAAATGCATTCTTTCCTTTACACCGCCTTTTTCAGTGTGGAGAGAATGTATTTATTCCTGAAGAAGGCAGCCATAACCCATACTCTATTTCTCAGAAGATAGTATTAGTAAAGTAACATTAGTAAAGTAACATTAACCACTATACCACATACAAAAAGGCTTGTTTTACATAAAAATAACAATTTATTTCCAAATATAACACCATCAACCATTTGCAATTTTCACAGTTGCAACAAAATTGTGTGTGTTGTGTGCATGCTACACTCGTCCATGCTCTTCCACTTCCTCCTTGATGTCAAGCGAATTTTTACAGGAAAATGATCCATGCCGAGCTCTTATCAAATGCACTTCTGACACCTTGTGGCCGTCTTTATGGCTTAAAACTGCTTAAAAAATGACTTTGATTAGTGTTTTTCCTCTCAAGCATAAAAAAACATAATATAATATAAAATAAAAAATGTAGAAATATGTCTTTGGTATTAAATACTCAAATGTCCAAGTTAGAGTTTTGGTTCTGCAGCTGAATCTAATTCAGTTATTAAAACAGTCAGTTAATATACATGTTTATGGGCGCATCAATTACTGGTCTTTTTTTCACACTGATGGGTCCTGGAATGTAACTCCTGCAAAACCCATTTTCAACTTCCCACACATTTTGGTGCCAGGAAACCCAAGAGAGTTTTGGTGGAAAGTTTTCCAATAGTTTCCCATTTTGCTTTTGGCTGATGCCACTCTGACAACACAAGGCAAAACTCTCCTAAATCCCCTCTCTTGTCTCTTCTATGCCCTCACTCCTCCAAATCTCCAGCCCTCGTCGGCCTCTTATCCTAATGCCACCTCTCTTGCACTCCTCCTCACATCATTCCTGCCACTTCAGTCCATTCTGGCTCTGCCCCCACCATTATGTCTTTTTCCACAAGCTCCCCCTCTTTACTCACTACACGGTGTCACCTCGCCACCTCGGGCTCTCGTCCTCAACAATACTCTCTCCCTCGGCTTGACTCATTCCGTCATGTTCTCATACTCGTGCCATGAACACACTTGAGTTTAATGGAGGCTTTTCAGGTCCCGAAAACAATTAACTTGGTTTGTAGTATTCAATTTTTACAAACACGGGTTCTGTGGTTTTATTACTCCGAGGGGTTCGTTGATGAATGTTTGAAGTAACAAAGCGGTGCCCTTTTGACTGTATGACTATTGCCGTGTTGCTAGTGGAAATAGAAATGCAGTGGAATATATTAAAAAAGGGCCTTTATAAAGGTACTAATGCAAATATTTGATTCACACAGTCAGAAATATTAAATTCAACTTCTGCAGCTCTCATATAGTGATATCTATAGTGCATTAGTGGCTGCTGAGAGAACTAGAGAGAACGAGACATTGTAAGGGTTACATTGAGACACCCAAAAAGATGCCTAACTATATTTATTCCCACAAGGCATGCTGGGTACACATGCACACTTCAACAGAAAGTTACACAGCATGCCTTCCGGGTTATAAACATCGGCATTGTTTGGCATGTATTTTCATAATTTGATTTCCACAATCATGTTGTGCAGTTACATGATGTATTTCACATGTGGTACTTGTGTTATTTTGGGTTGCCCCATGAGCAAGGCAGGCACACATGCTGACACTCACCCATAATGTTTGTACTAAAGGAAACCATTTCCCTTTCGCGACCATCATTGTAGAAAGCCAGGTGCCAGGCTCCGGCATCCAGGTACTGGACAAAAACTGCTTCATTGAGGACCACGGTTTGGATGCTCCTCCTCTCTCTGGGAGATTCGACCACACTCCATTTCTCCTTCCCATCCAATCGCTCCATGTAGTCATACTGCAGTAGAACATGGGAAAGAGAGCTCTTTATATACGTAGATAGAAGTAAAAGTAAGTGGCTGAAAAGTGTCAGGGACGACGACAGCAAGCCACAAAGAGATCCAAGTACCGAGTCTACTGTAGGATGCAGTAAATACAGAAGAGTGCTTTACTGTGGAGCCTAGTGGGCACAGATTTATGGTTTCAAAAGGCTTTAGTTAGTTCAGGAAGTGAGACGGTTATCTACAAATCAACTTGGTTGTTAATTGCGTATTTTCAAGCTAATAGGAGGCCATAAAAGTCACATTACTGTGAGATTTAATTAAATGTAAATCATGGATTCAATTTGTTTTTTGGAGCAATGAGTCACAAATGAATTACAAAATGTCCCGCGACATAAGCAAGTATTTTAATGGATTTTGCATGCGCAGGACTAATTTAGCAGATCAAAACAGACATTGTGATTAATGAAATGCTATTTCTGGGATTAGAACATCATGACCAAGATGCTGAAGGATTGTCATGGACCACTGCCACTGCGTACCTGTGCATGTGAGGGAGGCAAGCCCTTGCGGATGTACACTCCGAACAAGGCATCCTTGCCCAAGGAGATGTTGAACTTGAGAAACTGGGCTTGGCTGAGGTAAAGAAGGGACCTCCAAAACACTCCTGGTGGGACTTCTTGGGTCACTCGCCTCCCCACGTCAATGCTGCCTGTGTCTACGCTGCTGTTCCGTCCTGCCCAGGGTCCTGGCGAAAGGGGGAAAGAAACTGCATAATCTGTGATTATAGGCATTGATTGTCAGAATCAATAGTTAATCATCACAAAATACAGCAAATAGTGTGCTGATGGAATTTATGGCCAGTGAATAGTAGAGGATGAGCACCATTAGCTCTCTAATAATTGTTTATGCAGGAATAAATGTGACACTGGTACCTTTGAATTAAAAGCGCTGCTATCTGGGTTTAAATACAATACTGCGAGGAAAGACACCAGACAAAAAGAAACCTGCAGCAAACTGCAATCAGGTCACCATCTTACAGCGGTGAGTTTGGAGGAACAGGAAAATATTGTGTGTGTGTGCAAAAAGAAGACGGAGAAGAACAAAACGTGCATTCGACTTAGACGTCTGGGAACAAGTGGTCCCGCTGCTTGAGTAAGTGAAACAAGAAAACCACATGGGGGTCCTTAAAAGGGTGAGATACAATGCAGTGGGGCTGATGGGTAAGGCGCTGATGTTTTATTTGGCTGCTGACGTGAGATAATAAACCTACTCTCGCTCGCCATAACTCAGCAGAGTGGTTAAAAAGCTCATCGTGATAGCACAGCTCATACGGTGTCATAATTTATAGGCATCTCTTAGTTGGTGTGAGCCCATTTGGGCGCAAAGATGTGTTATACAACAGAAAACTGTATAAAAGCCTCAAGGACGAGAGAGGTATACTTTACTTTGGTTTGTAAAAGCAATACACGTATATGTTCATGATGATATCCGTGCTTTTTCCATTTGAGTCATGGTGGAAGCCTTTGCTTATTATGATTTGTGTTGCGTTTTGATTGTTGTTGACTTTTGTTGTGCTTCAGTGACAAGGTTCCACCAGGATTGTGTGCATAAGTTGTCCCTATATTTCCCACTGAGACCAGTCTATTGCCCCATTCATGCACATGTTGCTCATTGCAGACTGAATACAATACTGCACTTTTGCTGACTGTTAAACATTGGCATTCCCTTTTACTGACTGCTGTTGTAGTGGAGGTCAAAAACATTAAATACCAATTTCAACTGTACATTAATACACCTGTGAACCATGTGACCCAGTGCAATAATATAATAATATGTCTCAACAACACAGAATCCAATCACCACAGCAACAAAACATACAGTATAATTTTTTTCAAACTGAGACCAAAGGTTTAATGCCTTTTGTTATGTTTTTCCAGCCAAGGTTACTATTGCGTCTGACGGAGTGTGTGTTGTAGTTCATACCTCTGCCTCCAGAAGGCAGCGTGGCCACATCGCTGTTGACAGGCAAGCCGGCCCCCAGTCCGTTGTTTAACACAGGGCCATCGGACGGCTTCAGCTGCCATGTCAAACCCAGCAAGTTGATCGCTGCACACAAGGGAGAGCAAGATGAGGGACGAGAGTGGGAGGGAGTGTGAGGACATATGACACGAACAATACAGTGTCGATAACGTTTGGCATGATAGCAGTCACACTTGAAAGCTCATCACGCAATAGAAGTACACGGGGCTGACCGTCTGTCATTTACACAACTGCTAAGGCAGCTTTTAAAGAAGCTGTTTTTATTCTGTGTCGCTGCATTTCAATTAAAAAAAGCAGTTCATTCAGTGGAGGATATTTTGGAGCATAGAACTGAGGAAAGTCTTATAAAACAGACAGCAAAACTATAAAAAAGTCATCTTTTTTTCAGTTTTCTTCCTCTATACCTCAACTCCTTGCAATCGTCTTTCAAGCTGACAGCGTCTCCTGCTTTTATTTGGGGGCCTTTACACTACCTCGCAGACAGCAGGTGACAGATTGCTCTCTGAAGAGATCACTCTTTGACTCTCCTTCCCTTGTCCTCCTCTTTTCCTCCAAAGTTCTATTATTGTCTGCTGCTGGAGCAGGACTGTGTTTGTGCCTCATGTTCTCTACTCCTTACTTCATCTTCCTACTCAGAACATTATGAGAGGAATAAAGTGCCAGAGATGAAACATCTCAATTTCAAGAGATTCCTTCAAAACATAAGTCATTACTACACACATTTCCCAAATAGCATTTTGTCAAATAATAATTAATTACCGTAGTGTCGCCATGACATTAGGTAGACTTGGCAATCTGATCTAATACTAGAGGTCGAGCAAGGTCACTACAGTATCCTTGAGCACGTTATAAATTCTGCTCCTATGAAAGTGACAGTAATAACAAAACAGCAAATGTCTTTTTTTAAATTACTTTTGAAAAATTCTTGTATTTAGTGGAAATCTACACTTTGAATAATCTTTTTGCTGAAAGAAAATGAGTTGTTTTGTCTGGTGTAGTAAGTACTTCACATAACGTCACTTAAAATGAATTATTCACTTGCAGTACAGTATGTCAACATGCAGCACATGGCTTGGATACATGAGTATACATGATATGATGCATAATACAAGTGTTACGAATGAATGACTATCAGCCTTGGGCGCCTCCCAGCTATGGGAGTCTCTAACACCTGCATCGGAAACTCAGGAATCAATTTCCCTCTTGTCAAAATCTTTCTCCACTTGTCAAGACTTTGCACACACGTGGAGGAGTGTAAACGTTGCTGAAAAAGCGGATGTAGCTTCAGGATTCGCTGCCGGGCCACACTCGTTCTCACTCCAGACGTCTCATCGCTACTTGTCTGTTTTTTGTGTCTTCTTTATTATTCAGTCCTCTCTCCCTTTCTTGCTTACGGGCAAATGAAGGTGCTGACACCTGGGCTACTGCCCGGGCTCCACCACTGTCAGCTCTTTTTTTATTCTTCATGGGGGAAGTGGTGTGAAGAAGAGGAAGTGTGACTGGGGAGATGTTGGGGGGGGTTGACACTGTCCTTCCTTGTCTCGCGCAGCCACCCCTCGCCCCTCGTCTCTCATGTTGACCTTCATTTGTCTTCCTCGTTTCCATTTTAATTCTCCCCTTTTTCCTTCTTATCTTTTGCCTGTCCTCCCCTCGTGGATAATGCGGTCATGCATCCCTGCACACATACAGTCGCACGCGCAGAGAGATGGTATCATGAGGGAGAAGTCGATGGAAAGATTACCTATTGAATGAGTCATAGACAGTACGTAACACTAAGGCTATTGTGATGGTGCGCTCAATCTAGGTCATCCCCAAGAACACATCCAACTACCATGCACTCAGCTGTTCATGAGCTTCTTGAGTGACATTTTGCTCTCCTGGGAGACCCATAGATGGCACTCTTTTTCTTTGGTGATGATACAAAGCAACAGGTTTCTTTACAGAATACAGGGATGAGATATAAAGACAAATATAGAGACAAACACGTATTATGCTTTCTTGCGAGCACAATGCCTTTTTCACAGGGTGTGATTAAATGAAACTGATGTATTTAGCTTTGTTGCCATAATTTTAACCATTTTCTGTTTGCCACATAATGGTTGTAATTACTATTTTGAAGCTACAACGGCGGCGTCTTAAAATGCTACAGTGCATGACATGAAAACTAAATTGAATTGAATTCAAGTGACAAGATAAGGAAAAGTACATTCTAATTTTGGCTGTGGTCTTTTTTTTTTTTCTTTTATCTCGAGCTTCCCTTCATGTACATTTCGTCACACGTGTGTGTGCACCCGCACACATACACACACACTCACACGAGATCACAGAGATGCAGGTTTAACAAGCAAACGAGTTGGATTAAAAATAGATCAGATGCTTCATGTGGTTTTTATGTAATCTCAATGCATAATTCAGAGAGGCAAAGTGCTTGCCAGTATCATCTGCAAACGACAGCATCTGAAGAAGTAGCACACGTGACCCTGTGACAAAAAGGAGGAGTGAGGACCGTTGGACAGTGGGACGAGGAGGGCGGATGAAAAGGAGGGGGGTGCCCGCTAAGCTCAGAGGGGGCCGACAGTCAGGAGTGTCGAGACGAAAGAACGCTGCGTTTTCCAAACGTCGGCAGTGAGCAGAAGTGCAGAAACAAGGAACAGAGAGAATATGGGAGGACAGCAACAACTAAGAGAATATTAATGTACAAATCCCCCGAGGATGAGAAAAAGCAGGAAAACAGGCTGCAGATGATGTTGCAGGAAAGAGAGCAGATGAATAAGGGCCATGCAGATGCAAAGAGGAAAGGGAGGAGCAGGGAACGAAGATTTAAGGGACAAATGGCTCAGTGTTCATTGACTGGTGAGCTAAGAAAATGGTCATGATTCATTGTCTGACAGTAAGTGGTTCACAATATGGGTGATCAGACAGAAATACAATGCTTCTGTGTAGGCATTGTGTGTTTAGGAAGTATTTATATGTCTCGAGTAAAAGGATGTTAATGGATGTCTGCATTAAGAGAAAATAGAGTGGAAGAGATAGAAGAAGGTGACTTTGTGTCAGACTATGCACTCGAGTGTCCCGATGCTGGGAAATATTGTCTCATCATCATCAGTCTGTTCTCTGAAATATGTTCCAAATCACCATTTTCTCTCTCGCTTCTTACATCTCTCAAGTCAGCCTTATCATGACTAATGCAAAAGCATGTTTTATGGCAGGAACGGCACTATCCCTGACAAAGGAATTGTGATTCCTGCAGCAATTGTGTGATTGCTGTGGGATGCTGAGCTGAAAAGCTGAAGGTTTCTATTGATTTGGTTTAAATCACAATATACAGTTGAACGCCTTTAAATCATGAAATTAAATCATTCATCCATCCATCCATTGTCTATCGCCTATCGCAGCAGACTTTGGCCGAGAGGCGGGTTACACACTGGACTGGTCGCCAACCAATTGCAGGCCTTAAAGGGGACTTATCGTGCTAATTTATAGCCCTTTGTATTGAGTTGTGGACTCCTATAGAGCAGCTCCACACAATAACTAGTTGAGAAAGTTTTCTAGATCTTTCAGAATCTGTACCTACTCCACCTGTATTTCCTTGGATTTCCGAAACAGTCTGTTTGAATTTATTTCACCCACTGCCCGCCTATGGGCATGCCCACTCCGCTGTGACAATACCCGGACACGCCCATATCGGCAAGTCACCGGCTTGTTGGAGCCGGGTACAACAATTATGCTCACATATGTTTTTCGTCTGCTCGCCTCTAGCAGTAGCCTGACAACCAGGCGAAAGGCTAAATTGCAACTCCATCTGTTCTGTTCATCTTATCTTATCATTCATTAGCTGCGAGTACCTATACCTTTAATACTTAAAAAATGTTTAATAAGTGTGTGTATGGACTTAAACCGGGATTGTGTTGCAAGTGAACAATGGCAATTAAAGAGGGAAGGCGAGGGTTCAGAGGCTAAATATTTTGATGGGCGTCACCTTTGCTCCATTAGTAGTTAGCAGATTAATGTCCAGGATGCAAGAAATAAATGCTGTCCATTAATTCGTTTCTTTTCACACTACAAGAAGAAGCACATGGAGAATCACATGGAGATTTTAGCTACAGCAAAATCATAGATGCCTCCTTTGTACACACAAAGGAAGCTTACTGCTCTGCCATCTCCCATGGCCATCCCAATAAATGCATATTAACTGTTCTAATTCGCCACTAAATGAACAACTCTGACCTCAATTAGGCTGGTAATTGTTGCTGAGACCAACCCCCTATTCTCAGACCGGCTGTTAATTAGTTTAGGAAGTCTTTGGCTTTCTTTTTTTTTTTTACCACTACAAAAACTCTGATCTATCGCAAACATAATAATGCTGAGTTTTGATTGGCATTTTCAAAGAGGTATCAGCTCAATTGAATTTAATCATTGAATTTATTTATTATCGTGGTTGAAGTATGATGTGGTGTTGCAGCATTTTCATGTATAAAAATAAAATGTATTGCAACACACACAAGCACAAGCTTTAGTTATGTTTTAATTGACCTATTTTATCAGATTATATCAACTAAATTGGCTAATTTGAGTGCAAAGCTGATGATAGGTGTTATTTCATGTCTAAAGGACTCTAATAATTAGGGTTGTGAACGATACACTAATGCAATTGGATTTCCTTTTTGACAAGCGCCGGTAACAGCCCCCTGTATCGATAAGAATCAGCCCTAAATCTTTACATTACTCGATTGTGGAGACATGAAATGAGATAAGCTATCGTTTGACAGATTGACATTCGTATTTATCGTGTTAAAATGTGTATTTAGGAAGTCATCAATATGTTTACTGTGCTCTAACTGTGAAAATTCAATTTAAAATAAAGAATCCTACTTTGTGGAAATTCACTTATCACAGTCAGGTCTCAAACCAATTGACCGCGATAATTGGGAGATTACTGTACGGTTAAATTGATACCTCTCTGAAAGGGTTAAATATAACACTATAACATTAGCTTCATGGCAGTAGATCTTGTATTGATAATCTGCAAAGGTGCTGTACCTATTTTGTGGTCTGTGTTCATACAGATAACGCAAAACAAACACACAGAGAAATACAACCCTTTCCTTCCATTCCTTCCCGATGACGTACACAGAGTTTGACTATTTTCATGGGATTTTAAATATTCAAAATCCAACGCTCACTTGCACATTAAAGCGGCTTTTTTCTTTCAAAGTTTTTTCCTGAGATCATTTGTCTAGATAAAGTGCATTTGACTGTTGTCCTGGGGGTGTCAAATGAGCTAAGAAGGGTAATTTATCTGCCTCTGATGGTGTATCATTTGCACATGCATGCTTAAAATTGCCATTAACGACAGCACTGTGCACTTGTGCGTACATACACACACACACACACACACAAAAGGCAACCCCGACGGGACCTTCTCACCCAGCTGATGCAACCCATCTGAAACTGACTGCAACACAAAAAGGTTATGCGAGTTGCCCATCACTGCTACGCCACCTGCACACGCTAAAACTCTATCTGGCAACAGAAGTGGCTTCTGAGCATATTGAGACAGCTCCATACAAATGTGGCCTTGCACACACATCGTGTTTGTGTGCACGATGGGCTAAATGAAAAGAGATGTGAATCTGAGTGATGTCCTCTTTTCTGAATCCTCATTTCCTTCTCTGATATCTCTACCTTATCCTCCGCACCCTCCCTCTGCCTCGCCCACCCTCCACGTTCTCTGTTCCCAATCAACCCATTCTGCCGTGTCTCATCCATCCTACCGGCCCTTTCCCTCTCATCGATCTGTATTAGAAACAGGATATGAGGAACTATACTATCTTATCACAGATCAGAGAATGAAGGAGAATGAGTGAGGGGGAATGGAGGATGGAGGACGGGAGAACATGTTGTGGAGGCCAAGAGACAAAATGGGAGAGAATGAGAGAAGAGCGGAAAAGGGATTCTTTTATCCGTCTACTGTTTCCAATGCAGGAGTGGTGAAGCACTGCGGGCCTAATTGGACTGACAATTGAGTCCTGATAAGACCCACACTAATGAATAAATGAATGAGAAAATAAATGAATCAAACCAGCCCTTGCACACTAATGTAAGCAATATGAACACACTCGGCTATGACGTCAAAGATGCTGCTAATTCAGAGCGTTGCGGGTTAAATGCTGTAATCATAGCATAGCATCTTTACCATGAAAACATACAGAAAAAGCAATTATTTCTGAAATAGTTCTCGGATAAACACTGATGGTGCAGTCATGGCAAGCTGTCTGTACAAGTCTGCTTTATATGTCTTGGACAAAGGAGATGACCGTTTATCCCTCAGGTGCAGATGGTGTAGCACCTTGTGATTGGTCTTGGCCATGCCCTGCCCTTTTTTGGACTGGCAGAGTGTGGTAAGAGTCTAACCTTTCTCAGTACGACAGGCCCTGCTGCTACGGACACACGCTCCATGTCTGATCCTTATGCCCAGGTTCCTGCATATCACCATATGCCCGACTTTTCGCCTTCACCTTTGCACAAACTCACACCAAATGCTTAAGGACACAAACACATGCACGCACACACACACACACACAGACACACACACACCTACTCATTGGCCCTGGCATGAGCGACACATCCTGACCTCTAGCTGTTCCACCTTGGGGAAGCAGAAGGGAAGCCACATGTAGAGGGAGAGGGGACTTTGGGGTCAAGGAGCTGGGCTTGGAAAGGAGCCACATTGTGAAAGCTGCAGGTCTGACACAATTACACAAAACAATTCCCGCCCTCGAGTATGCGACTGGCATTGTTAATCTTGTCTGAAAATTCTTGGTGGTTTTATATTATGGAAGCATGAAATGTAGAAAAAATATCACAGAGAAGAAAATCAGCATACTATTTCATAGCAATTTATAACCCACAAGGCATGCTTGGAATCCTGTGTCTGTAGTGTACATTGTGTACCGCTTATGTTACTTGGTTGGGTTATTTATTTTTGTTGCCATTTGTGAGTGGGGATCACACCATTGCAAGGACTGCTGGGTAAATTCCTGTTCGGGAATTTTGCGCATGGGCTTCCCAGCATGCCTTACAGGTTAGAAATGATAACAAAATGTAGTTTTGTATGCATATTATTGTGTGTCTCATAGAGGGCCATCTCAGTAACAGTCCGTTACCCAGTTACATTGTGTTATTTGGTGGGAGATGTTTGGTTTGATGACCTCCTGTTGAATTGTCTTAAGAGTGTCAAAATATACATTTTTATGGACGGTCCAATTACTTTTTCACCATTGATGTGTGGTCTGACAACGCAATCCCCACAAATAACGGGGATCTACTGCAACCTACAGCACGAGTGCATGATCTCATTTATGCCTGATGATTTATGGTGACTTTCCTAGCAGCAGGAAATGTGTCATTAAAAAGAACCATTTTGTGTCCTCATTAAACTCAGTGGGAACTCTTTCAAATTGACATGTCCTCTTTGGAGAAATTTGTGAACCTGTTTGACTATTCCCAGCCTGTGGCGATGAGATGTGATAATTATATGCGTGTGCTGTGGAACATTTGGGACAAGACACTTCTGAAAATAAAATAGAAAAAATACTTAGCATGACACACACAGGTGTCACACACTTTCAAAGCATGAAGAATGAGCAGAAAGTAATTGTGATCTGCATGGAATAGTAGGACAGTCATGATGGATTGAAAGTGGTCTGGTCTTACAGGGATGAAGGTCACACCTGATGACTGTGTGTGCGTGCTTGCGTGTGTGGCTTGTTTAATCAACAGACAAGGGCCCTGAGAGTAAGACTAAAAATATATATTGTGTGTGTATGTGCTCTCATTTATCAGTAGTGACAATACCATGTGGAACATGCCACAATGCGCTACAAATTCGACCATCACACGCTGATGTGGTGCATTTCCACAAAGGTGACACCCACGCCCGCTAGCAAGTTTACTCAGTGCAGTCAAGGGCGCACCTGTGACCATGCAGATGGGGACGACATTATTGGTATCCTTTAGTAAAAGAAAGAAAAACCCACAATTGTGACTGAAATAACTAAAAACTGACAAAAGTTAAATAATTAAAATAAAAAATTGAAAATGCAACTGCAATTTTTTAAAATTTTTTCTGTATTGTGACTTTTGTCAGCTTCCAATTATTTCAGTGATTCTTTTAAAAAAAATAAATTCTACAATTTTGACCATATTTGACATGACACTGATCTTTTATCTGAGGATCTAGCTAACTTCCTTCTTTCTTGGCTCTGTCAATTTTTCATCTTCATATCGCTTCACTCTTCTTCTGTCCTCATGGCCCTGCTGGCGTCCTACAAAGTCTCTTCGTTCCTTTCTTTCTCACTGTCACACTCCCTCTGTTCTGTGCTTGCTGTGATCAATTAGGCAACATTAGTCCCACTGATATTCCAGGCGACGTAACCTCAGGAGGCTGCATTATCCTTCATCTCTCCTCCCCTCAGTTTTATCCTCTTCACACCTGGCTATCTCCGTCACTCCTAAAACCAGACCCTGATCAGCTCGCATTCCATTATAGGGAACATTTTTTTCCAGCAAATTTCCACCTCCACCCCCACTGTCGAGTTTTTACCCTTGCCTCTTATGGCGCAGACAGTGACAGAGCAGCCTCGGCCCTTTTCCTCCCTCTGTCTCCAGTCATCTATCCTACCTTAGTCTGCCGCTTATATTTTGGCAACAAGGTGACAGTGACACATTCCCATTCTTCCCCTCTGCCCTCCCTGAACCAAACGCCATTACACCCTTGCATTTCTGCATCCCGGCAGTTTGTGACAGACCTACCCTTGCTCTGTATACCAGTCGTTCACCTGTATCCTAGCAACAACCTTCACTTTGGCTCTGGTGATCCATGCGGTGCAAGTACACCAAACAGTGGAGATATGACACTAAATATTCTAAAGCAACATGAACCACGGGGAGTGCAGCGTCTAGCGCTCCACATTTGTCTTCCATTATGAACTATGGTAACTTGAAAAAGTGTCAAATTATTCTCTTGTCAAATCATTCCTATCTCCATCTCTGTGCTTCTGTGAGATTGAAAAGTTCTGAAGCAGTAATTGTGGACTGGAAAAATAACAAGAAGAAATGCGAAGGCCAGCAACCGTCTCAAGGCAACACAATGAGAACCAAGTTACACATTTTGTGGTTTGTGCTGAGGGAAGGAGGACCCACACACAAACGCACAATCGCCAACAATGAAGAAAAGTGCTGTTCAGGCACATGTGTCCTGGTGTAATTTATGAAGGGGACTCCTGGGCAAGCACCTCAGAGGCGTCCTCTTCACGCTGCATGGCTCTGGGCGCTCTCCACAATCCTGCCTATGAGCATCATGCTCACACACAAAGACACACGCACATACAGAACAAAAACAATGTCGAAAATCCCCTTATGAGCAGTGAACTCTTTCGACTGAAACTCGCTGCACGATTACTACAACAAAAAGCTAGGTAAACACAAGGGTTTCAGGCTTGGCAGCTCTGTAACAGCTCTGTTCAGCTCAGACAAAACATCAAAACATTCCATTACAACAGCTGAAATGGGCCTTGTCGTTTTCCAAAGTAAAATAACAATGAGCTACATTTCAGTAGTGCTTAGCATGTTGAATTAGAACCAAATAGACAAGTATATTTTGGTAGGAAAACTGGTGCTTGAAATGCCATCAAAGAATTCTAGAAAACTCAACAATGCTTCCAATTTACAATCAGAGGAAAATATTCATTGTACTTTTCATATTTCTTGCCGGTAACCACATGCTCCTATTGCAGCACTTAAGACCTCTCTCTGTTGTGTACAAGAATACATTAAATTTACTTCCGCATGTAAGCCATCACAATAAATACAGAGAACAAGTTAGGTGCCTTGCTCAGTCATGAGTATGGGGAGAAGGAGGCAATGCTCAGTCTTTCACTGCTCCTACAACCATATGTTGGTCAGGGGGATGCAAGGCTATTCATAAAAACCATGGCTACACATACTGTGCATGAATGCATACATTAACATATGTACTGTATGTATCGGAAATGCATAAATACACACATGGCAGCAGCATTTGATATCCTCATCTGATAATTGATGAAATGAAATATTTGTTGATTAAAAACAAAACATTTGAATAATATAAAACTGAATATAATTAGTCCTTTTCTATCTCATAACAGGAAAATTCATGTTTTTTTCAGGAGCTGTCATTTTTGTCTTGTCTTTTTTCTGTCAAAGCTGCACGTGATTAGTCAAAATGTGTGTGCAGCGTGTATTGACACTAACTCGGAGGGAAAAGGAGGGGTTGCACACACAAGCAGGCTGCAAAGGTGAGGAAATGAGCAGCGGGAAATGTTTTGAATGTCAATCTTCAGTAAAGACGAGCAAACACTGTTACCTGGATATTGCTTTGTCTGTTAGTTTTGTACATTTGAATTTATATTTAATTGTGTAATGTTTTATTGATGTTGTGTTGTTTCACCGTAAATAGTTGGGTATTTACAAATAATACACACAATCAGATTGTTTGTTGTTGAGGATTTAAATTAAGCCATATAAAAAAATTGATATAATTGTATTTTTTTAATGTTAGAAAATAATTTTATTAATATTTTGTAAGAAATGAAAAAAATATATATATTTTTTTAAATTAAAAAAGCAGGCTCTTTCTAGTGAACCGATTCCAAAGAGTCGATTCTGTAAAAAGAGCCAAACTTTTCATCACTAACGCAGAAATGATATGCATTCTGGTAATACAACCGGTCGGTAAAATTACATTTTGCTTGCTTTGATCGAATGTTCACTTCAAGCATTAGATGGAGGTTTTACAATAGGCAGGTGGGGAGGAAGCCCCCGCCCACCCCAGCTGCACAGCTCCATATGTGGCTGTCCACTACAGTGTGACCGTGAAAAGCCCAGGAGAGAAAGGATCTGTCTTAATGCCAGGGGCAAGGGACCTTGATCTGCTCAGTAAGACTCTCAAGGGCACTCTGTGGGAAGAGGTGAAGTGCACACGCACACACACACACACACACACATACAAATGCAAGCTTGTACACACATACACACAGTTGCATTTTGGACAAATACATGGGAGGTACCGAGGGAACTCCACATGGATGGATGGACAGTGATGTATATATACGTACATAAATATATTCCACATACACCATATATCCAGATAAATAATGTAACACAGTCTAAATAAGTTATGACGATCAGGAGCGGGGTGAGGGGTGCGTGTTTCTGCTGATGTTACTTTTGCCATGACTGAATCCCTCCCTTCTCTGTTGACTCTTGTCTCTTGGGTAAGAGGCTAATCAAGGGCTTGGTGACGCATCTGCCTCCACCATCTAACACACACACACACACAGACACGCACATTTTGTCCGATTGTCTTGCTCTCACACACACTGACTCACACACATACATAATGATGTCCTGTGAATCAGGTCAAATAAGAATAACATCCATACCATCACACACATACACTATCTTCCATTCCAGTGACTTCTTGCAAGGGTTTTGCTTTACGTTGTAAAAATATACCCTGCTGCATCTGTTAGATGCAACGCTGGCTGATACAGATCACAGCATAGTTGGGAGGCAGAGAAATGCTGAATATGACAGTGTGAACACCATCCGTACTGTCGAACAGGTTTCTCTGCCAAGGGGACAGGAAGACTCGGGTTGACGAATGGGGTCATATGAGTAGTATGAGAAAAACCTGGCCTCAGCTAGACTTCAGACAGTGGATGGCTACAATGGAGTGGCTCAAGAAGAAGCTGCCAAGCCAGGTTCCAGACCTTAACCCTACAGACAATCTGTGAAGGGAGCTGAAACTTTGGATTTCCAAGAAACAGCCTCAAAATCTTCAGGACTTAGAAGATTTGTGCAACCCTGGTGAGCAACTACAACAAACATCTGACCTCTGTTTTTTGATTTTCTTCACCAAATACTATTACTAATACTGTAATATTTTGCTGTAAAATACTTGTTCTTCACATTCAAATACAAATTATTGTACCTGTATAACAATTATGTTTTTTTTTCAATATCCTGTCTCTCTCTGTTAAAACACAGCTACCAATACATACAATGGACTGTTCATGTATTTCTAAGGTGGTAAACTTTCATAATTATTGCTCCCGACTGCATGGCAAAAATGTAAAATTATACACCTGCAGGGTTACTTTTACTTGCACAATTCCCATATTTAATTCCTAATTTACATCAAATAAACAACACACGACTAACACTGAAAGACCAACTTCTTACCAATGAAGTAGGACAATAGGATGGCCAGTAGGGCGGCAGCAGCAATGGCCGTCACCGCTGCACACTTCCAGCTGCAGTACTTGGACGGCTTCTTTAGCTTGAAGGCTGAGCGAGAAAAGGTGTTTCTGGGTAGCAAACGAGGAGGCGGAGAATACACTGTTCCCGAGGTGAGAGGGTAGCCGGGAGAGGAGCTACTGAAAAGAGGGGTGGTCCCAGACGATGTCTTGAATAAGAAGTGCCTGAAGACAGAAAACAAGACAAGTTGTCAATGTCGATGTTAAGAAAGGTGTCACAAACATTCCGATTGCTCTAGGGCCACAACAAACATGAATATTGTTTGAAAATATATTTTGTGATGCATTTCGCCTAAAACCTCTTTTTTTTCAGTCATGGAAAAAAGAAGCCTCAGAAGATATGGAAAGAAGGTGCCTTTGCTTTTTACACAGAACCCAGCAAAGGCAACATATTGCTACAACTACTATGTGTGATTGCACACTAAGCTTGGATAGTTGGTCTAGTGCCATGACTTGGTCTTCAAGAACAGCAACCTGGAAAAATCCCAACATGTTTAAAAGACAAAAAAAACAACCTAAAAATTTTTCAGAGATTACACATATATGTAAAAAAAAACTGTTTTTTTGTCCCACGAGTGAGTAAAATACTGTACATACGTTTAAAGGACTAAATTGCCACTGTAGTGTTGGGGGCTGGGAAAGAAAACACTTCAAACTAAGATATATAACTAACTTTGAGGCAATGGGTCACATGTGTGCAATCCGTGCTCCAATGTCTCCCTTCCATGCCATATGAATTTGAAAATGCTTGAACTGATTGTGTCTCCGGTACAGCCTGTTCCAGTCCAAGGTCACCTTTGAACCTTCATCTACTGTTTTATTTCTCTTCAATTCCGTTGCTTTGCTTCTTTTCACACAATTTATAATGCTGTATCCCCGCTTTTGACGGCTGTGAAGGATCTTAGCTGTCCCTTTCTCCTGTTCTCATTGCCCCAGAGGGGTCAAGGCTCAGAAAGAGGATATAAGCAGAATCTAAACTATCATCCCTTGGCTCATATTGCCCATTATCCTCTGCTATTGCTGCACCTGCTCACACAGTGCACAGTTCTCACGTCATTCTTTACTCATTTCCTGTGCTATTATTTTTTTTCTTTATTCAATAGCAACGCGGAGCATCTTATTTCCCTTCTTTTGCATCCCTCATTCCCTTATGAAAGATTTCAATTTTCTTCTGCCTCTTTCTTTTGAGACTTTTCTACCTTTAATCGAGAAGGAACATTGTAGACATAGGAAGAGAATGAAAGACTGCTAGAAGGAACTGGAAGACATATTCCACAAGGACACAGGTGGACTAGGTTGCATCTCACTGTTGTCCATGTACAGAAGGTGAGGGAAGACCACAGACCACCTCAGGTCAATATGGTTTATTTGAGCAGGTGAGGTTATGCCAGCTACAAAGAAAGATTGAGAGAAACTGGATAATTATCAGACCTGCCAACACTGAAGACATTATGACTTGACCAATGATGGACCCATGTGAAACCAGGGTGGCTCTGCCTCAATGGTGATACCACCCAAACGAGCATCGCTGACAGGCAGAGGCCCCACTCCATTGTATCCTGATGATTGTCATTTCAAACCACTAAAGAGCTCCTGTCTTTACCTGCCTCCTCCTTTAGAGAATGAACAGATTGGATCTTGCACCGAGCTCTCGGACTAGAGCTGTCCTATCTAGTCTGATTGGTGTGTGTCCCACCCAGTCTTTGAGCATGAACTAATGAAGGCTGATGAGACACATCTTCTAAGATAACCTGAACAGTTACATTAACTGGTTACGTTAACGGATTGCAATTTAAAATATGCTTAGCAACACCCGACTGTGTGGTCTGTTGTATCCTTTTGATGTCTTTAATAACTGCTGTTTCATAACAGCCTGTCTGAACATGTGTCTGCTCATCGAAGAACAGTCAGTGGAAACAGGTGATGTGCTCAGAGCATGACGATGTGATGTGGGAGCAGCGTTCCACTCGCTATCAATTATTCATCCAGTCTCTTCTGTCTCTTGCTCTTTCATCACCACATGCTACTGATTGTTGGAATGGCATCCTGGTGGAGTCTTGACTTTTTGCTTCCTCCGTCCTCCCATTCTACCAGAAATGTAATCTGTGTCACAAGCTTGAGTAGAAGGCGCGTACACAAAGAAACATGAGGGTATTCTCTAAAAATAATAATTTCCTGGTGACAAAGTCTCCATTGTTAAAATGCATGCATGAGCTTACACACAACATAAGAGCCCCTGTGCATATAGTTTATGCACACATACACCAAGGTCATTCACTGTGCGCCTTTGCTTCAACTCATTTTCACCACCCATGACACTCCTGGCAATGATTAAACACAATGTGACTGATGTGGGTGACAGAAAGCAAATTGCTTGCATTCCACGTGAGACAATGAACAGAATATGGCGTGCATGCATTGAAAGCATTCTTTCCCTTTACTGCTTGCGTGTAGAGGGGCCGCTGTGCGCTTGGTGTGCGATGAAAATATGTCTACAAGCCACACTAATTACTACTAGGGATGGAAAGTGTCTAATGTACTCTAGGGAGGTAATTGACATTGATTTATGTTGCGAAGGACCATGACGGCGTTCTATCATAGCAGGCAGCTGGCAATCACAGCATTGTATCATTAAGCTGGCGTGTGCATGCGTATTGTGTGAGTTATGTGTGTGAGTGCTGAGGAATTGTCCTCTGTGGTCCAGCATGGAAACGTCACACATAATTAGAGAAAGCTGACACGGACCCCACTACTACCTCTTTTTCCTCCCGCACTGCTAGCAGCACAAAGAACGACTGCAACCCCGCTGCCGTGCATTCTATCCAACACAAGAAACACTCATGCACAAACACAGGGAGGAGGCAAGCACCTACTCACACACTGACACACATTTTCTCACAGAGGTTTCTTCCCACGCACCAATAATCAAAACTGATGTGGGTTTTCTTTTATGAGATTGCCCCATATGCGCTTGCAAACACTTAATTTGCATCCACATGGAGAAAAAATGAGAAGAATGGAGGACAGACAGGGGGCTGTAGATTAGAAGAAAGGAGGATGTATTTTCACTCTTTTGCAACCCCATTGAGAGAAAAGAGGACCTTGACAATTAACCGCAGAACAGAGAGCTTGCTGGGTAATTAGCAGGAAGTCAAAGCAAGCATTTCCCTTGAGCGAATGTGGACATACGTTTGCAAACACGCACACGCGTCTTTATTTCCCCAGCTCTAACAAACGTGGTTGATCAGGACAGCACTCGGGGAATCATCAGACGGACAACTCATAGGAAACAAAGTGCTCAAAGATGTTGCCACGAGAATTGTTTGTAACCACAATTGGGAAACGGTACAAAGCAGGCTAGATGGATGCAGAACAATGGACGTTCATCAGATACATGTTCTTCTGAAGAAGGACAAGGTTGTGTTGTGTTTTTTTATGGCTCAAATGTATCAAAGTCATATAATTTGTTGATAAATGCTGTGATATGTCCTGCTTCAAGACTTTGGAAGTACATTGTAGCACTGCACGATTAAAATGTGACACTAGACGGGCACTATACCTGGGATGATAATAACTGACATGATCACACATTAATTTATAAATAAATGAGCTTCATCATTTTGACGCCCTCTATTGACATGCCTCGTTTCTCGCCTCCAAACAGTCAGGAAGAGGCTTTCAGTACCTAGGTGTATTTATTCTATACAGTCTCAATGGGTGGAGGCGGGGATGCTAGTATACACACAGAGTGCAGAAGACTGTAACATAGTAGAAATTATATTAGTAGATTTCAATATACTGTCATATATATTTTTTTATTATACTTTTTTAAAAGTAAAGTTAAAATCGTGTCGTTCTCCTGGACCCAATCTCGTGTATCGTCTCCTCTCGTGAAGTGAGTGTCCGATGATCCCCCTACTATTTAATAATACAGTTGTAATAATGTGTAATAATAATGATGGTGCCTTAGCAGTGCACAATAAGAAAGCCTCCATTTTGACAGCATTTTTGTTGGATGTGTCTGCAGGGAGTTAACCTATGACCTTCTGCTCTTCCAAGCCAAGTCTTTATGTCTGGAACCATTGCACCTCCAGGGTTTTGAACACCTCTGCTGAATGATGCTCAATGCATGTGTAATATTTATATCATTTTTATACAATCTACAGAATGTGTTACCTCTGTAAGATATGTAAGTTTGTTGGAGAATTGATAGCTATTTCACACCGTGCTGGTTGGATATGAATGTTTTCTCTGTAACCGCTCCTTCTTATTCACCCCCTGTAGTTTCCACAGGTTGCATCTCCAAATCTGTTCCCGCAGTAATGCATTTGAAAGTAACCTAGCCGCTCCCCCCTCCACCTTCTGCAGCTCCTTCCAGATAAATTGAGATGCTGCACCCATCACATTCATCATATTTCTCCCCTTGAGTTGTGGCTCATGGAGGAGTAAGCAGGGGAATGTACTGAGAATATAGCATGAGACCAAAAACTCAGCTTCCCAAGGGAGGGACATACAGGAAATTGGGTGTTTTATTGTAAAACACTAACAAATATATGAATGTACACCACATGTACACCAACTTTTACACTCTTGCCAGAAATACATACACAATGTCAATAACTATCTATAATTAATTATGCCACACCAGTAAAAAAATAAATAAATAATCCAAGAATGCCACATCTTCCTTTTTATCTTCTCCCTCACACTCCCCAAACAATCTCCTTCACTTGCCATCTCTCTTTATTTGTCTCCCTATCTATCGCTCCCTCCTCTACCGTAAACTACTTTCCATTTCCTTACCTCTCGCCCTCTTCCAGGTTATATTTCTATGCTAGATCACCTCTCTCCCCTCATCTGTTTCGATCTCTCGCTTCCTCTGCCAGTCATCCAGACCCAGGGGTGTTCTTCGGTGATCAATCTTCATCCTCTCAGAGCTGTCACACTATAGGGTCAAGCCAAACACACAAATGTGCACACACACCGTTGCAACAACGGGTGGATGACAAATGCCAAGATTTACATACCATGCCAATGAGGAGAGTTTGCATTCAGGGACACATGCCTGGATACAAATAAACACACAAAGGCACCCACATGCATCTTCATTACCTTATAGTTGCTTTATTGTAATCAGATATGTTTCATCAGTACTCAAATTTTGCTAGATTCTTAACCAGTTACAGTATGTTATCCACTAACTCTGTCCGGGCTTGGCCACCACTATTCCCAGTAAGATGGCCTCAATTTCAGTCATTTGTACTCCTCGGGCCTCCTATGGTCTCTCAGGCAAATACCACATGACCAAACAGTGGCACTGAATGTTTGGATCACATTTTGTAACCGAGTTCTCAACAACAATAAAGCATCATAAGATTAGTCAGTCTCTTTTTTGACACAACATTTTTTTGAATTTTTTGCCATTTCCAGTTTTCCCTATTCCCAAAAGAAAAAAAAAATCAGACGTTGGAAATTGACATTTTACGATCATAAGCAGGCCCAATGTTAACATTTGTGTACAATTGTCCTGCTGAAAACAGTTTGAATGGCACGGTTTCACTTTTACAGCGTTTCAAACATACATTAATGAATAAATCAAACTGTTTTTTGGTTGAGAACGGCCTATTATAAGTAAAAAAAAGATGCATATTTAAGCTAATGTTGCATATTTGTTGCCTGAATTAAGCAATTTCAGGCCTAAAATTATATAAACAAACTAAAATACAAATAAAAGGCATTCAAAAGATGCCAAGATGTTGATGAAATGTAGTATTCTATATTGGCCATTAGGTGTCAATAGTGTAATTTTCGCTCTAGGATCAGACATGATCACCAGAACAATAGGGTTTTATTGCAGGTTTGAATGATCTTTTACAATTACCTTGTTACCTGTTGCTGCTGTGACCCACGGCAAGATGAAACTAAACTCCGAAACCCCTATGTAACTTCCTGTCTGCCATTCATTCTGCTCCCATAAGGAACACATTTACAGTAGCACACACTAAGCTTGTTGCTGTCTAGAGGGCTCTGGTAATGTCACAAAACAAAGAGTCATAACCAGGTTTTGGAAGCGCTAACTACAAAAATATTCAATTTATATAGAAGCATCCTACTTCGTGGAAATTTACTTAATTCGTTCCAGACCTAACCAAAATTAACAAGGGATTACTGTAGCTGTTAATATGGGTCACTTGGAAATACATGTAAATAATTTGACACAGGCAATAGATCTAGTTAAATCTGTGAATCCAGCCTAAAATTTTACCTGTAAACAAACAGACAATGTCAAAAAGAAATGAATTTGCTCATCATTATCATAATCATCACAGATTGAGAGTAAATCTGCTCCGCAGCAGATGTTTCCAATATTTTACCATTTTCATGTAACTAAATAAGATCTAATAACCAAAATCACACCGAACAGATGCAGTGCTGTTCTACATCACTGCAACTAATAAGCAGAACAGTGACAATCAAAGCTGAGCATTCATTATTGTTAGAGTTTACTCCATTGTGCAAGTCTGCTTAAAGTTGTGGTGGGTAAGCGTGTATTGGTGAGGGCAATTGCTATTGGTTAACAAATGTCACTGCAAATGGTCCCTGCTCAAAGCTGTAGCTACACAGGGCTTTCCTCTAGTCCACATGTACGCATGCATCAGTACAGGCTGAGCATAAAGTTGCGATCAGTGAAGCTGAATTAAACATAGCCAGGCCTCATTAATGTTGCAAAGGGCCAGCACACTGGGGAACACATCCGAAACCATCAGAGCTGGAAGCCCCAGTGCTCAGCAGGAGAAACACAACTACAGCTTACAGAGTAAACGCTCAAAAACGTGCACATGCTAGCGAGCATATATGCAGCGTCCCTATCACCACGTGCCTCATGAACTTCAATGCTCTGCATCAAGGCGCTGTTTGCCCTGCATGTGGAAAAGAGGTACGGCTGTGTGGATGGTTTCCTCCCGTTTCTCAAGATGAAGAGGAGGAAATGGTCAGAGGTTGTCTGCATTAATAACACGTTGTTGATACTGCTCTTATTCATGTTTGATGGACGAGCCTTGGTGGTATGCTGGTCATTTTTTCATCATAATTTAATCATCATGGCGCTCACACGGGCATCTGTGTCACTGTTTCTGTCAACTTCAAAAAAATAAGCAAGGAGAAAAATCTCTCACCTTGTTTCTAGTGGGACGTTACTGTTGAGCACCCAGCTGTCTTGAAGCTGCACAGACTCTGGTGTGGTGGGTCCGTCTCCGGTGCCCGTGGTGGGGGCATGAATGGGGTTCCGTCCTCTCAGGGTGTTTCTGTTCAAACTGTTTGCAGACTGGTGCGACAAGGTGTGATGGTTGTGTGGCGGGGGCAGTGGAGGCCTTAGTTTGGACTGGGTGTGGTGGTTTGCCACCCCTGGAAGAGAACAATAAAAACAATTATTGAAAGGAAATGAAAGGAAAGTTTAGGACACGAGTGTCCAAATCTTTTTTGGTGAGACAAAAAAAGGTTTTTAATTTTACAGATAGAACATTCCTGATTCCCCGGCCCACACTTGGACATCCCTCGGGGAAGTGGGAATACAATTAGTATGCATGCAGTAGATGCACGCCCATAAAAATGTCTATTTTGGACATACAGCTTGCTCCCTGTCGCCATCCAAACCCTTCTGCTAGCTTGATGTTCTCCTCTCATTTTGGAGCATTTACAGTAAGAGTGATTGTTGTAATTAGGAGATTACTCACCACCAATGAATCATAATGTAAGATGATTGATAAACATGTAATCAGTCATGTTGTAGAAATTATACATACATTTCACTTTTACATCTCAAAACAACTATGCTGTGTTCAAGGACCACAACAAATGCTTGACAAAAAAAAAGCATTATCAGTGAAGCATACAAACATTTAAAAAATGCAGTGGTATATGTATGTTGTAGATTTTACTTCAATTATCACATAAAATTATTACCGATTAAGGGTGAATGAGATGTGCTTTCAACTGAAAAAAAAAAAACAAAAACGCTTTTTTGTGGATAATTAAAGCAAATAATAATATATTTTTTATTTTTTTTAGGGCAGTAAATGCTGAATCACGAATGTGCGGGGATCCACTGTAAAATCTGAGCCAAAGGAAGCCAGCAGTCATTCCCACTTCATCATCAGCAATCATTCTGTCAAAGCAGGTGTCATATTTTGTAAAAGGTGGAAATTCAAATTGAAATTTTCAGCCAAACAGACATGAATCAAGTCCCCATTGCATTTGTCCATTTTCATTTTAGCAAATCTATAATGTCACGGCAGAGCCAAACTGTGCATGTGTGTGTCCGCATGTGTTTGTGCGAGCAATATCAGAGCACTCAGCGCAGCATGCACCCTCATCCTTTGCTCTCAGACTTAGGGGAACATGTCAGAATCCAATACCGGCCCTTCCAGCACTGAGCTAATGGACTGTTGAGTGAGCGAGCTGGAAAAACAAACCCAGATGACCCAGACACGAAGACCCATTCACACATCCCATTCCTGTCTCAGGCTATGTGCGTGTGCATTTGTGCATAAAAATCAATAAATCTGTACTATACAGTAATATACACAGGCTCAAAAAAGTATGTGCACTCACATTCTCTTCGTACATACACACACAGCCAAACAACGGCAACTACTCCCTCATTTATTGTGTAGCCTGGGTAGGTAAGTTGGAATTAACACCTCAATTCTGACACAATTGGCTATGCACACCAACCTTCCACACGCATTGTTTTATTTGCTTTTTACACACCTGGCAAACACATTCTCTTTGTTTGCATTTCCAAGTGATGATCAAAAGACAGAGCAGGTTCATACAGTCGACACCCAGATTGAAGTGGCATTAGACAAAAGCTTGTGTAATGCTGCACAATCACATATGGTCTCTTGTAGTTTTCATCTCTTCTTGAATCTGATAAGGGGTGAGCAGATATGAATTGGCTCTTGGCTGCGTCTGCTTGGATATTTGTTACTTGTAATTCTTCATAGATGGGCATTTAGAGCATGGAAGTGAGCTTCTTTGGACTCCAGCTGCTTGGAAGGTGACCTGTTTCCTCCGCCACGGGGATGCAGGTGTCACCCACATGGTGCTGAGGAACAGATGCTCGTGAAAGGAGAGAGGGAAGGAAGGAGACTAAGAAGATGGAGGAGGTCTGACCTCTCCCTCTCAAAAGAGACACAAAACATCTGTTTGTGCATGCAAAGATCGTCTTGGGAGAAAAAACACACATCCAAAGTCGCATACACTCGCTTATACAAACAGCACCTTGAAAAACACAGATGATACTCTTGCATCTTACATGCAGAGAGTGTAAATTGTCACTAAAGTAGACAGAGTTTTATTTCTTGTCCTCTCCTTGTCCTACTCTGTCTTATATCTTTCTGAGTAGTGGTTCACTTGTTGTTGGCGTCCTTTACTGAGTTGTAAAGCGGCCAGAGATAAAGCTTGTTTACGAAAAACCTTTTATGAGTAAATTTGATGACTTTGCCTCCCTACAACAGCACTAAAAATGTGAGATAGCACCTTCAACACAAATATTTTATAATATTTGGAAGCAAGAAAAAAATATATGTTCAGGCACAGACAAAAAGTCCCAAAAGTGCAAAAATAATGTATTCCCTGGCTTGCTCTCTATTTAAATGTGCGTATACAAATGCATGTGTTGCTCTCTGTTCACCTTCCTGCCATGAATATTGAGCATAGTTTTGGAATCTAGATTTTAAATTTGCATAAATATTGTATGGGACACCATGTTTGGAGCAAGAGCACATGTTTGGCAGAGCTACTGTTACATATGGTATAAATAACATGCAAACACGTTGACATTTTGAGATGGAAACTAAAATTTAGAGCACTGACAGCAACACAATGATTAACAAAACAAAAGCAGGAGTCCTGTCCTGTGACTAGGCATTTCATTTGAGCAAGCATTTTAATTGAAGGACAAGCAGCATAGAACATTTTGGATGGTGCAGTAATGCTGCCTCTGTCCACCAGAGGGAACCAGAGGAGCCCAAAGGGAAGCTGACGTCATTGCAGCACCCTCAGATTGTGTTGCTCAGATGCAATGCATTATGAGATTTTTGTATTGGTACATGTTAGTATATTTGTCAGGTAGTTGTTGCTGTGTGATGAGATTAGCATTCATAGTGAGATAACATTGTGAGTGTGACTGTTATATTGCTATATACAGTCATACCTATTATCCATAGGTATAAATATGAGTGTGAATCGTTTGTCTATATGTGCCCTGCGATTGGCTGGTAACCAGTCCAGGGTGTACTGCGACTCTCGCCCGAAGACAGCTATGATGCTCCAACATACTCTTGACCCTTGCGAGGATAAGCAGCATAGAAGATGGATGGATAGGATGGCTGTTTTACATTGCATTCCCTTTTGTTGGGCATAGGCTTTTCAATTAAGAAACAACTACACAAGACAAATACTTTATTGATCCCATAAGAACTAATCCAAGATTCTTGAACAGGTGAGTTAAACAAGGTGTGACTGTTTTTACTAAACGAACATTACACAAATTGCTCATTGGCAATGAGTTGCACTTGTTTTATTGATGTATCATAATTAGACGGGGCGGACTTACCATTAGGCAGACACATGCAATTACTTAGGGTCCCGCGATTTCCACAGGGGCCCACCAACATCTCACAAAAGCTGATTATTGATTCTTTGATTTAAAGTACATATAAGTGTTTATTGTATTTATTTAGTTTATTTTGAATGCTCCCCTTCTCTTTTCATGCAATGGACTATTCCATGTTACTGTGCATGTGCAAAGTCTGGAAGATGGGAGCAAAACAAACTTGTCAACGCAGAGTTTCCCCAGTGGAGTGGAGAAAAGGAGAAGCTGAGAACAAACAGGTTTTATCCAAACTACGGAAGGTGTCAACTATTTTTACAGTCACAACAAAGTAGACACACAAGGGCAGCAGCACCGCTACTGTGACTGTCAGCTGGGTATGCCGTAGTTTTAGGGATGAAGCTGAGCGAGACGCTTTTCATCACATAGATGTGAGAATATTGAAACTTTATCTAACACAGGAAATATAATTTCCCTCACATTCACATTTGTTAGTCGATGATAAACAATAGTTAAAATTGTTTTTAGCCATCCATTCTACCCAATGTCACACTGCCTCTAATGTTACCATGGCTTTAAACTCCACAGGCACAGTGCAGTAGATTTATGATCAGACATGAGTTGCTTCGTCCCCACAGAAATTAATAGACATTCAATCAATACAAATTTGATAGGAAAGGTTGAGGCAAGTCAGTCTGAGTAACTTTTGGTCCTTGAATGTTATTTTCATGAATGGGAATAAAAAAAAATGTGCTTGACTGATGACCAGTTCAGGGTGTACCCCGCCTCTCACCCGAAGTCAGCCGGGATAGGCTCCAGCATACCCATGCAAAGACTGAAGACTGGATTTTATTGATGTTTGATGGACAAGCCTTAGTGGTGTGCTGATAATTTTTTTTCATCAAGGTGCTCACATAGGTATGCGTGAACCAATCAGTTTTGTTTTTAATTTCCATTGATGAAAAAAAATACAATGACCAAAAGTTTGATTTTCTTTATGTTGCCCATGTAAGACAGCTGAAAAGAACATCCTTTTGATTAACAACCGGAGCAGAAACAGTACACAGTAACGAGTATGCTTGGAGTAAATGGGTCCAATAAAATAAAACTAGCGGGCCTATCCATTTGAAGTGTCTACTTACTAAAGTACAAGCCACCGCTAGGCTAATCGGTTGTTTTACCAAGAAGCCAGGTTGATAAAAGACAAAACATGGTGAGCAAGCAGGGCAATTAGGTAGCATATAGATCTCATTTTATTTCTCTGTCGTATCTCCCTTTGTTTCCTCCCCCTTTCACTCACTGGATAAACAGCGAGTGTGCACATACAGTATTTTCCCAACAATCGCAGTTGAGTTTTCAGTCTCAACAATAGCTCAGAGCCCCTATGACTGTTGCTGTGGCCTGACCCAGTTTATTTTGTCCAAAGTCCCTGGCGCCAAAAGAAAGGGACTAGAGCTGTAAACCGTAGGGTTCGGCTCCGGCTAATCCCTGAAAGTTCATTATATCCCCCAATTCAAAGGACGCTCATTCAGTGCAGTGGCACATTTAGCGAACCTGCCTCCTATAAGGAACGCAGTGCACACACACATCATGCAGAGGCAGGGCTCGCCACACCAGATTAATCTCACAGTGTACGGGTCTGTGTGCGTGTGTGTGTGTGTGTGTGCGTGTGTGTGTGTGTGTGATGCGTGGCCAACTGGCAGCAGCAACCGGCTGAGGAGGTTTGTTTTGCAGTCCCGGATAGGCAAAGTGTTTATTGACGTTTTCTGTGGTTAACAGAGAAAAGTTGCTGGGTAGGATATATGTGTGTGTGTGTGTGTGTTTGTGTGTGTGCGTGTGTGCGTGTATGCGCAGGACAGAGATTTCCATTCAGCATTTAAAAAGGATCATTGCAAGTTTCTGCCCCTCCGCCAATTCACTGCCTACCCTCTCTCCGTCTTTCTTTATCTCTTTAACTCATTTGTCGTATTTCTACTGTTTCAATTTAATGAAAAAATAATGCTCATTGTTTGGAATGCATGTTTTCTCTGAGCTAATTGCTATGCTCACCATGTCTTCTGGTGGCATATTCCCATGTGCTGTTAGCTCAGGTCCTTTGTCTCAGCATATCGCACCCTCTCTACTTGTCATTCTTCCCAGAGGCAAGGGAAGGAGAACCCGTGGAAAAATCTAGTCCCACACACAGACCGCATACCAACGCATGCAGCATCATTTGCACACTTTTTTAACGTATGGAAAACACAGACAAAAGAGATGTTAAATCTCTAAAGTCGAAGACCTCCGAGGTTGTACAGTTTAGAATTAGACCACCATTTGTGGGAAATATGCTTCTAAAGTTGTGCAAAACAGAGTTCAAAGCACCGTCATGCACGAGACATCAGCATATCTCACGGGAGCTCAGTTCAACGAACAACAAAGAATTAACTATGTGCATGTGTTTTGTTTTTTCCTTTGGTTTTTTTGTGTCTTTTTTGCAACAGATATTATTTAAAAGAGAATGATGATACGACATTCACCAGAAGAGACTCACATTCAAAGCAGACACTCTATAAGCTAGTTGTTTTATTTTTCCCTTATAAACCTTAAAAGGTTTTATATAATTCGTAATGTATATTTTCTTTTTTAAATGTAATATTTCTGCCTACATAGTTTATTTTATTTAGACAAATGATGTTTGTATGCATTTTAGGTATTTTTCCTTTTTAAAATAGTATTATTGTTTTTATTGACTATTGCTGTTTCCGTTATTTATTTTATGCGGGAAAATTATCTTTTTTTTGTATTGATTATTTAGGGATCCATTATTTATTTGCAAATCTTCACAATGGGACCATGTCATTGAATTATTTCAATATTGACAGTGATTAAATGTCATGTTAAGTAAATGTTATATATATTTATACATAACTCTAGCTAGCTACCACCGATACAAAGTACACCCAGTGACACCGAGGCAAAGAATAGTTGACCAAAGATAGGTTTATCGGCGTACGGTAATAACATGTTTTTTGCAGAAATTGGCCTATATTGATCAGAGAATCCCTAATTATATATATTCAGAGCATTCAGAACTCAAAGAGTTTTCACTGTATATCACGCTGGCATGCAGACACACAAACACATTGAGACTCAACACACCGCCTCTGCCTTGGCTAGTCATCTCTGTCTAATTAGGAGGCAATAATCCGCTAGAGAAGAGTCATCACATTTAGCCAAAAACTAACTATGTGCACAAATGCATGTGTGCATTTCACCTAAACTCACAAGCATTTGCATATAAATACGCTCATCCTTTTACAAAAATGTCAACCTGACATAATCACTATTAGGAAAGACAACATTTGTGCAGTAGAAGAGAATGCGCCTTTGTTTTTCCCTTTGTTTCTGTAGATTTGTTTCAACAAAGCCATCAAACATTTATTGCATTAGCAGTGACTTGAGGTGGCTTCCCTGGCAGCAGAAAGATAGCCACTTTCGGGCTAAAAATATCTTAGCTTCCCCCATGCATAATGAATGGCTGGAGACAGCGCTAACGTTAGCTCTTTCCAGGAGTGATCTGCTATGCTCCGTTTGGCCGTCTCAGCTCTCCTGGCGTTCTGGGGAAATGTTCCCAGACAGGTGCTCTGAGCCAGATATTATTCCCATATAAACATTCGCAAACCCAATTCCCAGCCAATCCCCGGCAACAGCGTTCCGTTCCATTCAGCTGTCATGCTTGACTAAGAACACAAGTCATGTCTGTCCACCTGTTAGCTTTGGTAATGGCAGACTACTTTGCAGGCGTACACACACACACACACGCACACACACATACATAAACAGCATGCAGCTTCCGTCAGGATTATCTCGCTGTGGTCAGTTTCTGCTTGGCTTGGTCAAGCTCATTTCCTTCTCAGCGTTCGCTCGACATGACCACCCAGATACAGTATGCTCACAGACACGCTCACATATGCATGCAGACATGTAGTGGTCCAAACAAACTTGTTGAAGAATATTATACTTAATTGCAGACATTTTCTTGTCCTTCGACACGGCAAGGTTTGTATAAGAAGTGCCACTCTGTCCCTCAGAATCCTTTATGACTGCCTTTATACACCCATAGCCAGTATGCATTCATTAGAGTGTCAGCTTTGACTGGAAAATGTGGCAATTTTGTCTGAATATTGTCCTCCCCTCACCCTCTTAATACACATCAACTGAGCCTTTTTTAATTCACAATGCCCTTTTAACTGTTTCTTGGACTCCTGTAGCTTCATTACCCTTTGGTTACTTTGTGCATCTATTTTTACTTGGGCTCATGAAAAAAAAAATCCCCTCAGTGTTTTATTTTTTTTCATGGAAGATGTCTCATTAAGCAACTTCATAAGTTTGTCGCTCGAGCTCACCGCCTCTGTGTGTACATGCTCTGCCGAGATTTGAAAGAGGCCCCCGGAACAGAAAGTGTGGGTGTATGAGAACAACAGCGAGAGATTGAGAGAGTGCCTGTGAGCCTCACTTTCCCTCTTTGCCACAGTCTGCCATTAGGGTGTCAGTGGCAGAGTGAATTTATTTGCTGTGCGGTTACTGGGCTAATGATTGATGTTGCCCCTGCAAATAGTAAACCAATTAGAAGCCTGATGTAACGTCATTTTAAAAGCCTCCTAATCACGTTCTTCTTGAACCGGGGACCCGGGCCTTCCCTAATGAAGATTTATACTGGATCAAAGGAGAGCCTAACGCCATTAACAATAGATTGTATTCCACCAAAAATCACATTAGGACTTTCCCTTTCCCTCCCATCAGGCCTCCGCTAAATATATCTGCTGATTACAAGTGCAGAGAAGCTCAGAGGAAAGGAGAAACAGGAGTGTTGAGACAAAAGAGGACAGAAAGACAGAGTTGGCCCACCGTAACTAATAGTTGAAACAAACGTGAGTGCTGAGAAATGTCACTGCAGTTGTCTAAGTGGTTATGAGGGAAATAAATGGCTGCACGGCGCTCATACCTGCACACAGGGCCATTAGGAGCCACTAAGAGAATTTCCATCAAAGATAACGAAAGCTTCAAGCTGGCAAAACAAACTTACTCTACTTTTCTGATACGCAGCCAATTTACGTTCATTCATCACGCAACACCAGTGTACTTTGTGCAGGATTATTAATATTATTAATGTCGTCAGATTTCCAGTGTTTGTGAATGCACCTTTCTCCTTGTCTGTGTGTTTGGTGGATAACGATGAAGCATTATGTTGCTCGTGTGGAAAGAAATGGAGAAACATTTGCAAGTTTACTGCACACTGGTGTTGCCGTTTTAAGGTCGGCAATAAAGTTACAAAAGTTCAGTCTGGACGTTGCATTACTTCTTATACATTACCTGCACAATATCACCTTCCAACACTTGCAATTAGCTATTTGGTTTGGCACCAAAGCTAATATGATAGCTAGTTTGGGTACGCATCCCTATCCAGAAGTACTACATTTAAAACATGTTTTTTTTAGTATCTTGGACAAATTTTTGAGTTTTTTGAGTGTATGTCAAAGTGCATTATGAGAAAATTACCACACCCAGGATGCTGCTGCCGGAGTCCTGACTGGAACCAGAAAATATGACCATATCATACCGTACCATACCATACTGTATCAGTCCAGTACTCAGATCTCTACACTGGCTTCCTGTCGCTCAGAGAATAGACTTTACAACAGCTCTACTCGTGTCCAAGCTTTTCATGGTCTTGTGCCAAAGTATATCTCTGACATAAACCACCTCAGACTCTGAGAAGCTCAGGTAGCAGTTTTCTGCGGGCGCCCAGAGTCAGAACTAAACACGGTGAGGCTGCATTTCCTGCCAAAATCTGGGATAGTCTTCTAGAAGATGTGCGACAATCTTCAACCTTGGCAATGTTCAAATGCATATGGCAACTGAAAGTATTTCATCTGCACTCTTCATTTTTTCCCTTTGTTTTATGGAATAATCTATTGAATTTTATTTAATGATTTAGAATGATTCTATGATCTTACCCTTCTTTTCTGTAAAGCACTTTGAATTACCTTGTGTTGGAATGGTGCTCTATAAATAAACGTGCCTTGCCTTTGTGTACAACAAAGAAAACGATTAGAGGAATTTGTCATATATTATAAAAATTACAATACATCACAATTTTAAAAGGCAGGACGGTAATGCAAAGCCATAGACAGCAAATGAAGACATCAGGACCTAATGCAAAACTACATTATGTGATGGATGATGTGAATGGAAGAACGGAAAGGTGGATGAGTGGGTAGTTTTCTTACCCGTGGAGGACGGCTGGGCCCGCAGCAAATATGAATCATCCGGGTGAGGCTCCAAGTGAGAATGGGTGGAGTTTTTCTCCAGGAGAGGCACCTGGCACTCCCTGATGGGTGGAGAAGGGCCGGGGGATGGGTGGTGTGGGGCGGACGAAGAGGACGGGAGGGACGGAGGGAGCAAGGAGGAGGAAGAGGTTGGAGGCAGTGGGCGACCTGGAAGATGGAGGGAGAGAAAGGAGGGAGCGTGAACGTTAGACAAAACAGATGGTAATGACAGACAGTGAAACACTGATGTCGTGGGCCTGTTTTAAGGAAGCGCATTTGTGGATATATCCAAACATCTTTGCAAAATAACATACGATTTTTCAAAATCAATAACACAATGTGTTTCAGTGGGGGGGGGGGGGGGATCTCACAAGGACTATGTGTTTGTTAGCTCAAATGAAAACTGTTTACAGTGCGACATCTCGGAGACTAAAACTCACAATCTGTGTGAATAAATCCAAAACAACCAGCTTAGCTGGATTCCAGGAAATACTTTTTTAAAAAAATATTTATTTTAAGTGTTTTGTGTTTTGTGTTATGTATCGTTTCCTGTGGTTAAATATATTTCACATTCCATATGATTCAAATTTAGACACACCCTATGGAATGGATTCATAAAGAAAACGAATGTTCCGCTGTATTACAAACTAACTGCAATAGAAATGAACCCTAAGGTTCATTTTACAACAGTTTAAAACCTTTTTAATTAGTGACTTATGGCTTCAACTTTTAAATTATCAAAGGAGTCATGAGCTATTTCTTCTTCCGTGGTCTCGCTGGAATGCAATAATGGGATTTGGTTTTTGTGAGGGGCTATATCCATTTTACAATCATCCTCTACATGGGTACCACGCAAGAAAGTTAACACTCTTTAAATAGGAGGAGCAGTGGGACAATCGGACACAATCAGGCTGCCCCATACACCAGAGAGACTAAAGACGGATGGAAAGAAATCATTCTACTCTCCAAAGGCTTGAAAATCAAGGACAAAGACAAATCTAATAAATTCTATTTAGAGACAGCTCAAAATGTAGAATAATTATGTCTGCCATATTTGTCGCTCAATCAATCAACAATACAGTAAGAATGAGGCCACTGAGTTCAGTCAATCCACTCAAGAACTCAGGTTATTATCATCACTAATTAACAGTCAAGCAAAGACACTAAGGATAATCATTCATTTTCTCCTGAACGTACAAATGAGTTTTCTTTTAACTGCTTTACAAATACACGTTCCTATAACATGTTGTTCGTCACCATCCTGAGCCGTACACACGGCGGAGAAGAATAGTTTTCCAAACACTTCAACCATTCATCTTCTCTTGCCATTTCACAATACACGGAGAAGTAACAATGCGTGTTTAGTCACTTAGTTTGTCACTTCTTTCATTGCACACTTATTTTTCTTCTCTAACAGAAAGAAGAGAATAGAGCCAGACCTTGACAGAAAAAGCAACATTCCATATTTACTATCGGTCATCATTTTCTTTCCTTTTACAGTCGAACCTTGGTTTTCAAGCGCCTCTGTTTTTGTATGATTCAGGTTCGGAAAAAACACGTGCAAACATTTTGCCACAGTATCGTACAATATTTCGCATAACAAATGGCTGTATTTTACCCTTTGGTACATTGAATTTGTGGTATTAATAAGGTAATTAAGCATTGGTTGTTTATTAGCCATCTTGGCTCAAGCACCCAACACCAAATGCTGCAATTCTTAGTTTTTTCAAATACTAATGTATCCTGTAAAGCATATTTCATTTGGTAAGTTCAACTGACAATGTTACACAAACTAGTTTGCCACATCTGCTTACTTTTTGAAACAAATTCATTACAAACAACAAGGTAACACTGTATTTTCTTCTGGAAAGCGACATTTTGGCTTCCAGTGTCTCCTTTGGGAACACACCCCGTCGATTTGAAATAAAAATTGATACATGATAATATTTATTTATTTATCTGTACAAACCACTGTATGGGTTACTGGCACCAGCATTGTTGAAGCACAAATAAAGACCTGCCGACCTTGATGAGATTTAATAATTATTTCCCTCTACCTGTCATGTCCTCCTGACACCTCACCTGCAGGATGACAATCTCACTTTTTGAGAAACACTGATTTAAGAAAATGATTTACTGTCTCTAAAAGCAGTGATTCAGCTTTTTGTATGTGGCTGTGCATTGTAGTATCATAAAATCGTTGTAATGGGAATCAGAAGTGGGTATTGTTTAAGAAACAAGTTGGACAAAGCTGCATCAATGCAAGGTCCATCAATCAATACAGGTGCCATGATGGCTCGATAGAGATACACTATATTTGGTAGAAGAGGAGGCAGAGTGATGCCCTGTCCTGCTGCCCAAACTGCTTCAGCTTAGAGCTTTGTGTCATGGAAACCGGAGCTTGCATCGATCCACAGCTTGGTGTTAACTGCACCCAAGAGAGGCCAGCCTTGTCCTCTATATACGTAGGTATGCATCTGCGCATGTGCATGTACGTGCATCCAAGTGTGTATTTGCATGTGTGTGTGTGTGTGTGTGTGTGTGTGCGCATCCGGTCAATCTCATCAGTGCAAACTGAGAAAAAAAATGGATTAACAATGGCAAAGCAAACACTGTGGTGGACATAAGGGAATTGATGGAAGGCAACGTGACAGACTGATGCGAAGGCAGGAAGAGTGGGCGGTGGGTCTGCAAGGTCAGGGGGTTAACGAGATGAAAAGAGAGCACAGTGATATGAATGATTGGACTGATAGGATGGAGGAGACGGAGGTCCAGAAGCTGTTAGGGATGTAAACTTATTTCCATTAAAAATAAGGCAAACGCAATTGAAATGACAACAGAAGGCAATCACAGTGGGTAATTAGTCAATAACAATGGATGATGAAGGACGGGAAAAGCAAATGAAGAGGTAAAGAGGGAATAAGCCACCTTTACTTATGCAAAAAAGCAATTGATCTAAACAAATCAATCACGCCCTTCAATTGATGTTTGAGATGGGGTACAGCTATTTGCATATTTTAGCAGGGCTCTAATGAGGCTGTTGGTGAAAACATGCAGTGGTAAACATCTGCCTGTGTGTGTGTGTGTGTGTGTGTGTGTTCGGGTATAATGCACACATACAAGCCTGCATTACTGCTGCATGCTATTACTGTGTGCACACACCATTCGCTGTAAGCATTGTAGAGTAAAGAACAGAATTGGCAAGTCAGCCGCAAACAAATGGAAGCGAGTGAAGTATCATGGAGCTGAAGGTTCGCCATGATGAGGGCAAGAGAGGTGGGGGCACTGCTAGGATGACAATAGAGTACAATGTATTATGATTGTTATTTATTGAACACAAGTATATAGTTATACTACAAAAGTATGACCTATGTACACATAGATGCCAATAAAAAATACCCGAGCAGCAGTATCTAAATAATTAAACAATAAGAATACAGTATAAGAAAAAAAGGGTGGGTGGGACCACGCATGGCATCATTCATTATCATTCCACTAATCCATTACCATTCCAAGTTGATTAAAAATAAAAAAAAAAGTTATTTTTTCATGACCATAAACAATAACAGAAATTTGATTTCAAAGTATTTATGTTATATGGATATTTAACTTGAGGTATTTACACACTGCAACATTTATTTCAGTAATGGCATTGTTAATACATTTGACTGACCATAATGACTAACACTGACTTGTCATTAATTCAACTAATCACCCACAGAAAAGATGTATTGTGTGGGAGTCCCATACAATTTACACTTTAAGTCTTGTTCAATGTTATAAATCTACAACATTTTTATCACTCATACCGGTCTTTGTTTTGCGGGAACTTGAAAAATGACAACTCTAGTCTTTTGGAGCCTGTATTTGAGCAATTAATGACTGAGCGGTGTGCCTGCTTATTAAGGCGGCCAAACTCGCCTTGGCATAATACGGAAGAGGATGCCGGCTTCGTTCTACTGTTGTGTAATCTCATTGATTCACAGAGCAGGAACTCATGTGTAAGGTAACGTACAGTATGTGCAGGGATACTTGTTAATATCGTGCCGATTGTGCACCGGCGAAGAGACGTTCAAAGACATTTCAGCTCTTTGAAAGGAAGTTGCTCTTTATTTGAACAGACAGTGATCAGGGTGGGATAATAAGTACTAAGCTTGGGACACAACTGGAATGGAAGGGGGATAACTACAAAGGAAGGTTTTTGCAAAGGTGTAGGCAGAAATCAAAGCGATAAGCACTATAAGGCTACCCATGCTACAAAAAACGACAAACACCAACTTACATGAAATGAAAGATGGAATATTTACAACTATTTACAAAGCAGTCCAGAAAAATGGGTTAGGAAGTACCAGGAAGTACACCCAACAACCATACTGGGAAGCAGGAAGTGTTCCCAGCAACAATCAATCACTTTAATTACAAAAACGAAAATGGAATAGTTGGCCAAAAGCAATTAATAGAACTTTAATCTCTTTAGCAATTATGCTGTGGGGCATCTTTAACTCAGCCATTTCTGCCCGCTACATTTCCGAGAAAGGTCAGTGAAAATTGCTTTGTGTTATTAGAACAAAAGCTTGGCAATGAGCTCACGTGGTTCTCTTGACAAATCGGACTGTTGGCATCCTTCTACTGCCTCTCTGTGTTTCCACATGCCTCACTTCTGAAATCTAAAGTGCTGATTCTCAGCTGGTGGGTCTTAATCTTGTGCTATTATTCTGAAGGGGATTGTTTTATGCAGAGGGGTGTCTATGGGTACCTCTTAAGGTGGCGCTATTGCTCTGTTTGAAAGAAGTTTTTTTAGGAGTCTACTGTCAATAAGATGCAGTTTGAAGAAATGCTGAGGCGGATGTGGAGCCACAAGCGGGAACAAATATTGAGCAGAAATAGACAAAAAAGGGTATTTGAAATATAAGTTTAGCTTCAAAAGCCTGGAAGATGGCTCTTGCAACAAGTTGATTTGTCATGGAGTACGTCGACTGCCAGAGAAAAGTGAATGTACTGGAGCACCGCTGTTTTTTTTATTGTCATTTATATTGGAACACTCTGCGTTCAGCCAAACACAAGACCAGATAGGCGTTTTTATTGAGTTCCCAGAAGCAACAATTCCTACAAGGGCTACTGGTACGGCTGTAACCCGGAAATATTATTGTTTATTTAATATTTCCTATTGTTTCCCAAGCCATGCTTTCACTATGCTGTGGCATACACACTTAATGCCGCATACTGATTCAACAATGGGTCCTCTCTTCCCTGTCCTTGACTATTTCTGTCCCTCTTTTCCTTTCCCCACCCGCCTAGCTCCGTCCATGCGTCCACCCATCTGGCTGAGGTGAGGAGTGGTCGGCTGAGAAGAGGAGAGCAGAGTGGAGCGAGTAAAGGGATGGAGCGACAGCTGGAGCCCCGTCAGACAAGGAGAGACAAATTACCCCTCTAACGAGAGCCGTTTATCATCTCTTCATCTGTCCCATATTTCCTCCCCCTTTCTTTCACACCACTACACACCTGTGTGACAATTTCAGAAATAAAAACCACATAACCTCAATCTTGATGATGCTCGCATAGGTGTGTTGGTGAGGAGATAGGAAATGGTCCAATGACATGTGCACAGGAAGCGGGGGAGAAAAAAAAAAGATGAGACACACCCACACCGACACATGTGGAGAGTGATTACCGCAGCTGCTGTCAGCACAGATGTTGGACTGAGGGGGAGCTGTCAGTCAGTATGGGTGCATGTATCCCCATTCATGCAGCATACATGCACTTTGTATGGGATGTTGTCTGACGGCTATTTAGTTGCGACATCTGCCGACACAACAGGCTTCTTTTTGTATTTATCTGCATCTCAACTCCTTTACTTCCTCATATTCATACCTTTTCTTGATATCCCAACATTGCGGCCAGATGCACACCTGTTGTGTGACTGAGCGCAACAAATGGATGTCACACATTTTGGCTCTCAAGGAATGACTCAAGTCTGTGTTTCAAACCTCGCATGTGTGCTGCCAGAAACTCATAATCAGTGCTACTGCAGAGAAGGAGGGATGCAATGAATAACGGATGGAGGGAGAGATAAGAGGCTGATTCAACAGATGTGCTTTAATTAATAAAGTTGGGCTTTCACAGCCTAAAGAGACGATTGTATCACCAGCTCTGTCTTTGATGTGTAACAGTCTGGGCTCTTCTTTGGCCTCAAGCTCTCCTCTTCCTCTCTTTCATCTTGCTTGGATTACTCCATCACTCCAAAAGTATGCAAACCCTCTTTCAAAAAACATAACAAGCAAGTCATCTGTGCACAAAGCCTGAAGATGACGTAGAAGGATGAGGAAAAAGCTAACATTTTGTTGTCTACAGTTACTTCGTTATTTTGTTCATTCCTCCCAGGACTTTTCATTTTCAAGTATCACTTGTAAGGTCAAATCAGGTTCATGTTGCTTACCTTTGTGATAACCGAAGTTAATTTTTTATTGCACCAGCCAAAGTGGTTATGTGGTGATATTACTACTTTGCGTACCACAAGAATCCCTCACTACAGTCACACAATAACAGAAAATAAACCATTTAAAGTGGACCTTTATGCCTTTTTTGACCTATAAATGTAGTAAGAATGTTGTATTCTCGTGTTAAACAATGCCAGAGTTTCAGATAATAAGGTTTGCACATTTGGTGTGAGCCCTGAAAGAATTTGGGAGGGCTCAAAACGCTCGGTTTCAAAAGGCGTGGTAAACCTGCCTCTTTGTGATGTCACAGAGGGGTGGACTTCCTTATATGATTGATAATTAGGGAGCTCTTTGGGCATGTGACCAATCACAGTGGAATGGGCATGCCCGGGGGCTTTTTCCCCATCCTTATAACTGATTACTTGTGCCTGTAATGTGTATGCTTTGTTTTTGAGTTGATCATCACGCAGGGTATGAAAGCTACATCCCATGTAAAATAAAACCTGACTTTTTGGAATTGTGACTTTCAGCTGGAATGGCATTTTTACATCTGACTATTATTCTTTTACATTTTACTAATAGTTAGAGTTATGCCTTACCATGCATGTATATGTATTTCTAAGTAATTTGCTTAGAAGAGGTGATTGCTACATTTTGATTAACTGCTCAAGGCTAGCGACATCTCCAAAACAAGTCTTTCCAACGGAGTTGCCATGTCAACGCCCTTGCACCTGATAAAAGTCCTGATAAAATTTATATAATTATGCTTTTGATCTGTCCTTCAGTGGTACACTTGTGGCAGGCTGTCTTCATCTCTGCAGAATAAATATTACAAAAGACGCATTTGTCATTGAACAGTTTATTTTATCTTTCGAATTTGGTTTCAGAAGTGGAATGGCTTGAGGGTCCATGACTGTCCAAAAGAGGTGTTAGAGAGGACACTCCAGAACTTGTTTCCAACTCTCTCAGGAAAGTAAAGCCAAACAAAACTCAACTCAGTTCGGAGCACCGAAGAGACCAAACTTGGTCTCTGTTTCGCTCTTGTGGCTTTTATTGACGGGTATTCCATGAAAACCACACTAGGACTGTGTTCACACTGCAGTTACAGACATTGTAACACATGTAACATTGTGTTGTTACACTATGTGTTCAAACATCAGTGGTTTTATTATGAGAAGTGGAGCACAGACACAAGAAAAAATTACTGAAAAACATTTAACCTTTTGCCTGACATCCGCAAACACAACCCGGCATCTATCTGTGTCTGCTAATTGAAACATGTATTCTTGTTGCTGAGGTGTGTGTGTGTGTGTGTGTGTGTGTGTTCACGGCTACTCTTGACATTAGGATGCTGCAGTGCACTCACGCTGTCCATTGTTAGATGTCCACTGCGTAACCATGAAAGCTGCATTACCATATAAATTACATACATGTTGTTGATGCTGCTGTGAATTGATGGTATTGTTATGGATTATATGCTTTGGACCCTCATTGAAAACAGTCAAAATAAATAGCCTCTTCCCTCCACATAAATGCAGCCACACACAACAGTACATGAAGACAGGCATTCCTCAATAAGTGCACATATTTGTGTGTGTCCTACACACAAAAAACAACAACGAGATAGAAACAGTCACCCAGTAAACTTTCCATTACATTTTGAAGTAATATATCTGCAAGGGAGTACACATTTAGTTGTATAAGTTGTATAAAAAGTAATGCATTCTAATTAGAAAAAAAACTAATGAAAAATTTAAGAAAATTAACTCAATACAATTACCTCCCATTGCCTCCCTTTATAACACATTATAATGGTGGACAAAAATTTGCACATCGACGAGTGGCCAAAAATGCATAGAAAACATGTATTTGAAAAAATTGAGTGGACAAGTCCTCAAAGCACTCATGCACCACACGTCATGGACATAAAAGTAATGCTAAACCTTTTCGCACAGAAAATCTGAGATGATTGTGGCACAAAGGCGGCAAAAGCCGTTTGCTCCATGATATTTCTCCATGTTGGCACTCAAGAAAAACAACAAACACGCCTGCAGCCCTGTGAAGTCTGTCTTAGATTTAGATTGTGTCTGCAAATTGTGTTTCTTTTTGGCCAGAGAAAAAATTTGGATGTTGCAGCATCAAAAAGCTTACAGGAAAGCAAGAAATTATATTTTGTGCTGCTGAATGAAACGAAGCACAGAGGGAAGTACTTCAAACCAAACACAAATCACATAAGTGTCTACTTTGCACAACCTATCTGTGTTTCCAAAGTTGCATTGCAGCTACTATTGGTAGCAACAGACTATAACAGCTGCCGTTATTCACTCACTAGATAAGGGGTTGCCAACCTTATTTTCTATGGAGTGCCAAATTCCCTGAAGCTACAACATATATGCACAAATTTAATTCCAACATATTGCACTAATTTATCTATTTTTAAAATTTTATTTCATTACAATAAAATCACTTGACCCGCCATTACCTGTTTTGACTCTAGCTGTATGAGTGTGTTTATACCTTGCTGTGTTGTACTGCTTGTTAAAGTAAAGTGTTTTACGATACCGGTAGATGTCGTGCAAGTTCTGAGTGAACAAAGGGAGTCTTAATTGCGTGAACAAAAACAAATTGGAATTGCATCGGTTAAGTGGAACAAACCTGCACTGTCTGCACATAAGGCAGCAGCATGTACCATTTCACCAACAGGTCATATGCCGTGTTTGCATACTCTTTACTTATTGTTCTATTTTTTTTTTTATATACGTATGCCTATTTTCTACCAACAATGATGTAAACATAAGCAGAATATAGAGTTATACAGTGTAGAAGCCTCTGCATGTGACACACACACACACACATAAGCCTATCCGACTAAATCCACATTGGCAACCAACAATGCCTGCAGTTTCTATGACAATTTAGTTCTATTTAAAAAAAAAAAAGAAGAAATAATCACAAAGGAAAATCCAAAGAAAAAAGCAAAAGAGAGAAGACAAGAAAGCAGAGCATAATGGATGGGATTGCAACACTATGACCTTGTGCAGTAAAAGAGTATTGTATGCTGCTATAATCTCATGAATAAATTCAATTTCAATGAAGGCTGCATGTGACATAATATGAAGTGTGTGTGTGTGTGTGTGTGTGTGTGTGGCTGAATCAGCATTAAATCCTCTGACAATTAACAAGCAGGCACCCAACACTGGAGAGTGATCAGAATGCAAGAGTTGTACCAAACAAAGAGGGATGCTCTGGGAAAAAAAAACAAAAAACAAGCTTGCCTCTGTTTGAATTTTTGCTGCGTTTTAGTAACAAAAGAATTTTAAAAAAGGAGTTAAGTATATTTTCTGCAAGTAGTATACTGTTGAGCAGCATTTCTGGAGGTACACAGAATGGACTAAATTCAGTCAGACTTGCATTTCAGATGTGAATATGCCTGGAGAGTTCTGTGCATATTAAAAGAGAGACAGCTGTGTGACACACACATATGACCACATTCAAGATATCTTGTATGCACAGGCAATCACAAGCATGATGGCCCAATTGATGCAAATTACATATCGCGATCTATATCTGATTAATAATCGAGAGTCTCAAATACAATAGATGTATTACTTCAAGAACAATTTTCATTAAAACTTTTCTGCCCTTTCTTAGTAAATTTGTTTAATTTTAATAGCAATTTTACATGAATGGACTGCTCATAGATCTAAACACACCCTGAAATTAAAATTGTATTTGCGTTTTTTAGTAACTTTTAATGGGTTATGTCTGTTTAAGTCAGTTTAATAACTTTTCTGATTACTTAATTATCACAGTTTGATCATATTAGTGTCCCAATTTATTTCCCAGTTTGTTGCACTGTGGATTTAGAGGATTTCATTTTATGGACTGTCATTTTATTGCACACGCTATGTTTTTTTGACCTCGGACAAATCCTGCACCTCATGAGCGCTTCATTACTTGGGCAATGTGCTTGGGGGGTGTCCTCATCCCTGATTGCATTATTAGCTCCTGCCTTGGTGAATCAGATGTTAATTACATGCAGATTACCAGCTTAAACAGAATGAAACGCGTGCTACGAACTTGTGTTGCACTTTCAGGGCTGTATGTGAAGTTGGCTCGCTACCTGCTCGTCCCATCCTTGTCTGTTTGTGAGAGGCGAGTGCACAGAAGATTACTATGCATGTGGAGGCCCTCCGAGGTAGAAGCTCCTCTCAGGTCATGGATGGCTGATTGGAAATATGCCTGTTTGTGACAGGGATGCACTGAGTGACAAGCCTTTGAGAGCCACGTCAGCAGGAGATGTCTGTCTGTCTTTTTGTTGATGTAGCAAACACAGACATGGATTTGCCATCTACTGTATCTGCCCATTACATTATTTATCCATACATACACATACATGTCAAGAGTTGCATTTGAAAATAATGGAAATGTTATGGAAAATACAAGACAATAAGGGACATTCAGAGAATTTTACAGGGAATTATTCAACCCAGAGGGAAATGGAAAAGAAGAGCAAAATAGGGCCGTTTCAAAGAAAAAAAATGCAGGGTTGAGAAATACGTACATACTATATATCTGTTAACAACATCTATCCATCCATTTTCTAGATTGCTTACCTTGATCAGAACATCCTATCACAGGGAAATTGTAAAGACTGCACTGAGTGAGGCAATTATACTGAATTTGGACAAAGGTCTGCTACGTCCGACCCACTACACATACTGTTATATTTTGGATCTGCATATGCTGGGTGCCAGCCAGTGTGGCTGTTCAGAATTATGTTGGTGAAAGGAGAAATAACCTGTATATACTGTAAGTTATACATTATCATGAATGTGTTAATAAATGGTAACAGCATGTATATACTGTAAAATGTTGTTGGAGGTTTTTTTAGAGGGCTTTATGGGCCCAATAGGTGAATCCCAATTATCTCCATTCTCAGTGAAAAACCCACCAGCATGAGAACGCACAAAAAAGGGAAAAACATGGGTTCTTGTTTCAAAAAGGGATTGTGGATGATGGGCAAAATCCCCCCAAAAGTGCTGTTTTCCATTAAGAGTCCCTCTCGACATCAAGTTGACAGGTTGGGCTTTTAGCTCAATGGCGAGTTCTCTCAACTCTCATTTCTCAAGCCCTGGTGGAAGCCGGAGAAGACCAGGCCAGTTATATTGGTGCCATGACTCGGATCAGAGTGAGGTTAGGGTGTGAGTGTAATGGCTGACAGCTGGTACAACTGTAAAAGAGTACGTTGGAAACCAGACTCTGACACCTACATCAAAGTATTTTTTTTTTTATCTATTTCCTAGGCTCCCAAAGTGGGGTTCACCAATTGTAATAGAGGATGCGTGAATAACAATGAAAGACAATTACTGTCTAACACTCACAATTACGAGTGCAAAGGTTTTGGGAACCACAGATCTACATTATTTATCTGTGTGTTGATTTTGCTGAATTCATCATTCAGCATTACAATTAGCTCAGCTTGCATCAGCAGACACGAGAGGACTCGGAGGAATATGGAGATTCCCATGCTGATGTACTTTACATGCAGTAGTGCATCCCCATGTACACCTGAGTGTGTATTTGTGTGCCATTTTTGCACAAACACTCTCCTGCAAACGTGATGCAACTCTCCAAGGCACTACCTGCAAAAGCTATTTTGCCCAGTCAAGCAGAGGCAGACGACTCAGCTCAGATGGGGGGAGACTGCACAGTCAAAATGTTCAACATTTTGCTATTAATCCCTCTCTCCGTTGCTAACCCACCCGGCACAAAACAATGAACTACGGAGCTTAAAGACAAATAAGAAATGCCAATCTTTATAGGATGGAGCTAAGTCAATCATTTTAAGCTCAGGGTATTGAATGAGATTTTTAATTACTGCATGACCTGGGGTATATTAGCACATATTAATGAGGATCATTAACCTAGAAGTAACTAAGACACCTCCTCCTTAACTACAACTGATCGTACCTCTGACTCTAAACTATCTTGATGTGCATGAGCAAGGATTACTGACTTTTGTTTGAAATGAATACTTAATGGGTAGAGATAAAATGCTGACTCTTGTTTTAAGCTATAGATCAGGGGAAGCCATCACCTCTGTGGTGATGGCACTTTCCTGCACTCCCACCTCCACCCACTGAGACTGTATGTCAAAAAGGCTCACTCTGTTCATGCCATTTTTCTATGGAACAAACGCCCCAAGGTGCTGAAACCAATGCAGTGAATCCTTTGGAAGTAAGAGACGAAGAAAACAGACACACAGAGGTGGGCCTAATTATTTAATACATTTTCATGTATTGTGTAATGAATTCATTAATTTATTCCTTTCTCAGGCCTAGTATCCGTGAGACAGATTTTTTTCTGCACGATAAATCTTGTCACTTTTTAATCTACCCAAATCCTGTGACACTCCCAATAAAAATGTTGTAATATAAAAATGGAGGGCATGAAGAGAACAATTTCAAATGACAGATTGTGAAGGTGGTTTTGAAGGATATGCCGTATGGCAAACAGAGAATTTCAATGCTGCCATAACCCAAAAAGAGGCCATCCCCGCCAAGAAGTCACCGCCGGTGGATAAGGATAAGACACACACACACAAACACAGCTTCAAACATGCACTGATCTGTGCACATAAATGCAGTTATGCACACAAACTCTTATTTTTTTCTTACTCTGTCCAAGTCTCTCTTTTCTCTTGTCTTAACCGTTTATCCTATCATCATTACATAACTGTGTGGACCCTCTGCGACCTGCTCTTAAAAGCTGTTCCACAGTGTATGCATGCAACTCCCCTTGGCTCAAACTAATCCACAATGAAGGAACCAATCTGACGCTTATATTTTATATCTCTAGCGTGAATGTAACAAATGGAATCTAACATATACAGCAACACAGAACCAGAAGGATAGTTTCCTTGTTTCCATACAAAAATGCTAATTCCATATATTCCATCTAAAAAAAATGAAAACGGTGTTGCTGGTATTTCAGGTGGTTACATGCACAATGGAGGCAATCACTTGAGCTCTGTGCTGTTCTGTTTGTTACACATAGGAACTTTTAGGCTAACACTCTCAAGTGGACATTTACATTAAAGACTCTACATATTTTGGAATGTGGGAAGAAACCAGAGTACTCGGAAAAAAAAAAACTAAAACAAAATACACAGAACATGCAGACTCCACACAGAGATGCCCATGCAGAGATTCAACCCAAATCTTCCGATCTCTTGGCTCTGTGGCCGATATGCCAACCACGAGTCCACCGTGAGGCCCTATGCCGCAGGATTGCACTTCAAAATTTAGACCATGGCATTTTATGTAAATGCAATTTCAATATGTGTCCCAGCCAGTGTGTAAATGCATCTTCCTCTAGCACATTAATTGCCATTCCCAATGGTGTCAGAACTCCTCTGGGGCATCTGCACCTTCATTAGAATCTACTGATCATCACGCTGCAGTACCAAGAGAGGGCCTGTTCCCCTCTTTCATCACTCTTTCTCTGCGTCTCTGCTCCCTTGCCTCCCACCCATTCTGCCACCCCTCATTGTTTTTTATATGCTGCTTCATTTCTCAGCCAGCCAGCCTCCGCAGTGTTGTTTTCTTTAAACATCATCTGAGGCATTTCTTGGTTTATCAGTCTGATACAGAGGAAAAAGTCAAGACTCGGAAAGAGCAAGCAGCTTGTTCGGCAAAGTTGTGGATGAGTTGAACTTTGAAGGCGGTCTTCTCGTGCTTAATCTGGAAACTGCTCCTCCATGGTGTATCCATCATATGATTTCACCAGCCGCCCTCTCATCCTTCAACATTTCTGTCACTTTCCCCTCTTCACCCCTTCTACACATCCTCTCCGCCCACAACGTTCGTTCTTTTGCATTTTTATTCCCATCAGACTTTCTTTCGTCATTATCTTTCTGTTAATACCTTTCAGTCTCAATCCCCAACGCAAGAGGTTCTTACCCCCACAGGGGAGGCAGTCCACAGACCCCTACAGACATGTAATGCAACTCCGCCTCCCTCATCACCCTCCCCCCATTCTCCTTCTCCTCTCCATTTTCTGCAGCGGATGGGTGATGCCAGCTGGAGGAAAGAGAGAGAAATGGGCCCAATTACAGCATTGGGAACCAAAAGTTGGCTAATTAACTCTAATTTGTTAACAAACTGCTTTTTCACCAAGAACCGTCTCTCTTTCTGTCACATGGCGTATGCATGTATCAGAGCCCCCCCCCCCCAAAAAAAAAAATTGCACTCAACTGCATCTACACACACACAAAGACATACCCCCCCCACACGTTTCACATCTACCAAGGCAAGCTCACATGCCCATCTACTTGCTCAGCTGTATTTACTGCAAGGGCAATATGTTGATTACGTTAGCGCAGCTGATTATTGCAGTGTGACAGTAAAGGAAACAAATATCTTTCATAGGCAGGCATCTATCTCAGCAAGAGGGCTTCTAGCTATAGACTAGAGCACAAATGAGTGCGCTGTGTGCGGCAATGACAGTCACAAAGAGAGGGCAGGAAGATGAGGAAGAGGAAGAAAATGAAAAGAAGTGAGCGATGACACAAGTGAGAACAAAAAAAGTTAGAGAGGCGCCAGATGGAGAAGAGGGGAACAGCTGAATAAAGAATGAGATGAAAATGTGGATGGATGGAAAAAAGACATGAATTAGGAGCAATTCTCCCAGTTTTGTGCAGCAGTCCCCCCAACAACAAAGGGATAATGGTGGTTTGAGGCAAGAACAAAAAGTTTAATGAGAGCAGAGATGCGGTAAAGTGAAATGAAAAAATGAAACACAGCCACACGTGCATTCACTGTGGGTTGAAAGTATCGGTGAACAACAAGCTTGTGAGTGTTAAATCATCAACAGGTGTCGAGAGGGTATGACTTTGAAATTATTTTTACATTGGACATTTTCAACAAGAGATTGACACGTCACATTACATCACATAGGGCTCTAATTTCATGGCGCAGTGCAAGGTGGCGCAAGGTGGCGCACCCCACGCAGTGGTAATTTCGTCCAGCACACCACTTTGTAGACCTAATATGGTAAATTGGTAGCCTGTGGAGATGTCCACATTTTCAGCTTGGACCAGTGACAATTTTGTGACAAAACAATGCGCCGAAGGTGCGCTGAGAGCTTGTCAGCTCTGACCTGGTCTATTCTTGGTGCAGGCAAAGCACACCCTGCACAGTGGTAAATTGACTGACGGGCACACAGTGTATACACGTCACCAAAACCTCAAAGGCAGGTTTTTCAGAGTGTCAGGCAGATTACAGTGGAATGAACAAGAACTATTTAATGAAACTTAATGTGTCTGAATATTTTTGTATTCATTGTCCCATCACATTTTATGTCAGATCAAAGATGTCAGGCATAATGGGACCTCAACCTGACAGCAGCTAAAAGTATTATGCCAACCGGAGAAGGATCTACACTGAGGCGGGGGCCACCTAAATGGTGGGTGACCTGTGTTGCGCCTGACCGCGCTGCTCACGAAAATTGCAAAGTGCCCTGGCCACACCCTGTTGCCGTGGTGCATGCGCGGTGCAGGGCAGGTGTGCTGCACCTGCGCTTGGTCTACAAAATTTGAGCCCATAGACTTAAAGTTTTAGATATGGGGCCGATTTAAAAGATTCATTTAAACTACTTTGAACACTGGAAAAATAGCATATTTTCACTGTCCCCACAAAAAACAATAACCCCAAAACTGTTTAGTTGAAAATCACACTTTCGTCATGTCACTGTTAGTGCATTACCACCTCTGAAAAATCACATGGCCCAAAGGAAGTTGCATCATTCACATCTTCTGCAGGTCATGGAAAGGCTAAAAGGTTCATTTAAGTATTTTCAGTACATTCAACTAATATTTTTATGTTATTTGTTGATTTAAACAAACATTAAACTGGGAGGGCATCCCCAAAATATGGTCGTTTGCGGCCAATAACCATAAGGTTGACAGGTATGTATGTATCTGTTCAATGTACTTCTCTACTTTGTCACATTCTGCAAAAAGTTGATTAACTCCTTTTGCTCTTGATCTGTTATTGAGATCCACCTACCTTTCTGTTTCTGCCTCCTCACTCCATCTCTGTCCATCTCTCACACCTCATTAGTAATGCTAATACCCCAAGTAATGGATGATACCATTTACAGTATGTGTGTGTGTGAGACTATGGGCTAGAAGGGAATATGTCTGGGAAGGGTAGATGAGTTTCCCCCACTGATCCCATTTTACCGTCTAGGTACTGCTCTCCTTCTCGCTGGGAGAAAATCCGATGGAAATGTAATCACAATCAGTTAAGGTCCAGACGTGGATGGACACACACACACACACACACACACACACACACACACACACACACACACACACACACACACACACACACACAAACATGCTCTCAATTCCACTACCACGAGGGAGTCATGCAGAAAATAGTTTTGGACATGGTGATGAGGAGAGGCTAGTCTGGATTTGGTCAGGGGTGGGGGGGCTTTTTAATTTCCATTTTTAATGTACAATATAATTCAAAGAGGGAAAGTTAGGAATCCCATTATACTGCCACTTTTACACACAAGGTACATCCTTCTTGGGGTAATGTGTCCTGAAAAATGTGCACAATGCACGAAAAAAAACACGATCATCAACCTGTGGAGCCCTCCTGCCATCATTTCTCCCCAAAGGCCATAAATACAGTATTTGGAGTAATAATCTACTGTCTTCCAGATATTATCATTCACACATCTACATATGTGGTCACCCCCCTGACACACACACACAAAAACCCCATTCCAACTCCTCAAAGACATTCAGTCAGGGGATAATGGGAAAACTTTGTTGAACACTTCTAGCTCCTGATAGAGGATATGCAATTATGAAATTGCAGATGTGGAGGATTTGACACTTCAACTAAAAGGTGAAAGTATTAAGTGCTCCTCTTTAAGGTGATTTAGTAATAATTTAAAGAAAGGAAGGACCTATTGTGACTTTAAATGAAATTCATGAAAGACATACTATTCTATACGTGCAGTACAGTTACGTAAAGGCAAGAAACAACTTGGGTTTCAGCTTCACTTTTGTGAGAGTACTACTTTGCAATTCTATCTGCAAGTTTGTGTTATCGTCCTTCTTCTCTCTACTCAGTCAAATTAGATACTTTCTGCCGATAGGGATGTCCCGCCTCCAGGGTTAGAGCCTGTCAGTGATGTCACCCAGAATGAGTGCGGGTGGCCCTTGAGGGGCCCCTGGGGATCCCTGTGGCATGCCTGTGTCAGGAATGATCATCATCGGACATTCAGACTGACATACTGCTGCGAATCAGCCAGAATCCAAGTGCTGCAACGAATGATGGGGAGTTTACAAACGTTTGCCTTTGAAATCTTCCGACATCCATGCATATACACAAACTAGACACACCCTCATTAGGTATGCATGCACACTGTCAGTTGCTAACTTTCAGGGAGCTAAATTTCAAATGACAAAAAAAAAAAACATGCAGTTTATCAAGGTAATAGTACAAGCAGTCTGGGTTGTATTTTAAAACATCCCTCTCAGATTATTCATCCCCATTATTACCTGTTTAAGTCATTGAAGTAGCCACCTGTGAGATCTTTTTTTCCCCACTCCTGATATCGTATATATATTTTTGTTGCTATGACCTCTCGTTGTGTGGCAGGGTTTTGCTAGAACACTCCCCCAAAGGCTTTTCACATTTCCAAAAGATGCCACCTCTGATTCTTTGGTATTGTGCTCGGCACATTTCATGGGCACAAGCACTGATAATAATCATAATAGTAACACAGGCTACTGTTGCAACCATAATCCACTCCAAGCTAAAACTCAACTCTAAACCCCCAAATGTCACTTCCTGTATTTGCAACACACACAAGCACGAGTCTTATTTATTTTTGGGGGGGACCAATGCGACCTTATTGTTCATGGGGCCCAGAATTCCTGGCGGCCCCCCATCTGCACCTAAATAAACAATGCCATGCATGAAGCCACCATGTGGCTTATTACCCACGGACTCACCGTGCATTGCGCAATGCAAGCAAGAAAAATGGAGGTTTACCCTTTCTCCTAAGTTCTTTCACACGGTTTTTGCCCTCTAAAGGCTCCCTGTGGTTCTGGGAGCCACAGTAGACACATACAGACACACGGATGGACAAAGTGCCTTTCCACCATTCCCAAGCACTTTTGGTTATTGTGTTTGTTCCTTTCCTCCCAACACTCAGAATAACTTACTCCATGTTTATTCACACATACATTACCTTGTACTTGTCTTCAAATTCTATAGAAAGTCATTTCCCCCCAAGACCTCCGCTAGGGAAAAAAAACTTTCAAAGTCTCCCAAACAATGACTCATCCATCCATACACACGTTCCTTTATTAAAAGACACAAAAGACACACTCCCACAGAGGCACAGAACTGACATAAAGGCTCCCTACTAATTATTCATAAAATGACTTTTGCGAGTGCTCCAACTAAAGGATCACAGACTGAGCCACAACACATCCAAATGGCCGGCATTATCATAACCAAACAGACTGACACACATAAAAACACACATGGCCGTCAGCCGGGGCGCGCACATATGCCCGCTGCGTGACTCGGGCTCATCATAACGTATCAATAGCTGCAGAGGACAGTCTGGCCACACACTGATGGCCATGCCTCCCATATGGAGTTAGTGCAGTCACACAGGCAGGCGGATGGACCGACTTGCTGATGGCTCCACACTGATTAATTCGGAGAGGCGATTAGGGCGGGGTGAAACCCGAACACAGTGATGGGAATAATCAGAGGCAGTGAGCTGTACTTTCTCCGCAATTATAATATGGTCACCAGAAGCTATTATGGTTGTTCTCTGTTTCAACTTCTCTCACTGCATCTCAGTTAACGCACAGCTGCAGTTATATCACCCCCCTCCCTCTTTGAAAACAGTTTTTCACCTTATATCCCCCTTTGAATGCACAGTCTGCTTGAACCCAATTTTGTTTGTAGCTGCTGGGATAGACACAGCACCCATATAGCTGCAGCAACACTGACAACAACAACAACTATTCTGGAGGGACCATGGCGGATGTGGACTGCCTCATCCCACTATGGTTCCTCTCTAGAGAACTTTCCTTTTTCCCGTCCTTTCTATTCCCTGTGATCCCCCAAGAGTGATGCTTCATCCTTCCCATATGAAAGTAGTTAGCGGATGACTGGTGAGTTAACAAAACAATCAATAAAATAAGGCAAAGACAAACTACATTTTTACCTTTGTCTATCCTGCTCACCCCTCTCTACCCATCCCTCCCTCATCCTTCCTCCATCCGTTTCCCTCCATCACCCTCTCTCTGGTGGAGGATAGTAATCCCATTAGGATCAATATTCCAGGCGAGTGAGCATCCTTTCACTGCAGCAATTACAAACCTTTAGAGACATAAAGGAGCGCATTTCTTCACAGCTTAGACCATCAATCAACTGTTTAGCTTCAGAGGCAAACGCTGTGTGTGCGACTGTGTACAAGCACACGTTTCGTTATTCTCAATTGTTTTGTCTGTGTTATTTAAATGGATGTTGGGATTTTCTTCTATTACATCCTATTATGAACGCATAAGAGAGTTTCTCCCCATTTGGTGCTGCAACAAGGACCAATCATGTCCCTTGTGAAAAAATGTATTAGCATTGTCCACCGTGGGATTTCACACACCGCTAAGCTTGGGTGTTTAGCCAGAGGTTAATATTTTATGCCTTCATGTTATCTCCCCCACTTCTTCCCTCCACCCTCCTCTACTTTCACTCGACTGCTAGCCTATGCATTGATTCTATGCCTCTGCGGCAACACTCAACACACTTAATGTTAATTTAAACTAAACTAGTTTCTTTGACAGATGTGGATCCAATTCCTGCGATTGTAATAGTACAAAAAAAAACTTTCTCGCTAAGATGAATAACACGGCTAGAATCCTCTCTCTCCGTCTCTCTCTAAATAGCTTCGCTTCCTTCTTCTCTGTCTCTAATGAGGTGGCGTGACTGACAGAAATGGCGAGGGCATATCACTTCTCATCTTGTCAGCTCTGCGGCCACTTGTGCCCCTCAATGTCACAAGGCTGCTCTTTGCCTGAAGGCCTCCGCCTTCCATCTAGCTAACTACTCCACAACCCCCATCTGGCACGTCTCGCCTTGAGACAAAGTCAACCTCAGTTGGTGTCACTCTGGAGGCACTATTGGTGGCCTTTTCCAAAGCCCGCTATGGTCACATTAATGCTATGGTGACTGAGAAATTCACTTTATCAAATGGGCTCCTACCGTTACTCCATTGATCCGAGTCCAGGTCAGAATTTTTAAGAGCGTATAAGAATTTAATCAGGTCTTAACTGGAGCGTAAAATAGAAAATGCTCCACTTCATGATGAATGCAGCTGTGTGTGTTACAGTGAAAGTCCACCTAAAACAAGCACTTGGAGACAACATCCATACAGTTGGAGGAAATGACACTTCCAAATGGCCTGCTATTTTTATTGGAGATGCAAAAGTGCATTGTAGCCTGTGGCACACACCGTCGTTCCGATTCTTTCCCATGAAAAAAATTCAATTAGGCTATCATTAGACCAGGCTGATGATGAGGTTCTGTTTATCGTTAACTGCACATTATTCGATTCTTCATTTAACAGGCAGCGCCTCATTTACTGATGATCCATTTAACAAATGTTGTCCTAAAAGTTTCTTTTAAAAACGCGTTGAGTTTTGAATGCATTTGTCTTGTGTGCAGCACAGTTTCCATGCTAATTTCATTTATGAGAGGCAATAAAACTGGAAAACGAATGGGGGGACGTAGGCTTCCTATTGGGCTGTTGTTTAAAGGCGCTAGCAGTGCATGTGGATATGCACGGGGAATCCGAGTAGAACAGAAGGGGCTTGATGGAACTCCGGCTAGTGGATTAACTGCACAATTCCTAACAGGAAGTGCAAGTAAGGGCCATCTACAGCCAGCCCATCGATGCAGCTTTTTAAAAAAACAAATACTGACAATGGAGCCAGGAACAGATTGACTCTATATGGCCAGTACTGCCTGTTCTCTGCCTTCATCCCATTTCTATAAATCTCTAAATACTAACACTCATAAAATGCACCCCACTGTAGTTTGATCATTACTTGGAAGTCATGTGGGACCAAATTTGGCTTTCTGTCCTCTTCATCCATTCCCCTGCTGGTGTATCTACCAGATGCAGCTAATGCACATCCCATCCCAACACATTATCTCACTTCCAGCATGCTTAAATTCCAACAGTTGTACAGTCCACACGCTCAGACTCAACCAGTCTCCATTCTGATCTCCAACTCGCTCCTCTCAAACCCCTGGAGATGCCAGAAAAAGACAAGTAAGGGAATAGGGGATTAAAACAAAGTAGAGGAAGAAGCAGGGTGCAGGACATCTTTCTTCTGAATCAGACTGTGCATATTTTCATCTTTGCTCATGGAGCAACTCCCACAGGACACCAGTGTGCCAAACCAAAGGCCTGCTGTGTCTGTTTACTCTGTACTACTAGATAGTAGACAAAATCAAACTTGTTGAAGTAATATTAATTCACAATCAAAGCTGCCTCACTGAGGAACTGGGTCCTGTTTCAAAACCTTTGAGAAATCATACGTTGGTTGAAAAATAAAGAAACAGCAGTAACTGTAAAGAGGGCTTGTGAAGACACGGCCTCGGGACAGTCTGATATCATTTATGCTTCATTATTTGAACATGAATGTTTATCTATTTTCTGATATTACCATTTATAATGCCACAATGGTGACATCCCCTTAAGACACATTGTGAGGAAATACTCTCAAGGAAGGTTGGATATATATATGTAGTATATCTTTGTTTTTTTTACTGTTATTAGCTATTGATATTACACTGATAAATTTAGCCTGACAGCAGAGTGCATTTTCAGTCTAATATAGCTTCTCAGAGACGGCCACACACATTGTCAACTTTTACACTGTGCCATCATTGACTACTGATAGCACCACGGTCCAAAGAACCAAGAAGAAAGGCCAAAGAGGAGAAACAGCCATTTCACTGTGAACCATGTAAATAAATGTTTGCTGACAGTCTGAGAGCGTCCATCACAGCCTCGTTCGTCTGTCAGCCTGCTGACTTGGTTGACTGATGTGAAGACGAGCAGCAAGCAGATGAAGAAAAGAAGAAGGGAGGCATGAGAAGAAAACACAAATAGAATGCTGCATGTGTTTGTTTAGAGCCACAAGCAACGAGGTGGGGAAATTTTAGCCTTCTGAAGATGAATGGAATTGAAAAACGATGACTCACCAAACAAAAGAATAGCTCCTGTATGAGTGTGTGTGTGCACACCAGAAGGAAAATGTTTAGGTGAATGGCAGGTCTCAGATTTGGAGAGCAACAACATGCCAAAACATTACATTTGAATTTATGTTAGCTCTGATTCATCCACTTGCCAGCACACCATCCTTAACCCGGGCGTCTGTGACAGATACAATCTTATTATATCATAAGACGGTGATGTGTGGTTAAGGTAGCCTGAGGGCTGTTGAGTGTTATTGTGAGTGTTAAACAGAACACAAAATGGGCTTGCCCAGATTGACATTCCAATGAAATGTTGTTAAGAGCATTAGCAGACAGTGCATGGGATCAACAATAATAGAACATTTTGCTCTGCAAGTGAAAATAAAACACTGTGATTTGCAGTCTGAGAAGTCTGTATAGTCACTTTTAGAAGAAATATGAAAGGTATTGAACGACAGCATGACCGCACGCCTAAATAAAAATCTTTCATCATTTTCCTGCCTGTGATCTTTCTGGAATACCAAGGTTGACAGGTTTTGCAAACAAGCAGGATGAAAGAGCAGAAGTTGACCTTGATGCTTTGGCTTCACTTTCAGGATTGGCCACAACAGCAGCTAGACAAGAGATCACAGTGTGTGATATTCAACTTATAGCACTCACTGCTCCCGTCTTGCCGCTGACCCACAATGGTAATGTTGATATACTAGAGGAGATCAGAGGACTAGAGCTGCAGGAACACAATCAACGACATAACAAATCAAATGCCATGGAGGTGATTGATTAGTTGACCTGACCTGGACTTATATGTCAATGAGATAGATCATGAAAGAACATCAAACGTGGGACGTTTGTGTGTGTGTGACTTGGTGTAAAAGGTCCCTAATGGTGCTATAAAATGTGGATGAGCGTAAAAATGTTGCAAAAAGCATAATTTGATGCTGTGCTGTCTTGGTTAAATGTGGTATGCGCCCAAAAGTTTGATATGACTTTAGGGGCATTTGACTTCACACGTTCCATTACATAAGAAAGTTCCTTTCAACATGTACCAACCTGCAAACAAGCTTTGAAAACCAATTTATGTAGGGATTGTCCCATACGCGGCCCATCTAGACAATCAGGCTACCTGATGAGACCCGCTGGGAGATGGCGGGATGAAGGGAATGCATATACAAGGAACTGGGAAGGATGAAGATGAGGGTGGGGAACAGGCGCCGAAAAACAATGAAGCAAAATCAGAAGATAAACGAGGCGCTATTTCAGTGGCAGGATTTATGTACTGTCAACATTACCCTCGCTATTAGGGGGAATCCAATTACTCTGCGCCTCTCCTCTCCCTCTTCCCGGGGAGTAAGAGGATAAGGGAGCAAAAGAGTGAAGGATGAAACGAAAACATATACAGAGTGAGAACAGCAACACCTCCGCACGATTTATCCAATTTCCAACACATGTATTTCAAAGATGGGAAAGCAAAGCACTCAAAAACTTAGTGAAATGGACAGGGAGGAATTGGTCTGCGGAACGCATTCAAAAAGTGTAAAAGGACACGACTGAATACTCCTATAAGCATGTGAGATAGGACAAAGTGTTGGCCACACAGTCAGGAGATCGGAAAGACCTGGGTTCAAATGTTCTCCCAGTGCGTGCGTGGGTTTTCTCCGGGTACTCCGGTTTCCTCCCACATTCCAATAACATGCATGTTAGGTTGACTGTCCACTCCAAATTGAATGTGAGTTTGAATTGTTTGATTGTTTGTCTATATGTACCCTGCGATTGGCTGGCGACCATTCCAGGGTGTACCACGCCTCTCGCCCGACGTCAGGTGGGATAGGCTCCAGCATACCCCCGCAACACTAATGAGGATAAGCATAGAAAATGGATGGCGATAGGAAGAAGAAGAGATTTGGAAAGACAGAAGCTCCCTCCAGATTTATTTTCATGCAGCTCTGCTTTGTCGTCTGATAAATTATACATGAAGAATGCAAAGACAATAATTATGGGGTGTTTTAGTGTGGAACGATGGCATGAGGACAGACATAGCGATGGAGGAGAGGGGAGATCGGGTCGGCCAAGAAATTCTCCATGGGAAGATCTCTAGAGAGTGCTAAGAGTGGAGGAATCACGATGCATTATGATGATTCAACTGAGGCTACATAGAGCAAGTCTACATAGCGGGAGGTCTAAGCAAGCATCCATACTGAGAAACACATTCTCAATTTTTGCACAGACACTATGCTTTCAAAATAATGCCCTCAGGTAATAGCAGCTTTCGTCTCATTTTAATGTTTTTATGACCTTGCCTGCAGCTCTGGAACACACCCATAGATCCTTGCATGCAAAGCAAAACTATGTGATGATACTCAAACTTTTTCCACCGAAGGCCACATACTGAAAAATAAAATAATGCAAGGGTCACTTGTTGACCAACACGCACATATATGTGTATATATACATGTATATATATATGTGTGTATATATATATATATATATATATATATATTCACTTTATTCTCATAATATTTTTTACTTTATTCATCATTTTTTTCCAACCTAATTTTCAAATTAGGTTTCAAAACTTTATTTTGTTTGTTTATTTCTCATAGTACAGTGCAAACTCGGGTAGCATCCAGCCCAGTTACTATGTTGTTCAAATCACGTCAAAAATACCCTTGTCTTTTACTTCTCTGTGTGTATTAGTCATACATTTTTGAATAGTATCAAAGTATTCTGCCTTTGTCTCCTTATGATCATAAATATCTATTAAACCCTCGTCGTCTGGATAGATGAGGAGTGTCACTGCACATCTGGTATGCTGGTATGCGATGTGTGTTTGTGTGCATGAGAAAGAGAGATAAACAGCACAATCTATACATGGGTGAAAGGAGAGGAAATGAGAGAAATACAAATTGACAATCTAAAAAAAAAACAAACAAAAGCATAATAGAACATTTAAAACATCTCCTGCTCACACACTGCCGTCCTCTCCACCATGATGTGTGTCTTCTCATGAGCCTTTTATCTTGTGTTTTGCAGAGCTGGTTGCAAAGTGGGGACGCAGGCAGCCAGCGATCGCAGCAGTGCTGTTGTGCCCTTAAGCACAGCCACTTAACCCAGGCTAACTCACTCACTCAATAGCCAGTGTGGCAAAAATGGGAAGCCCACAACAGCATGCTACTTAACATAAAAGCTATAAAAAGACACAGAGCCTTGTTAATACTGTGTCCACAGTCCATATACTCATCCTCTATAGCTGAGGGTGGAAAGCTGTGTTTGTGTGTGCCTTAGTGTGTGTATGTGTGTGTGATCCTTAGTGGCTAGCCGCCGGCAGTGCCTTAGCACACAGCACCATCAGCTCTGAGGCACATATCTGGAACTGCTTCCCTCTGCTAAAACACGCACACACGCACGTGCACGTTGAAAAGAAAGGTCAATTTCTTGCCACACCACTGCTCCGGCCAAGAAACCTAAATTGATTGATTTGACTGCATTGTACTGCAGGCTGAGTGAAAGAGATTGAGGAAAAATGGAGAAAGAAGACGGACAGTCAGAGACCGGCGGACAGAAGAAGTCGACTGGGGGAGGGCAGAGGGTGTGGGAGGGTGGATAGGAAAAAAAAAAGATGGTGTGCTGAGGCAAATATTTTTTCTGTAAAATCTAGACAGGTGATACCTGAAAATCCCGAAAATGTGAATTACAGTACATGCCAGCAACATCCATTATCCATTATTATCAGTAACACACACACTGCTCCGTGTGAACCTGGCATGGAGATGTGTGACTAGAGAGGTGCGATTGGATCACTCTATTCTGGTCATAGTGTCGGAAGGGGGAGATTTGTGTGAACAGATGGTGTTTACCTAGTAGCAGGTTGCTTGGACCACCTAACCACCCCCACTCTGCAGACCATACCATTTTAGCGCCGGCAACCATACAACACACATGCACGCGCACGCACACGCAGGCACACAGTGATGTGAAGAAAAAAATGAACCATTATGTATGCCACTCCTCTCATCTGAATGAGGGGTGATAACTCACCAAGCTGCTGTCGGGGAAAGGATGGAGATAAACGAGAGCAGACCAAACGAGGGAGAAAGGGAGCAAACGAGATAGAAAGAGGTAGCAGAGGAGAAGAGCAGAATGGGGCCATTGGTCTCTTTTTCCTGGTCTATAGCTATGTAGGTCACGTTTTCTTTCAACTGGGGATGATAGGAATTTGTAAATCTAACATAATAAGGCATTTGGCCTGCAGTGACGCCTCTGACGATGGTTTCTCCTGGTCATTTTCCGTGGCTCATTGCACAGGAAGCCAGACCCCACCCGGTGATCTGAGAAGTGAAAACGGAGCAAGGGAGGATGAACCAGGGAAAGAAAGTTTGATTGATTTCCATGTCAGAGGAGTAAAATATAATGAAAATAGAATATTATATATTCATAGTTCCATAAAGTCCATGTACACAAAGAGCTTGCAATCTACAAAGGACATATCCTTGGCTTCTGAATTTCAGAAGAAACCAGAAATGTTTGGTATTTCATGCCCTTCTTCAGAGACTTTTCCTGATTTTCCTCGTCCCTTTTATGTAGGAGGCGGGTGGAAGAGCTGAGGCAGAATGACAATACCCTCGTTCATACATAATTTACCTGTCGCTTAGACCAAAACCAAAAAAAGAGCACAATAAAAGACAACTAAAATTGACATCGACTATGTCGTCCTGATGACTGTGCATGTCCCCGTCAGTAAGCAAATGTGGAAACACGTACAACTGCACTACACACACACACACACACACACACACACATACTTGAAAACATACATACATAAAGACAGCGTTACGGCAGAGTGAGGTCTCTCCATAGACCGGCATGTGTTGCTAAAATAAGTCAGTGTCTGGAAAGAGGTGGATTCCCCTTGAGTGGGGCACAGAAGAGCACTAAAAGCTAAGTGGAGATGGGGAAAAAAGCCTCTACAACTACAGAAGAGTGAAAGAATAGCAGAAGAAAGGAAAACGGTGTGTGTGTTGGGGGGGGGGGAGACGAGAGTAGAGCAGAGTAGTATAGTATACATTTTCATTTCCCAATCCCAAAGACGTATTTATATGTATTTTCCGTTTTTTTTTGTGCATAAGAGGAAAAAGGAGTTGATGATGCTGTTCACCAAAAGATGTAAATTGTAGAGCAGTTTTAAGCCATAAAAACAGCCACAAGGTGGCAGAAGTGCATTTGATAAGAGCTCGGCATGGATTCAGTGCATGTAAAAACACACTCGACAGCAAGGAGGAAGTGGACGATCATGGAGGAGTGTAGCAAGCACATACTTTATTGCATGCCTGCCAAAAAACAAAAAAGCTGTTTTACTCCTGGTTTTTGTTGGGAACCGATATTTCCCTGAAACCTACCTACGTATGTTCGACTGCTGACTACCAAAGAACCAAAAAGGTAGAAACTGACTTGTTCTAGGTTTTAGTTTGCTGTGATGTATCTGCGAGTTGTTTGGAATATTCTAAAAACCTCATATTGGAAAATATTATAAATACAAATCACTATGCTGTGAGGTGATCCATGCAAACTACAAGCAAGATAACCATATTGTGAAATGCGTACATACAACATGTATTGTATTAGATTGTGCAAGTGGTCATGTGGTTGTGGCCACGGAGAGCTGTCTGGCATAGTTAGAGACTGGAATAAGCTGAGATGTACAGTACTTCACTACTTGGAGAAGCCTCAGGCAGATAAAATGTAGATAACTAGTATCATAACAGAACGTTTGACGCGATTCTGCTTTCCATCTCACGGCATCCAGCCTCTCTGTGCTTCTCCACTTGCACTTCAGTGTCTGTGTGGTTCTACTCTTCTAATCTGGCTGTCATCTTTCTCTGTCGACATCTCATTAGCTGCTCTGGTGAAATAGCAGGAATGTCAGAAAAACAAAAACACATACTAACACATTGTCTGCATGATCCATCCATCCGTTTTCTATGCCGCTTATCCTCACGAAAATGTCTCCAATTCGTACAGTAATCCTTCCGCCCTGTAATATATCATTCTGTGGAATCAAGCAAAGTAGACTACTCTGTATATATTTGCCATTACTGAACAAACAACCAAAGAAAGCAATTTTGATAAAGAAGGTGAGAAACACTATTGAATTTTAGAAAGAGTAAAGTACCAAGATGACATCTTCTCCTCTCCTGCTAATCGTATTCTTATTCTGCATTGTTTTCTGAATCTAAAACTATGATTATTCACTATAAAATGTAGTTTTTGTCAATATTTTTGTATTTCCCAAATTGATAGGATGCACATCAAAATTGCATTGGTTTTCATACATTTCAATGGCCATCTTATTCCTACTATTTCTATTATTTGGTTTGACCAGCCTTGAAACCGACAAGCGGTGCTTTAAATATGTGCAGCCTTGACTGGGTCATGGAGCAAAAGCAAGATAGTTCTGTGCAGTCAGAGACCTATAGCTGTGTGTTCTTCCAAAAGGGGCTTTAATCAGTCGACTAAACTCTTACAGCCAGTCATCTCGTCTGGCTGCTATTCCAATGAAACGACACGTCAGATGTTGATGTACCGTGATATGCTTGCAGTGTAGTTGTATTGCTGTTCCAATCTCACGGTCGGTGTGAATGTGATGGGAAAGAACATCTGTAAACAACTTTGGCCTGATGTCTGAGTCTCCGAGTTGTTGCTCAGAGAGCAACGAGAGACCAAAGATATGGGATGAGAGGAACGGGAGTCTGTCTGAGGGGAAGCACTCTTCATACTGTCGGTTTTCTGTTTTCCATCTGCAAACTATTTTCCTTTGCAAGCCACTGTGTGTGTTTTAGCGGGTGAAGCTCTGCAACAGTCCTATAGCCTCCCAAGAGAGCCTACTTCAAACAGACTTGAGAAACACTGCCAAAGGTTCACTCACTGGGTGTGTGCATACGTTTGTATCCATACCATGCCTCCAATTTACCTTTGCTGTCTCGTTTTCATTCCACAACACTGACAGATTACGATGAAAGTGTTGCTGCAAGTGTCACATCACATTTTCCCCTCATATTTATGTCATGCATAATTACTGATACTGTGTCCGAAATCATTCTGAAAAGTCATCATTGATAACAAACATCACCCCCGAGCTGCTGAGCTTATGTATGTGCTGTCATTCTGTGCCCTCTTCTCAATAGAAACACTGTCTCCTCCTCACATTGCCCACTTATTTTTGTTTAAGGCAACTTGGTGAGCTAAGGCCGTGGAGGACTCGAAGCAGTGTGCTGCTCTAAATTGAATTATAGGAATAATAAAAAAAAAAAAAACATTTTCAACAGTGAAACAGTAAAATGGCATTGACTCAACTCATTACATTTGAATATTTGTTGCTATACTTGAACAGCCATGAGTGCAATTAGCGGCGTTAGAGAGCAAATGCTTTTCTGACACAAATAAACAAATAGAAAAGCGTGCAGGGAGGATTTGTTGCCATTAGCACATCTGAAAAGGACAAACTTATTATCCTCTACCATTTTTTTCTATTTCGCCTTGATAGTTGAGCTGCAATTTTCTCTTCGTCTTTACTCTCCTGTGGAGGAGAGAAACTTTGTGTCAATCCTTGTCCACCTTATCGGTAGTACTGCCTTCATTTCCTTAATTACATAATAACATTTAATAACATGTAATATATATACATATATATAAGGAGTAAAGTTGTAAATTTGAATTACTAGAACAGAATACAATAAAAAAAGTGAGGGTATACCTGTTGGATCACCGATCATTACTCTATATCCTTAATCCCTTCATCGTGTTGGCACACACATGCGTGCACGCACGCATAACCACACATACACGCGCATACACACAGAGGGGTTGCACAAGAGTATATTTGCGCCACGTTGTTATTAAGGGCAAGGTTATCATGAATCTACATTCATTGCTTTATTGTGAAGGTCTCTGGTGGAAGCTCAGTTAAGATAAAATCGGGGCAAGAAAAGAAACTTAAGACATATTATATTATGTGTGTCTGCTCTCTTGCGAGCAAAAGAAATGAGGTGGGAGGGGGGAGAGGAGATGGAAATGGTTGAAGATGTTATAAAAAGACCAGGAGGTAAAAAGGAGAGGTCTCTGAGGGTGAGTGTTTTTATTAAATTAACAAGCACATATGGGGTCTGTCCTAACACAGACTCGGTTTGCCTAAAACACAAATCTGTAAGTTGACCTGTTAAAAATCATGCTGAGGGAAATAAACCCCTCGCCCAGCAAAGTTATACAACTTACATTATAACTTTTCTAATTTATTCATAAACAACTTCATAAACTTACAGTAAAAATGTCAGCATTTATGGTCCATTTTATTTTGGGATTCATTTTTCTGCAGTGATATTCTCCTATGTGTGCGTGTGTTGTTGAATAACCTATGAATAGCGGCCATAGTTGATCAATAGCAATCTACGGCCAGGCTTCACAACGCAAATGGAGCTGGCATTTGGCCAGTGCCATCACTGCTGCATCGGGCTGAAAGCAAATGTGTGCGTGTGAGCACACACACCAACACACTTTCAGACATCCATCAGAATGCATTAGTGAAACAAACGCTGAGAGTCACAATGTGTGTCAATGTGTGAGACAAAGACGGAGAAGGAGACGGAGCAAGTCCAACAGGCACACAGTGCGAGATAAATGTGCTGAGCGTCATTGTTTAAATGATCGATGGAATCATTTCACTACCTCCTTTGGCCCATCTCACCTATAGGGGCTGACCAATTTAACACATACCCCGAAGCACATCATGACAAAGTTTTCTTTCAGCAAGGTCACAGCCACATACCTACTGTGGGGATGCAGAGCGATACTTGGTATTTGGACAAACGGGAGCAGGCCGCACGGTCGACAATGTTGGCCACACAGTCAGGAAATCGGGAAGACCCCCGGGTTCAAATATCCACTTGCCATCTCTGTGTGGTGTTTGCATATTCTCCCTGTGCGTGCATGGATTTTTTCCAGGTACTCCGGTTTCCTCCCACAGTCAAAAAATAGCTGTGAATTGGCTACTCCAAATTGTCCATCGGTATGAATGTGAGTCTGAATGGTTGTTTGTCTATATGTGATGTCTATATATGATGTCTGTTTTGGTCAAGTAGCTTGGAAAATAAATTACTGCAAAAAATGCGACTTATACTCTAGTGCGGCTTAGGTATGTTTTTTTATACCTAATTATGCATTTTTGGTCTTGTGCGACTTACACTCCCAAGCGACTTATAGTCCAAAAAATATGGTATATATACGTATGTATCATTCAAGTATTTCAATTGCTACTGTGTTGTCACAAAATGTCATAAAGTACCAAATCAAGCATCATGTAAGAACCGGCATCATTTAAAAAGTACAGTTTTGGAACAGATATCAAATAATATCATAGCCGCCATGGCCTGGTAATATGCAATGCCTGTGTGTTTCTAAAAACTGCGATGATGGAATGCTTTAGGTACAATAAAGCAAACCACATACGGTAGCTGTGACTATGTCCCCTGAAGTTTCCTCTGTGTGTGTGCTCTTGGAAGGAAAAAAAACCTCTTGCCCTATTTTGTGGCTTCAAAAGTAAAACAGCAAACTACCTTGAGGTAGCAACATCAAGGGGGAGAACGGCTTTGTAACGCTGCCGTGATGCAACTCTCTACCATCTGAGCCGCTGTCCTCAGCCTGTCTCTTAGAATCGGTCTCACATGTGTGGTGCAGTGACAGCCAACGAGGGAACCACTAGCTGGCGGCGTGGAGTGATTCAGTCTGGGGCTGGGGACAGGAATGCTCTCCTCCTTTTTAATGTTAATCACGAAGAAGGAGAGCCTTCGTGAGAGTGAGAAGGGGGGAAGATGCCACAGAGAGAACAAAAGAAGGGGTGAAAAGTTAAGGAAGCTGTGTGGAGTCAGTGCTTTAGGGAGAAGGATATTAAAGATGAAGGGAAGTGTTGAGAAGGTGTGAAGGTAGAAGCAGCAGCAAGGCGATGATGGCAGGGGAATGTTAGATAATAAGAAGAATGGACGTGCAACGGTTAGTTGTGTTTCAAGTTTACAAACATTGTCGTGATGAGTCAATGAGTCACTGCTGTCATTTCTTAACCCGGAAGGTATAATATGTCTACATAGATGAACAATGGCACTTCTAAGACAGAAACTCCTTTCCAACACAAAGACTGGGATCAATTTGTCACTTGGGCATGACTGTAACTGTGACACTTTCATCCGTCACACAGTTAGCTGAAGCATAGATCGATCACTTGGGGTGTTAGTGTTGCATGGCTAACAAATGAGATAAGACTGCATGTTACTGTTACTGTGATTGAGGATATGATGGTTTCCTGCTTTGAATGCATTGAAAGGAGAACAAAAATGATTGGTGTCTGTGTACTGTGCAGTGCAAAGTAGTCGGAATGACTTAAAATAACTGATCTCTGAGTTTTGAAAATTGTGATTCTCTTTTGTGTGGGAATGCTGAGCAAAATTGCAACCTAAAATTTGTGGGAAATATGCCTCAATTCTAATTCTATTTCCAACAACACATATTGTAACAAAAGAATCCGCAATATTAGTAGTGTGATTCAAAAAATCAATACATACAGTATATAAATAAACACACACTTATTTTACTCGGTAAACATAAAAAAACGGGTTGTGGTGGCAGGTGTCTAACTTTAAGTGCTGCACAACATGACACCAATACAAATTTGCAGCTTTATTGTCCAAAGTTGTATTTATTTTATTGCGATGCATTTCATACTTTAAATGTGTGTAATGAGTTTGTGAGGCATATTTAGGGCTTAAAACTACATTGTGCATTTAAGCATGTTAACTTCTGTCAATAGTGACCTATGACATTTGAAAAGACGAGCTCTGGAGGTAAATGTAATGTCACAATCGCAACAGCCATCTTTATTTCAAATGATCTGAAATATGACAAAAACATCCACGTCAAGCTAGCATCGAGTTTGAAGGGGTAGCACCACGCCACGGGTTCCAAATAGACATACCTATGGGTGTATCATTCACTGGTTTGTGTGAAACGTCAATTATTATTTTTTTGTAATGCTATTCTGCTGTGTTTTAATAATGCATCAACACAAATTTGCCCACCTGAGTTTAACTAAGGATTATTTCATGTTCACAGGAGTGCTGATAATTTTCTTACTACAAAATTTAACCCGGCACAGCTCAGCAATCCATTGATATCTTGGCACTGTGCCCTCTTGTGGCAAAAGGATGACATCAAATTCTTTGTAATTTTCTGATGCCACGAAATCATTGCTGCAGCTTTTTTGTCTTTTTTTCGTCAACTTTTGTAAAAGGACAACACTTCTTCATAAATGTGTGTCTTGGCTGAAAAAAACTCATCCTAATCTAGAATGAGTTGCTTATTAGCTGACTGAGTTTGAATGCACTGAGAAATGGCAGGGCCATTACCTGCTGTTAAAATGTTGAGTGTTGAGCTTTTTAGTAGCTTTTTAGTAACAGTGTGAATGCTTGACTCTTCGCATTCACATGTTGAGAGTGAAGAAAATGATTAGATGGTGTCAGTCACTGATGGAGGGGTGCTTCAAGGCATGGGGGGAGTGGGATGTGTTAGGGGATAGGTGACACACATGGCGGCACCACATGCAGATGGCACACATGGATGAACAGCCAGCGTGGTGAAGCATGAAATCGGCCACCTCGCTGGACACACACACACACACACACACACAGACACACACACTGAGAAAAATCAGTTTGTCTGCCAGTCCTTTACTCACCCAAATCACCACTGTGAAAATTAAAACCACCACACGTCCATAGGACAACACAAACACACACACACACTGATAGAATAAAGACATTAAACTATGGAAACTGCATCACAGGAGCATATGAGGAGACAATATGCAGCATTCTACATAACGGCTGACCATAATGGAGTTAAGTGAGTACGCTGTTTTAATGCAAACAGTGTTCACCGTATCAATGCCATTTTTATTTGCTGGATGACTGCATTTTCATCAGCATGATGCAAAACCTCCCACATGCTCACACGATCAGAGACCAGACAGATTGGACATGCAAAAATGATGATGAAGATTTCAACCGTGCACGCGCCTACACCCACACACACACACACACACACACACACACACACACACACAGCTGTCAGGTTGTATGTATAGTAGACAAACGCATAGGTGCTGATAGGCCTGCACACAATAAAGTGTGGTGCGTCTCGGAAGGACACAGGGGGCTGAAAGCAATCTTCCAGTTGACCTTGAGTGGGGAGGACAAAATGTGTGATGAAAGGGGTGGAAAAAAAAGCCAACAAGAGGAAAAGGAGTGAAATACATAATCTATCTCCAGCGGTGGAGAGGAACAAATGCTTTCACTGTGATTGAGGACGAATCAACCTCACACGTCAGCTCAAGTGAAAGCATAGGGATGGGCGGTGGGGGTGCGGTGCTAATTTTCCTCAAGTAAAATGCAGTAAAGAAAGTTAAATTAAAAAGAAAATAATAAGCTGGGATGGAGGAAGACGGAGAAGAGCATTTGGTGGAAAGGAAAGCCGAGTCACTAAAGAGGCCAAAGTAGGTAGAAACACAGACGGAGAGGGAGTGGAGCAGACAGAGACAGATGGACGGAGTAAAGAGAGGCAAAGAGAGAAGAGTACAAGAGAGTGGCCTTTGCCGATGACTGTGGCTGCTCACTTTCGAGTCAGCTTCACCTTTTAACGACTCATGGCCCCATCATGATACTGTGCTTGTGTGTGTTTAGGCCTATGTGTGTCTCGCCTTGGAACAGAAAACTTTATTGGCTCTGCAAATGCTTATTTGGTTAGCTGCGACATCCGCGCCTTCCAGTTTTTTTTTTTTTTGCTACTGTGTGTTTCCTACCCTTGAGCATTACTTTGCTCTCCATCCAAGCGGGTGTTCCCTGATAGACGCATGATTTTTCAAAAAGTACATACATTATCTTAGTGGCAACTGACCTGTATGATATTGTTAAAAAACACATTGTGTCGGCATGATTTACTTCAAACAAGTGTCTCAGACACACACACACACATACCGGATGTGTGTGCGCGTATAGTCACAATACCTTCAGAAGCCATTAGGTGGAGCTGGTGCCTGGCTGAGAGAGAGGAAAGGGCAGGGTGGACAACTGGATGGAAGTCCTCTGCCTCCTATCATCAATTTGATTTTTTTTTTTTTAATGTGGAGGTCTAGCAATTTGTTTACTGAATTACTACTTTAAATGGGATTCCAAATGAAGTACCACATTTTAATTGTTTAAACTGCAGTAATAAACTGAAGCACTTTTATGCCAAAGTAAAACGACAACGCTAATGTTTAAGTTCAAGCCAAATTAAACCCCATGCATTCTCTGCAAACACACACAAACACACACAAACACACACCTAGGCATCATGCACAGATCTTGTTGGCCTTGTCTGGCAACAAGGGGATGGTAACCTGGAGGAAGGGCAGGTGTCCGCAGATGGAGCGCCGTCTGTGTCACACACACTCTTTCTTTCCTTTTTTTCCTGTCACAGATGGACCCAATCACACCTATTTCTCTCTCTCGTGGCCCGCACACATCTACTCATCCAGCTTCAGTAGCATACATGTCTGATTTGTTTATCATCATGAACAGGGGTGGTCTATCCATCTGTCTTGATTTACACTAAATTTAAACGGGAGCATGAGCGTAATTTAATTTACCTAATACATTGGTGACATTTGGATATGTGTGAGGTAACCGGTGTAGACGGGGGCATCTTGTGAGCCATGAGGACCACCCACTCAGCAAATCAGGAAGTGAACCACTGATCAGTCGTCTGTCTTCACAGAGTGCCCAGTCAGAACCCGCCTAATTAGTCACTATGGAAACCACAGGCTAATTCCTTGGTCTACCATGCCAATCATGTCCTGTTGGAGAGACAATTATAAAGGCACATTTATCAATTATGTGTATGTGAGAGAGGCTTTTATTCATAATGTTTGCCGGATAGGAAGCAGGCAGATGTGTTAGAGCTGCTGAGAGGGTCTGTGCCATGCTGTAAGTGTCCGAGACAATCATTTGATTATTCAGAAGAGTTCAGTTCAGCTCACAATGCAGCAAACAATGCAGTTGATCACCATTCGGAACAAAAATACCCACACAGACACCAAAGGTTACCTGCGCCCAGACTTTGCACCCAGGAGTCACTTGCAGTTTTTCAAAGAAATCCACATTTTATTTTAGTGGTCTTGAATTAAAAAAAGGCAAATTAAAATAAGTAACCTTGCATATATTGAGGTTCACACATGCATGCATTATACATTCATGTGAAAGCAGCGCCATGCTTTTCTTGCCATCAGCTACTTGTCACTCACTATAATTACCACCAACTTGAAGGTGATCACCAGAAAGCTGGGGGGCACAAAAGTGCACGCACACACACACAACCCACAGACGACTTCAAATTATTGACCACAGATACACACACACACACACACTGACATTCACAGATGTCAATCAGAACTTAGAGCGCACATCAAAGCCAAGTTCAGTTCTAATGTATGCCGTTTGATCCCCGCCATGTAGCACACACACACATAATGCACACTCACACACTCAAACAGGGAAGCAATAGTTCATCCCAGTTGAGATGACTTGAGGTTTGCACAGCAGCACATTGGTCAAGTGACATCCATGCTCCATTGTTCCTGAGACCCCACAGCACAATAGCATGAGACTACTGTATAGTGACAAGTGTCTGTGGATCTTACCTGTCTCGTGAGAGAGGGTCTTTGTTCTTCCTGTGTTGCCTGAGTGATGCATCGCTCTGCACTTGTATCGCTTTCTGATTAACCCTCTGTACCCTTATGTCCTTTCCTCCACTTCTCTGCTCTCTGCTCCCTTTGGAGCGCCCTTTTCCTCTTTCTCGGTGTTTGTTGTACCCTGTTTTCCTGCACTGTCAAAGTTCCTCCTGAAGACAGTCTGTCCTTTAGCAGTTCTTCTATTGTCTTTCTTCTTTGTCGGTTTCAAGCCAAGCTTTGAGAAGTACAGTCCACTTGCTGAGTGCCGAAACGTGTGATATGGAAGAGGATCTCTCAATAAGCACACACTCAAGCAGTGTGGACCGAGACACTAAAGCACACGTGTAGCTGTTGCACTGCAGAGACAGACGCCGCACACCAACACGCTTCAGGCAAAAACGATGAGCACGGAGCTCTGTGCTGCCATCCCAGTCTTTTTGTCTACCCCCTTTACTCCTTGTCCTTACTCCGTCTTATGCTCAATCCCTCACACACACCAAGGTCAAGGCAGGCATGGGGGGACTGGATGCATGAGGAGACACTGGGAGTGAAAAAGAGATAGCAGTGGCAGGCGAAGCAGAAGAAAAGAAGAGATGTGGCTGTGGTTCCATCCTCCATCTGGCCACGGCTGAGACTGAGAGCAGACTCATCCCACACAGACTCCCACCTCCCTCTCTCCCACACTCTCTCTCTCTCTCTTCCTTTCTCTCCGATGTAGTGAGATGCAGAGGGAGGAAGCATGATTGTGAGAGCCAACGAGTGAGCCGAATGGATGGAGTTAGGGATGAGACACCAAAACAATAGAGGAATGTAGTCTTTTGGAGAAGGGTGAGGATGAGGTGATTATGAGGATATGGGTGAATTAAATGGATGACATAAGTCATACCATAAAAGGCTAAGCAAAATTGACGTGGCAGAAAACGTGGCAGAAGGAGAAGATCAATCCTGTTGAGACATCAAGGAAACAAAACCATCAAACAGGTAGGAGGGCAGAGGACTTTGCTGAGATAAATCCAGAATTATTTCTGATTTCACTTGGCAGGATGTACCCACATCCAAAACACAAAGTGTCAGACAAAGCAACCACTAGAAAAACATAAAAAAACAAACAAACAAACATCATCGCAATTTAATATGACCTTAACAGTTTTAGGACGTACCACTTCATGGTACCACTATGTGGAGGTCTTCGTGCTGCCCAGCAGAGGGCAGACACATTGCTCCATTTCAACCAACATGCTCTTGTAACCTCTTGCTCGTTATCATAATTATAATCAAATGTAATGTAATAACATATTGAGCATTACATCTGACTCAACACTTATTCAGACATTATGCATTCAGGCTAACTTGCATAATCCTCTGCAAAACCCAAAATAGCACATACTACAGTGCATGTCAGTTTGTCAGTGCTTTGTGGATAATGAACCATGAGTATGAAGAAGAATGACACAGACCTTTATGAGGACAGTGATTGAAGACAGAGAGAACAATAGTCACCCACTTTGAGCAGCAAGTCTATATATGAGGAATAACTCATCCAAGTAAAAGTGTGTGCGTGTGTGAGAGCAATGTGAAAAGTTGAAAGAGTCCAACACCAGCCTCTGTGCCACGGCTGCTGAGGACCATTGTTAGCCTCATTTTCAACCTCTTCATGTGCCATCGTCAGACATCATCCTCTGCAGCACCCTGCCGTGCGTATAGGTGGCTTGTATGTGTCAGCACGTACGTGCATGTTCACCCATACATATGCGGGGATCAGGACTGCTGTGCACACATCCAGTTCTTCCCTTTTGATATACACACTTGCATACACAGGTGTCGAGACTAGATTTACAGCAGAGGCGGGGCCACTGGCGGGGTGCAGAAGGTGTGTGTGTGTGTGTGTGTTGGGGGGGCTGCAGGTATGACTTCATCCTAATAAAGTGGCACCCAGGTAGACACGGTGGGGGCATAGGGGAAGGTGCTGGATTTTTAGATGAGGTTTACATCAATTTGTCATGATGAAAAACTCATCCGAGACAGAAACAAATTGCTTTCTTGACAACACCTTGTAATACTCTATCATACACACATGTGCACATCCACTCTCATGAGCCCTGCATAAGTGCATGCATGTGAATGCAGAGTGATAGAATTCCTTTTTCTAGCAGCGTATTCATCATTGCCATCAAGCATCATTCTACCAGCACATAACCTTCTATGTATGCTCGTTGCCATGTAAACTACAATTAAGCCCCCCCACACCTACTTTTGTTCAACCTTTTGCACTTAAAGCGAATGGTTCTTATACATTATGTCCCACATCACATTTTTCATGAAAAATGCAATATATCATATTATGATGCTATTATTATACAAACATTATATTATAGTGCACAATAATATATGATGCATGGATATTATACTATTATATTCGATTATTATTCCATTATTTTATCACATAGAATTTATAAATGTTGTCAATGTGTATAAGATCCCACTTATGGATGCTGTAAAAGTAGGGTTCTGCACAAGTTGTGCAGAAATTGATTACTGACACACAATTCTGGCGATGTTAGACTGCTGTCAACTGTAACTGTTTCCTAGTTTATCCGACATGCAAGAGTTGCAAATCGATTGATCAAGTTGTTAACATGATGTTTTTTTTCAGTCTGATTAGGAGGGTTCATGTGTGGCAACGGTGCCATTATGGTACCGTGTTTCTGTACGCATTAGGGATGCAATAGTGCTGGTAACCAACAGGTACCTTGATTTTTGGCCCAGTTTAGGTATGTTTTTTGTGCGTAAGTATCTATCACCAAATTAGTGCAATATAATATAGAATAATAATATAGAACATGAATAACACATTTTATTTTTAGAATAAGCGTGGAACCAATATAAATAAATATATATAATTATTATATTACAGGGAATTTTATTTGATTACAATATTGATATTACAATATTACAACTATTAGTTGGAATTCCCCAGCTGTTGAATGTTTAATGTGATCAGCGATTTGTCCTACTTTGTGTGAAAGCACCATTTACCGTTCATTTTGGATGTATTTTGATGTATTTTCCACCTTTTTTCTTGCAGCTTATATTTGCTCAAATGCTGATGCTATGTGGGACACATAGTTGGAAAACTCTTATGCCAAGGTACCGCTGTATTAAGCAGGCGATGTTTTCTGTGATAATTCAAACTCAGCGTCAGTAGATACAAATAACTTTGGTCTTGCTGCAAGAGCCAAAGGTAACTTTACCAATCAAAATACTCAACTACAGTTTTGGCCGAGGGTCAAACAGGAGGAGCACACGTTAATCGTGCATCAAAAACATTAACAAGAAACTTCAGTTAATGCGTCATTAACATGCTAACTTTGACAACCCTCATATATATTCACATATGCATACAGTATATAATATGACACTTTATATTATATGATTTTCTCTTTCCCCTCGTCCTCTCAGCTCTCTTATTTCTCTTCACCTGCCTCCTGAAATGAAACATGGAGGAGAAGAGCGAGCGAGTGAGGGAGGGATAGGAAAAGGGAAGGTGTGCTGTAAGGTGCCCCCCTGGGTTGAACATGGTCATTTGTCATGAGGCTGAAAGCTTAAGAAAAGACTAGTTAACCTTTACAGCTGATCCCCGTGAGAGAGGAATAAACACAGCAAAGCAAAATGCCTCCTCCTATGTATCTAAAGAACACACACACATACACACACTCTTGCACGGCCCGTACAGTGGTGTTCAAAATGCACAATCAATAGAGGTGAAAGCATTGTAGAGGAAGCCACCGCCACCCTTCAGAACTTTTCTCCCTGGTTGTCTACAAAGTCCTTTTCCTTCCCTGCTTCATCCTCCCCACACCCCAGCCAAAGTAATTAATCACCTTGTGCTAATGAGCTATTAACTAATAACAGAGTGACATGCCTCTGCCTGTGCATGCCCGTGAGTGTCTATACAAGCCTGTGTGAGAGTGTCACCAGGGCCACCCTCAGCACACTCATGTGATTAATAAGGTTAAGCTCTGATTAGGGAGGGGGCACAAGCACTACACCCACAAGCCCCGTATGCATGCATTAAAATAACACAAAAATCACATACTTGTTTCACCAGAATGGCAAAGGATGACTGATGTTGGCTTTATATAAAGCCTGAGTTGAGGAAAAACAAACTAGGGCGCTGAAAAGAATAACCTCAATAGTTTCATACATTTCACCATATATTCTCATTACCAGCAAGCTGACTCCGTATAATAATCACATTTCTGCGAGGAGAGAGAAACACTGAATTAATTCAGATCAGCCCAACACAATTGAGCTTGAAAACCACACTCTCCAAATAACACACACTTTTCCCCCTCTGAAATAGTTGTTTAGTGATTGATTTTATAGACTCGACCCATATAATAAAAACCTCTGTTTATCAACAGAGAAATTGCTTGCTTTTGAAAGACGGGAAAAAACAATAACTGCTTGTCCTCCTCTGACCTTCAAGACTGGGTCTAGTAACCATGGACAACTACAGAAAAAGAGTATCGTCCACACCGTCAGTAAAAATATGTGTGCAAAATTGTTGTATATTATGATAAGAGAGTTATCAAACATGCTTCAGAAGAGTTGATACGAATATATAAACGATGCATTAGATGCTTGCCTCTGCTTTTCACTTCCAAAGAAAATGTATTTACCAGAAGATCCCAATTGATACTCCGGAGGAGCTTCTCCGCTCTAAATTATAGGAATTCTGACCTAGCTGCAACAGCAGTGCACATGCCATAACAGATATTCAATTCTCCATGCTTCGGACCCAAGCAGTGTATCCCTCCGGAGAAGTTTTGGCGCATACTAAGACTCATTTGCATTCTCCCTGTTCTCTCATTTTTGTGTGTGTGTGCAGCTTTAGCAGTGAACAGCTGCTTAATGGTCATAGCTCTTCAGAGACAGGACTTTGGGAGGCGCACTGGGGGGCAGGGGCGTGCCAAGGTTTGCGCACACACACACATATACACACGTAGGCTGAGGCACACGTCAGGTATAGCCTTGATCAGCTTTGAAAGCAAAATGTGACCATTTACCAGATGTTTTCTATCCCAAACGGGACATTGGAGCATTCTCACACTGTTGAATTTAACTACATTGAAAACAAAGATTGGCACATTCACCTGATGGGAGAGTATACGAGACAAAAAGGGGGAGACATTATTTTCTCTTCGATATATATTGATGGTGGAATATTTTTTGTTAAAGTATGCAGTATGCGGCATATTGATGCAGCTACATGTTCCAAGCAGCTGATTGTGGGAATAATTCTGTGCCAGGCTGGTATCATTGAAATCTTTGGGTTCTCTGAGCTAAATGCATGGATGGCTGAACTGTGGGAGCAGTGGAGGATGTGTGTAATACCTAATTTAAAAAGCAAAAAGGGGGACTGAAGCTGGATTTTGAGGAGTGGGAGGTTGAGTGCGTCGTCTAAGTATTGATGCGGTTCAGAAATTCACATTTTTGCTTTTTTTTTTTAACTGCACCACACCAAAGTACAAGTCCAAATACAAAAAAAGAGAATACTTACAGTCATCACAGTCATTTTACTGTTTGAAACGAGTGAAAAAACAGACTCAGATGCTACAATAAGGGATTTGGCAAGGTACCAAAGAGTGAGAGAAGGTTAGGACTTTCTCTTGCTCTTTGTGAAGCATCGAGACACGCCAATGCACCGATTTGGCTAGCAGGGGTCTGTGTGGTTTGTTATTTACATCATTGTTCAAGCACAACTCCCTTTGGAATGGTTAAACTAGATCAGACTGCTGCATATGCAGTGTAATTAAATACAACTTTTTAACTTTTTAATGAAGCAAGGTCTCCTGCTTTATTTTTTGGTACGCCATCAGTATTCAATTTATTTACTTTTTTTGTGACTAACGAATGTCACATTAGAGTAACACATCAAATAATCAAAAAATGTATATACGTATATTGTATATATGTATGAGGGTATGAGGGCCATTGTACAGCAAACCAAATAGGTTTTTTTTCTAGTTGTATTGTTTGCAGTTCTCATTCATTCACTTGGACCCTGCTCATTTGACACGATAAGTGTTCAACTCAGTATGTGATTTTCAGGTCTCCTCCACTCACGTTTGTACTTTTCTTTCATATACCTCCATGAACGCATCAACACTTGTCTTCCTTTGACAAAGTAATAACCTTAGTGGTTTAAAAATATATATAATGGAAAGAAAAAGAAGCATCTAACACAAGAATCCTGAATAGCTGAGTTGAAATGTTAGATAATTACAAGCATGGTCTTTTCAAGCCACTGCTGTCCCCAATTGCTAATCAATTCCCTTCAAACGTGTAAAGATAGCATTTCTTTGCCAAGACCAGAATCATGGTGAAACTGTCTCATCCCAGACACAAAAACTCGCCCACTTTTCCATTGCAAAATCTCAACCGATTTTGATACAAATAAATATGAACATGGCCGCACGGTGGACGAGTGGTTAGCATGTAGGCCACAAAGTCAGGGGGCCGGGAAATATCTCGGTGTGGAGTTTGCATGCTCTCCCCGTACGTGGGTTTTCCCCAGATACTCTGGTTTCCCCCCACATTCCAAAAACATCCATGTTGGTGTGTGAATTGGTGACTCCAAATTGTCCATAGAGTGTGAATGGTTGTTTGCCTATATGTGCCCTGTGATTGGCTGGCGACCAGTCCAGGGTGTAGCCCGCCTCTCGCCCAAAGACAGCGGGGATAGGCTCCAGCATACCCCCACGACCCTTGTGAGGATAAGCACCATAGAAAATGGAGGGATAATGTGCATGCATATATGTATATGATATGAATGTATATGTCTTTGTATTAAGATTAAAAAAAAACACAGACACAGGACCATCTGACATGCACTAACAATTACAAAATAACTCAAAATGTCCTTGAAGGGAAATGCACAGTAAGCACCAAAGCACGGAAAAAAAAACGAATCCCACAAATACCATTTCGAAGTGGAAGCATTGGGCTGATAATGAGAAGCAGAGTTTGAAGGAGTCACACAGGACAAGCAGGCAATAGGACAGCTATAACATGGAGACAAATGACCCCCCAACATCACAGAAATGGTGGGCCTGGGGAGAGATGAGTAAATAAAGGCATGGATTCGCAGGATAAAGAAGCCTGAGACACAGAGAACAAGATCAAACAGAAGAATTGATGTGCTTGTAATTTTGTATTTTCTGCCCTCTAAAGATGATAAATCTCTCTATAGGGATTTTAATCAGACTGCAACAAAGAGTGTACACACAAGCACTGCTGCAACAAACCTGTCATGGCTAAGTAAACAGCACAGCACAACCAAATAAAACGCCTGTGTGGCTCACCTCTCCACATGAAAGCATGCATAATAATAATTCAAAGTGCAAGAAAAAAGTTTTGTATACGGGCTACACAAGATTTCAACACTTGAACATGTAATCTGCTTTGGTGCTGTTGTATGTATTATCAGGAGATCGAAGTACAGTAAGTGTGTGTAAATTCAGAGCAGATTACAAAGCATTTGTTTCACCAACTGTGGTCAAAGTAACTGTTTTAGAACACACAAGACCAACACACAACTTGTGAAAAGAGAATTCAGCTGTGGAGAGGAGGACTGTACGCACCGGGAGTGCAAATTTGTGTGCACTCATTGTCTGAATGAATTGTGCATGCTCCAAATAGTTATCTTTAGTCGATAAGCAATTTCAATGTGTGAGCCTTGTAGATCACCCAGCGATAATTCATTCCCATTAGACAGGCTTGCATTCAATAAAACATGAAATAAATAAAAAACACTAAACAAAATGTGGGCTAAACTAAAGCTGCAGGGAAGGAGATAAAGTGAGAGGGGCGGAAAAGGGGACGCAGGTGAGTTTGGGGGTTTCTGTCATTATGATAGATACATGAGGAGAATAGGGGCTCCCAAAAGGAGAAGGGTAAAAATAGGATTGCACCTTTCCCTTGACAGTGTTCCTGTCTGCCCATTTATCCAATCACAGGCTGCTTCTCCCCACTCATTCCTCTCCTCCTGCATTCCTCTCACCTATGACTCTCATGCCGCCCTCCTCTCTTAGGTGTTGCCCTCTGCTGTTTTCCTTCCTCGCTCCAATGCCTTACATCACCATCAAATGCAAACAACATCATTGCATCCAAACATTTTTATTCTGCTTGTCATTCATAATATGCAAAGTAAAACAAACACACTGACATTTTTTGTGGAAAAAAAACATATAGTCACGAGCTAAACAACATTGTGTGCAGTACACAAAACAATAATACAAATATTTGGCTGATGTAATACAATGGAACCTTGATTAATGCATGCCCCGGTTAGCATATTTTTTTAGTTTAGGTCGAAAATGTTCAGAACATTGCCTAGTGGATGACAATGTTAGCTCTATGTAACGAGTAAATCAAGTACCCCTTTCACTACAGTGAGTAACTCATAAGAAAATGACTCAGTAAAAAGGATTGTGCTTCCCATCACTAGTAATAATGTTCAACTTTTCCTTGTCACATTGTGGTAGAAATTTTGGTAGAAACGATTTTTCATTTGGAGAAAATCTGTCTTGTGAGAACAGTGCAACCAGAAGATTGCAGCATGATTATAAACTATGGCATCGCTGGTATGAAGGATAATACACGTAATATGGAAGTCTATTACTCATATTGCATCTTTTGCCACAACATTTATTCAAATATTTTAAGAAGCTCTTCAGTATTCATTTTGTTCTGTATTTGTCAAACATTTAAAGACGAACAGCAGAAAAAGAGTAATTGAAAACGGTCCTCTTTTATTTTGTCTTTCAGTGTCTGACTTCCAATATCCATATGCCCTCTTTTCATATTTGTCATTTATTAACGACACCCCAATTTCCCCTTTCCTCTGCTGCTCTCTGGAGAAGAAAAAGAAACATCTGTCAGGGTCATGCTTCCGTATGAATTCCAAATGACTTTGAAGGGCAGAGGGGACGAGCAGCTTTCTCAAGAGAGCAGGGCGTTTACATTACAAACACGCAAACACATACAAAACAAGCACACAAACAGCATTAAAGTCGTCAACTTGATGACCCCCACACTGAGCAGCTCCTGTCTGAATCGATACTGAATTCTAAGTCAGACGAATGACGAGGTGAAAGCAAAAAAGAAGTATGTGTGCACAAATCTGGAGGTGGGTTACACGCGGTGTGCGGCCAAGTGATGACATTGATGCTATCAACCTCCTCAACACATATGCACGGTGGAACAAAAAAGCTGCAAGAAACTTTCCCAAAAAGTCAAATGCCACAAAATGCAATCTACCTGAGGCTCAAATGGCACCTTTTACAAGGTCAAGAAGACTAGATCAATTTTTTTTCATCACATCAATCATTTTTAGGTGCCATTTACGTGTCTGTCAGCTTAGTCCACATAGATTTATCTTTATTCATTCATCACAGGTAAAAGAGAGCTTCAATCTTTGCAGTGAAGTAAAGACAAATGTTAAATTGCTCCACTCAAAATTATTCAATATCAAAACATTTGATGGACAGTACTTATAAATGTACAGATTTTACAGATATTTTTTTCTCAGAAAACACTTCATACACCTTAAGTAGTAAAAAATTATAAATACGTGATGAAACAGGTAGATTGTACAACAGACATGTACCACTGTTTAAAATCCTGTTTATGACTTTATCAACATGTAAACACCCTAATCAGATTGTGTTTGGCTTTTTAAAAGTCAGATTTGCATACCAAGATTCTGCGATTGGAAACTCGTTTTCTCTGTGCTACTTGAGCGTAGCCGGCGTTCTGCGCATGTGCCAGTCTCCACGGCACGGAATTAACCCAGGCCAAGTGATGATTGTCATGATTGAGTAGAAATTGCTAAATGTTTGTTGTACACACATTGCTAGTAGTGGATCAAGCAACTATGTATCAGTGTTTAGTGGTTGTTCCTTGTAGGTGTCCACGCCAATATGTGTCCATGTTCGGTAGATGCTAAGTTAGCTATGATCTAAATTGTTGCCACCGGCTTCTGGATCAAATGATTTTGCAAGGAACTTTTGTGACGTAATAATAATAATAATAAATTGCAAATGTTCCAAAATCGAAGGAGAACATCAATCTCATGCCGTGTGTCAAAAATAGATAATTTTGTATTGCTGTCTGAATTCCTGACCATTTTTGTCATTTCTGTTTATGTTTGAGCATAAACCCCCTGCATGGTGAAGGGGTACTTCACTAAGTGATGGGTAAAATGCACCTCTTCATGGCATGTGTGTTGTTTTTACCAAATTTTGGGGTTTGGCAGATAGTCACATAAAGTGTGTGTGTCAGAGACAGGAAACGTGCGCGGAAGTGAGATTCACCTCTGAGACGTTTAATGTGGAAGATCAGTTTCTGCAGAGTGTCTTTGAAGCCCTCTATCATCATCCTAACACATGGCCTCTGCAAAGCGAACGTGTGCAAGTGTGTGTGCGCTGGAGGAGGCAATGACTCGGCTATGAGACACAGCCACAGATCTAGTTCCACTCACAACTTGTGCTTCAATGTGTGGGACTGGGAAGACAAAATAGGATTTTGTTGTTAACCGCATGACAAATGAGAGAAAGGGGTGAACGTGGACACAGGTGTGTGGGTGGACTGGGAAGCGTGAGTAATCTCTCAATTTTCATACCGCTCTCATCCCACAGCACCAGATAGGTCCTTAACACACAGAGTCAAGCACACTCAGGGCTAATTGTGAAATGATGTGTGTGTGTGTGTGTGTGTGTGTGTGTGTCTGTGCATGTATTTATGACCACAACGTGTCGATAAGCGACAAAATGGGTTCGTGAGAGACAGAGAGAAGGTGTGCCCGGGTAAAATACCTTCATAGGTGGCTGAGGTCTCACACATGCAACTCCTAATTTAATCAGCCAATTATATGGATACTGACACAATTATCATCTACTGCTGCACACCACTACATTGGAAACTGTCATTGTCGGGGGTTGATGTGCAATGTCCAAGCTAATATACAACAACAGAAAAAAAGGAGGACAAAATCATATAACAAATATATTCAATAGAAAAGAAAGTGAGGAAAATAATAAAATCATTAAAATAAATGGTTAGTTATAAAAAACTATTCACAGTTCACACATTCATGCGGCATTTACAATGGCCACCATTACCTCAAATGACTGAATTGTAATGTAGTATTCTATACTGGTCACTAGGTGTCATAATATTGCACTGATGTGACAATAGCCAGTACGCTGTCCAGAAAGTATTCTTCCAATGCTAACGTGTGAGTTTATGTTAATTCTAATATGCTTTATTTTCTGTTATTATGTCTGCTATATTGGATAAAGGTGTGAAGGTGACTATAAGGGTGTTATGTCATGTCTAGAGGGGTCTAATCTAAGAATGTAAAAAATAAGAAGGTTTTAAAGAGGTTCTCCATTCTCTTACTACAAAAACTTGTATTTTCCAAGTAAAGCACGATACTTCAGAAACATTCACTTATCGGTTCGGTGTGGAGCCAACTAACCGTGATAAACGAGGGATTTCTGTATTTCAGTTTTGAATGATATGACATGTATAGATTTATAACCTCATCTCTTATACGGTATTGAGTATGACAAATCACACTTAAGACATTGACTGAAGCTGATTGCTAACTTTAGACAGCAAAACATGTTGACATTTGCAAGGAAATAATAAAATTACACATAATTACAATCTTTGACACAATCCATTAAAATAAAGAGGTTGGTACTTATAGTAAGCAAGAAGATACTTAGCAGGTTTGGTCTACATTAAAACACGCTACTGTAGTGTATGCGAAATTACTTGAAGAGGGGTTCTCAAGAATACTTGACAGCAAATGTGAAGGAAGGGAGATGTCTCTGTGGTACAAATCGTCATGTACAACAGTGTCAGAGATGGGTAACAGTGTTGGTAAAATGTTGCATGAAAACAAAAATGGTGGCATGCCAACCACTCGTTTAAACTCCAGGGCAAATCAGAAATGTGCATGTCCACTTGTTGCCATGGAGAGTTCACTTGAGTCAAACATAGCTACATCATAAGCCAATTAAAAAATTATTGCAAACTGCAACCACAGTGATACTAAATATGTTGCGGAATGAATACCTATAGGACAGTGTCAATCAAAACTCAGCCTTGCTATCTCTGCAAAGGCAGAAACGAACATTTATCAAATAATTTAAGTTGCCCTTGCGTTGATATTTATCAAACTGTAAAGATGTTTATCTTATATTTTGTGGAGGCTGAGTATACATGGGAAATAGGAAGAAAAGTTAAACAATGCCTCCTGATGAGCTCTCTTGAAAACACAATACAGATAAAAATATTGTTAAAATAGCAAACTGTCGCCATGGAGATGGGCATGTCCTGTGGCAGCCGTCAAATAAAAAGATAAATAAAAAAGTGCTGTTACTGAAGTGATCTTCACACTTCCTGCCCATCAGCAAGCTCACGGTTTTCGTCCCTGAAATGCTTGAAAGAAGGATAAAGATGAAAAAAAGGTGTCTACTGGGAAAAATCAATCTGGCACTATACAAAAGATTTTCATCTGAAATGAAATCAACAGAACACTTAGACATGCTGCGACAGCGTGCTCATGTGTTCTTTTTTTTTTTGCGGATGTGCTGTGTTTTTTGCTCTTTAAGGTACAGTCATGTACCAGTCAAATCTCTGCATGCAAATTCCTATTTACAATGAAATAACACCCCCTCGCCATCCTTTCAACATCCAGGTAGACATTTGCATTGCAACAAAAAGCAGCATTTTTGGATGGCAAGGCGAGTTTGTCATTGACTGTTTACATATACAACGGTTTTCAGTAAAGGTAATAGAAAAGAGTCGATCTTTTGATGCTCACATCTTTTAAAAATGCCCTTGATTGGCTTACCTGAAAGATCAACCGGGGACTATTTACTGCATGCATTGTAATTGATTATGGTGACTTGACCCTAAAATAGATAGCCATGACTTTGCAAAGGATCACTGTGAAAAAGGCTTGAGTACATATGGACTGACCCATTGATCCGATTTAAAGGTGATTGGGTTGTGCTATTGATTGTCACTGCCACGACTGCAGCATAGACAAAGCTTTTAGTGCAGCGAGAAAACGGAATACATGTAAAAACATTCCTCTGCATCCTAAATAGAAAGACATAATCGTGTTGCAAAAGAAAAGATTTGGCAGCCGATGAGATGCCAGCCTGTCCCACATGGTCATAGTGATGAAAGACAGTCAGATCCTCACTAGTACTGTTTCTGATTATTTGTCAGCTTTGAGCATTAAGTGGCAAAAACAAGACCATTTTCACAATCAGGGGTTAGAGACTCCAATATGGATTTACTATTCTCTTCCTCCTTATCTGTGTGCCTGCAAAACAAAGCCAAGCTATTAAAGTGAGTATTGAGTGGAGACAAAATGGTTTGAAGAGAAATATTGACATCAGTGTAGCCATTTTTTAACAGCTTTTTTCCTGCTGGTTTCAAATTAGAATCCATTTCTTTGCTTGGCATCCACGCTGTGCCTGAGCAGCAAAGATGAGTTCATGGATTTGCATTAGTAAAAGTGCTGCAGGTCACGGTTTGGCCTTTCTAGTGGGGCAATAGGAGACCTGTTTGATCCGGAGTAAAGATGACACTTTGCTAGGTTTTATGTAAATTATCTACAATGCAGGATCACAAGCAGGAGTTAACCCCGCTGTTAGTTTTTGTGTCAACAGTGGCTATTAGAGTATGACTAGTAGTAGAAGGCCAGCTTGGGAATGCATAGAGACAAAGGATCAGTCAATATCATCAAAAATGGTCATAATGGTACCGGAAGTGACGGCTTTTGAAAATTGGCAGGGATTGAATGAGTTTATCCTCTAAGAAAAATCGCTTCAGTTTTCGTATATGTCGCTTTTCATCGACCCATGTGGGATGAATCTCATAACACAAAAGAGGAGGAGACAAACACAAACACAGACAAAAATAATTTTGAGGAATATGACACTGTCCAACCATAATTAGTACATTACGCTCTCACAACTAAAACATGGCCGCAGGCTTCAGAATAATATAGTAGGAGAGATAGCTTTGGCATGAACAAAGCCGGCCTTTGATGAGATATAACAATATTTGAAATACTGCGCACTATACAGACCAATTCACATTTATGGTTTTGTTAGGTCGACATCTGGAGGACAATTTGTGAGATCAGAGGTCACTATATGTTACAGTTCATCCCAGGTGTAAAAGAACTCGAGAGTCCTGACCTGACCTCATCAAACACATCCAAGCATGCCTTTACAGACCTTGCTTTGTGCACTGGGGCACAGTGACGCTTGAAATGAAAAGGCTGTTATTGTAAGATGGAGGACAGGGTGGGGTCTAGGTGGTCTCGCCCTAGTCCTTATTGATAAATGAACTGGTCAATTGGTGTGTCCGAGACCTTTGTCGATATAGTGTATGTCTCATTTCCTGTATTTTTCAAACAAACAAGGTGATGCCAAGCCTTGCCTCACCACACTGTGTGGCACCCCACAGCACCGGGTTCCATTTGATGAGACAGTATGGGGCGCAGATCGATATGGATTAAAACTCTGCATGTAGCTACTTATTGACTTCTCCCCTATGCTGTCTGAAGCAAAATGTGTCCAACCATTATGATGGATTGTGCAATTTTAGTCTTTCACAACATTGAGGAAAAGTGGAGACCAGGAGGTAAACTAGTGTGAACTGACGGTCATTATGATAAAAAAAAAAGTAAATAAATAAAATCACCACTACCTGTTGGGCAGAGCTATCAAGCTGCTTAGAAAACGGCATAGCGGGGGAGCTGGAGTCAGCATCACATCCCACCTGCCACACCTCGACAAAAACACACACACATAGAGGACGCACAGTGACAGGCCTGGCGGTATAGGGCTCTACCCTCAAGACAGTGCTGGACTCCCTGTAGGGCTCTGCGGGACTCCAGAGATTATCTAGGCGCTCACAGACAGCCACAGAATGTTAATCCTCAGCCATCTTTTTTTTTACTGTACAGTTAAATCTCAATCGGATTCTCAATCATTCCTCCTCCGGAATCCCGCCCACTTTCAGCCCTTTCTTTATCCATTACTCCCCGTGCTGTGGCTGAAGCCTACTAAATCTTGCCCACTACGCTTGATCCTCTTTCCATCATCTGATTTTAACTCTATCCTCTCTCTTCAGCCCCGATTTTCTTGGAAGCTACAAGACCTCTTCCTTACTCTCGCTTCTGCGTTCTCTGTAGCAGCTCAGCCCACTGTCAACCGTGCATTGATCCTCTCATTTCCTAGAAACAAAACACCCATCAGTTTGTCATAATCACTCCGCAGGAGTAGGAAGCTCTGAACGAGCAGGCGAGACTTCATTTTTGAATAAGTATATGCTGAATTAGTTCTCTTTTTAAGACCCAGCTGAGGTTTTAATGGCACAGTTAATTATCTTTTGTTAACGATGACACTGATTTTCATTTCTTTTTATTTGTTTTCAGGAACAATAAAGTGACAGCTGCTGGAACTGTTCCTAATCAAAATGAGAAAAAACAACCCAACATCTTCTCTTTTCACTATGATTTGCTCTCTGTTGCCGGTATGTGTCATGGCTTTTCCCACAAGACTTTTTATTCTAAGACACGAGACTTTCTTCCATATTTCCAAACAATCACAGTCCTTTGTCAGCAGTCTTTATAGTCTTACCTTTCTTGAGCAGCGTTGTTTTCTTACAAAGCAAATAGATAGCAAACTAAATTCTGTATAGACGTAACAATCACAACAACTCAACACATTTTACAAACTAATGCTCCACCTGAGAATCTTGCACACTTGTTGACGTCCAACTCTGGAAAGAATTTTTTAATTTCACAATTTAAATTTCACACATATTACAAGTCCCTATGAAGAACAGAAATATCACATCTGTTCCTCACACAAATACTGGATGCAGTGGTAGTATAAGGCAATGTATTCCACCACCCACCAGTGGATACAAAACTACCTAAAGCATATAAACAAATCTGAACAAAAGGAACAAAGCTAGTTTTGCTACCTCAGTGCGTGGATAGTCTGCTGTCCCTGTACTACTTGTTTAAGTATGCATTCAAAGATTTTAAGGTGGCTACATAATCTGATCAAGTGGCTGAACAGGCAAGAATTTGGCATTTTAGGTTCATCCTAAAAGCCAAATATCTCAAACCAGTAATCTATTTACTGCTACATCTGCCAAATATCTTAACATTTCAATTATTGCTGCATTGGTTATCATATCAGCAAAATATCACAGCACTGTCTGCTTCAAGAGGCATTGCCAATATCTAAATCAGTGGTTCTCAACTGGTTTGGCTGCATAACCCACCATCAGTTCTCACTGACAAACAGTGGCCCAAATGTCTGAACATTTTCAACCAAAGCTTCTTATAGGGGAGCTAATTCCACATGCAAAACAACTTGAGTTAAATCGGTGAGACACTGATAGTCTCTCTCTAGTACGCTCTTCTCCAGCAGATATAAAGGCAATCTAGCTGTGTGTCGGATGGACGGCATGTTAAGTCCACATCGATGTGCATTCCTCTCCTGCTCAATCTTGGCCAAGTCGGCCATTATCATGGCACGCACCTTGTAGCGGCGTAGCGAGCACAGAGGACAAACTTGTGTTTTGACTGTTCAAAAGCAAAGAACACCTTCTGGGAAACTTCCACTGATCAAGTGTGTACATGAATCACAATGAAAGGAGTGCAGAAATGGAGATGTGGGAAAAAAAGCTTTGCCTTCTGAAAGGTGTCTCTAAAAGAAAAATAAATGCTCATCCTTACTGCAATCAGTACAACTTCTCTCAATGAGACGTTTGAATAAAATGTAAAATGTAATGGCGTGATGTCGAGTATAGCGTAGAGGTGTGAATGTGACAGCAATTACAACAATGTGAACAATTACAATTTCCAAAAGAGCCTATTCAAGCTGACTGAGGTATAATGTTGTATTCACTCATCTGCGGCCCAGATAAAAGCTATTATGCTGTGTTCAACAGCCTCTATTATCCAGGTATCAACAATACAGACAGACAGACAGAGTCAATTACAGTTGAAATCACAGGAAACACAACTACATAATAAAAAACAGATACTGATATGTTGAGTATTCAACGTCAGGCTATACACCGTCATGACTTACTGATCACGTAGTCTCCAAATGGATCCTCATTTTCCTCATCATCTCGATAAGCTGAAGGGGAGGAATTGAGGGGAAGAAAAGGGAACAATGACAAAAGAAACAGAAAAATATGATGAATGAAAGGGTAAAAAGGATGAAACAATTGAAAAAAAACAGTGGACATGGACAACTTAAAGAACATACTGAACAGAATATATTATAAGGAAAAGAAAAAATTAACATCAACATTTGCACTCTTCTCATTCCTATTCTTGATTAGCTGTGTCCTTCATTGGTGGCAAAGCTCTGACCATTAAACTTCATTACAAATAGTTTCAGCACCACACAGAAGAAAACATTATCAGTCATAAATGGCTAGATAATTCGCATTTTATTTCTCCCACTTTTCTCCTCTCCACTCATACATTTGGTGATGGCATGAAATACAATTGAAACCATTATGATAGTAGTAAGTTACAAAAGTTTCAAATTGCCCCCCCCCACACACACACTTTAATACAGGTAAACATCCACACACCTTTGCCAGAAGTCCGAAACTGAAGTATATGCCTGCTAAATGTGCCATGGTCAACGGTAAGTGGTATTTTTGCAAAGCATTCAAAAAGCAGAGACATTTACTGAGTGGGATCAATGAGTGCTGAGGCACATAGAGCGTAAAAGTCACCATCATTCTGCTGACTCGATAAATTAAGAGTACCTAACTTTCTCCAGCTTTAACTTCAGAACAAAAACTATAGTTTATGTGGTTGAGCAGCTGTGTGGAAGCCAGACATGACCAAAAACAAGGCCAAGGGTTTGAAAAATACATATATGAGTACGTATATAAGACTTTGTTGGAAACATGAGGGATACTACCATCCCCATTCTATGATACCAGCGGTCAGCAAACCTTTACCATCAAAATATCAATTTTCTGTCCTTTTCTAGTAAAGAAAAATAGCCTATAGGGTTTATAAAATTAAACGTTTTAATCATGTTTGTGCATGCTGGAATAGTACTAGCCACAAGTGATCGGCATTGAAAGACATTTATCCACACATAGTACGCTGATCACGTGCTATGTCACGGAAATGGGCCGATATTGATCTGATCATTTCTACTTCCTACATTTTCTGCTGTTTGCAATACAGTATGTCCATTCATAAATAATATTTTCTTCCGAGATTGACTGTGTGATGATTCCCAACTAAAAGATTCACAAGATACATACCGGTATTCTAAGGATATGGATAATCAGAGTAACAACGTTACTCCATCCATCCATTACCTTCCGCTTTTCCGAGGGGGGGGGGGGGGGGGGGTGCATCGTAACCAGATGCCTTAGCCACCTCATTTAAGCAGCGGTTTCCCCCGGATGCTTCTCACTTTATCTCTAAGGGAACGCCCTGCCACCCGACAGAGAAAACTTATTTCACCTGCTTACACCCACGTTCTTTCGACCACTACCCAAAGCTCACGACCATAGATGGTCGACAATATTACTTTCTGAACAGTTTTACTTACATTTTTGAACTAACACATTATTTGCAATTAAAACCTTGCCCAAGGCGCATGAATACATCATTCCAATCAATACTGTTCTACTGTACGATCAATACTGCTCAGGGTAAAATTTGGTTCATTTGTAGCACCTACAGTTCAAAAACAGTCACAAGGTGTCATGTAGGAACGGGCAGAATCAAAGGTGACTATATGTACGCAAAGTATAAGCCTTGTGGCGAGTATGCTGAGCTCTGATTGTAACTGCAGGAGATTTTAAGACCAACACAGACACAGCATGTTGTGTTCGGAATGTTTTTGCAGCACACGTCGCTCTTGTTGCGTGTACAAGAAAAGTCCTTGAACCATTTGAAACCAAAACACACACTTAAACACACATCCACACACAGGCGTGTGTGTATTAGTGTAAGCGGAATGTCAGGGCTGCTCTCACATACCATTCATCACAAGCAACTAATTCTGTTAGACCGTTGTCGAGACGTTCGCACCCCGCGTTGCTCTCTGAAAACTCAATCAGAGTCTAATGCCGCCAACCTTTCCAGCACGCTTGCCGACTCACGCCCAGTTTCCTGCACATCAGCAGAGACCCTGAGGGGACAGCATTGGTCTTGAGGGACCCCATCAGTCCAACACTATAAGTGCTGCTTGAATTTGACAGACATGAGGTAGTGCAGCGAACTGTGTTATTAGTGGGAACTGTGTCTGATAACTGGGTTATCGTTTTGAGGTGTGTTAATATCAAAGTCAAAATAATCACGGTTTGAGAACTTTTCAGTGAGTGTGTGTGTGTTTGTGATTTATTGTTATTTCGTATTTCAATTATTATTATCATCATTCAACAAAAATAACACAAAAGGGGAAATATCAGGTTAGAACATTTCAAATGGGGGGCAGGGTTAGACTGTAAGTCCAGACTATATTTAGCACTGACTTTTCATTCTCTAATTATGAGATTAATACATCCCGTCACACAAGCGACAATGCTGGCCTATGATTTATTATCTAGTGGAACAGATGGAGAGATTGAGACAGAGAAAGAAGACAGAGAGAAATATTGTCTGAAGGAAGCTAATCAGCATGCCAGTGTGATTAGGCCACTAGACTGCAGCGTATGCAGCCATGACACGCCTTTGTTTATAAACTCAGCTTGCAATAAAACCGAGATTTATTAAAGGTCAAGCAACTTGGTGGCATCAAGTGGCAGCCGGCATCCCAACTCCGGACAATCCAATTTAAAATTGTCTGGTGGCTCAAGGGTAAATTAAAAAAGTCAGACTCTGAAGTCTGAGTGCCTTGTTTTATTTCTTCAAGTAAGCTAATTAACACAGTTGAGACTGTTGACTGGAGAGTGACCTACTGACACAGTAAACTAATGAATTACAAAAATTATAAAGACGGAACTCACTTTATGGTTACTTCTGCAGACAAAATGCTAGGTCACCTTAAGGTTATTAATTCATCCAAATGGATCCTTGTCCCGTCCCCAAACAAAAGACACTCCTAATTAAAGTTTCAGTATCTGGTAGTTTCGGATCAGAGAATAGGGCTTTACCTGTGCTGTTGTAAAAAAAAATCATATGGGGTGAAACGACAAAGAAAAAGTACATTCCTGTAATGGAGTTGAAATATTTATTTAAGGTTATTTAATAATAAGAATACATTTTATTTGTATAGCGCTTTTCAGAGTACTGGGACTAGCCGCTGCAAATGTCATTGTATGTGGGTTTTGTACATCTATACATACAGTGAAGAAAATAAGTATTTGAACACCCTGCTATTTTGCTATTTCTCCCACTTAGAAATCATGGAGGGGTCTGAAATTTTCATCGTAGGTGCATGTCCACTGTGAGAGAGATAAACTAAAAAGAAAAATCCAGAAATCACAATGCATGATTTTTTAACAATTTATTTGTGTGATACAGCTGCAAATAAGTATTTGAACACCTGTGTATCATCTAGAATTCTGACCCTGAAAGACCTGTTAGTCTGCCCATTAGAAGTCCACCTGCACTCCATGTATCATCCTGAATCAGATGCACCTGTTTGAGGTCGTTAGCTGCATAAAGACACCTGTCCACCCCATACAATCAGTAAGACTTTAACTTGTAACATGGCGAAGACCAAAGAGCTGTCCAAAGACACCAGAGACAAAATTGTACACCTCCACAAGGCTGGAAAGGGCTACGGAGCAATTACCAAGCAGCTTGGTGAAAAAAGGTCCACTGTTGGAGCTATCATTAGAAAATGGAAGAAGCTAAACATGACGGTCAATCTCAATCGGAGTGGAGCCCCATGCAAGATATCACCTCGTGGGGTCTCAATGATTCTAAGAAAGGTGAGGAATCAGCCCAGAACTACACGACAGGACTTGGTCAATGACCTGAAAAGAGCTGGGACCACCGTTTCCAAGGTTACTGTAGGTAATACACTAAGACGTCATGATGTGAAATCATGCATGGCACGAAAGGTTCCCCTGCTTAAACCAGCACATGTCAAGGCCCGTCTTAAGTTTGCATATGACCATTTGGATGATACAGAGGAGTCATGGGAGAAAGTTTTATGGTCAGATGAGACCAAAATAGAACTTTTTGGTCATAATTCCAATAAGCGTGTTTGGAGGAAGAAGAATGAAGAGTACAATCCGAAGAACACCATCCCTACTGTGAAGCATGGGGGTGGTAGCATCATGCTTTGGGGGTGTTTTTCTGCACATGGGACAGGACGAGTGCACTGCATTAAAGAGAGGATGACTGGGGCCGTGTATTGTGAGATTTTGGGGAACAACCTCCTTCCCTCTGTCAGAGCATTGAAGATGGGTCGTGGCTGGGTCTTCCAACACGACAACGACCCGAAGCACACAGCCAGGAAAACCAAGGAGTGGCTCCGTAAGAAGCATATCAAGGTTCTAGCATGGCCCAGCCAGTCTCCAGACCTGAACCCAATCGAAAATCTTTGGAGGGAGCTCAAACTCCGTGTTTCTCAGCGACAGCCCAGAAACCTGACTGATCTAGAGAAGATCTGTGTGGAGGAGTGGGCCAAGATCCCTCCTGCAGTGTGTGCAAACCTGGTGAAAAACTACAGGAAACGTTTGACCTCTGTAATAGCAAACAAAGGCTACTGTACCAAATATTAACATTCATTTTCTCAGGTGTTCAAATACTTATTTGCAGCTGTATCACACAAATAAATTGTTAAAAAATCATGCATTGTGATTTCTGGATTTTTCTTTTTAGTTTATCTCTCTCACAGTGGACATGCACCTACGATGAAAATTTCAGACCCCTCCATGATTTCTAAGTGGGAGAAATAGCAAAATAGCAGGGTGTTCAAATACTTATTTTCTTCACTGTATATATACAGTCATCCCTGGTTTGTGGCGGGGTAATTGGTTCCAGACTCGACTGTAATTCAATATCAATAAATAGAATTTTTTTTATGACATAGAAAACCTGTTTACGAGCCTTCAAATATGTGTTTTAACATTATTAGAGCCTACTTGACATGAAACAACACCCATATAGTCACTTTATGTACCTTGTGTATAACACGTATACATAATAAGAGGGAATAAGCCAAACCTAAATAAAGACCTAAATAAAACTCCTGTTTGTGTGTCTCAGAGGGTTCCCTCGCGGACCCTATTGGTGGGCGGACAGATGCGACCTTGGCGATTCAGAGTTACGTTTTAACTTGTTGTGGGTTATGTATGCATTTTACCGTTGAGTTATTTTATCCGGAATTTGGATCATAAAGATGAGAAATGTTTTGCATGCCGCTTGAGGGGCCATCTGCTGCCAGCCACAGCATGAGCTGCCGGGCAGCAAATCAACAGGGGACATCAGCTGACATTTGTGACTTGGGTTGCAGTATCATTCCATCCATAGTGGTATCGAACTGAAACCACTGTATCGAAGATTTTAATGTGTATGGATACAAATGTGTGTGGATAAAAAGTATAACTTTCATTGCTGCTATTAAAATGTTGTATTCATGTCCAAAGAAAGTACAAACTGGATCCTTAAAATTACTTTGATGCCAAGCTATTAAACATGATTTAGTTAATGTCGGGTTTTGGCGGCAAATATTGATATATCTAATGCCCAGTGCATTTGTTAATATCACCATTCAATCATTTTGCCTATATATTTGTAAAAACCTGCCCCTCCTGACAGAAAGCAATGTTAAACCCTGAATTACATTCAGACCTTGTGTTTAATGAAAGAGAAATGCAGAGGCATACACACACAAAGCAGTGGACTGTAAATTCTGCCCTGGGCTTCAGGTGTAAATCAATATCAATGTTATTTCATTTAATTCATGTCTTAATCATTTTCACCTCCTGATCAATGCATTTTGAATGGGGCCATGACGTGAGGCTGTGGGAATGTACAAGCACTGCTTTCGCGTGGTTGTGTTTCCAGACGGACGTTTTATGAGGCAGTGCGGAGTGCAACACTAAATCTCTTCCTCCACTTTGCCAAAATGAAATCTCCTGATGCTGCTCTTCACGCCCATATTTGTTTGTCTCACTATGGTGCTTGCACAAATTGAACTCACTATCAGCTCTGCCAAGTCAGTGTTCTACTCTCTTTATTTTAATAGTGTCTGGAAGGGGCAATAAAAGAGAAGTGTCTCAATTCAATACTTGACAATAAAGTTGGATGCAGGAAAACTTTGGAATCTTCTTAAATGCATTCATGAAAGTTATTTAAAAAGTGGCATATACTTGAGTTAATTAATTAATCATCACTACCATCACTTGTGTTAACAACATGATAAATATGAATGTAAATATTCAGTCGCACTCATTTACCTGATATACAGTATTTTAAACATTTAGCTTACTTTTGTCACATTTAAGTTTTTTTTTTTCAAATTTGAAGTAGACATGAAATGGTGAATCTAAATGTTAAATATATATCTAAATGCTAATGCTCAATGTATAAAGTACATATCAATGCTAAATATAAATGTCAAATCTAACTTCTAAACATTAAATCGAAATATAAAAATGAAAAAGGCATCTTAATATAGGTAAATATATTAATGCTAAATATATTTAATACAATAAATATACCACCAAGATTGCAAAGCCCGCACGAACTGTACAAGTTCTGGTGTGTTTGACTTTGGAGGTTATACTGTAAAAGTTTATTACCAAAGAGCATGTTTTTAGCTGTATTAGTGTAGTCATTAACACATGCCATCTGTAAATACACAGTGGATCATACACTTCATCAACAGGCCTCATCGCTATATTGGCCACTACAGCCTTTAAATGATTATTTTGCACCACCTGTTTAAAATGTTGCAAATTGCGTACTTTGGCGGTAATTGCGTTGAGACGGGCCAAGGCGGCAAACACCTTGACTGACAACCTGTATCTGTCTACAGATCACACTTGTTAATTTGTTATTGACTCAGGTTTCCGTTGTTGTTTTCCCATACTTTTCATCCCCTCCCTATACAAACATTCAAAAATAGTACATGTTGCCAGGCAAGATGAAATATCAGAAATATGTCCAAAGACGATAACTATTGAAATGATTCAATGATTTTCTCCAATGAAAACAACAAAGGCCAACCACAACATGAATGTGGATGTTACAACCGCAGATACGCTATGTACCAGATATGTCCTTAACCGAAGTCGTTCACCACTCAGCTCAATGATCCATTCATGACAAGCAGATCAGCAGATGCATCACTGTAAATAACACAACCCAAACGCTGGAAAGCCTAATGTGAACGGGATGGAATGGAACATTTGTATTTGTAGTCTGTCTTTGCCTAAACTAAAATTCAATTAATACACACAAACAATATAATACCAACAAAGCCAAGAAAATCCAGCTCTAAATCTAAGACCAGGTGTCGTGCAAACACATACGTATATAGGTACTTCCCTGATATCTGTTATTGGTTATATTTTGGCATTGAGATCTGCAATAGAGCAGGTTTGCGTACTCACTAACACGTAGACTCCTACCCAGATGGGAACCTTAGACCTTGACATTGACACCTGCCAGTCACTCACCTGACAGGAGCATGCAGAGAGTTGGCGAGACACACAGCAAGAGATGACAGAAGACAGAGGGAAAAGCTTGGAAGTTGATGAAGAGGAGGAAAAAAGGCAGGTGGAAGAAGTGAGACTTTGGAAGCCTAGTTAAGATGCAGTGAGATGAGAGAAGTGCAGCTTGGAGTTTTGGCACGCCACCATCTTTTTGATTTGTTAGCATGTGTTTATGATGTTTCTCTGTCTGTCTCAGTCAAGCTCTATTATTAGACTCTCAGATTCTCCCCTTGTTTTTTTGACACAGTTGCTCCTGTTTCACACTTTTACACACATGTGCAACATTTGTACACGTTCACATACCTGTAGCCACGGCGAGTATACACACAAACACACACAAGCTCATATTATTTAGGCCTGGGGGGAGTGAAATCTTACTGCTGGGTGCTTTGAGATGCCATCAGCGTCAGATGTTATGTTTGGACCAAGATGCAGGAGCAGAGGTGGGGTGTTTTTCATTCAAAATGACTAAGTAGTTTTGCAAGTGGCTTTATCAGACACACGCACACACTTTTATCTGGCTTCCCCACTACCTCTCATGTCTCCAGCACACGAGCCAAAAGCTGTGAGCCACTGGACGTATACACACGTCAACATATTAAACTTTTGAAGTTTAAATTGTAAGCATATTTTTTTTCAAATTAGATACACAACCTACATAATACAAATGTAAAAATAGACAGCAATTTACCAAAAAAAAAAATCATATTTAGGGAGCGTGTAACCTTTTGCAAAGAAACAACACAATTTTAGGCAATGTATTTTATGACAATATAACAGTCAGACACAGTGCTAGCAAATGCTCATCATAATTTAGTGCCAGATTGAAATGTTAATTTTCAAAGCCTCAAAAGGCTTAGACGCCGTCTACAGCAGACATGGTGGGTTGCAAGATTAGCTTGGTAATTAACCACAAACCAATTATCAGCCATTGGGTTGAGAGGTGCATCTCAGGTAAGGTGTTTCATGATGTGTTTAATGGGTGTTGAGTAGTTTGATCAGCTGACACAAGTCTCGTATGACAGAGGTTTAAGCACATCTGTTCAGGCGGCTGATGAAAATGTAATTAATTAGGTTGTTGTTTCTTTCTTCCGTCTACTTTTCATTAACCTCTGTTGACACATCTGAGAATCCCACATTGAGGGTTAGGGCTACTTCAGGATTAACAAGGAAATAGGATGTCTGCAATAAACAAAGTTGCTCTCTCTGGGTATTTTTCAAATTTATTCCACATGGGAACCAACACTCAAACACCAAAATTCTATTTTTTGCTTTCTTCTCATCATCATCATATTATAGCTTTTGTCAGCTCACTGAAGGGTGAAGGCTTCCCAAATCTGCCACCATGTTTTTTCATGTCCTGAGCTACTTTTATCCATATAATGCAGGCACATTTGACAATCTTGTCTCTCCACGTAGATTTGTGTCGTCCCTGTCTCGGCCTCATTTCTCTTTGCTTCTTGAACCTATTCTTGGCTGTTATCTTGTGCTGTTTTGTAAAGCCGCTTCTTAAAAAAAAACTATATCATATTTTGTCAGTTAATTGTCGGTTTAACAGGGAAATGCAACAGGAAAGCCTCAAGCAACAAGTTCGAGCTCCATCACTACTCTTGGTGAGAGCCAATATACTAAGAGCAGAGGAAAGTGTCAACAAGCAAATTTCCACCAACATAATGTGATTTAGCTTTCATGTGACGGCTTGTAGCCATCTCATGATGGCGGTCAATATTAACCATAATTAGTCAAGTCTGATTGATGTAGTCAAGCTCTGGTTGCAAAGGAGGAACTGCCAAATTGAATAGTTCTTATAACACTTTACAGTATGTAACTCAACATTTTGATGCTGGAGTGGCAACCCAATGACGTGCAAATTCAAACTGTTATGCTTAAAACCCGTGTGTGGTGGTAAAGAGTTTTGTGTTTTCCGACTGTCTGTGAACATGACAGGCTGTTCTTCACTGTGTGTGGGTGTGGGAGGAGGATGTCTGTTTGCAGAGAGGACAGTTGAGCGTGTTGATGTCATTTTGGCGTGGTTGTGGTACAGCAGTAGCTTGTTTTGATTTTGCAATAAAAAGATTGTTGATCAACCACCCTTTGTTATGCTTACAATGTCGGGATAAAATTCATACTACGATCTGAACCAAGGACCACATGTGTCGGTTTAATTGAATGGTTCAATTTAACGGTTCAATTGAATTGAATGTTATGAGTTTGCACGGTTGCACCAACTGAAGTGTCTATTTAGTGTAATCCACTTGAATATTTATTAATTGGTTTGACATTATTTTGTTCTCAGGTCAGTTGCACATATGACAATATGTTATCCTGTTTCCTACCTGATTCATCGTCAGACTTATTATCGTTCTCAGAATCGGTGAGGGTCAGGGCCGAGTTCTCATGACTGGACACTCCTGAGCTCCGGCGAGACTTAACTCTTCCCCCTCCGGCCCAAAGCTGGATGGCTCGGTCAGGGGACAGCGGTCCGTCTGGGTCAGAGTCTGCATCGGAGCCAGCACTGAGGGAGTAGCCCCTCTGGAGGAGCCCCAGTTCCGGGCAGTAGGGGACAGCGGCGGGATGCGGAACAGGCGTTTGCTCGCACACTCCCAGCTCGGCCAGGGTAAAGTTTCCCCCTGTAAGGGAGGCACACCAGTCAGCAGCAGGCACACAGGTAAATGGAGGCATTCACACAAACAAACACACTAACCCTGCAAACAAATCTACAATCACACGCAGAGAGGCAAACTAATTATAAAACAATGGAGGAGGTTGAAAATTGCTTTTTCTTGATGCACTCAGGAGGGGAGAGATGACACAGCATGAATCAGTCACAAACTATAAAGTAGCTGCTGGAAGGAATATGTGGTGGCCTGCAGGCTTGTTAAGGACATCATAGAATGCCTTGGTCCCTGACTTTACTGCTCCGCTTTTGCCCTCATAAGATGTTGATGTGGGATGAAAGTGCTGCTCACTTGCAGCCTCAACACAGTAATAGAACTGTGATACCGCCTTTGGGTCACAACATCTCACCTATAGTCACCTCTGCATGCTGGAACCCAAGGCTAACTGAATAAAGCCGTGCTGCCTAGCACTGTTCCCACCTCAACCCCCTTCAAGACAAACTGACTAGTCTCACACAAAATAAATAGATAAAATTATCCAAATTAAAGCACATCAAAAGAGATCAATAGCAACGTACCACTGCCCAATTAAATCCAAGCTGAGGAAAAAGCAATTACGGGAAAAGGCATGCTCAACCAATTCATTCTTTATACTAATTAAAAGAGTATTGTGGATGCAATTTCTCACCATCAGCTGTTGGGGATCGGAAAAAAAACAGGAGTGATTCACTTCATTAGCAGTTTGTGAGGAAGGGAAAGAGATGGGGAGGAGACCGGCGACAAGAAGCTGTCATGGTGGCGGCATACTGTATGAATAAGCGCACTGAGAATCACACAGCTGCGTGACTCGGTCAACTGTGACTCATCAGGAGCAATCAGACGAAGAGGAATTAAAGTGATGGAACTCATCTGCTGGATCTTTTCATCGGCTCTTTAAAAGATCTCAAAAAACTTGTGCTGTGCCCTAGAAGACACAAGGGGCCTATAAGACTACACAACCACAACAAGCAAATGACTTCACATTTCGCTGGAACCAAGTATCTACAACTACTGTAGTGTATACCAAACACTGCAATACATAATTGAAGATTACCATTCGGCTTCTTCTTTGGTTGTCTCCCTCCCACTTAAAAAAAGACAAAAGAAAGTGTTTATTTACTATACAGAAGGCTACAGCCAATTTCTATGAAATACCTATTCTACATACATAACCTTTATATCAGAGGTCTCATACTTGCGGCCAGGACCATATTTTTGTCCCCCTACAAAATGTATGGGGGGGTCACGAGACAGAACACTACAATCACAGTGCAAACACAAACATAAAACAGGTAAGTAAACATGCATAGGGCAACTACTGCCACTACAGGGAGTCATAAACCACAACTATGTTAACACACTTTACAACTGCTACTAGTTAACTACACTTGAGCAACTTTTTACAAAAGAAGTGCCACAAGGCATGCTGGGTAGCCGGAAGCACTCCCAGCGAGGAAGCAATGCCAGCAATGAGTAGGCGAGAGAACCCGATGTTCTGAAGAACTTCTTTTGTGGAATACTTGAGTACCTCCAGCAACCCCATGGTAAGATGAGATTGAGACCCCTGCTTTACATCCTTGTTTGGAACCCATACCTGATATGAAGTATCGAAGGAGGACAGGAGAAAATTCCAGGAGTCCTGAGAGAGCAAAGCAAATTGATTCTTAGCACCAGCCAGCATTATGAATGCTTGTTCTAACTAGAAAATTAAGTTTTCTACAATTTCTTCCCCCAAAACAATGACAATTGCCACAAACAAGACATCAATTTAATTTCACGCTGTGAGTAAAGAGTCCACCTGTTCCTGTTACATCCCACAGGCTGTCAATCCACACAATTAACATCCCATAACTAGTGATTACATGAAATGCACATGTATCCCCTTAAGTGGTAGGCCCGTGCTATAGCAATCTACATGAACTCAAAGAAAGATGGATTGGCGCGAGAGACTGAAGCAGACATGAAAATCTATCTCAGTTAGTCCATAACTAGAAACCCAATAACATGTTTGTTACGTGATATTATGACAGATGTGGGGGGCATATATGGTGCTGCATTCTAATTAGATCAATGTCTGTCTCATACATGCCATATTGTAATGTACTACTATGTTTTGAGCTTTTTTCCTGCTTTCTCTCCCTTTGCAGCAAAATCAGGTAGTCTAAATGCAGCATCCAACCATAAAAATAAAAACAAGGTGAAATAAATATTGCGCTTTTCTGACAGTGTCACTCAAAACTGAACATTTATCTAATGTAAAGGCTGATTTGTTGCATCATAATACATTGCGTATATGCAATCCTTAATTTATTGCAGTTAATGGGTTCCAGATGTAACTGTGACAAGTGAATTTCCAGCAAGTAGGGTTCTCATTTATAAATGGAATATTTCCGTAGTTAGAACATAGAAAACTTCATCATCTTTTAAATGTAACTTTAAAACTATTAGGATAGAAAATAACACCACAACAGTGACAGATATCATATTCATTCATGTTTCCATTCCAGGTCAAATTAGAAAAGGTATGGATTACAAATATATAAGTTGTGAAATCACCTTAAATCCACTACTTTTTGTTAAATTTTTCTTTTGATTAAAGGAATCAGGGCAACAGAATTCATCTTGTTGATGCTATGAAGTCGTTTATAGTCATCCATTACACTAAATGCACCTCCATTGATAAATGTCATTTTGAAGGTGTGTGGTAGCAAATGTGCATAATTTGCTGTGTGTGTATGTACAAGTGTGATTGTTTGTGAATAGGAGCTTGGTGGGATGGTATGGCCTATCATTAAAAATAATTTGCACTTGTTAGCAGTTTGACGAACAAAGAATAGAGGGCAGCAGCTTTATGCTGGTTGACACCCTCTCACCCAACATTGTGCAAATCTTGAACGAATGTAAAGCAGGCTGCACCTGTGGGCTTCAATCACTGCAATTATATTCTCTTTTTCGCCCCAGAACCAACAGTTTACAGAGCATGTCACCCCCGGACAAGCCATTTTCGGCATTGGAGGTAGCGCTGTTTCAAAGCATATTCTGATTTTTCCTGATTTGCCAAACTAGAGAACTGATTTGCACCTGGGTGGGGAATTAAAATCAGGAAGCAAATGGAGCTGGCTGCTAAAAGGTTATTCAACAGTTCTTCTGAATAGTTGAAATTATGCTATTTAACGGTTGAAGCCATTCGTTGTTAGAAAATGCCAGGTTTTGACACTATCAAAGTGCTTTTTTTTATTTTTCATGAATCAGAAGTTCACCTCTGAAGAAACTTGAAGAAAACATTCACAATTTTATTGCAGCTGGCAGGTCACAACAATAGATAACACAAGACACAGTGTCATGAAATGTGGGCAGACACGCACAGTATAAGCTCACTACTACTGTGATCCATTATTTATGCATGGTGTTGCCAGTCGAAGGTCTGCGGCGAAATTACGTAATTCAAATGTCATATGCTTTTTAACCATGCGTAATTCCAATGCAAACTTGTATCAAGCACCGTGTCATTCTTTACGTGAAAACAGAGAGACTGTTTTTGATCCAGAAGAGGACAGACGGCATCTGATACCACGACAATTGTACATTTACTCTCTCGGTGGATCCAGCCACAAACACACACACACAAATCTTATAATCACTATTCAGCCTCCATCAGACAGTTGTCTATCTCAAGCCAATGTTTATGTAAATTGCACCTTCTAAAGTGGCCCCCTCTTTGTTCCCCTCGTAATAGAATTAGAAAAAAAAAGAAATTGATTATGTAAACATATGCAAAAAGGGGCTCTAGATACAATTGCTGGGGTATGAGATGGAGAAAATTCATGAATTTTCATTGATGTGGTCATTGAATTCACTTCGGTTCCTGGTATGAAAATGAACAAGCCGAGTTCCAGGCTATAATATTTTGTGTGATATAAAGAGAAGACAATGTATTTTTCTTACCTTGATAGGGAAAAATATGCTGCAAAATAGAACATGAAGTGAGCCGACAGTGGAAGGGGATCATAAAATGCGGCACTGAAATCCCTAGTTATTGGCAAGCGGAGTGAAGAGACGAGACAGCCTACAGGGCCAAAGTTTGTGATGGACGGCACAGTGTTTAATGAAAGCGCCAAACCACAGAGGAGTCGAGTGAGAGAGTAATTTAGCTTTGACTGGAATACCTATTTTACTTTCAGGACACAAGGTCATTTTTATCCATGAGAAAGAATAGAGTTTGTGGGAATGCTGTTCAATTATGATGTATCAGGAATGAAATACTTTATACTTCAACGGTGGTGAAGTTGCATACAGGATTCTTTACTTCCTAACATAATAACGTTCAATTTTAATTGATGTGTGAAGTGTTTCTAATACTTTGCCGGTCACGCACCTCAAACTTAACCACGTGTCCACTATTAGACGCTTGAAATGGTTTGGGGCAATAATTTGCACTTCAAATACAGTAGAGGGGAACAAAGCTATCTTGTATGTTGTGGTTGGTTATGGGCGGTACCACAGGACAACCCTGGTTCGCATCACCATCAGCCACCCTTCTTAAAAAATGAGCACTTGGGAAAAAAATACAGGACAGTTTATACAAAATATCAAAAAGCAACCCCAAAAATGTAGTATTATTATTTGTTGTGAATCACAGCATGGGGGGAACAATGGCGCTTGGTTTATAGTAGACTGTCATCAGCTTGACATGAGGAACAGAGCTCTTAGAGCAAGCTCCTGTTAGTGACTAGTAGATGACTGCAGCATTTAGCAGCTTGACAGCTAGTTAGATGTGTTTCCCTCCTGAGCTGGCTATGATTAAAATAAAGCTGTCAGAGTGATTACCGAACTTGCCATGTGACCAGAAAACCAACTCTAAATAAATGCTAATGTTATTTGTGCTCCCTTGATAAAACAACTGTCTGTTTGTCGAGTTTACATTGTGATGATGTGCAGGTAATAGCTCGCTGCGCTTTCTCTAATAGGACCAAATCAGGACACACAGGTTTAAACAATTGTTTTACCATCGCTATAACTCATTTGCAATTACTTGAACATTTTGCTGGCACCTCCAACTACGGAGCTGCCATGTGCAGATAGTTTTGTATGAATATATTGGCTGTTCTTCATCATAGTTCTGCAGACTCATCAATATGAATGGCATTATCTGGCAGTGGGACTGGGGGATATACCTCTATATCAACTTAATTAGGGCCTTTAGATACCTCATAATACAATGATATGATTTACAGAGTCCATTGTGACTCCCAGACGTGCTCTTAAGTCAACTTATAACACTTTATACAGTTTCACATAGGTTAGGTTTTATGTTCAAAGGTGTCTAAACAGACTGTTAAATGATCCTATCTGAGACATCATCATTATGTTCAGACATTTTTCACAGTATTCTGTGGTACTAAGAACAAAACAGATTACTTCAGCCGACTAGGTTTTATCTACACTTCTGAAAAGGATGCATTTAGTAGCTCAGTAGCTCAATGTCCAATCCAAAAATCATATCAATGGTATCTCATTAACACCACAATTTAACAGCGTCCCCCGAATGATCTGTCATGGTCAAACACTTCCCACGCCTCCCAGATGACATCTGTTCTTTTTCTACCCACAGGGGTTCTTCTACCTACTAACAAGGGGCCTAACATTGTAGCGACAAATGTCACCCGTCCTATCCCAATCTGCCCCTGCCCAGAGAAAAGACATCTGGTTCAGAAAAGAACATGGCAGGACATGACACAATAATATGCACTCTGGAGGACATCTTGTTACTGAGGGATGTAGTGCTCAGCAGTGGAGATGTGAAGTTCGCAAACGAGTTGAGTCTTTTGAACGGCTCATTCACGTGAACAATGACAACAATTCATTCATTCAATCATTCATTTTCTAACCACTCCTCCACTGTGCAGCCTCAATGACAACCAATGTTTTTTTGTTTGTTTTTTTATGCAAATTGACCATGGTATGCTCGTGTGTCACCACTTGTGTGCTCCCTGAGTCCGAGTGGTCCATGCTGTCTTGGTTTGGTGCATTACTTAAAAAGTACTTATTGAACCTTTCAACTAACTCATTTATATTATCAATGTTGGCATTTCCAATTACACAATAACAACAACAAAATTGCCAACTAGGGAGAAAATGCACCAAATCAGATTTGACTGTGGAAGTCCTGAGTCGATTACAGCCCTACTTTTTGTCAGCCCAGCCAAAAGAGACGATTATCTAAAAAGGGCAGAACTTTTCTCACAGCAGTGTTATGGTTAATGACACAGTATTTGCAATATAATAATACCCAGAGAGTCCATACATTTTTAAATTCATTTTGAAAAACCATTTGCAGTGTGGACTTTAAAAGAAACGGACCAATTTCCATTTCGGACAAACACCGCGAAAGAGCCTATCAGGAAAAAGAGTAACTCTGGATGTTATGCTTCTAACTTAACTACATGTGCTTACTGACCAAACGTCATATGAACACTATTCAATTTCATTATAGGTTGGGCTAGTGAATTCAGACCACTAGGGAAAACATTGGAAGAAAGTGACAAGAGATCTTTACATAATTTCTGGGTATTCCTTGAAATTAGCGAAATGAAAATTGTAAAATGTAATTGTTTCATTTTTGAGGTATAGAGATGATGAAATTACTCCTGATTATTTATATTTGGGGGGGAAAGGACACAAAAACCTGACAGCAATATCTTGGTTTTAGTGAGTGGGCTTCACTGTCATTTCGTCCAAAAATAAATTAGTTCAGACTGTGAAGACGGAGCTCACAGTGAAATGTGACACATGGCAACATCACCAGAACAGCAAATCATTGGCAAAGGTATCACTGTTGACTGTGGCAAGGACATTACAAGTATGAAAAGTGACTTACACATTAAGAACGCGACACATATCCAAACACATACACACACAGTCAAATTCTGTGGCAGGGGAACAAGTTTAATTACAGCCTCAGAGACAAGTGACTCAGTCGAGGGTGGGGGGGGAAAAACACTTGATAACAGTGACATTTACAATCTGCCTCATTTATCAAAAGCTGCCAAAGCAGAGTCAAAGAGGGTCATTAAGCAGTAAACATAGATTAAATCAACGATCATACAATCACATCGTCTGTTAACAATGTATTTTTATACAACCAAAATCATATGCATGATGAAAGTTGTCATGTTTGTTAATCGGTATTGCAAATGTGTGTGCATGTTGGGAAATTGCATTAGTGTTATGATTTTGTTTTTCAATGAATTGTGTATACCATGATCTGTGTAATATGCATCACCTGCCATGGAACGTACAATAAGGCATTGTTTTTGTTTTTTTTGTTCTTTTATTAAGGTTGTGACAAAGCCACATTCTTGAATGCTTCTTGACTTCTTGATTTTTAAAGACAAGAATTGGATGCATAAGTTTGAATTTATTTTGGTTCTTATTCACACAAGCTTAAGTCTCACTTCTACACAAACTTAAGGGAGACCAGGCATTTTCTGTGCACCATCATGTCATAAGGACACCCACAGTTTAATGCTTTAAATACCATCTTAAAATTCCTAATGAATGCCAGCAAGGCCAAAGAACTGGTTGTTGACTGTCGTTGGCGCCCCCACACCCCACCATCACTAGTGAACCTCCAGGGAAGGGACATTAAGGTGGTGATACCTTACAAGTTCCTTGGTTCATCTTAACTATAAGCTGGACTGGACTTACACCATAACTGCACATTACAAAAAAGGTCAGAGCAGACTATCTGGCTGAGGCCCTTTGGGGTGCAAGGGGCACTCCTGAAGACCTTCTATGATTTTTATTTTTATTTTTTTACCTTTTATCCAATTTAGTCAGTTGATCTGGAGCCTAACCCAGCTGACTTTGAAGAAAAGATGAGTTGTTAGGGAAACATCGAGTTTCCATAATTGTCCAAAAGATTGGAATAAGCTATGTGGGCTTTCACCTCAGTCACCAAATAATAATACTTTTGAATCTAGCTTGTATTTATTGTGCTCCTTGGCACATGTGACATCAACTGCATGGGTCTATTAAACTGGACCAAAATGAGCTGCAGTCCTTTTATTGGTTGACAAAGAATATTTGCTTCCTTGAGACAAAAATAATAATACCAATAAGAACAATTGGAACATTGAAACACGTTTTTTTTTTTTCTCCAAACAGAATTTGTCTTTTTGCGATAAACAGCCACACGGCAAGAAAAAAGAAGACAAAAAATGGCTGTCCACTACTGCGTGACTTGCTTGGTCTTGCTTTGTGTTGTTAAATCGTTTTCTGGTTGCACTGTCGTACTAGTATAATGAGGCACTATTTACATACTGATGCAGTGATCCCTGCTACACATCTTTTGAGCCAAAAACAGGAATTAAAAAATACTACTTGGTAAAAATAAGGGAGTCCATGTGTACAGTTTGTTTTTACCGAAAAAGAAAATACAGGCAGGAGTGTGAGTGTGTTGCACTGTGGAGGAGCCCCAGCATACTTTCCAGTGCCTCATGTGTTCTACTGCAGAAGATACGTGATGCTTTAGAGTGTCAGCAGCTGGCAGAGGCTCCAAATGCCATTGAGAAGACAAAGGGGTTGATGAATTCTATCTAATCTCATCACCATTTATTTTTAATAGCGCACAGCTGCGTTGTTCTCTCTTTCATCATCAGTTGTCTGGGTGGACTCTAAATAGCATGCGTGGACATGCACAAAACTGAGTTGTGAATTCACACACGTTATGTATTCATTTCAAATTCAAAATGCACAAGTGTCCTGAATTCTGCTACAAAAAATATGGCTACACAGTGCTGGAAGCAGGGGCATATCTAGTCATTTGAGGGCCCGCGGGAAGCACAGTGATTGGGGCCCTCCACATCTTTATACTTGAATATTATACTGCAAAAAAAGTTTGTTAATTTACATTTTTACAAAATTTAGGCCACTTTTTTCATGCTTTTGAAATTATCTGTTATCCATCCATTTTTCCATACCACTTATCCCCATTAGGGTCGCGGGGGTATGCTGGAGCCTATCCCAGCTGACTTCAGGCAGGGCACACCCTGGACTGGTCGCCAGCCAATCACAGGGCACATGTAGACAAACAACCATCCACACGTATGGATAATTTGGAGTCGCCAATTAACCTAACATGCATGGTTTTGGAATGTGAGGAAACCCGGAGTACCTGAAGAAAATGCAACATGCCCAAGCTGAGAATCAAGCCCAGGTCTTCCCGATCTCCTGACTGTGTGGCCTACATGCTAACCACTCTGTCGGCTTAGGTTGCTAATTCCAGTAGTCATGTTTATTTACCTCCCAAAAATAATATAAAATGTTAATGATTGTCATCTATTCAAAAGTAGCCGAGTGAACGACATTGTATCTATCGCCACACCACTGAACACCTTGAATAGGTTAACCCGTTTCTTGTGAAGAAGTGGTTTAAAAATGCACTGCGAGCAGCATAACCATCCAACCATATGTCCAATATCATTATAATTTAATCAAAGTTCATACTATTTTACTGCACAGCCAAATCAGTCCATAGATTATTTAGTATACAAACTATTGGGCTTAATTTAAATTTAAAATGTGCCCATCTTAAATGTGTAAATATATTCATTAAAGCTTAATTTAGTGTCCTCCACTGTCCATGTCAGTCAGCTAAGCAGTGAAGGAAAAAAAAAAAAAAAGTAAAACTATGTATGATTTTCAAGATGGAAGTTTCAGAAACTAGATGACATCTTGGTAGTTAAAATACAATCTGTTCAAAATAACAAATCAGCACGATACTAAGAGCCAATATCCCATTTACAGTTATTATGTGAATGTGTCTAGTCCTAAAGTATTTATCTGCTGCTTTTCTCACTTTGCCTTCTGAGCTCTACTCCTCCTGTGGTGTCACAGTCCTTATGGTGCTGCAACACTGTTGGTCTCCTGTGGCCACACTTCCCACGATGCATCTGCGGCTCTGGTCTTTTGACGGTGCTGATAGGCTGAGAGGACGTTGGTATCGACCAGCCATCGCCTAGTGTGATGTCAGCTCTGTGCAGCAATGGAGTATGTCCAGCACACACCACTGGCGTTCTGTTTTTCATCCATGATGCCAATCAATCCTCTATTTTTCATGCTATACCTTTGTCTCAGTTAGGCAAGATGTATTTTTTTCCCTTCTGTGTGCTGTTGCACATGCTTATACATGTAACAATCACATTGTGGTCTGTTTCTCGTTTCTTCTTTGTGCCCATGCACAGAAAATGGAACGGAATATATGTGGATCAATCTGACTGAGTCAGTCTCCTTTCACCAGTCAGGGATCAATACTGCCTGTTTTATGGAATATATATTTGTGCACATGTGCACATGTATACACACGTTTACAGACACGCCTAAGAGAGCAGGCGCGCCCTGTAACAGTGACCTATCGGCCAACCAAAGTTCATTATGACAGGGCCAAAGGTCTACTTGCGTTCTCTCATGCAAAGTGAAACAGTTACAATGAGTGATTACAGTGATAAGTTGCCATTCTGTCCTTGCAAAAGACACACTGGCGCTATAGTTCACACAACAATTTTGCATGTGCTGTGATGTTTCGTGAATGTCAATATTTAATCGGAAACTTGAAACGAAATGAGATGTATATTCTTTCTTTTTAAGCACATCGGCTTTATCCCGTCCAATTGTTTGATTTGTTTTTTAAGCCGTATGCCTTTGATGATACAACCCTCCTGATATCTGGGATTGGGAGCACGAGGCATCTTTAAGTGCAGGGCCCACTGGACTGTGCATCATAGGCCACAATACACGTCACCACGGAGACCACCTCTGTTTCTGTTAGTCACACAGCAGCAGGCTGCAATCTTGCTGCTGCGTTTCTAATCTAATTTTTCTTCTTCTGTGTTTTCCACCCAATCTGGTACGACTCTCGCGAGGAGCTCCTCCTGAATGACATGTAAACGGTGACTCAGTTCACTGAGGAGGAATGGTGATCATAGATTTTAGGAACTATATTCATTTTTTTAAACAATATATCAATATTTGATCACACCCTCATTATACACACAAAAACATGAGTAGTGAGGTCATAGGTTGGATCGTAGATGATTTTTGTGGACATGTGAAGAACACACCAACTAACTGTAGTTTAGTGCGGTCCACATAAGGGTGTGACACTTGAATTGGTTTACTTTGTTGATAACCATAGGACATGGGGTATTTTACAACATTTCCGCTAATTTATGAGTTAATAATACAATTTTGTGCTGACTGACCTTGGCAAAGATCTATACCACACTGAGCGCCATTTAGGTAAACTTGGACTGTATAATGTCTAGCACAGTATGGATAGTCCCCAAAATTCTTTTACCCGTAGACCCACCTTGTCTTGAGTACTCATCGGCCTCGTGGTGAACAAGGTCAGTCACACAGCCACTGTAGTGCAGCCTCTGCTCGTGCTCGAAAGCCTTGAGCGTCTCACTGGAGCTGTAAGACTTCTGAGTCGGCACGCGACACTCATCTGCGTCCAGGGATGAGGTGCTGTATGGGGAGTCCTTGGAGCAGGTCAGGGAGCGTTGCCTTCGGTCCTTTAGGTCCATGCTGGTGTGTTTGGACGCAGTTGTTGTAAGTATGACTCCGAGTTGGCCTTGCTGGAGTTAATCCCCAATTTAGTCACCTGGAAAATAGAAATAAAACAAAGGGTAGTCGTGAAATATATGCATTGCTGTTGCTTTGGGCTCTCTGGAGAATCTACAGAGAAAGGTCAGCAAAATGAGTGTGGTGAATGGACATTTAAGCAGTCCGGCAGACAAACATGCAATGCGTATTGTTGTGAAAATTGTTGTGAAAATGGCTATAGACAGGGAAATGTTAGTGAGGCTGCTGAGAAATGTTCAATCAGAATCTAAATCTATGACATAAAATAGCAAACATGTCCCTGCCATTCGGTTGGTGCCAGCACCGCTTGAATATAGATGTACTAAAGGGAAAATAATGATGACAAGAGGGGACAGAGAATAAAGGAACATCAGAACAATGAGAGACAGAAGGACATGAGAAGGAATAAAGGGAAAAAGGAAACGGGTGAGCAGGGCTGAAAAGCAGACAGATGCAACAGGAAGGACTGAAGAATGGGAGAAATGACTTTAGGGCATTGCTAGTCTCGCCCTCATTATCAGAGTGAGAATGAATCCCGCTCCCTCTGAGACTGTAAGGGATAATCAAACACACCCAGACAAAGATGTGCACACACAGAACTTCAAAAACACCCAGAAACGCATACATCCAAATGCACCAGCCCAGCATGGATGCATCCTGTGCACACACAAAGATTTGTTTCGTGAACTTGACACGGTCCAAAAACAACTTTCAACACTTAAAATACTGTCACCTCAGCTTTCCATTTCTACTGCATCACAATCAGCCCGCCTGCTTTTAATATATTCAAATCGTATACTTGTGGATGCAGATTATACTTGATGATGCTAATACGGTATGATACAAGTGCAAGAGCCTGGAGCAACGGAGCACATTAGCAGCTAAAGATCAAAGTGCAACAATACAGCAACCAGCAGTAATTGACAGCAATGCCCCCAGCAGCTGCCAGTATGGGGCATTTAAGGTAATAAATAGACTGGCTGGGTTTCTTTGCTTGAGGTTACAGGAAGTCGGGTCCACCCACTACATTAGAGCAGAGCATTACATTTCCATAACTCTCTGTCTGAAGAGTATTTGTCAATATCACGGGAGACAAAAGCTCCAAAGACAAAGGCAGCATGTGATTCTGAAAGTGTGATGTAACTAATTGCATGCTGGGATGATTGAAAGAAGATGGAGGGGAAAAGAAAGAATCCAAAATGGGAGTCAATAATGTCAATGAGGGCTCATTTTAAAATGCTTAGAAGGTAGTATTGAAAAGTGCCCTGCTATGTGCATTGATTAACAGTAGGATTTAAGTATCATAAAGAGCTCATTATGCTCCGGTATCCATCACACAAGCTATTAGGAGTCCAACCTTAATGTGTTTGTACATTGAATGGAGAGTGAGGCTATCAAGAGGTAAAGTATAGTAAAGTATATAGTGGGGTTCACAGACTGGCGTGAGGCACATATTGAACAAGGAAAGCTTGGTGAGGTGACCGTTTATGATGATGATCTATCATTATGTTTTGAAAAGTCACACCGTGTCAAGTCGGGACCCCTGGCTGGCTGATTGGCCATTCATACGGACCACTCTGAGTTCATACACGGTAAGTCAGGGGTCTCCAGCCAGCAGATCATGAGCAGCAAGTAGCTCCTAAACACTTTTCAAATAGCGCTCCAAAGATTATTCATTTATTATCAACTTCTCTACCCACTATATTAGAAAGTGGGGTTCATTCGGAATTAGGACCTTTGAAGATTATATTATACGTATAGATGCATTTTATGGCCTGATGGTGGTGCAAGACAACAGGTCAGGGCTTCATCATCAAGGGCCATAACAAACAAACACTGTGCCTGACACAAAAACTCAAATCACATTCTAAAGGAAAATACCCGTGGGGTTATCGGCATCAAGAACACAACAAAAGAGCATGACTTATCATTACTACAGTATATTTTTGAAAAACTGTGACAGTGAGTGAGGCTGTGAAATTAGAACCCCAAAGTGGCGAGTCATTACTAAATTCCTTATTCTAATTATTTTCTATCATGCCCCCCATCTGAAAAACTATTCATAACCTGATCATATTTATTTATCTGCACACAACACTATGAGTTGCTGGCGCCAGCATCGTTCAAGCATGAATAAAGTCAAATACATTTTATGAGTAGTCTCCCTGCCTTTCATGCCAAACATCTGACTGCGGCCCCTCAAGGAGGGACTTGAGAAGCACTGCCTTATACCAATAAAACAGTGTTTAATACAAATAGAGTTCTAAACAGGTGTTTTGCATGTGTGTGAAGAAGCCCCACAAAAAGTGTTAAGCAGTCATTTGAAAGTTAAGTAGGTTTAAGTGTTAAGATAAGCAGAAGGAGAAAGGTCACAGAATGAGAGCTAGATGGATAAAGTGAAGAAAGCAAGGGGGTAAATCAAGAGATCTGGATCGCATATCAATCACATTCCACCCACGTCTGTGTTTTCCTCAAGGTCACCGAGGCAGCCACCTTCACAAAGGAGCAAGCACCCATCTTGAGCTTGTTAATTACTCTAGTGACAGCAGCCCGACCTCTCGAGAACATCACACAGAAGTGGATTATCTCGTTCATAAGAATTGTACTTAACTTGTTATCATTCTGAATGTCGCCATTATAAGATTTAGTGGCATGCTACCGGCCAGGACCACAGATTTGCATTTTTATGCACAAAGGAACAGACGACGAGAAAGACAAATGCGAAACTAAGCAAACACATACATGAGGCCGCCTGTAACTATGTTTGCTTGACAGAATGAGAGAGCGTAGTTAGATGAGGGAGAAAATAGACACACCCACGACCGTGAAGTGACCATGAAATCCAGGCAGAATGACAAATGTAATTGCAAGACGACAGGGAAGGTGGAGAATTTATTTTGAAAATTACTATGTTGAAGTTTGTCTCAGATGGAGGCAATTTATTTGAAAGTCGTGGCTTGGATAGACAACTGAGAAAAGCGGCTTATTGTAGATGAGGCTAATGGTGTCAATGAATTAGTGTAAGTCCATTTCTACCATAAAGTATAACAAAACGAAAAAAAAGGATGCATTGCAGCATGCATTGGTAGTTCCTCCTTCTGTGGACTCATTAAAACAACATGCACGTATTAAAAAAATGCAATAATCAATTCCAAATGTCCTACTTCCTCAGTAATTAATCAGGCGTCTAAATTTTACTTTCATTAGATATTTTTAACGTTATAATAATTCAGGACCAGTCACTTATTTTTGCTTTAAACAAATGGTCATGTTTTAAATGATCCAGAAAAATAACAAATGATTCCCAGAATGATCCCTACAATGCAAAGCAGTAGGCTACTCCATTTAAAAGATTCACGCACAAAATAAGGCCCAAATAAACGTCCTCGAATTAAAGGCGTAACGTCTTCAACTAAGATGGATTACCATGACCTGGATGATTGATGAAATCTGCACAGGCATACAAAGAAGCGAAAGCACAAGCAAACTCTACCTGTCAGTGACTCAAAGTAACTCAGTTCACAGCAACAATAAATACAAATAAAAATGTTCCTGTTAATTTGACATAAACTTGTTTACACCATTTTCTTTAGCCATGTCTGTCCAATTAAGGAACAGTTATCCAATATGCATCTTTTTCTAGGACCCACAAGCATTAACGCTTGCATTATAAACAAACACAGAAATAGAATATGCATTCACACATTATTTACCTGTTAATGTTGACAGCCCTAATCAATATTTGTCCATCCATCCATGCTGAGAGAATAGCATCTGAATGCATCTAATAGCATCGTTCTTCTTCTTGTATAATAATAACAGTCAAGCATTCATGCAGAAACACGACTTTGCTTGCTAAAAATAAATGGCATGTAATAACATCAACCTTTCTTAAATAAATCAGGCTCAAAAGAAAAATGATCCTAACCAACATATTAGACTTAGACTGCAGGAAGATCAGAGTTCATGTAGATAATGCTGCGGTTTTGACTGAAAGGCCCCACACGAGAAAAAAACACGCATTTGTTTCTGTGTGTGATTGAAAGACAAAACACTTATCGTATACAGAGATAAAGTTTACACTTGCAATAATCAAGTTTAGCAAGTTTTTTTTACGACCCAACATGACCCGTGAGGTGACAGCAGAGATGAGCTCCCTCTCGCCATGACTTCATCCCATCACCTTCATACCTCCTTGCCCGACAGGAGGAAAATCACTTGATTAGGTAATGTGATCAGTTGTGCTATTTACTAGCAGGGTTATTTTTGTAATATCTGGCATGACATTTGTGTGCCATTAAAGCATGTTTTTGTACAATCAGCTAGCATAATCATATCACATTTCACTAAGGAGTTTAAAATTAATGTTTGCCTCAGAAATCCATGGAGATGTAAAATGGTAATTTCCCATAATGTCAAAGGTTATTGTGTCATTTGCATTTTAATTTCCAACAATTTCATTTTTAATGTCATGCAGTTATGCAACAAGTTCTGAAAGCTCTGATTTTGGAGGCCCTCATTAGCAAGTGAAGGAATCATAAACCAAATGCAGACTCTTCAAATGAGGTCGCCGCTCATCTGCACCGCCACATAGCAATAAGGTCATTTACAAAAATAAAACTTGATTTATCTCTGTAATTGAACCTCATTCTATCAGGTTTTACATACTGCTTTCATACTTTGAAGTAAAACTAAAGTTTACTATTGCATCATCAGAGCATGTCTAGTAGGGATTTAGACAATCATTTGTGTGATGGTTCTCTGTTAAGACATCTTCCACCTTCCATGTCCTCCTTTATGTCTGTTTTCTCATTTGTTAGAATATAAATAAAAGGATGCAGGACAATCCGCCAGAGTGCCACAGAGCCTCTGTTTATTAGACTAATCCTTAAATCCACATTCTGCAGGCCTCGCAAACGCCTCACAAAGCTCTAATCTGACTCAAAACAAAGGGATTAGAGATGACATGGTCCCTCTCTCTGTCTCCCCATGGCTGCCAGCGTGCATTTGGGGTGATGCACACATGTGCCGAGAAACCCACTGGCACTGTTGCATGCTCTTGCTTGTCACACCCATATTTGCTAAAGAGTGATTTGTGCAATGCAAAACCCCTGCGCAAACGCACATCCAGTGCCCTGTGAACACAAGCTGGCTGCGACAAGTCAGGCAGTTGGAGCCAAGACGCAAACAAACTGGGTAATTACACATAGCTCAAAAACTCATGGGAAACATGACTGAGAAGATGAGAATGAGCTGTGGCAACGAGACACATTGAACAGCGTGGAGGATATAACCGGAATAACTAAACAAACCAGGCTTACATTATAGACCCCAAATGATGCAAAAAAAAGTCAATTTCATTTGCACATTGTATACAGTGAACACCAGAAACACACTTTGGTGCCTACGGGCTTGCTACAGTTTATGCTCATAAAGCAAATGTCTAATCAGCCAGTCATGTAGCAGTTTCTGCAAGCATGAAAACAAGTTCATTGGGATTTGCTGAAGTCCAAAGTAAGCATCAAAATAAGAAAGAAAGGTGAACGGATGTGCAAATGATACCAGACGGACTGAGTTTACAGAGAATGCCCACCAAACAAAAGCAAAACATCAATAGTTTTGTTAATGAATTTATTTACCAGACTTAAATGACATGTTAAAACACAGCAAACAGAAAGGACAAAAAAGATCGATTGGGAGTGAAAATGGGAGTGAAATGAGTACATATACGTTTTTATGTATAGTATATATCCTGTGTAAAAAACATAGCATTAGTTTAGAAATTTTAGCTGTGCAAATAATAAAGTGACATAAAGCTGGTTATGTGTGCGGAACAGATTACGTAAGTAGGTGGAGTAATGTGTAGACAGAGTAATATTGCACGTTGTCGCCGGTCATTGCAATGAAAGGCAATGTCACTACGTTTTAGTTTCATTCAACTTTAACCTCCATGATGACTACTGCAGGGTATTATGCCCAGACCCTGGACCAACATGATGCCTGTACACATATCAGCTGTACCACTATATTGTTAATTTTTCACTTACATGTTTAAGTAACAGTGAGTACATTGAGCAAATGTAGCATGTAATAATGTTTACTGGTGGGTTCAGTTCATTTTATGGCTATGTTCACACAATTACTGGGATTAGTGAGCTGTGCCTTAATGAGAACACTGCAAAGATATGCGCCTTTGTTGCAGTATAGGATGCAAATTGTGAGGCTTCCAAATACACACAGGCAGCATCATTTCACTAAAGAATGTTGCCACCAATTCAACCACACAAATTATTTTATCGGCTGATAAGAATACAAATTAACACCTGCAAGACAGTTTTGTCTGCTATTGATGCTTCAAGTATGTAAAAAGAAAATACAGCCACCATAAATCCTCATCTTAAATCTTACGTGCAAGAGATGTGTCACCTGTTAAGACAGGGTAGCTAAAACATTTACTCTAATTGCTATTGACTTCAGCTTACTGTGCTGTAACATAATTCACGTTGAAATGACTCGACATTTAAATTATAGATGCCTTTTTGGAAGCTACAACTGACGTATATGCAAAACTGAACAATCCACTCCCTCTTAACAACTACATTGAACCGCTGTGTCAGTTTGTCACTCTTTTGTCCATCACCATTCATTCATGGTTCAGTTCAATTCCATACTTTTGTGTCCCGGTTCCATATGTTTTCGATACAATTTTTGTTTTCAAATTAAGAGCCTCTGACACAGGGACGTAACACTATGCGGCAGTGAAAAACCAAATCAGAGAACAATATGTAATAAGTCCAACATGTACGCTGGTCAATGAGGACCTAGAAAGAATCGTAAAAAGTGGAATAGAAGCCTTCAGTGGAATGCAGTATAATGAGTGAAAGAATTTGTCTGCACTACAGCAGTGTGATATCACATTCAAAAGATTACAGAGGAGGTCCATGATGAGCTGTGCATCTGACCACAGAGTAAAGGTGAAGGTCAGATGTTGAAAAAAAGAAAAAAGCCCATCAGTCTGCAGGTGGAAGCAGTCGGGGCAGAAGTATGGAAGAATGCCTGTTCTTTTATTCAGTGAAGGAATTCCCAAACAGTCCAATTCTCTGCAATCTGACGGGTGAAGATTCTTTCACCTATGCCCTAGGACGCTGTTTCACCACAGTTAGGGCAAACTTTGCAAAGAAGCTCCCAGTGAGTTATTAAAACAACCGAGTGGTGACAAGCCCGGCATTCTGTCTCCAAGGGAGAGGGCCAGCGCTTAATAACTCAGTGTCACGCCTTGACATTCTTACCATCTGTCAGGGTAAAATATTCATATGTGCAATAAATGTCATTGGGGACAGACGGTGACACTGTCTAATTAACACTATGGCAGAGGTGACACTCGGGCTTTGGCTGGTTTTAACTGTACAACATGCGTCTTCTGCATCCATGTCACTCGAGATCTCTACATGCAGAGGTTAACCACCGAGTAGCACTTTAGTCAGCTCAACTTCCATGTTTCTTTGTAGGGAAGTTACTGATTGTTCAACAAAACTGCAAGATAGTGCAATAAGTCGCACATCAAAAAGCATAAGTGACAGCATGCTCTATAGAACCCACAAGCGAGGGAACCATGCAGTGAAGAATTGCCAGAGAAGAGTCATTTCCTTGGGCTGAAATGTCAAAAAGTGAAAAAACAGGGAGGGGAGCAGATTGTCAGACTTACATCAGGCGTCTTGCTCCAACCCAGGTAGACACATCTGGGTCAAAAGAAGCCACAATGATTCATACCTGAACTTGAGTGAAGCTATTTTTCACCTCCATTTGTCATTGTTGCCTGTGAGGTACAAATCTTCAAAGATGGGAAATTGCTTTTGAAAATATGTTAAAGAAAAAAACTAACCCCAAAAATATTTGTGGAGCAGTCCCCAATGGATTTAATTGTCTTGTTATGACTACCTGAATAAAAGATGGCCAACCAATATAAGGATATAATAATATATTATATATATATGATACATTTTATATATACGTATGTACAGTGAAGAAAATAAGTATTTGAACACCCTGCTATTTTGCTATTTCTCCCACTTAGAAATCATGGAGGGGTCTGAAATTTTCATCGTAGGTGCATGTCCACTGTGAGAGAGATAAACTAAAAAGAAAAATCCAGAAATCACAATGCATGATTTTTTAACAATTTATTTGTGTGATACAGCTGCAAATAAGTATTTGAACACCTGAGAAAATGAATGTTAATATTTGGTACAGTAGCCTTTGTTTGCTATTACAGAGGTCAAACGTTTCCTGTAGTTTTTCACCAGGTTTGCACACACTGCAGGAGGGATCTTGGCCCACTCCTCCACACAGATCTTCTCTAGATCAGTCAGGTTTCTGGGCTGTCGCTGAGAAACACGGAGTTTGAGCTCCCTCCAAAGATTTTCGATTGGGTTCAGGTCTGGAGACTGGCTGGGCCATGCTAGAACCTTGATATGCTTCTTACGGAGCCACTCCTTGGTTTTCCTGGCTGTGTGCTTCGGGTCGTTGTCGTGTTGGAAGACCCAGCCACGACCCATCTTCAATGCTCTGACAGAGGGAAGGAGGTTGTTCCCCAAAATCTCACAATACACGGCCCCAGTCATCCTCTCTTTAATGCAGTGCACTCGTCCTGTCCCATGTGCAGAAAAACACCCCCAAAGCATGATGCTACCACCCCCATGCTTCACAGTAGGGATGGTGTTCTTCGGATTGTACTCTTCATTCTTCTTCCTCCAAACACGCTTATTGGAATTATGACCAAAAAGTTCTATTTTGGTCTCATCTGACCATAAAACTTTCTCCCATGACTCCTCTGTATCATCCAAATGGTCATATGCAAACTTAAGACGGGCCTTGACATGTGCTGGTTTAAGCAGGGGAACCTTTCGTGCCATGCATGATTTCA